>NC_083102.1:67303460-67936095 GCF_949774975.1 Lagenorhynchus albirostris
AGGATGCTGTTTTCTTAATATTTTATACTAGGTATTAATCATTTGTGTCTCATGTGTTGTATTTCTCTCATTTAAATTTCAAAAATACTGGGTATAGTTTGCAATTACAGTAAAAGGAAAAGCACTAGATCATTCCGTGGCAGGGTTCTATGGTCTGGGAACATAAGGAGCGAAGGGAGCCACCTGACAGACTTTGGGGGGACTTTGTTGGCATTTGGGGAGACAGCTGAGCAATGGGTGCTGAAAGGACAGCTCCTACCTGCCCCACTGCAGTAGTACAGCACCTCTGCAGGGAGTCTCCCCCTCGAGCCCTCACCCTGAGTGGAAAACCTTCCAGGCTGATGGGGATGCTAAAGGATATAAAGTCAAGGTGAAGGATGAACCACAGAGAAGATGTGTAAGGTTATCTGCTAAGCCTGCTGCTTCAAAGCCAGAGCCCAAGCCTCAAAAAATAAATAAATAAAACAGAAACAAAACTAATATTATCTCCATTAAAGTTACATATTTTAGAATATAAAACTAAAATTTCACAACATACTATTTAATATGAGAAAATGGGAAAATCACTTCAACCCCAAGAGGATTGATATTTACTACATACTTATGGTTGTATAAAAACTTTAAGAATATTATAATATGAATCAAAATATAATTTTAAAGTTTGAGGTAGCATATGTTAAAATTAAAAAGATACTAAATTAAAAGTGGGACATTGACTTTGCAAAATTAAAGTTATTTAAGAATTTTTATCTTAGTTTAATTTGGCTACAGAAGTTATTTTATAATCATCTTTATTTTATATAATAGATACGTTTCTGTAGGTATTCCTACTTGTTCTTAAATCACTTAAATGACAGAGCATATATATATATATATATATATAAATTCTTAAAATGCTAGGAGATAAATACAAATAGAGTTATGTATGCCTGGTCATTAGAGAAAAGGTTTCACAAAAAATGAGGTATTTGAGCAGAATCCTTAGAGAAGCACTAGGAACTAGCCAGGCTGAAGGAACGATATATATAAAGACAGAAAAACACATGTATTATCTAAGGGTGTTATAAGCCAGTTAACAGGACTAAAGAGAGGCTATGCACAAAGCGGTGATAGATGATAACTGGGGGAAAACGTGGAGTCAGAAACCAGGTAGAGGCCTTAAGATGTTATTCTTTGGGCAATCGGTAACTCTTGTAAAAGTATAAGTAGGAGAATTTCATGGCTTTATTCGTATTCCAGACAGAACTGTGCTGGCAATGAAAATAGAAAGGTGAGCTAGAGGCAGAGCTGCTGGTGAGGCAGCTTTGCAGGGGTACAAGTAGAGCTATGTAGGGAGAGACACAAAAGTCATTGTGGTGGGGATGAAGAGGAAATGGCAAATTCTAGAGATATTCTAGAGCTAAATCTGTAAAGAATTAATGACCTATTGATGAACTAAAAGATGATCACAAACAACCCAGGCGAATAGTAATTCCATTAATGGGACTCTGGAAAAGCAATGGATTTATGTTATGGTTAATAAAATGACTTTAATGAAATTACCTTATATTTTTGAGACCTGTGAGTTTCCGTCTTTGCTTATTTCCAGTCCCTGTTTCTCCTACTACAGCTCCTGGCTCCCTTGCTACCTGAGTTTAGCAAACCATGACATAATTCCCATTCAGAAACAGCTCACACAAGAAAGTCAGAAAAATTAGTTTCAATTAAGTTTAGAATACAGATGGCACCTAAGTTTTTAGTTACATTTGAATTTATTGGGCTCTCCCTTAGATATAATAAGTCCATTTCTAAAAAGTAAAATGAGTAGCTGTCAAAGAAATTGACAGTCATCAAAATAAATCGTCACATGCAGAATGTTCCACAAGTATTATTTTAAGTCTTCTGAAGAGCATCCTCAAATAAAACGACTTTCATTCATTAGTAGTAAATAATCTTCTTGATTGACAGAGATGGAGACTGTCATGTGCTAGTACTAACTTTTGAGCTACAACATTATACAAAGCTTGTGGAAAGTAAGCACAAATAGGAAGTCTAAATTATTTTGTAATAATTATGAATAATATAAGTAAGTATTAAGCCTTAAAATCATGTATGAAAGTAGCTCAAATGGAGTTAAATGATTATTTTGATAGGGCAACAGTTCTCAACCTGTGACAATTTTGCCCCTAGGAGATAATTGGCAATGTCTGGAGAGAGTTCTGATTAAGACTGTGGGGTGGGTGTGGGGACACTTTGACATCTAGTGGGTAAAGGCCAGGGATGTTACTACACACCCAGCGTTGCACATGACAAGTCCCAAAGAATTATCTGGCCCCCAATTTTTTTTTTTTTTATATATAGGTTAGGAACTTTTCCTATCCTTCTTTTTTTTAAAAAAAATTATTTATTTATTTATATTTGGCCATCTTGGGTCTTCGTTGCTACACACGGGTTTCCTCTAGTTGCAGTGAGCGGGGGCTACTCCAAGGCAGTGTGTGGGCTTCTCACTGCGGTGGCTTGTCTTTGTTGAGAAGAACGGGCTGTAGGCACATTGTCTTCAGTAGTTGTGGCACGTGCCCTCAGTAGTTGTGGCTTGCAGGCTCTGGAGCACAGGCTCAGTAGTTGTGGCACATGGGCTTAGCTGCTCTGTGGCATGCGGGATCTTCCGGGACCAGGGCTTGAACCCATGTTTCCTGCATTGGCAGGCCGATTCTCAACCACTGCGCCACCAGGGCAGTCTTGGCCCCGGATGTTACTAGTAGCAAGGTTGAGAAATCCTGTTACAAAGCACTGCAATGTAAACTGGTGCTTTTTACCTATTGATATGCATAATCCTAGGTGAATTACTATTTTTATGATGCTGGTGACTATTTTATAGGCCACTTAATTATTTGAAGAGAGTGGTCCTATTTCTTAATGCAGTCACATAAATTTATGAAATACTTGCAGAAAATACCCATTTTCTACTTAAACTGTCTTTCTGAAATGTCATGTATCTTGGGTTTCAAGCACTTTAAGAACTAATTTCCAGCAGCATAAAGAATATATTAAGGCCAATATTTTTTGGCTTTCATTTAAAAAAAAATAATACATTCTTGAAATGTGTTTTATTTTATAAGATGGTACTTGCTAAATTACTCTTTAAATTTAAAAAGTGACTTTGTGCTTTCTGAAATTGGAACACTAATTTTTCAAAGTCATTTGCTTAACAGTGTTTGTGAAAAACAGTAATAAAGCTCTGAATATTTATAAATTAAAAGCAAATGTAATTAACCTAGATAAATATCTGAAATGAAACATATTTTCTCCTTTACTTTTAATAGAATATGAAACTAACTTAGGCTTCTGTTTACTCCTTTGAGAATCATCCTTATTAATAATACCAGCAGAGATGAGGAAATACAGTTTCTTAGGATATACATGCAAGAAGCACTAGCACTGAGTCCTTGACTGATGTCTAATTCTGAGATATCTGCCAAAACAATCAAATCAGCTATCCAGATATCGTTAACAGAATAATAAGTAAGGTATCATCAACAAAGGATACTGCAGCGTTTCTGAGGTGTTACCGCTTGGATTTATAGCTGATTTCAAATTGTACGCAACGTGATGTAGTAACAAATTATGAGATTTGGAATCAGACAGGCCTGGATTGAATTCTGTCTTTAACATCTCTGCATCTCCGTTTCATCATCAACATGTAATCTCCATGTCTGTGGACTTTGTTCTGGCTCTCATCTGACCAAGAACCCTCCTGAGGTCAGTCTTTCACTGACAATATGTGGACTATATGGAAGGTGTTGTGATAAAATACAGAAGAAACTACTGCACACATTTTCCTTTAACCTCCCCTTGGCCACTGCTCCTTCCGCAGCTCCCCCATGCTTACCCGTCCCCTCTGAGATGGATTCTCACTTTAGAGACCTTCTAGGCACAGCAGCTCTGGCTCTGCTCCCAATCTCATGCCTTCCTCCCATCTTCCTTTAACTCTCCACTTTACATTTATGAACCATTTCTCTTCCCTTCAACTTCTCTATTTTTCCATTTTCCAGTCTCCCTCTTTAGAAGTGGGAAAGAGGGTAAATCCTCCCTTATATGTGATATGAGAAAACAGTACCTACAGCAAGAGATTCTTGTGAAATTAAAGTGAAACCCTAAGAATCTACCATAGTCTCTGCTGCATATTTCAGCACTCAGTCAATGTTAGTCAATTGTTAGCTCCTTGCTTCCTTGCACAAATGCAAATTCCAGATACCTTAAGGAAGATGAAGACATAAAACAATTCCATGAAGACACTGAAAAAGGAAATCCTCTGTGTCTTAGAGGTAAAGATAGAACATTTTTATCAAACTGCAAGGACAATCCTTCTAGATATTATAATCTAAACATTGTCAGAATTCTTCATAACTTGATGTTATAAATCCTTGCGACGACAATCACTAAAATAACCAAACTCACAGAGATGAGCAATGGCGTCTTGTCAAAGTGAATATTATATACAAAGTAAAAACAATCATGTTCCTCATCAAAACGAGTAATGAAAAACTAAAAACAGCCCATGTAATTCTTGGAAAATGCAATTAATAATTCAGTCTTGGTTTTTATTTCACATTAGGGCCCACCTTAGAGACTTAGAGACTTTATCATGTTTTGACAATTAAATACTTAAGGCTTAACTGGGTCCATAATTTCCTGTGCATTTTAAAATTTAAAGGTTTTTTTTTTTTTTACTAACTCATTTTATCACAATTTTGTAATTGAGCATACATTCCTCCCAAAAGAAAACATTCTTTCCTCTTGTAGGAAAATGTTTAAGCTGCAATGCTATTTCATAGTGTTGTTATCAATGCCCATTCTTAAATGAATCAATCAATTCATATCAATTAAGTACTTCACTCTGAAAAAATATGATCATCTCAATAAAAGCTTTTCTGAAAGTTTATTCTCATTGAATTATATAGAAGTAGTTCATTAGTAGCAAAGAATATATACATACATTTACTGTATATGGGCATTTCTCTGTTCCATGCCTAATTTATCTTTGAAACAATTATATACACAAAATATATTCATATTTTTAAATTAATTATGCTTTGCATTTATAATAATTTGCTTGTATCTAGTCACTATCAATGGATCATGACACAGCAATAAACAAACAAGAGATAACCCACTAACGCTCATGCTATGTCAGATCTAGTTTATGATTTGGGAGACAATGTTAAATGTTTTATAATCTGGCACTTATATTACACACTCTTTGACTGTTCTTCCACCTCTCTATTTTCTAATTTCCTTTATCAACTTTTCTCCCTTTATGTAACACCTTGACCCAGAGTTGTATCTTGGGGGTCTTGGCTTTACATACATTTTCCCTGAGTGACCTCACCCACATCTACGGATCCACTGGCACCTACATAAAAAAGCCTTCTAAACTTATCTGAACCCCTAATTCTCACCCGACATCCAAGCCCACAGAGCCATATATTAAACTGAGATTTTCATCTAGGTATCCCACAGATAACTTATACGAAGTGCTCTCTCCACTCCCCTGTTTAATCCCATCTTGTAGCTTCCTATAACCTGCACTGTAGGTACACAAGCAATTTTGTAGACATTGAATAAATGAGTGAAATGAAATAAACACATGAAATAATGAGTTAATTCTTTAGAAAATATTTTGGCCTTCTATTGAGAATATTCTCCCTATCATCTTTGGAAAAACTCTTTTCCCATTTTCTCTAATTATGGAAATCCTGACATAGACTAACTTAAGTCTGACCTTGAGAAAATTTGTCTCTAGGTTCCAAGATTAACCTTATTCTGATTTACTATCCTTAAGGTCAGTCCCATACAGCTTATTATTTATTTATAAAATGCTTGCTGTTCTCTGCTTTTGGTAATGTTAATATGCCTAAACGCTTGGTATGCTAATACTGTCTAGAATTTGGACTCAGAAGGATTAGGCTTCTTGTTTTTTATAAAACATGCTTAGTATAGTGCTGAAAAAAATTCTTGGAACACACAGATCACCCATCTATCAAATAACAAGCATTCAGTGAGCCTTTTCTAAGTGCCCAGCACTGTTTAGATTTTGTGAAAATATTAACATATTTATTTTAATTGCTACGTATGAGAAGATATAAAGGTGGATGGCATGGTGCAGACAACAGCTGATCATTATCAAAATGAATTTTAATGTTTACCCATTTAGTTTCTGTACTTTTATCTTAAATGACCTTTAGAAGTTTGAAATGTTAACATTCTCTAACGCTTTTTGCTAAAATTTCTATCATGGATATGGCACTTTGCCAAAAATAAGCTATCATGAAGACAGGACTGAGATTCTCAAGAACATTCACCTCCCTAAGTTCTTTGCGAAGCAAAGGGCAAATGGTGATTCATTAGATCTAAAAATAAATATAAGTTTGCAAAGGATGAAGAGTTGAGCATCATAAGTCATTTCTGCAGTTTAATAAAAGAACTATCATTTATTAATCTCCTCATATTGTTCATTACACAAATATGCTACCTATAAAGTATACCTATTTTTTCCAATGAAATGCTGATTCTAAATAAGAAAATGGTAGAACCGGGGTAACAAATACATGATATACCTGCTACCACTAGACACTCAAACAGCCAAGATAATAAATAAATAATTAAAATATTTTACTGTTGAGTCAAGAGGCAGGCTCAGACATTTCCTCCGTACAAAGCACTGGAGGCAAATACTACCAGTTGATTAATGTTGGCATATGTAATGAAACCTATTCCTTACCTGCTCTAAAATCACAGAATTTACAGGAAGTAGCTAGACAAAGTGTCTGTCATATACTGTATTATACTCCAAATGCCCAGTACAGTTACTGATTTAGAGTAGGTACTAGATAAATGTTTGTTGAATGAATAATATAATTACCGGTGAATATTTCTATAGTAGTGACATCATCATCACTGTTTAAAGAACCCAACTGGCTCCAAAAATTATGAAAATGAACTTCGCATGTTTTGCTGCCATTAGTTATTTTCAGAATTGTGCCCTCTATAGGTGCCTTTTCTCTAAGACTATTCTAGCCTCACTCCTAGCTCCCAGCCAAGAAACCTGCTTATTAAAATATTCACGTTATAAATAATACATATTTCTCTGAGAAGCTTCTTCAACTTTGAAATAGGCAATATGAAAGGCATTAAGAATTCAACATCTTATTTGATAATCAACAGAGTAGGAATACAACTATTTAGTGACAATCATAACACACTAAAATGCAATCCCTTGCCTCTAACGCCAAAATGTAAGTTCAACTACAAGAGTAGAATCAACTACAAGAATTGACTCATGTAATGGAAAATTCAAATCACCCTCAAAGACAAGTACCCTGGCTCAGCAATAGAACTTTCTAAAATCTCTGTTAAACTTCTTAGGAATCAAATATTATCTTCAGGAAGTTCTTGTTTTGGAAATTATTTTTTGGCACATAAGGTCAACACAGACAGCACCTCTTTCTATTACCCCTCTGCAGTCTTCCATTCAAATACGCAATCCCTCAATTTAGCCATCTTTACTTGTTCTGGTACAAAGGACAAATAAAAATTTTCACATTTTGTTCTTAATCATGAAAGTATCCTGTTTAGTAGTACCATAATTAACATCTTAAAATATTTAATGTATTAACACCCTCTACTCTGATCACAATGACAAAGTAAATAGATAAGGCAGGAAGATAATAAAGCTGCTATAAATTTAGAACGTTACTCAAGTACAGCAAATAGTAAAAGTTCAAATACATTAGTTTTTTTTTAACAATATACCTAAGATTTTGGTGGGAAATGTTTCAAATGGAAAGAACAAATACAAATATCACCAATCTAGTATCAACTGTCCCAATCCACTTTTTATATATATTCTTTATATATACACACACATGCATACACACATTTATATATACATACATATGCATATGCACATGCTTTTCCATGACATGTACAACGATATAGTTAATTTTGAGCTCCACTATTTCTAGGCAAAGTTACCCTTACAGTCCAAAATTATAGATTCATTATTACTGAAGATCTCTGAACTGAGTGAAAATTATTTAAAAGTCATTAGGTTTCTTTAAAGAAATATAATTGGTAGAATTCAGTAATGGCAGTATTTATGTATTCTATTAGTAAGTTGATTATAAATTATTACATAGGTGGTTAGAACACAGATATAGAATAATGATTTTTATTAAGTAGTCAAAATGTGAAAAAAAACAATGCTGAGTTACTAAGAATGAATCAAAAATATACAGTGGTGATTTAAAAATAGTTTTAGTAATAGTATTTTTTTCTTTGAATAAAATTCTACTAGTACAGTCAATGTATCAGAGGTTGAATTTCTCTAGTTAAAGATAGAGATGTATCTAGTTACCCTGCCATATGCGCATGCACACACACGTTTGTCCTTGAGAAACGTGTTTTGAAAACGCTCAAAAAATAAGGACCTGAGTTCCTCTGCTCTATCTCTTTAGTTGCCTCATCCACTTCTCTTTAATCAGGATTTATTTTATCACAACTGATCTCATGGATCATTTCGGTGGACATGCATTCACTATGACACAATTTTTGTGGAGAAAAGTTTGTTGATACAGCTTAGCATTGGAAACAGGATATATTTTCCACGTTTCAAATTCAATCCATTAAGGTAAACAATATAAACATACTGTTTTCATTCGTCTTACTATGTCAGATGCGATTAATGTATGAGAATTCCAATTTTCTTATCTACAAAATCTCACCACGAGATTATAATGAGGAAAAATACTACACTAATTTAAAGTGCAGTAAATAATACACTATTAATATATAATACTAAATATTAACATATGATACTATGTACACATATATGATTTTTAAAAAGTAGGAGAGTATTGCTACGAAAGATAGCAGTCATCTGAAATATGGCTTTTTTCAGTAAAAACTGAAAAAAAGTAACAATTGCAACAAAATTTACTGTACCCTGAGCTTGGAGGCATTATTCATAATCAACCCCCCCACATAGATTTATTATTAGATACATTAAAAAACTTAGATCACACAGTCCCCTGCATGTAAATTTTCAAGTTGTTCCTCTAAAATAAGTATGAGGAAAAAATAGCTCTGCCATATCTTCCCTTCCCAAACTCTTTTTTCATCTTGCTAGGTTAAGGAAAAATAATTAAACAATTAGATATTTTGCATAATGCCATAGCATCTTTGCACGGTAAGAGATTTTTCTTCTGTTTGAGAAAATAATACTCATTATCTACAAAGGAGTTTGATGTGTCATTAAGAATTTCAGTGTGATGGGGTCAAAATGAATTTCCCTGAAATCCAGGACAGCATACAAAGAATAAGATAATTTAACAACAGTTCAAGCAACGTCGTATTACAAGAAGTGATTATAAAGAAACGAAGCTGCCTCTACAAGCCACAGACAAAATAAGTCCGTTCCTCTAAAACTATTTATCATCTAGGACCTTCTATTCTTTTTCAGACATCCTCACTGAATGCCAAATGCTATTTTTTTTATTTTGCAAGGGAAATTCTGCTTCCTGTATCTGCTTGTACCTTAAAATCTAGGAATACTTTATTCACTTTTTAGAAGTCATCATGCTTTTTTTTTTTATTAAACCAAAGATAACTCAACAGTATATATTTGAACTATACCAGTTTGCACCCCTCTGTAAAATAAAAAAGCTTTTGGTAACTGCTGGTTGGTATAATGTCTTATGTTTTCACAATTACTTATTTGTAAAAATAAATAATGCAAAACTATCAAGACCACCATCAATCTTTTTGCTCAATAATTGTCAATAAAGGTCATTATGAAATTTATGTGAATTAATATGTGCATACATGTTAGATTTTGCATACACATACTACAACCTTATCTCAAAATGACCTGTATTAGGATAGAAAGAGGTGATTTTTCCTAATACACTATTAAGTATCATTCAAGTCAGTAATAAGACCTTTATAACTATCATGGCTACATTTTTGCGTTGAGTACTAAGAGTCAAGCTAGAACTCAACCAACTTTCCTATACAAGCTAGAACTCAACCAACTTTCCTATTTCTTAGGTTTTCATGCTTATTTACATCAGTGCTACCAAATCAGTTTTATATTGTTGTTTTTTTAAATTATAAGTTGTAACAAATTCAACTCAATATAACTTACTTGCATTTCTGGACTTGTCTTTTGTGTACAACTGATATTCAAATTGAACTATATGATGCTCTGTAGGGTCATTCGATGACATGGGCATGTCTCCTTAACAGCCAGGCTACATACATATTCTATACTTCAAGTCCACTATGCCTAGCACTACTATAGTACATTTGATGTAAATATCTGTAATCAATTGAATCAAATCATAAATAAAATTTTAATCTATATCTCAAACCACGTTTCTCATACGCTGTGTATTATTTAACGAAGATTAGTAACATCCACCAAATTCTGTTTTTGAAAATAAAAACTAGTCAATGTCTGCCATTTCAAGATTTCCATGCTTTTTCTGTGCTTAGAACTGTGTTTAGTGCTGGAAAGATAATAAGAAGACATTAATATTTTTAGACTTGCATGTGAAAAAAATATAGTCAAAGGATTTACATGACCACAGTTAATTAAGAGGGTTATTTTTCTTATGAAACAATGCTGAGGATGCTAGGGGAAGTTTCATAACTACCGAATATTGTCACTGCAGTCTCCGAGAATTCACATATATGATTTGCCCTCTACAATATTATTGCTGAAATTTGGCCAAATTTTTTGGTCTCATCCCTACTTAAATATTCTTTTGAAAAATTCTGTTTGGGGCAATCACTCTGGCATTGCACTTCCGTCACCCTTGTGCACAGCTTGTGCTGGTCTGCATGTGTCAGTGGCTTATAACTTATATATAACTTCTTTTGCTTTGGAATGTTTTCCAGAAAAAAATCAAGCATATGATAGACTAAGGTAACTTCAAATTTAAAAATTTTCCCAGGGGATAATTAAATAACGCTCCACAGTGCAGAGTTCTACAAATAACAGCACCTTGAAGCTTTTGAAAATATGCTGGTTTGTTATGAGGAAAAATCACATATAGGAGAATTAAATCAAAGCCCAGCTTTGAGGGACTGATTATCATTTTATGACTTTTTGTTATCTCTAGTGCCTAGTTTATGTAAGTATGTGTTCAAAAAAGAATTCATACTTGTGCCAATTTTTACAGAAGGGCAAAAACAGACTTTTCATTTTGTTTAACTTACAGTGACTTTGGAATTGTCCAGTACGAGGGAAAATGCGCCAATAACATTTTATCAGTGAAATATGCACATATACAAATACAGTCTGTCAACAAACATTCTTTATGTCTGTTAAACATATGAATATATAAATCAAGCTAACCAGAAAAAATTCATGTCAATAATAATCCAGAAGTTAACACTTCCACCTTTTTATTTTATCTGCATTTATAAATAGTAGTGCAGAGTAAAACTTGTACCAATTGTTCTTTCTCTTTTCCAATTGCTCTAATGTTCCTGCATTGAAGCTTTAAATGATGTCAGCAACTAGGTTAGTTATATGAGTATACATTTTACTGCAAAGTTTATAAGTTGGTGGAAAGGCCTTATAAACTACATTTTTATTGGGTGTAAAAAACTCAGAGATAGATATTATTTATATTATGTGATCTATTAAAATATCTTACAAACTAATTTTGCTTTCCTCTTATTGAATTCATTTTGTACCTTGCATATATTTTAGCTTAGGAGCTGTAGGTCATAAGATTCCCCCCAAGCCGTTCAACTTCATATCAAATGCCAACAACTATTTAAACATCACCATCACCAAAATAAAATCTATAGCTGTATAAATCATTCTATTTTAGGGCTCAAAAATCCATGCTTTCTTTGATAAAGAATAAATGATATATTCACGGTCTCACGTTACCAGACAGAATAATGTATCATACAGATTCCTGATATATTTGTTTTTATTAAGGAAGTACTGTGTATCAAGGCTCACAGCTCAAGGTAATATAACTCTTTCCAAATAATGACAAATAAAAATGATCTATATTAATGTGTTTCAAAATATTCATGACCTGAGGTAAAGGATATTATCCTGTTTAGATACCTGATTTGTCTATGGTTAGTTAGCCAGGCCTATTTAATGAGACAATTTAACATGACAAGCTTCCACTCTTTGCATTCAGTAAATGACTGTGATCAGATATATCACTTGAAAGAGAGACTGTTTCTATCACTTCAGATGGGAGTTCACCCCCTAAGTATAAAACACTTAACTCTTTTCCAACTTATCTGGATAGTTTATACTTCATCTTGTCAGAACATCTAAAATAATACTTTCATTCTGTCTATGTATTTATGTCTTTAGAAGGTTCTAATACAAATGGCCAAAACTTTTTTTTTTAATCTGAAATGACCTAGGGCTATAAAGTCCAAAGAATATGCCTATGATCTTGAATATTTATGTTAGTAAACGGACTTGTAAAACTCCTTTCTTTTATCCAACAAAAATGTTTACAATAACTACCTTATAGCTGGGACTAAAAATCAAGCAAGGGTATTCATTCTTCTCCAAGGTAAATTAACCCTATGTTGAAATAATCCTGTCACATGAGACTTTTGTATGACAAGTCAAAATTCTTTCGAAGTGAAACAATCCAGAAACTGTCAATGTAAGTAATAAATGACAATTATACGCCCGATCCTTGTTTTCTCTCATAATAGGATCCTACTTTTTAATAATTACATTTAATGGGCCCGTGAGCCATGGCCGCTGAGCCTGCGCGTCCGGAGCCTGTGCTCCGCAACGGGAGAGGCCACAGCAGTGGGAGGCCCGCGTGCCGCAAAAACAAAACAAAACAAAACAAAAAACTACATTCTTCAGAATCCTTATGAGAGTTCATGACTGGGGGACATAATCTCTATTGAAGGATCAAAGTGACAATTGTAGGCAAGTGACATTTAAACTAAATCAGCTAAACAAATTCTGGAAAATGTGGTTCCAGCCAGAGTGTATGGTAGTAAATAGGAAGACTTTAAGGTAAGAGAGAATTACACTTTTTTAAAATAAACTAAAAGCTAGCTATTGTTCCTAAATGCAGTTAAAGAGTGCTAGAGTTGCTCAAGGTCAAGCTGGAGCAGAACTGCATCACAAAGGACTTACAGACTGGGGTAAGAAGTTTGGATTGCATTCTAATGCCATAAGAAGCGCCTTGAAAGATAAAATTATATGTATAATAATAAAATTAATATTCATTTAAATAAAATGCTAAAGTATCAAAATTAAAAAGGTCTTTAGGAGCCTCATATCAATCTCATAACCTTAATCTAACCACTGGTAAAGCTTTGTGTATACCTTTTCTTTGCTGATACAACCTCATCATAAATAGGGAATATTGCTTTTCTAGTAGTTGTTTTTATTTTTTAAAGATATGATCTTTATGTAAGTCAAATCATTAAGCTGTACACCTCAAACTTATACAATGCAATATGTCAATTATATGTCAATAAAACTGAAAGAAAAAAAGATTTGATCATAGGCTACACATTCTACAATTTACCATTTTTACTTTAAAAGTAGAATAGACATACAGGTGATTCTAACTCATTCTTTATGACATCCACAGAATATTACATAGTATGGAAGTATAATTTACTCAGTAATATCTCTACTGATGCTTATTTGCTCTTATTTCCAGTGTTTTTGTTTTTTTTTTTTGTGGTACGCGGGCCTCTCACTGTTGTGGCCTCTCCCGTTGCGGAGCACAGGCTCCGGACACACAGGCCCAGCGGCCACGGCTCACGGGTCCAGCCGCTCTGCGGCACGTGGGATCTTCCCGGACTGGGGCACGAACCCGTGTCCCCTGAATCGGCAGGCGGACTCTCAACCACTGCGCCACCAGGGAAGCCCTTATTTCCAGTTTTATACTATAATAGATAATGCTGCAATAAAAAATCCCTGCAATATTTTATATCCAAGTATCTTTACTGAATAAAAAATAATGGAGCTGTTGGGCCAAAAATGATGAGAAATTTGAATTTTAATAAGTTATGGCAAAATGATTTCCAAATTCTCCCCAGTATTTACAGAATTGCTGATAACTTGCTCATAAGAGAGCAATTTCACTACACCCTTGTCAATACTGGATGTATTGAAATGTTGTTAAATTTCTCCAATCTAATGGGTGAATTCTGGACTATATTACTGTTGTTGGTAGTTGTATGGTCATCATTTTGTTTCTGTGACAACAATTGAGATTGGGTATCTTTTCACAGGCTTAGATATCAGAATCACTTTTATAAATTGATTGTTCTTATCCTGTTGAATCATTTTTATGGCTCTGTAACTTTTTTAAAATTGGTTTTTGTACAACATTGAATATTAGCGAATTTAACACTTTCCTCATTTTATGAATAAAATGTATTTTCTCCCAACAAATCATTCATTTTTAAAATTTTAATTGATACTTTTTTTCATAAAGGTGTTTTAAATTTCTATATAATAAAACTGTCAAAATAACATTTTGCATGTTCCTTGAGAAAATATTAGGAGTTAAGAGTGTACACAGAACTATTAAATCATACACTTGTGTCTACATTTGGAAACAGGTAAAAGGATTACTAGGTGTCATTTCAGTATAGTGGCTAGGTGTTGTATACCAGACACACCCTAACTGGAGATTTTCTGACTTTCTAGGGTTGTGTACCTTTGTTCAACTTCCTATTTACTATTGATCAGGATATGCTACAACTACATAAGAGTTAACTTGCAGAACTGACTGAAACGCTGATGACCCTTCTTTAAGAAAATTTTAAATGGTTTCTGTCCAAGAGAAATGCAAATGACTTCTAGACCAAAACTCAACTGTTACTATTTATTTTCTTGAATGACTTTAACCACATTTGTATCATTTCTTAAATTCATTTCTTCATTCCTTTAAGTGACGAACTCTGTAAACCTCACATCGTCTAATTCTCTTTTGAATTAGTCCGGGCATTTTACAAATTTGTTCATTAATTGATGATGAATAAAATCTTTGGAATGTGGTCATTTTGTATTTTTATGAAAGTCATATTTTTAACAGAAGTTTCCTAAGCAAGAAATTTTGGTGGTCTCAAATAGAGTGATGAAAATAAAGAGTAGTGGATTTTGCAGGTTAAAAATAAATAAATATGAATATATTTGAGTATAAGGGAGAAAGAGGAATGAAGGGTGAGAGAGAGAGAGAGAGAGAGAGAAAGAATGAGAGTGAATAAGTGATGGAAGGCAGTCCACAAGAAGGGGAGAGTGTTTGACAGAGCACAGACTAAGACCTGAGATTCCACAGGAGGACCAAATCTTCCTCTCTCACACTAGCAGAAAGAAGGAGGGGTGGGGATGGAATCATGTTATAATTTGGTAGGCAGTGTTGAAATTCCTGTTTTAATGTTTGAATTTCTGTTGTATGTTTCTACATGAAATATGAGTCATGACGATCTGAGAGTTGGATGAAAAGTAACGGTTGAAATTTTAAGAAGAATGGAAAGGTTGTCATTTTTAAGCATATAAAAACAAGCTTTCCAGAAAAAAATTAATAGGATTATTAGAGTGAAGTACTTAGTGTATATATATATATATATATATATATATATATATATTTTGATATCCTTATTTATTTAACTAATACTACATTGTCGTACAAAAGACAAAAGGCTCAGGGTGGTCAAAATTACAAAGACATTGAAATTATTATCTAGAGGTGAAGAAAGACAAGTGTTGCGACCAGCAGGCCAAGAGGTGACAAAATGAGGTGAGCCAGGTGGCCATGGAGAAGCCACGCCCTCCCTAAGGGATAACTGCTCCTCTCCAGTAGGTCACTGCTTCAAGAAGGGAGTACACACACCCAGGATATCCAAATCTGCTTTCCCAAAGGAAGACAGACACGCAGATTTCCTGGTTTATACATATCAGAAACTCAGTGTTTTAGGAACTTCAGGTTTGAATCTCTGAGGTTAGAAGTCAGGCAAGTGCTTTTCCTTGAAGAGTGGGGATGACCAGGAGGGGACACCTGGGGGACTGCTGGGAACTTTCTGTTTCTTGATCTGGGTTGGTTACATGGGTGTGTGCAGCTTGTGAGTATTTCATGGAGCCATACACTTAAGATTTGTGCCTCTCCTCTCAGATAAAAAGGTAAAAAGAGAAAAGCTATACATATATATGTGTGTGTGTGTGTGTGTGTGTGTGTATGTGTATATGTATATATATATATATATATATACACACAATTTGTTTGCAATGTATTAAATTTATCCTCTCCAATTACGAAGGCTTGATGAAGTTGGGAGCTATGCCTTTTTGCTCCCCTTTAGTACCTATCACAGTGCTAATATTTGATTAGATGATTACTAATGACTGCTGGTAAACAATACATAACTAGAATATACAATATATAGATGTAAGAAACATTAATAAATTCAAATTTTCTAGTTTCTCTGAATAAATATTTAAGATGGAAGAATACACACACACAGATAGAGATGTTAGAGACAGATATGAGAGTGACAGAGATGGAAAGAGAGACAGAGGTACAGGCAGAGATAGAGATAATCTGCCGGGCTTTTCTAGGAGTCTGTACTCAAAGATTTGGGGTTTCATATTAACCACTGTGACCATTTGTACTTTTGAACAAACTGGAGAATCACTTTTTGGAGACCTCTTATTAGAAGAGGTGACCTGAACCTAGATGTTTAATTGGCATTTTGCTCACACCAGTAGACTGAGTAATTCTGCAAATAATACCTAACTCTGTGATATCTAATTAAGCCCCTAATCAATGCTTTAGCTGGATGAGGCAGATGTAAATGTACAGTCTTTTCACTTTTAGCCCTATTCTAAACACAATTATACCCAACAAACCAATGAATCAGTAGAATAAGATACCAATAATAAACAGATGCTCTCATCACAATTCTGTCTTTTGTCACAATTAGAGCAAGCTTCCTATTCATGTCATTACAGAAAACAGAATGGAAATGTCCTTTTAGGACAAAGTTTCCTTCTAGGCCAGGGGTAAACAATCTTTTTCTTAAAGGATCAGAAGGCTTTAAGGCTTAGGCTTTGAAGGCCGAAAGGTCTCTGTTGCAGCTACATAACTGCTGTTGGAGTGCGAAAGCCGCCACAAACAGTACGTCAACAAATGACTTCAGCCATGTTCCCATACATTCTGTTTACAAAAACAGGCAGACCTCTCCTTTAGGAAAACCTGGGAGATTTTTGTTTTTGTTTTTTGGGGTTTTTTTGTGGTACGCGGGCCTCTCACTGTTGTGGCCTCTCCCGTTGCGGAGCACAGGTTCCGGACGCGCAGGCTCAGCGGCCATGGCTCACGGGCCCAGCCGCTCCGCGGCATGTGGGATCTTCCCGGACCGGGGCACGAACCCGTGTCCCCTGCATCGGCAGGCGGACTCTCAACCACTGCGCCACCAGGGAAGCCCGAGATTATTTTTTAATATAATTATTTATTTCTCTTATATCATGGTATCTATTCTTGAAACAGAAAGAAGCAGAACCATTTAACTAGCAAGTCTTCCTCTCAGCACAGCAGTACTGCAGGGAAAAAAAAAAGTTCATCTTTGAATAATCATAGATTCCAGATTATTCTTTATGCCCAGGCAGCCCATAAATTATAAATAAAATGGACATAAAGCCATGTCAGGCTGACCTTCTCCTTTACCTTAGAAAGTTCTCACACAGGTTTTTAAAAGGTCTGTACTTATCCTGGTCTGCTTCCCAAACATGGAGATAAATACGTTCCCTGACAGCCTGACTTTTTCTAAGGCAGCACTCAATGTATCACTCTCCTAGAGCACATTTTCCAAAACCTGACAGAAACATCCCTGAAACCTTCAGAGGGGAAAAATAAACCCTCATCTCAGGCTGTGCAAATTACCACCAAGTATAGCCATGAATAAAATAGGAATCAATCCTGATTCATGTTTTTGGAACATCCTAAAAAACGGCAGCTCAGGCTCCAAAGGCCAGTGCTCAGCAGAACTTAGACCACAGGAAACAGAAAAGATGTTAAATATTCTTTTCTTATGACACTTTTTTCTTTTTTTCAAGAAGCCAATTATTGGAGATCTCTGAGTGGAACAGTATTAAGCTTGATGCGTGGCTACTTCTCCTAAGGCTGCTTCCTTCAAATTATGTATAACTGAGGGGAAAAACACCCCCAAATCTCCAGACTGATGATCTGGAACACAAAAGCAGGGCCACTGTTGCCAGAAGGGCTTAGTTAAATGTACTCAGTTCCTGAGAGCACAGGAAAACACATTAGCAATGATTGGTTTAGAAAACTGGTGACTTGAAAGCTCCTATCCTTAAGGAAAAAGATCTGGGACAGGTAACTTTATGTTTCTTGATGGGGAGTAGAGCCAAAACCAGTCTGTGTGAGAAGGAAAAGAGAGAATATGTACAGGTGGCTGAAGGAATTGCCCACTTACGTTGTAGTCATTTGTTCACAAATATTGGAAGCACTATGGATACTCTACAAATAAATTTCCTATGTTCAAGGACCACTGTGTTGTTAATATAAGAAAGCAACATGCAGGACTACAGACAAGGAGCTGATAAGATATATGTCGAAGTACACAAAAATGTGGCGGAACAGAACCTGGGATTGGGGAGGGGGAAGGGCTGAGTAAGAAAGGAATGTTTACTACAGAGAGAGATTAGAACTGGTCCTTGAAGAGATGAAAGAATTGAGAAGGAGGAAACCCTGTGGTGGGGGGGGAGTCTTCAAAAAGAAGAAGGAGAATGCATTCTAAGGGGAAGCATGCGAGAAGGCTAACGTGGCACCTAACAGAAACAAAAGGTGTGCTCTGAAGCGGTTAAACGTGCCTCTGTACATACAGGGGGCATAGCGGGAGGCTCACAGAATCATCACAGAAGCTGTACTAACTGATTGCCAGCTTTGTGCCAGGGGCCGTGCTAACAGAATTTCATGAATTTTGACTTTAAAACAACCACGTAAATGAGTTGCTTTTATTAACCCCATTTGTAAATAGAAAATTGTAACTAAACAACTCAACCCAAATCACACAACTGGTAAGTGCTAAAGTCAGAATTTAAACCAGGCAGTTCCTAAGGACTGTCTTATACAGTGTGGCAGGTTAAGGAGTACCAACAGATTTTATTTTTTTTTAGCCTGAATGCCATCCCAAGGTGAACCTACAGCTTATTTAGAAGGAAAAGGGGAAACACTGAACTATTTTGAGCAAGGACACGAGAAAATCAGAATCTTATACAGAAAAATTGATACTGAGGATTTAAAAAGAAGTATAAAGCAAGGAATGGATTGAACGTGAAGAGACCACATAGCAGGTTAAGAGTACAGGTGAGTGAAATTTAAGAGTCTGAAATTGCCTGGTAGGGGGAAAAATGGAAAAGAAGGAAGAAATGCGAGATACAAGACGGGAAAGATCAAGAGATGGAACTGAGTCAGCTGATATGGAAGCTGAGAGGGTACTAGGAAGAGGGGACACTTCAGTATGACTGAGTCTGGGATCACAGGAAGGAGAAAGCTGGGAGAATGAAAATAAACTCAGTTTTAATAATATTCTTGAGGAGTCAGTGGGATAATAGACAGAAAATCCTAGTAGGCAGATGAAAATGGCCCACAAAAATAACAGCAAACCCATGGAACCCTGCTCCAATTTTCTCTCAACTGGTGCCAAGGCACTGCCTCTCTATGACAAATGACAGAAGCTTAGAGGTCATTTTGGACTTCTCCACCTCGTTTCCTCATGTACTCATATCCTGATTGTCATAAGCACTATTCACTTCATAAATGTCAGATTTATCTTTCTCTCCACTTACACTGTTACTGCTGTAATCTAGGCTAAAATAATCACTAACCTTTATTACCACAATGGCTTGCTAATGGGCTACTCAACGTCCATCTGGTCAACCTGCAATTCATCCTATACACACTACAGCTAGAGTAACCTCATCAAAACAGATAATGTGGTCCACGTATCTACATCTCCCTTAAATCATCAGTTATGTCCAGTACTCTAAGGTTAAAGACAAAACAGCCTTGTACCATCTGTCTCCTCTTTAAACCCATACATACCCACTCCAAACTGCATGGACTTCTTTCAGCCCTCAAGTTTGCCATACAATACAGCCTTCTTATATGCTTTTCTACTCTTGCCTTATTATCTAGTTAATACCTTCAGACCTCACTTTATTATCGCTTCATAAAACCTTTCAAACCCTCTTGACTAGCTCAAACAATACTGTTATATTTGGACCACTCATTTCATGTGCAATTTCCGACTTACTTGTACTGGGGTTTAATTTGTCTTCTCTGTACTTTAACACCAACCACTCACATTTTGATCTGCTTCAGTCTGAATTTTGCACCATCACTTCCCTGAAACTGCCCTTTGCAAAGTCAACCAAGACCTCCCTTTTCCAATCCTGTAGTCAATCTGCAGCCATCTCACTGGTCTTCTCAGTAGCAACTGACACATTTCAATAGCCTCTTCTTATTGAAACACTTTCTTATGTGGCATCCTGGAAAGTACATTCTCCTGGCTTTCTCCTGCTGCCGCTTCTCACTTACCTTTGCAGATTCCTCCACCTCTTCTCTACCCCATGAAATGCTGGTTTACCCCAAGCCTCAGCATTGCACTTTCTCACCTACATTCAATCTCTAGGTGACCTCTCTTGGTTCCAGGTCTATAAACGAAGTTCACATTTTTTTTTTTAATTGAGGTAACACTGATTTATAACATTATATAAGTTTCATGTGTACAACACTAGATTTCTATTTCTGTGTACCTGTACCATGATCGTGACCAACAATTTAGTTTCCACCCATCACGGTTGATCCCCTTTACCCACTTCTCCCTCCCTTTCAATCCTCCCCCTTTGGTAACCAGTACACTCTGTTCTCTCTGTCTCTGTTTTTGTTCAGTTTGGTTTGTTCATTTATTTTGTTGACACTGACATTTTTGTCTCCAACAACTTCCCTTAATTTCAGCCTTGTTTATCCAACTGCCTCCTTAATAGCACCTATTGGGTATATTAAAAACATTTCAACAAACTATTATATACAAATAGATAAACAACAAGGTCCTACTGTATAGCACAGGGAACTATATTCAATATCCTGTGATACATCATAACGGAAAAGGTCATGAAAAAGAATATATATATACATACACATACACACACACACACACATATACACACATATATATATACACACATATATATATATAACTGAATCACTTTGCTGTACACCTGAAACTAACACAACATTGTAAATCAACTATACTTCAATTTAAAAAAAACATTTCAAATATAATATGCACAGAAGAATGAGACATTTTAAAAATAAATATAAAATAGTATATTATTTAAATTAGCACCCATTCTCTATCGCTTTCCACTTGCCCTGACTTACCTTTCTTCATGACACTCATATATAAAATTATATTATATATTTAATTTTTACTTTCTCTCTCCTCCAAGAAAATGGAAGTTTTTGAATGGACTATTTTTACACTGCATTTCTGATGCCTAGAATAGAAACTAGCACCAAGTCGGTGCTCAAGTATATTTATTAAACTAAATAATAGATCATTAATATCAATCCATCTCACTAAACTATAAAGTCACTGGCAACAGAAATTATTTATGTGTTTGAATAGCATTGTTTTCTGAGTGCCTGGCAAATAATGGTCAATAAATGCTTTTTGACTGTTTGAATAAATAGAAATACTATCATAGTAGTGCAGTCTTACCCATGACAAAGAAGGACAGAGTTGCAACAGTGAGTGCAGCTATCAAAAATGGCAAATGCTGAAGAGGCTGAAGATGACAAGAAATTATAAAAGGTAAATGCACCTGATAATTCAGAAATTACTAATAAATTTTAAGGCCAACTGTAGTATAAGTGCATATTGACAGCAATTATAATTGTCTAAGGTATTAGTGGGACATACAGAGACAGAAGACCCCAGGGTAAGAATTCTATAGTAGATATTATTCTTAACACCTGGGACTCCTTCACTGTCCCTGCCAGTGTTGATATTTCCTGCACCATTAAATCAACTGGGACTCTAATGCCTCTTTTCCCCACACTTAACCAGTCCTCTTTCCCAGTGGCATTTTAAATCTGAAAGAACTGACCATCTTCATTTTTATCTTTGCGTGAATAAAGAGCCATGCATCTCAAAGTTAGGAATTAGGTCATTGCTTAGAATGCAGAACGCTGCTATAAAGTTAAGTTTCAAAGTTGGCTGCATGTAGGTAGTGTTTGAGCCCTCTTATTTAAATACTGAAATTAGGAAGTATAAGTAAATAAGGGCTGGTAACTGTCTATTGGCTTGTCAGAATTTTTTTAAACTTAATGATTTCTGTAACATTTAACAAGACTATATAGCTTGCACTCTAGGGGGTATGATATGGATAAAGAGGAACACCATGGAACAGCAAGCGCCAGGAAGTGCTGATGTTATACAGGAAGTGTCAAGGAATCTATGTCTAGCTCAGTAGAGATCTTTTGTATCACTGACTCTTATCTGGTCAAAAGAAAAAAATCTGGTTCAGATTCTAGCATTGGCAAGAATTAGCACCACGACTCAGCTACATTTGGCTTTCACTTCTATTTACAATTACACTAGCAAATAATCCTTGCAGAGAATAAACACAGGATTAAGAATGCAGGTAAGTAAATGCTCCCTGAGGCTTTGTGTTATTCCACACAAGGGCAGTCAAAGTTCAATACTACCAGAATGCCGTACAGAGGGCGGAATCCTCCCAGTTAACACAGTGCAGGACCTGGGATTTTGGTCTTTTATCACCATCTGGGTAGGGGGCCCATGTCAGCACTAAAATGTCAGCCCTCTTCGTTTTAGTGGCATTCTTGCTGCACCACAGATAGATACTTCTATCTTCTCTTTCTGGTGCTTCATCAGGCCAACCAAACGTAAAGTTCAGCAGGTCTGGCTCTAGCCTACCACAAACCCCACTTGGAAAATCGCCTCCAGCCCCAAAATAGATGGGAGAGGAAAGGAAGCTCATCTCACAAATCGGTACTCAGTTTAAGAAACAGAATTGCATATTAGCTAACAGGCAATGAACATTCCTTGGGTAGTAACAGACCACCACCATTTTGCTCAGTGTATAAGAAAGAACAAGTCTTCAGAGGCATCAATGGATAGTTTGTAATTAATCCCTTGGCAATATAAAGTGGAAAGTGAAAGAAAAAGACTCTTAAAATAAGAAAATAAAATCCCACCCCCAACCGACAAAAACAAAAACGGTGGAAGGAGCAGAATCTGGACAAGTAAGACAGAGGGAACCTTGACCTCTATGACCTCTACCACCTTCAACTCAGGCCTAACAAGGAATTCATTTTTCAAAACTGAAAATTAGTTTTTCATTTTTTTTCCTGTTTGGCCTAGAATAAATATTATACAGAAATACATTAACCTCTTTCAGTGATGTATAAATCCAATAAAAAAAGAGAAAAAAATCTAGCATATGTGTTAACGATGTATCAGCTTACGAGAATTTACCTAATCCTAAAATCTAATAGTTTCCCAGGTTGAAAGGCTTCTCTTTCCACAGAGTTTTCACTTCCTTGTAAAGTTACACTTTTTCAAATCCCACAAATAAAATTAATGAGGGCACATACTATATTGTGTTCTAAGCAAAATGACTAACTGTACTTTTTTTAGGTCACAGCTAACCTTATTTATTTATATTGCTTAGGTAAAAGTACACAGAAGAGAAATACTAGAAATTCAACAGTTTTTTTCAGGGACAACCTCAGTCTATGATTTCTGAAGCTACACGTAAATGAAAAATCCACACTTGCAAAGTAGACTAGTGTACTGCTATGAATAAATCCACTTAAAGTTAAAGTTGACATGAATACTGTTTCCCCCCAAAAATACCTTCATGTATCTTCTTAGTTGATATCTGCTTCTACAGAAAGAAAGGAGAATGGACAGCGTTATGGGAAAGCAAGAATCTGAACTAGTGACCACTCACTCATAAATTGTGCCTAGAAATCACAATGAAAGCTTTCTATAAGAATTTTCCCACATTTCTTATAATAAGTATTTGATGTGGCTAAGAAAAATATTTTCTTTCTGTCATTGGCACATCATCATTTAAATGAGGCTCTGAGAAAGTGACTAAGCACCGGGGAAAACAGACTAGGTTATTTTCTATTCTCTCCACATATGTGACCTCTTAGCCTTCTGTTTACTTCCTATAAGCCCTCAAAGTCTCCGTGCTTGTTCTTGTCAAATACTAAAAACAACCCTGATCCTTTTACTTCTTTATATGCAGTTTCACAACTGAATGCCAATAATCAATCCACAGAATGTGTCAAAAATAAAACAAATGCCTAAATCTAACATAAGCTGCTAAACTTGGAGAAATAAAGCTCTAATGACTACACTTGGTCAAATTAAAAATAATCTCATTCTCTCACAACAGAATCACGTGATTATTATCTCCAGAATGAGCAAACATATTTATTATTATTATGTATCAAGGGGAAAACATATGCTGAAGCACAGACAGTTGTTCAGAATTAGTAAGAACCATACTGAAAAAAGGCAGAGAGGAGGTAAGAAAGAGTAGCTTTCAGAGAATCAAGAATAAAAACACTGAGAATCAAGAATAAAAACATTGTCCCTACTCAAAAAAGAGGCATTTTCAAAGTTCACTTATTTATTCAGTGGTTTTTTTTAGGTACCTGTTTTGTACCAGCTACTGTTCTAAGCCCTGAGAAAATAAAGAACTCAAGACACAAAGGAACACAAGCAAGGTGAGAAAGGAACACTGACAGGGTATTTTAAGCAGCTTAATGTCAAAGGAACACTGGATTGGAAGAGGATAGAGTGGCAATAGACATTACTGAAGAGATAAAGAGGGGCCGTGTCATGGAGCTTTGTCTAAAAGCAAGGGTACAGAGAAGGTGGGTGGCAATGGGAGAGAGGGTTGAAGTAATTGTGGATATTAATATTTTTTACATTAAAACCAAATTTAATTAAAATATTTAAATGCCAATACAAAAAAATGTAAATGACACAAAGAGGAAAAGGTTACAGATACTCAAGCACTTCTTTTCTTAAGGAAATATAAAGTACATGTGTGGCAGGGCTTTATGCGAAGGCTGCTGTGGAGAATGGCAAGGGAAATTAAACATGGGAACTCAGAATTACCAACGTCAGACTAAGATGGGAGATCACAAATTTATTATGACACTAGCTTTCATGGTTTTGTGATTTTCAATAGCATTCAATACCCCAAGTGAAAAAGCAAAGCCAGAATGCTCAATCGAGAAAAGGTAAGGAAAGAAAAGAATACAAAGGAATAAAGACTTGGGCAAAAGAGTTATTTAAGTTGTATACTAGGTCTTGCCTGGATAGTACAGCAAGCGTGAATGAGAAAAGAATCACTGGAAGAAAACAAGGTAGGTCAAGGTACTGGAGACTGGTGGGAGGTAGAGAGAATGAGGTGATGATTGTTTCATGATTCATCATTTCAAAGATGATAAGTTTCAGGTAATATCATTCCATATCAGGAATGAAGTCACTGTCCAGTGGTTAACACGGAATAGAGTGAAATGTCTAAGAAGGTAAGGTGGTTAAGGAATTTCTGTAGGGTATTAATTGACTTGTCAACCTATATACTTTAATCAATCATAATCAAGACAGGGGATATAAAGAAAAAGTGTCATCCAGATTTCTAAATTTGAAAGAGTAATAAAGAAGATGACAGATGATACTAAAGAGGGTAGGTGATGATGATATATTGATAAAAGGCAAAGCAAATAAAACAATGTATCTTGGATAAACTGTTTTCTTATGACATATCCTGAACTGCTGAAGGGAGTCACACATTGAGGTAAACTTTTATCATTGTAAATTCATAACTCAAATAGCCCCCCAATATTATCCAGATTCTAGTAGATGTCTCTGGTCAGTAAATCCTCCAACCCTGTCCAAAAACTTCAAACTTTCTCCACTTTGTACAAATTCTATACAGCAAATTTAAATTCCAGAAATATCCTCAATTTAGCACTACAAAACACGCACACGTATTCAGATTGCTCTTTTTCTCCTTCCTTTCCTCTTTCTTTACAGAGAGTGTTACTCCTGGTCAAAGTCAACTCATATCCCTTATGTCTTTAAACCAATTTAATTCCACATTCTGTAGTACCCATCAAACATTCCCTTTTAGCTTCTATATTTTTAATTACCTCAACTTCTCATACATATTTAAACATGCTCAAAAAGCTCCCACTTTATGAGACAAAAAGTTCCCTCAAAATTCTATTATTCTCCAGAACCAGCTCTATCTTTTTTCAAAAGCTTCATAGACAGATTTTTTGAATGGGTCACTCTCTCCATTTCCTGAGCTCCTACTCAATCCTTAAAACATTTTCATTGGGGTTTCACCCCAATCACATCATTAGCTAAGATCAGCAATGATCTCTCTGTGTTCAAATCCAAGGATCTTTTTTTTCATTCCTCATCTTAATTAACCTCTCAGCAATATCTGGCAGTGATGATTAATTTGTCTTTCTTATGGGAGGTTTTTCTCTGGTCTTTGATATACCACAAATCTGTTATTGTCTTCCTCCTCTGTGACAATTCATTTTCCTCCTTCACAATCCCATCTACTCTAATACACTCTGAAATACTAGAATTCATCAAGATTCATTCCTAAAATTATCTTCTTTCTCATTCTACATTATTTTTCACAGATTCTTATCTATTCCAAAGGAATGGATTATCATCTGTATCACAAAATTTATACATCTCTTTCCCTGTTTGCTGCCCTCATCTCTTTATTCATGTAGCCAACTGTTCACTCAAGAGTTATGCTGGATGAATGAAAGGAGTACTGGTTTCCACAAGAGGGTAAAAGAATAATGCTCTCTAAATATATCTTTGTAAATGCTTTTATTGTCCTTTTTTTTGATAAATTCCAAATTTCCTCAAGATCCAACTCAAATTCTAAATTATCCGTGATGAATTTTTGTCTCTTATTTCCTCATCTCCTATAGCAATCTTACATGTAATCCTCTGCACCTACTTTTATTGCTGCACGTAGCCCATTGTGTTATAACTTCTATATCTATGTGTCTTCCTCCAACGCCCACTTCAGGAGTTACTTAATGTTAGGGCCACATTCTATTTATAATTTTCTTCCCAGAACTTACTAATCTGAGGTATGCTAGATGCTTGAAATTTTTTAAATGAATAACTGAACGCCAACAACGAACAACAAATTGTGTTCTGGGGTTTTCAAAGATGATAGATGCTCCCAGAAGGAGAGATTCTATAATTAAATAAGGTCAGGGAAGTTTGTACTAAATCCCACTCCCAGGGAGTCTAACACACACTTGCATCTGAAGAACTATAAGAAGTCCTTAATATAGAAAACTATTTAACTTTAATGTTTACATAAGGAAAGATTTCTTCCCCTTCTCTTCTTTTACAACACATATTAGTATTCCTCAAACATTTTTTCCTTATGTCTTGCGATAGTTTGGATTTTAACTTATTAGGATCAGCAAAACAGATGTTAAAGAACCAGAGGGGGGGGAAAAAAAAAGAACCAGAGGGTATGGCACATCCTCTTTACCCAGGATGCTCCTCAATGGTAAGACACAGGTGCTAATGCCTTCAATATAGCTCTGACTCATCTTTTATTTATTTATTTTTAAATTTTATTTTATTATTTTTTTGGCTGAGTTGGGTCTTCGTTGCTGCTCGCGGGCTTTCTCTAGTTGTGGTGAGCGGGGGCTACCCTTCATGGCAGTGCACAGGCTTCTCATTGCAGTGGCTTCCCTTGTTGCAGAGCACAGGCTCTAGGCACGAGGGCTTCAGTAGTTGTAGCACGCGGGCTCAGTAGTTGTGGCTCGCAGGCTCTAGAGCGCAGGCTCAGTAGTTGTGGCGCACTGGCTTAGTTGCTCCGCGGCATGTGGGATCTTCCTTCTTATTGTTTTCTTTTTTTATAAAGTTATTAATTTCAAGAATTTAACCATATAAAATAGAAAATTATTACAGCCACACTGAAACCATTATTTTATATATTTTTTGAAACTGCTCTTATAAAAATAATATTGTTACCTAAAAACCAAATGTGCCACCAGGCACTTATGCAGGTAGCTTGAATGATAGAAGCACTAAGAGCTCCAAGACACAATCCCCACTTGAAGCTCAAACAACTTACCACTTTACTCCCACAAAATATTGTCTAATACAGTTTGGATAGAGTACATTTAAAACCAAGGACCCGAAACAAAACAACAGTCCTCCTCTGAATGACTTTTCTGCTATGCTTTCTTCAGTGTGTGACAAGGAAGGAACCTCTACTTGCCAAACAGAAAGTTCTGACATATGGTGTGGCAGATAACATTATATAACAGTAAAGAACCCATCCTGGTAATCAGAACTCTTATTAAGAACAACAGGATAGCAAAGTGACTCATCAGCTTGTGTGCTCTTTCCCGATTCTAGTAATTTGGGACAAGTGTGGGGAAGTTACAGTTGTTTATGTGCAGCCCAAAATGACAGGCAAGAGAAGTTACTAAGCAACATTAAGTACTTGCATTTTTCTAATCTTTTAAAGCTGCCACAAGCTGAATAGTCCTGTAACATAAAGGTAAAGGGAAAAGCAATGTGGGAGTCATGTTTTTGACTGAATGAAAATGTTTTGCTCAATAATTCTGAAATTCTGATTCACCATGAGTTCATCTTTCTTGGTTTTAAGGATTACTTCATGGGTATAATCCCCTTCTACTCACTGTCAACACCAGAAACCTGCTCTATAATGAATAAAAGCATGGCTGGGGGGAGTAGTTCCTATGAGTCTTGAAACCAGTCTGTCCTCCAGTAAACAGGACCTTTGTTCTCTATTTCAGCTTTTTGTTTCTTTCATAGCTCTTACTACTACAACAACAACAACAAATCATGTTCTTGCTTCCTTGTTTAGTGTGTTTGCTTCTGTGTTTTTCTCTTTCACTAATGTGCGTTCAGTATTGTAGGAACTTGCCTGTTATTTCACTCTTCCTTCCCTGAGCCTGGCACCATGCCTGACAATAACACTAGCCCATCCATGACTGAGGGATGAAACAGAATACAGTGTCATGGTGTTAGTAGTTCTGTTTCTTAAGGTGATGCTTTTAATAACTATGCCTATTGAACCTTAAATTTCCCAGAAGTAGCTGAGGGTTGCTTGCAATCTCTAAAACACACACTAGGAGAGGCAGGCAAGTGAGAATTCTCCAGCTCTTATTTCTTTTCATTAAGGAATCGGCAAAGGGATTCCTTGGTCGAAAGCTCAGGAAGAACATTTCCTTACATCCTCTGTCTCAGCAAAACAAGTTGCTGAATAAACTACAAACTCATCTTTTGTGCTTGAAGTCTGTTTTCAGGGCAAGGATCCTGCAATGCTTCTCCACAGCACCTCTGTTTCTTCCTCCTTTCCAGTTCATATAATTCAAAAGGAGCTGACCTAGGTAGTAATACATGTCCTCACAGAAGAGGTTACATTTTCCCAGTCTGCTTGGGTACAAACAGCAGAGTAGTCAATATAGATGAAAACAGAAGATCATTTCGTACCTTAAATGAATGATAGCTGTGACCAAATTTTAAGAAGAGGAAGAAAACTAAAACCATAATAAGAGGTTTTTCATTTAAGAGGAGGGGAATTAAAATTTCTCAAGGTTGATTGTGTGCCAGCCAGTCTCCTGAGGGGTGTTTTCATGTGTTATCTAATTATTCTCTGTTAACTGTTATCATTCTTTTGTAATTCAATAAAACCCTTTTGGGCAAAAGAGTAAGTAAAGAAGACACTATATAGAGGGTGTTTATTGTAACATTTAATAGATTTTATGAGTTGTATTTTAGTAATATAAAACTAAAACGAAAACTACTTATAGATTTAGATTTCATTTAGAACATTTTCTCTGCTACTGATACTTCCTTCTTTACCTGAGGCAATATCCCAAATTAACAGGAAACCATAAATAGCTAATGGGACTTCCCTGGTGGCACACTGGTTAAGAATCCACCTGCCAATGCAGGGGACACAGGTTCAATCCCTGGTCCAGGAAGATCCCACATGCTGTGGAGCAACTAAGCCCGTGTGTCCCAACTACTGACCCTGCGCTCTAGAGCCCGCGAGCCACAACTACTGAGCCCACACGCCGCAAGTACTGAAGCCCGCGTGCCTAGAGCTGGTGCTCCGCAACAAAGAAAAGCCACCTTAATGAGGAGCCCACGCATGGCAAGGAAGAGTAGCCCCCGCTCGCCGTAACTAGAGAAGGCCCACGCGCAGCAACAAAGACCCAATGCAGCCATAAATAAATAAATAAATAAAATTTTAAAATAAATAAATAGCTAATACTTTTGCTTATTTATTATGTCCCTTCTGTTCTCAGCCCCTTACATGATTAAATCATGTAATTCTACGAAATGGGTATCATTTTCATTTCTCCCTGCTTTTCAAAGAGAAATCTAAAGCATAGAATTTAAGTAAAACTTGCTCAAGGTCATACAAGTAGTAAAGATTTGAGGCCAGGCAATCTGAACACAAAAAATAAGTTTAAGCCCTATATCAGTGTCTAAGAATGGAATGATGAAATTCAAATGAGCATCTCTGCATACTGAGAAATTATACACGGAGTCAATTTCTCCACACCTTCATCATGAATCATCAAAACATGGTACAAGGGCTTCCCTGGTGGCACAGTGGTTGAGGATCTGCCTGCCAATGCAGGGGACATGGGTTCAAGCCCTGGTCTGGGAAGATCCCACATGCCGCGGAGCAACTAGGCCCGTGAGCCACAACTGCTGAGCCTGCACGTCTAGAGCCTGGGCTCCGCAACAAGAGAGGCCGCGACAGTGAGAGGCCCGCGCACCGCGATGAAGAGTGGCCCCCGCTCGCCGCAACTAGAGAAAGCCCTCGCACAGAAACGAAGACCTAACACAGCCAAAAATAAATAAATAAATAAAGTAATTTTTAAAAAAAATTAAAAAAAAAAAAACACATGATACAAGCTGAGATTCTTTAAATGCAATTGTACTTACATTACAAAAGAAGGCCTAGCTACCTCACTGGGGTAACCTCATCCTGAGATTAGTCTGTTGATAGAATTTCAAAGAGATTTTAAATAGCTACCACACTTTTCCTTCCATCTGTCCTTTTCCTGGTTATAATTTCATATTTCATAACTAATTCACGTGGATTGGAAAGAGACTAACATGGAATTATTTGACCTAAGATGACACCTTTAATAAAGATATTGTATTTTGGAAAACCTTACATGACGTCTATCCAGTCGCATTGTTATAATACTTGAATACTTACTGAAAGAAATTTACAAAGTCATTAATAGGTAAAACCCAAATTATCCCATAAACGGAAAAAGGTTCTTTTGGGGGAGGGGAAATGGGGATTGATTTTTCCCACCATTTCTTCATTTTTCTCTAGTGGTAGTCAAGTTTCTAATGTCTGCTCACTGATATGACTCAATATTTTTCAGCTATGACTGAATCAAACTCTCAGGACTTTTCCTCAAAAGAAATAAGAGTTCAGGAAACAATTTATAAAAAGCACCGTTTCACAACTTTATTGTCCCACAGAGCAAAACATCTTTAATGAACAATTTATGCCAATATTTGTTTTTCCCCCTTAAAGATACATTGGTCCAGAAATTAGATATCACTAGAAGTTTCAATATCATGATTTGGAAATAAGTATGACATCTGTCATATTCTAAAACGTTATCTCCTATACTTTAGATATGCAATACCAGAGAGGGTGATAAATGTCTTTTGAGTAATTTTATACTAATTATGAGTTCAATGTATTAAAATATACTATGTGGCTCAGACCTTTTAACTTGCATTTGAAAGACCATTCTCTAGTCTTTTTGGGGGGTAAAGCCTGTGAAAGTGGAACTCCTTATTTCTTCAGAGAATTGAATTAGAGCTTTAAATTGTTTATAAAAGAAGTGTTTATTGAACTCTAATAATGTATTAGACACTAGGCTCAGCACTGAAGTCCCAGAGATAAAAAAAATATTTTGTTTCCTTCCTCAGTGTAGATAAGATTATTTCAACCTTCTGTGGCATATTCAATTTTAAAGTCAAGCACACAGTTCAGTGGAACCACAGAGAAGGACAGTTGGGCCAGTGGTAGAATACAAATAGAATTCAAGAAGGTCATGATGCTAGAGCAGAAGCTTAAGGGATATAGATGCATCATCAGGTAAAACCTAACAGACTGAGGGCAGAGGGATCTGGGTGTCCAGAAAGAAGTTATAGACAGAGATAGGTGTAAGCAGAGACAAAAGAGGTGAACAAATAGCTTGCACCGTAGCTTATTTCCAAATCACATAACAAGCCAGTGATAGTTAAGAGTAGACTTGGAGCCTTTTGGTTAAAAGCATGGGCTCTAGGGCCAGACTGCCTGGTTCATGTCCCAGCTCAATTCTAATTTCTAACTGTGGGTGGTAAGTCCTTTAACCCTCTTAGGCCTCAGTTTTCTCTCTTATAAAATGGAAATAATGATGATAATAGGATTATCACATAAGAGTGTTTTCAAGATTATATGCCAAGATGCTTATACAAGCAACTGGCATGTAGTAAGCACACAATAAAAGTTACTATCATTATTTTTAAACTATGAGGGCAAGAGAGCCAAAGCACCACATTCAAAAACCAACCCTTGAAACTAACTACTTCTAACCTCGACCTGCAGTGTCACAAATGACGAGAGAAAAGAGAAGGAATCAGGGCTGACAATGTGAATGTATTTGCAAAGCCCCATCACCATCTAGATCTATGACAATAATAGCTCAGTAGCATCAACTTTCCTTATGGAGCATGTACAAAAGTATAAATATACTTTGATTTTGAAGATGAGAGCTTTTGTGCTCCTTGATCTGTAGTGATTGGCTTATTGCCAATATGAAATAACTGAGTCAAGGACACTGTTTCAAATTTACAATGCAATACAGACTCCCTGCTAAAAGACAAATTCTTCATTTCCAACTGTTGACTCAGATAATACTTGAAAAAGAATTTCATCTGTTTAAATTTAGCATGCTGAGAAAGACCAATCTTAAAATATTGTTTGGCTTATGCCCATAACATTTTCATTTTATTCCTTGTTAGTATTTGTCTTCTGTGATAAGACGACAAATGACAGTATTCACGCTATTCTCCTTAACACTCGAATTTTACCGAAATGAACTATTTTGTTTTTATCCTCACCACTTAAAGATGGCCTTTCATTTCCTGGCAAATTTTCAGAAAGTGATTATGCAAGAACCAGTAATATTTCCAAGCACTGTTTTACCTCTTCAGTCATCATCTGGCCTTTCTCCCTACTTTCCTTTGAATCATCATTTTTCCTCTTCAACACACACATACACATACACACACACACACACACACACACAAAGGAGATTATCTGAAAACAAGCTAATCTAATTTTTATAATCAGACCTATGTAAGGAGATATTCTGAGTCTCTGCTTCATGTGTGTTTTTAAAAATCTCCACCCCACACATAGCCCAAAGAGGCTGTTTCCTAGAGTCCCTTGGAACACAGAATCTGGACAAGTTCTCGTCCCAGCCTCCCGCCATGCGATCTCTTTATTTTACTCCCACAATAACTCCATCATCTTTCGTCCCAGCAAAGATGCCCCAGCTTCACTGCCAAGGTTCACGAAGCCACAGCAGAACACTGAAATTGGAATTGCAAAGTATGCCACGTTTGGATCTAGAGTCAATTTAGGCTCCTATGTAGGTAGATCCAATCTTGGGTGTCAGTACAGCTGGGAGTTCTCTCCTGACTGATACAATTTTTCAAGCACTCTCAACCCACGCCATCCGCAAAACAATAGGCTCATTCCACTTGATCCATGGTAGAGTACCATCTTAATAAAACAATGTGGCAAAGTCACTAAGAGTTAGAGCTAGTCACACTTGGGGGCTAATCCTAGCCCACCATTTACTAAACATGCTGTTTTATGTAATCTGCTTGTTCCCTCTGGGGTTGAACTTCTTATAAATGGGAGAGCATGCCATCTCCCTCCTGTAGCTTTTATCCCATAAATGAGAAAACATATTTAAAGTGCTTAACCTTGGGAGGGGCAAGACAGGGGAAGATACAAACTACTACGTTTAAAATAAATAAAATACAAGGATGTAATATACAGTCGAGGGAGTATAGCCAGTATTTTATAACTTTAAATGGAATGTAATCATAGGAATATTGAACCACTATGTTGTACACCTGAAACTAATATTGTAAATGAACTACATTTCAATTAAAAAACAAAGTGCTTAACCTAGGGCCTGGCATTTGTGCACTCACAGTAACTAGGAACTAGTCATGCATTGTGTGGTGAGAAAATCATACATGCAAATAATCCAAGGAGTTATCAAGGAGTTGCAGTGGTAACCAGTCAATACCTAAGGGTGGGGACTTCCCTGGTGGTGCAGTGGTTAAGAATCTGCCTGCCAACAAAGGGGACACAGGTTCGAGCCCTGGTCCCGGAAGAACCCACAGGCCACGGAGCAACTAAGCCTGTGCACCACAACTACTGAGCCTGTGCTCTAGAGTCCGCGAGCCACAACTACTGAGCCCACATAGCCCAACTACTGAAGCCCGCACACCTAGATCCCGTGCTCTGCAACAAAGAGTAGCCACCGCTCACTGCAACTAGAGAAAGCCCATGCACAGCAACGAAGACCCAACGCAGCCAAAAATAAATAAATAAATAGATAGATAGATAGATAAAATACCTAAGGGTGAACAGGTGTATGGGATTCTTACTTGAGGTCATATTTTAGGTTGGTGTTTTACAAGAGAAAGAAAATGCCATAGATAGGAGAGGGGCAATAGGAAGACGTTTCTTCAATAGTTTATCTAGAGCTTCCTGCAGACAGATGCTTCTAAGCTAAAGGTATTACGCTTAAGAGAAGAATGCAAGAGTATCAAACATACATAAGCACAGTACTGTTCCAGTTCTGTTCCTGTAGCCAGGAAAATAAGCATCCAGGAAATGGTATTCTTAAAATGTCATTTCAAGCTTATGTATCAACATCACAGTCATGATTAGTAGGCAGAATTAGACGGAGGGACCAGCTGATCTTTGTCTGGCTTGTCTGGCCACAAGTCTTCCTTCTTTCAAGTGTGCAGGGAAAAGCATGAGTCACAGGATACTCGTCTAGTTCAGACACTGTTCCAGCAAAACTTACCAATGTTTTAAACTTTAAAATAATTACTTATTTCAAAAATGGTTTTGGAAATCTTCTCCTCAGATATAACATGAGGTTTGTTTACCAGCAGGACAACCAAAATATGAAGCCAAGGTATTCCCGAAACTCAATGCCATCTACCTAAGTTTCTATCTTTAAAGAAATTCTGACAAACTCCTATCCAACCTAAACTCTTATCAATGCCAATCAGGCTCTCAGCCTGATTTTTCTTCTCTTTAGCTAAATTCTTAAGGTTCAGGTAATGATTTATTCTAGAGTAGCAGGGAACTGCTTGCAAACTCACTCCAAACATGTTCTTTTAGTCTTTGTATAGATGTTTCCTTTTCTCTTTTTTTTTTTGCTAAAAATTTTAACCACCATCATGCATGCACTATCATAACAAATATATCCCCTGGATTACATTTGACTTGGTGATTTACTAAGTCATACGGACAGTTTTTTGCACCAAGAAATTATGCATGTGTGGAATGGGTTACCTCTAAAAAGTTGGATATTTCAATAATAACACAAATATATCTGGAGATCCCCAAGATGAGTAGGCAAAGTAATTCATATTATATTCAGAATATGTTTTTAATAAAATAATCAAGATTAGGTGGGTTAGAAAAAGATTAACACAACTGAAAACTGAAATAATTGGAGGAGACTGACCTTTAGTTTCCTCTTTTCTAATTGTGGAGAATTTCAGATTACTTTGCATTTCACAATAGTTGTTTCCTAAGTTTCGACACCCTTTTAACCTATAGAATTTATGGAAGTACACATGAAAGTGTTCAGCTTAAAATCCTGGATTCTGTTTTAGATAACCTCTGTTTTTCCATTAATATTTCTTGGAGAAAACTACAGTAATACAGTATTTTCTTCAGTGATCCTGTGGCTAAGTCTAGTATTTTTGTGACATATTCTTTCTGCTTAAGAGATTCCCGTTTTTTTCTCCATTATAAAAATCTAGTCAGTGTAAAAGAGGACCTGGTTAGAATTACCCCAACGTTTTCAGATTAATTATTTCTAGTTTCCTTCCTGAAAAAGACCTTTAGTATTCTGCCTGCATTCACATTCATTTGGTCATTTGCTTTACAATGGGCTGGCCTTTGCTGACCTGTTTTTACCTCCTTTTAAAAGTTGGTTATCTGCAATTTGAGCCACCAGTAGAAGTCATTTTTAAAAAAGTTTTTTAAGCCTCACTTTTTGCCAGTGAACACCATGCAGCTTGTTTCTAAGTATAAAGCCATCTATGTAAAAAAACACCCCTTAGAAATCACAAGGAAGGCACCATTTAGCAAGTGGAGGAGATGATTGCAGTAGTAAGAAACTGGGGGAATCCTGCACCCACTAAAGAGTACTTGAGTGTTTATCATAACATCAGTCTCGCCTCGACTGTTGCCTAGCAATTATCTAAAGACCTACTTCACATTTTATTTTAATTTAATGAAGTAAATCAAAGACTTTTGTTTTGTTTGATTGCTTCTTTACAGGTTAGGAACAAGTCTGGAATGAAACTTAATTAACTGGGCATTTGAAGATCTAAGCCAACCTGTTTACAAATTTTCTGTTGAAAATGCAAGCTGCTATCTGTTAGTAACTTTCAGAAGCCCACTCTTGTAATTAAATCTAGAATGCATGTACCAGTTTTGTTGCCGAAAATCACCAAGAACAGGGTGCTTCTTGCAGACCTAACCAACAAGCGGTCTCTGTCTGCCAATAACTGAGAGTAACTCGACTATACCGTAACTAGGACAGGAGTCAAGGAGACAAACCGATTTAATATCTCATGGAGAATTCAAAGCTCTGCTTTTCTAACTTTCCTCACCATTTCTTGTCAGCTTCCCTTCCCCCGCACTACATACCCAGAAGCCACTCAAACTGCCAACCGTGTCGAGTTGAACTTACTGCAGTGTGATGCAGGCGAAGGCTAGGCACATCTCTGAAGCCAGAGCAACTGCTTTTCTGGAGAGGAACTGGGACTAGCCAGCTAGCAGGATCCTTTCCAATTCACACGCTCCGCTCAGTCAGGAGTCCCCCTCACGGCTCGGCTTCCCCAGAGGAGTGGAGCTTCAAGAACTCTGCTCACAGCACCTCCTCCTCCTTACTTCCACCCCCTTCCAGAACACACAGCCCATTCTAACTAGTGTCTGAGAGATGGAAATCGATTTCTAGTCAACCACAAGGGCTGCCTGCAATCCCCCGGTTCCTGACAATTTGCAACTCAAAAACAGCGGAGGCTGAAAGATGTAGGTTTCCGGAGCCTGAAAGTCAGCTTTGGCAGTCCCCTTCCCCACCCCTCACTCCTCCCACTTCCCCCCTCCTCTATCGCGGCCACCTCCAGTCTCCCACTCAAGCTAGGTATCAAGAATGATTATTTTATTATCCAAACCAACAAGCATCAGGAGGAATTTGTCAGAGATGAAATACCTGTTGTCCATGACTAATGCTCTTCTCTCCTGTCTTTGAGTCCTTGATTGATATCAAGATGCGCTGATATTGGAAATCTGTGCGGGTGTGTGTGTGTACGTGTGTGTGTGCGTGTGTATGTGTGTGTCGACGAGGCAATCCGCCATGCAGCGGCTGCAAGCAACAGCCCTGCCTATCTCTGGCTGCCGCTTCTACAGCTGCTATTGCTACTATTGCTGTTGGAACTCAGGGGAAATGAGACAGGGAGACAGTGCTTTACAGCTATTTAACTGCTGGACCAGTTATAAGACATGGGAGGAGACTGTGCAGGTGTGACCAGCTGTTGTTGAAACATTGAGCTTGATTCACGGCAATTACTACCATTCAGGATACAATTCCCCTCCAACAGGAAACCTGATACCTGTCTCCCCTCTCGCTTCTACTAACTATAGTCCTTGATGGGTCATTTTGCATCAAACACCTGCCTAACCCACTTCTAGCAACTGTAGAAGCTGCACACTCTATTTCTATATTAGAACTTGGTAACCTGGGAACAGGTGACTGGGGGATGGATGAGGATGAAGAAGGAAAAGTATGGGGGAGAGTAAGTGAATATTAAAAGAGCTGTATGTATGTCTAACCAATTAGGGCACAGATAAAAATGCAAATTTTGAGCTCTGTGTGTAAAATAATGCATTGGGGTAACAAAAAGGCAAGCCGGTAAATAACGATGCCTGTTTTACAAAATGTGTGCAAAGCCAGCTAGTTATTCAGGAGCGTGTTTAACAGCTTAACTGCAGAGTATCTTGATACAAACGTGCCTTGGTAGCTCTCAGCTCCTGTGTTACATCTAGTGTGATTTCCATGTGTTAATATCACCGTCAGCTACAAATTCTGGTGAAATCTACTGGTTACCACTGCCTATGAACACTCCCTTTCTTCTTATTGGTTGCTCATTCTCTGCCCTGTTATATCTCCAGATTATTCTCACATAAGGTGATATTCAGAACTTACAAATTGAAGACGTTCTCCAAACCCCCAGAGACAAGAATACTTCTTAATGACTAACGTGATTTGCTTTAACAACAGTTTGTCTTCATGTTCTTGTTTCTGTAATAGATCAGGAGACTACAAACAATCCCTCCTAAATAAACACACACACACACACACACACACACACACACACACCACTTAATTGAATAGTACTATTAATCCACTTTCAGCATTCAATTTTCTGAGCTAAAAATAAACTTAATTCCTTTTGATTTTATTAGTAATGAACACCTTTAAGTATTTCTGCCTTGCTCTGAGCAATTTTCGTATTTGCCATACATTCTTCCAGTTGTTAGGAATTGTATAGTCAGGATTAAACTGAACAGGTGTTAATGCAGAAAAAAGAAAGACCCTGGAAACAGAGAACCCAGAAGAAGGAAAGGAACCCAAAAGGATTAAATAATACATCTTTTCCTGATCTGTTTACCTTAGAAAATCACTGCCTTTAGCTAAACAAAGGCCAGTTAACATGCAAAGCATTTCTCAATTATCCAATAAATATCAATTGACCAAAACCAACCTATTTACAATTGTAACAGAAAAATGTTTTCTTTTAAAAATCATGCAATACAGTAAATTGAGAGTATCCAGAACTTTTTTTTTTTTTTTTTTTTTTGCGGTACACGGACCTCTCACTGCTGCGGCCTCTCCCGCTGCGGAGCACAGGCCCCGGACGCGCAGGCCCAGCGGCCATGATTCACGGGCCTAGACGCTCCGTGGCATGTGGGATCCTCCCGGACCGGGGCACGAACCCGCGTCCCCCGCATCGGCAGGCAGACTCTCAACCACTGCGCCACCAGGGAAGCCCTCCAGAACTTTTTAAATGTCAAAATCCTAATGAAAAATGATGTCAAATAGCCTCATATTTTTGCCTCAATTTTTGTCTATTAAATAAGTATTATACAACATACAATCGATATTAAAAATATGAAGAATAACTTCACATTTTCATACTTATATATAATGGAATGTAAGAAAGTAGGCAAAAGTAGTGTACACTAGAGATACATTTGACACAGAGGCTAACTTTATCCATAGGTGATGTGATGTGAAGGTTATCCTGCCCTTTGAATTCCATAGTTTAGTATTTAGTATTTTGGCTTTACTTTTTTTGGCTTTACTTTTACTCTTATTTTAAAATTCAAATATATTTAGGAAGAACAGTTACAATTTAAACATTCTTGAGAGAGAGAATTTATTAGTTATCTTTATTACAGACAAGCAGGAAACTAAACATCCAGGTTAGGTAGAGAAGGAAAAACCAGGAAGTACTGAAATAATTGGTCAAGAGCATTTCACACCAGTTTGACTAGTTTTTAAAACACTGTTTACAACATTATTGAGATTTAAAGAAGAAACAGCTTTCTTAACAAAACTATCACACAGTCCCTGAGGTTTGGCAACGGAAGAAGAAAATCTTCAGCTGGGGATTAATGGCTGACCCTTAATCTCTGACTCCTGCCATTCAGGATTTTCCATTTTGTAGGAAAACTTATAAATCACTGCTTTATAACCTCATTCTCATTGCTCTAAGGTGCCTAAATTTTCAGAAACTTCATAAGGATCATTGTATAATTAATCAATCTAAAAAAAATAGTGATAGAAAAATGAACTTGCTCTGTAAATTCCCATTAGTCAACAAAATCCACAATTTATGGGAATATAGAAAGAAATAATTTCTTAATTTTCAACTAAATCTCTTTTATCATAGAAACATGGATTCCCAAACTAAATTCCATAATTTAATAATATTCAATCACTGAAGAAAAGCCAAAGGTCGGTAAACCTACAACGGCAGAAGCCCTGTTTGTTTAGTTCACTCATGTACCTCTGGAATCCATCAAAGTGCTTAAAATATGATGTGTGCATAGCAAATAGATTTTTAATAAATGAGAGAATGAGTAAATGAATTAACCTCTGAATGCAGGGCATTGGGAAGATAAGTGAACTGGGAATAAAGATGTTTAAATTCTCCCAGCCTCTACTCTGCTGGTAAGTAACTGTGGCACTTTAGGCAAGTGACTCACTTCTTGTGGTCTCAAAGCATCCTTTCAGGCGTATCACTCACAGACTCCACAACACTGTGTAATAAATGTCTGCCCCCAGTATTCCTCCAAAATGTTTTTTCTACTATACAAGTTCAATCAATAAAATTCTCTAGAATCTCATTTCCTGAGCATTTTACAAATGGTAACATTAGGACCCATATAGTCTCTAAGAAACACATGGTTTTCCCCCACTTTTGACTCTCAAATCTGCAACTAGTCTATTGAGTACCAGACCACACACTTAAAGAAAATAGAATGTTACACATTTAAGTGTGTGTGTGTGTGTGTGTGTGTGTGTGTGTGTGTGTGTTTCTAAAATAATAGTCCTGAATCAGCGATTACAAGCAAGGCCTTTGTTGACCTTTTACAAATGGAAATAAGCTAACAAACAAACAAAAATTATGAGAAACAGAGCTTAAATAACAAAATTTCATAGATTACTTACAGTAAATATAAATCCATATTCAATCACAGACTTTCATGTAAACTGGTGTTTAAAAACACCTTATGTTAATTTTATTCAACAAACATTTACTGAGCATCAATTTAGTGCAAAGCATTGGAAAGAGAAACACCGTCCAGTCACAGCAACTGCTTTTAAAGGACATATGGCCCTATAAAGAAATGTATTCCTACTTTGTAATTAGAATTTTTTGATTTAAGTATATTATGTTTCAGAAAAATAAAATAGCTCAAATTTATATCAAACATGATTTAAACCCTAGCCAAAGTCGACTTAAATGATGAAAGGAGAGCTACTTCCTAAATTGAGCAGACTGTCACATGGGAAATTTTCCACTGGTTTCCAATCCATGACTCAGTAGATGTAGGCTGGGAGGTTGGGGAAGATCCAGAAAAGATAAAATCTTATGGAACTACCTTTAAAAAATAATACTCGTAACATGTTGGATATGGATAGGTCCTTTGACCTCATCTAGTCCGATTCTCATATTTTATAGGATAGGAAACTAACATCTTAGTTCATCATGGCTTATTGCTGGGACGGCCAGTTACCAGTTTCTGCACTGGCGAGGAATAGCACAGTATTAGACATGCAAAGCTCTGGCACAAAAAAATCATGCTTTGATTCTCAGGTATGTCAATGACTAGTTGCATGGTCTTGGGAAAATTACTTTTCTACGCTTCAGTTTTCTCATATGTAAAATGAGGATAATTTTTTTCAGCTTCACTGAGGTACAATTAACAAAACTGGAATATATTTAAAGTGTACAGTGTGATGATTTGAGACACACATACATTATGGAAGGATTCCGACTATCAACTTAATTAACACATCCATCACTTCACATATTTGATTTTGTGTGTGTGTGTGAAAACACTTAACACTTCTATACTCTTAGCAAATTTCAATCATACAATACAGTCCTATTGACTATGTCGCCATCTTACATATTAGATCCTCACAATGTATTCATTTTAAAACTGAAAGTTTGTAACCTTTTACCAGCCTCTCCCTATTTCCCCCACACCCAGCCCATGGTAACAATCATTCTGCTGTTAATAGTGCAACTTTTTTTTTTTGTTTCCTGTGGTACGCAGGCCTCTCACTGCTGTGGCCTTTCCCATTGCAGAGCACAGGCTCCGGACGCGCAGGCTCAGTGGCCATGGCTCACGGGCCCAGCCGCTCTGCGGCATGTGGGATCTTCCCGGACCAGGGCACGAACCCGTGTCCCCTGCATCGGCAGGCGGACTCTCAACCACTGTGCCACCAGGGAAGCCTGCAACTATTTTTTTTTTTTTTATTCCGTATATAAGTAAAATCATGCAGCATTTATTTTTCTCTGTCTGGCTTATTTCACTTAGCACAATGCCCTCTAGGATCACTCATGTTGTTGTAAATCATAGAATTTCCTTCCTTTTAAGGCTGAATTATATATATATATACATATATATATATCAATCATATATATGTCATATGATATATACATTTTTATATATATGTATATATCATACATCCATCCCCTGGGTAAGTGCTGAGTGGTGGAGGCCACAAAAAGGAGAAAGCTCCTGTTGGATTAACACTGCTGGCAGGTCATGGGTGGGACTCACAGTGACCTAACTGCTGACTCTTGCAGTGGTCCCAGTTAGTGCTGCTTACTGGAGTGAGAGCCACCCCCTGGTTCCTGCAGGGTACCCATCAAAGGACACAGGATAGGAAGTCTAGGATGAGAAGTGCAACTCAGAATGAAGGCCAAGGAGAAGCAGATGCTCTGCAGCAGCCAGAAAAGGTCCACATGCTGAGGTGGAGGCACATCCTGTTATGTGTGGGCATATATATATAATTTTCTTTAGGTATTCATTGGTCCACAGGCACTTAGGTCGTTTCCATACCTTGGCTATTGTGAATAATGCCGTCATGAACAGGGGAGTAGAGATACGTCTTCAAGATAATGATTTCCTTTCCTTTGGATATATATACAGAGAAGTGAGAATGTCAGATCATATAGTAGCTCTATTTTTAATTTTTTGAGGAACTTCTACACTGTTTTCTATAGCGGCTACACCAATTTACATTCCCACCCACAATTCACAAGAGTCCTCTTTTTTTCACATCCTTTCCAGCATTTACCGTTTTTCTTTTTGATAACAGACATCCTAACAGGTGTAAGGTGACATATCATTGTGGTTTTGATTTGCATTTCCCTAATGATTACTGATTGTTGAGCATCTTTTCAGGTTTGTCAATTCTGTTTATCTTTTCTCTATTATCTTTTAGTCCCTATTTCATTTATTTCTGCTCTGATCTTTGTTATTTCCTTCCCTCTACTAATGGGATTAGTTTGTTCTTCTTTTTCTAGTTCCTTGAGGTGTAAAGTTAGGTTGTTTATTTCAGATCTTTCTTTTTTCTTAATGTAGGCATTTATCACTACCAAATTCCCTCTTACATCTGATTCTGCTGCATCTCATAAGTTTGGTATGCTATGTTTCCATTTTCATTTGTCTCAAGTTGTTTTTGATTTTTCCTCTGATTTCTTTTGGATCCATTGGTTGTTAAGGAGTATGTTGTTTAATCTCTACATATCCGTGAACTTTCACTTTTTCTTCTTGTAATTGATTTCTAGTTTTATACCATGGTGGTTGAAAAAAATGCCTGATACAATTTCGATCCTCTTAAATTTATTAAGACTTGTTTTGTGGCCTAACATATGATCTACCTCGGAAAATGTTCCTTGGGCATTGTGAAGGAATGCTAGTGCTGGAATGAGTGTTCCATGTATGCTTGTTAGATCTAGAGTGTAATTTAAGTCTACTGTTTCCTTACTGATTTTCTCTCTGGATAAGCAAACCATTATTGAAAGTGGGGTACTGAAGTCCCCCATTATTATTGTATTGCTGTCTATATCTCTCTCCAGATCTGTTAATATTTGCTTTATACATTTAGGAACTCTGACATCTGGGTGCATAAATATTTAGAATTGTCATATAATCTTGATGAATTTGCCTCTTGATCATTATATAATGGCCTTCTTTGTCTCCTGTTGCCATCTTGGCTTAAAGTCTATTTTGTCTGATATAAATATAACTACCTCTGCTTTCTTTGGCTTATCTGCATGAACTCTCTATTGGGTAAATCACTTATCTCTGTTTCACTAAGATCGGTTTCCTAAAGATTTATCTTGTTCTTTTGTTTGGAACATATTCCCATATTTATTCATTTTCCTTGTCTCTCCAAGTTGGTTTCTGAACATTAGATAAGACAGCCACCTCTCATAGTCTTGACAGACTGCTCTCTTGTAGGAGATAAAGCTTATCAATCAGTCCGATCCAAGCTCCGGGTTGTCTCTCAATCCTTTGTGATTGTCCAAGCTGCAGTCTTTGTTCTTAGTGGTTCCCAGTATTTGAGAGTGTTCCAAGACCTGCCAGTGCCCCAAGAGGGATGATGGCAGTCAGCACCTAGATGCAGGGTAATTAGAAGCCAGATCCTCAGCTAGCAGCTGGGAAAGTATGCATTTAAGCCTCTCCCAGGGGAAAACTGGCAGATGGGCATTTTTGCCTGCTTCTTCTGTGCCAAGTATGGGTGTAAACCATGGTGTGCAGGTGGGGTGCTCCTGCTCCCATTTAAAACTGCTTCCTTAGGGGCTTCCCTGGTGGCACAGTGGTTGAGAGTCTGCCTGCTGATGCAGGGGACCGGGTTCGTGCCCCAGTCCGCAAAGATCCCACATGCTGCCGAGCGGCTGGGCCCCGTGAGCCATGGCCGCTGAGCCTGCGCGTCCGGAGCCTGTGCTCCACAACGGGAGAGGCCACAGCAGTGAGAGGCCCGCGTACCGCAAAAAAAACCCCAAAAAACTGCTTCTTTAGAAGACACAAATAAATGGAAAGATATCCTGTGCTCATGGATTCAAAGAATTAATGTTGTTAAAATGACCATACTACCCAAAGCAATCTACTGATTAAATATAATCCCTATCAAAATCCCAATGGCATTTTTCACAGAAATAGAACAAATAATCCTAAAATTAATATGAAATCACAAAACACTTCAAATAGCCTAAGCAATCCTGAGAAAGAAGAACAAAGCTGGCACTGCACTTCCTAATTTCAAACTTTATTATGAAACTATATTTTTTTTTGGATGAAACTATATTAATCAAAATAGTAAGGTATTGTCATAAAAACAAACACATAGATAAATGGAACAGACTAGAGAGCCTAGAAATAAGCTCATGCATATATATATATATAGTCAGTTAAGCAACAAAAGAGCCAAGAATATACAATGTGGGAAGGATAATCTCTTCAATAAATGGGGTTTGGAAAACTGAACAACTACATGCAAAAGAATGAAACTGGACTCCTTTCTTATACCATACACAAAGATCAACTCAAAATGGAGACTTGAATGTAAGAACTGAAACCATAAAACTTCTAGAAGAAAACATAGGGGGTACGCTCCTTGACATGGTTTCTGGCAAAGATTTTTTGTATATAATACCAAAAGCATGGGCAATAAAAACAAAAATAAAAAAAGTGGAGTACATCAAACTAAAAGCTTCTGCACAGCAAAGAAAACCGTCCACAAAATGCAAAGGCAACCTATGGAATGGGAGAGTACATGTACAGACCACATATCCAAAAGGGGTTAATATCCAAAATATAAAAGATACTTACATAACTCAATAACCAAAAAATAATAACTCAATTACAAAATGGGAAAAGAATGTGAATGGACATTTTTCCGAAGAAGACATACAAATGGTAATAGATATGTGAAAAAGTGCTCAACATCACCCGTCATTAGGGATGTGCAAATTAAGACTACAGTGATGTATTATCTCACACCTGTTAGGATGTCTATCATCAAAAAGACAAGAGATAACAAGTGTTCATGAGGATACGGACAAAAGGGTACCCTTGAGCACTGTGGATGGGAATATAAATTGGTAAAGCCAGTATGGAGAATAGTATGGAAGTTCCTCAAAAAATTAAATAGAGAACTACCATATGACCCAGAATTCCCACTACTACATACAGATCCAAAAAATGAGAAGACGATCTCAAAAAGACATCTGCACCCCCCGTTCATGGCATCATCATTCACAATAGCCAAGATATGGAAACAACCTAAGAGACCATCAAAGAATGAATGGATAAGGATGCAATGTGTATGTATCTATCACACATACATACACACACACACAGTGGAATCTCATTCAGTGGTGAGAAAGAAGACAATACTGCCATTTCCAACAACATGGATGCACCTTGATGGCATTACGCTGAGTGAAATAAGTAAGACAAAAGAAGACAAATACCGCATGATATCACTTATATGTGGAATCTTTTCTAAAAAGTCAAACTTATAGAAACAGAGAATAGAAAAGTGGTTGTCAGAGACAGCAGAGTAGGGTGAGAGAAATAGAGAAAAGTTGGTAAGAGAGTACAAACTTTCAGCTGTAAGATGAACAAGGTCTGAGGAGCTAATGTAAAACATGGTGACTACAGTTGATAACACTGTATTGTGGAATTGAAATTTGCTAAGAGAACAGAACTCAAGTGTTTTCAGTAAGTTGAATGAATGAGTGACTGAATGAATGAATGAATAAAAATTGAGGTGATGAATGTGTTAATTAACTAGATGGGAATCCTTTCCTTTAGATACACATATCAAATCACCACAATATACACTTTAAATATGTTATAATTTTACTGTCAATTATATATCAATAACGCTGAAATTTAAAACAAAATTTAAATAAAAACTACGAACTTATATACAAATCAGAAATAGACCCACAGACATAAACAACAACCTTATGGTTACCAAAGGGGAAAGAGAGGGGAAGGGATAAATTGCGAGTTTGAGGTTAACATACACACACAATTATATATAAAACAAATAACCATCAAGGGTCTATTGTACAGCACAGAGAACTATACTATACTCAATATTTTGTAATAACTTATAAGGGAAAAGCATATTAAAAAGTGTGTGTGTGTGTGTGTGTGTGTGTGTGTGTGTGTGTGTATATATATATATATCACTTTGCTGTACACCTGAAACTAACACAGCATTGTAAATCAACTATACTTCAATTTAAAAAAAAAAAGCAAAAAACAAACAGAACAACAACAACAAAAACTACTCTGTTTGCTATAGTCCTGTTGGAGTTGTGAATGCAAGCCCCATTGGCTCTCAGGGCCAGGTGATCTGATGGCCATGTCCCTCAGGTGCCTGTCATAAAAGTTGGCACCTAGGGTATGTGTACAAGCTACTTCAAGAAAGATGTGAGTAATGTGGTTTTATATAGTTGGAGTGCACTAGAGGGAAAAAGCAGCAGAAGTGCCCACTGGCTCCCTCTGGCAACGTGAAGGATCACAGCCAGCCCCGAGAAGCATGCAAATTAGAAGCAGGATGCTCAGGCAGTATCAAATAATGTACGTAATAAAGTACCTTCCAAGAAAAGACTGATAAATGGGTATCTTTGCCTGCTCCCTCTGTGCTGAGCCCTGGGGTGAGAGTGTGGCTAGTGCCTGAGTGCCTGTTAAGAACTGCTTCTTTGTTTCCTATAGCCCTGCTGGTCTTATGGACGCAAACCCCTTTGGCTTTCAGATCCCTTGAGTGGAAGCCTTAAAAGTTGGGGCACAAGATGTGTGTTTCAAACCATTCACTCCTCAGGGAGAAGCTGAGAGTTAGGGGTTCCTTCCCAATTTCACAGCCCTGTGCTATGAGTGGGGTTTATGGGGAAAGTATGTCTCAACCTTTTCTACCCATTTTGATGTGGGTACTTTCTCATTCACCTGACGTGGAGGAGTCACTCAGCTAGTTTCTGGATTTCTCTCAGCTCTGTATATGTAGCTGCTGTACAATTGGTGCAGCCATGAGAGGAAAGAAGTTCAGGAGCCTCCTATGTTGCCATGTTGATCCCTCCCAGAATGAGAGAATAACAGCACCTACCCCATAGAGTGGTTTAGAGAATCAAAGAATTTGGCACATGTAAAGTACACAGCACACTGCCTGGTAGAGTTCTAATGTGCCCACGCACATGCATTCCTGTGCATGCATACACACACACACACATTCACATGCACACACATTCACACACACACGGACTATCAGTTTTGTGATTATTACTTCTCTTCATTGGAGTCATAATTTATGAGGTTAATGTTTAAGTAAAAGACTTTCCAGTTATTTAATTTTTTTAAACGAGTAACGATGGTGGACTCTGCATGATTCACTTAGGGGCAGCAAGCACATTGCTGACCTAAGGAATTCTCCTTTTTAAAATCAGGGAGAATTCCTCGTCTACTTCAAAGAAGGTAAACGGTGTTAAAGAGGTCTGATGGAACAGTGATAACATGAATTACTGAAGAAACCATTCAATCAAACTTTATAAAGCATCCACAGTACGTGAAGTCCTAAGTTACATACATACTTAAGGAACCATAGAAAATGCAGCAGAACACGATTTAAAGCACAAAATAGAAAGCCTATGACAGAGAAACTGTAGTATTGAAACTGAAGTTTTATGTGGGAAATTAGCAGACTCTAATACAGCCTAGCCATTCATTTGGCTGTCTCCATGATAGATGTAGATTACACCATAATTCATTTAGCAATGGCCATTCACATAGTCAATTTCAGGAGAAATTCCTGAAAATGGCCATATTTTATATTGTATGATCTCATTTTATTATTTAGACCAATGGTTTAAAAGAAGACAAAGCATACATATTCTTTCATTACTGTGTTTTTGTTCCTAAGAAACCAGATAGTAGATTTAACTAATTCTCCTTTGTCTTCTCTAACCCTAGAAGAGCATCCCAGCATTCTCCCTAATACTCTAGAGGCCATTTATTTGTTTGTCTTTCGCTGGACTTATAGGCCAAATTATATTTATTTGCACACAGCCTACAAACAGAAAGCACTCAAAGATTTTTCAATTGCACTGATACAGAGTTGTAACAAATAATCCTTTTAAATGCCATTTTTGAAAGAGAATATAAGCCTTCATTTAACAGCTAAATATTTATAACTGAATGCCATAAATTTCAAGATAATAGATACTTTAGCTTTAGCTATTTAACTGGTTAAATATGGTTTATATCATTTACAGTTTAGGAAAGACTGCCTTAAGTTGGGGGCAGAGCTTGAATAGCTTTCTATTGTATCCTTTATGTGATTAAACCTTAAATTTTTACTAAACTGAAACTTAGATTTCTGTAACTTCTAGAATGGCAGGTAACCTGAAGAGCCTGTATTAAAATTTGCAACAGTAATTATATCCACCTGCATTATGCATTAAAAATGCACACACATATAAATTGTTTTGGGTGAATTTAACAAAGCACTTCATTGATAAGACAAATGCTATACGATCATGAAAATTTTAACAAGATTCATTATCTTTATATTCACTACTGTGAAATCAGCCATCTGTGGTTGTATCTGTCCTTGAAGTTAGTTTGAGAAACTGAGGATGTATTTTTTCAATTAAACTTCTCAGTCCATACTGACTGAGAGATAAATATAAATATTAAAATATTAAGTATGTACACAAAATAGAGAAGCTCATTCTAAGCCTCAAACATGTTTTTTTGTTTGTTTCTTTTAAACTGAACTCTTATTTCTTTGTGATAGATTTCTAGTCTATGATTTCCCTGCATCCAGCTTGAAGAGTTTGAAGGAGGGAAAGGATGATCATGTATGTGACCTGCACACCCCAAACAGCTATGTCTATTAAACTCAATTCATTTCACCCTACAGTGAATCATTTCTTATCTTCAGATTGTAACCATACTTTTAAATGTCAGATTCTCAAAAAACTCAGCATAAAGAAAAGATCTCCTGAAAGAGGGGGTGTTTTGGTGCACTGTTGTCTTTTTCTAATCATTCTTACATGCTTTTTATAGCCTTGGCATTCTTCTTATATATATCAATATCAGGTATATATTACATTACTGGGATTCAGCTTTGTCGATCTTCTTAGAGTATTATGGGGAGAAACAGAAAGAACAATATTTTTCATCGTAGATTTACTAGTTACACCCAGCTCAATGTTTAGAACTAAGATTTCTTGGCCAGTATGAAAAATTAAATTTGCAAATGGGCTTCATCACATGCCAGCTTGCAAACTAAAAATAAACTGCATAATTAAAAGACAATGACTAAATATATTTTTAAAAATCAGTCACTTTTCCTCAGTTGGCATGACCTGAATTCAGGCACCATATCTGCCCTGGATGATTTATCTAAAAATGGCTTTTGAGGTTGAATAGTTCCGTGAAACACTGGTACATAAGCATCTTTACATCAACGGGAATTGACGTCAAACTCTTATGGAAAATTTTTCACATATTATGATAATCCTGGGAAGCTGTGATGTCATGATACTTCATACAAACAAAATACATGATATTGTTTTAAAAGCAGGGAAACTAACACCTATAGTAAGCAAAATTTTTCTTGGAAAGATTTATTCAAAAATACTTTTTAAAAGGTTTGATAGAGCATAAACCTTTATGTTAACTTTTTGTCCACCAAAATATATTCATTTTCAATAAGAACAAATCCTTTTCCAGTATTCTAGGCACTAATCAAAGAGCTATATATTACACCACGGCACCTCATTTAACAATCAGAACTATCTTATGAGGCAGATACTATTGTTACTTCCAATCTTCAGATGAAGAAACAAAGTACTGAGACCTTAAGTAGTTTATCCAAGGACCAGATTCAGTGATGAGTGATGGCAAAGGCACTGGAACTTTATAAGTTGGCTGCAGATGTCATATTCTTAAGCTCTGCAATATCGCTTCTCTACTTCTAACAGGTAAATATCACTTAAGATATGAAATCAGAATGCTTACAGCAATATAACAGATAATTGATTAATCTCTGTTTAATCAGTTCAGGATGTTATTAACACTTGAAATGTCAGTAATTTATATTAACTTTAAATTACTTGGAAGTAGATTTCTTGACAATTTACTATTTTAATTAAACTACAAATTCAAGATTCCTTACATTTCTCATGTTAAAATTTATTTCAAGCATATGCATATTTATTGTAACTGATAGTCTGTAGCAGATATATGTCATACCAAGGTAATGAATAATTAATAGAGCCATTAATTTATGCATTGTAATGGAACACGGTACAGTAGTACAGGTAGTTTCTCTGTGGCTCTCCCTCATTACACTGTAAATTCAGTGAGGCAAGGACTATATCTCATTTGCCTTTGTAGCTTTAGTTCTTTGAAAAAAAGTTGGGATTAGAAACATTGCCAAAATTATCACAGCATCAATAAATGTATTTGTGTAAGGATCTGTCCAAATGCTGAAAATACTTTAAGCAGTTGATTTTACATTATGTAAATGTTATAATCTGGTGTTGAAAAGTAAGTATATTTTCCTTTTGAGGGCTTAGGATAATTATACAGTGTATTTGTTGTTTGTTTGCTTAATATCTGTCAATTTCACTAACTTGTAAACTCTATGAGAGGGAGGATTATAATTTTTTTTTTTTAACCACTATAGCTCCAACACTTAGCTCAATGCCTGGCAGATGGTCACTCAAGTTTAATGATTTATTAATTTTATCTATTAATTACCCACATCTAAATAAAATTAATAAATTCAGGAAGAGTTGGTAAGTCTTTTTTCTTTGTTTCCCTTCAAAAAACACACTGTCTTTTCCAAGTCTAAATCATCTTAGAAAGATGTGTATGATCACCTGAGGCTTTCATGAGTGCCTTAAGCTACAGGATAAATATCTGGGTACCATGACCCAGAGAAGCCAAGTTGTAGCAACACTATATTTCATTTAACCTAAGATAGGAGACCAAAGATTCAAAATAAAAGTGAGAGTAAGTAACTGAATTAATGGACCATTCTCTATTACTCATTTTCTGACTTTATTTATACAATACATTGGAATGTTTTATGACACTAAAACAGTGTATAGAAGCCATAAAAACGAAGGGGTTGGGCTTCCCTGGTGGCGCAGTGGTTGAGAGTCCGCCTGCCAATGCAGGGGACACGAGTTCGTGCCCCGGTCCGGGAAGATCCCACATGCCGCGGAGCGGCTAGGCCCGTGAGCCACAACAGTGAGAGGCCCGCATACCAAAAAAAAAAAAAAAAAAAGGGGGTTGGCTATCAGGCTAAGTTCTTTGGCCTATGATCAAAACACATCTGAGTTTTGATTTTTGGACTGGTTTTAGTTTCTGCTTACTCCTACTTAGCTCTACTTCCCTGTCTTTTGGTAAAAAACTCTGGTTTTCCTTTGGAAACAATTTTGTTGCAATGTAAAGATACCCTGTTCCTAAGGTAAAGGGACCTAAGTTAAGCCACTCGCATTCTCTCCCTAGAAATTTGAGTTTCCCAAATGCAGTTGATAATTCCATTAGAAACATCTTCAAATTTTTCTATCTAGATCTTCAAGTCAGCCTGTTTCCTAACCTTTCTAAGCCTGGTCCTACTGTGGTTTATTTTAGTTTATGAACCACTTTATATTTGCTGAATGATACTATCTTGCATCAAGCAGCCACAATCTGTTTAACTTTTCTGCAACAAGCACATTAGCAGCTAGATCAAGCAATGATGAAACACTCAGAATGTGCATCAGAAGAATGACCTCATTGGGAGAATGGTTAGGGTGATTCACCTGGTGATCATGAGTAGAATGTATTAGAATAAAAAGAGACAAGCACCAAGAGAATAATACAGGATGCTATTGAAAAGTTTACATGACAAGACAGAACTGTCTTAATGAAGTTAAAATGCAAGGTATTTAGTGTTACATAGAGTCAGCCACAAAATTCATCATTTTTGTTTTTTCCCTAGCTACAACTGAGTAGGACTAAGTAGATGCCAATGTCAAAGCTAAGTATTTTAGTGGAAACCAGTTGAGTTGTCTGCTTCCTCACCATTATCATTCTCATGATTTCAATGGTGGCTCCAGGCTCTATTTCTTTTGTAGAGTGCTAAGTGTCCCGCATATACGATGGCCCCTCACTTACCTACCTCTTCCCTACCTACAAACCATCTCTTACATCGCCTTGTACAAGAAATTCTTCTCTGTTCTCTTTAACTTGCCCCTTCTTGTTTCAAATCACTGTCCCTTATTTAACTTGTCAAAAGGTCACTACTCTCATTTCCTTAATAGACTATTTCAGACTTTACGGTTCTCTTTGAGACTCCCACTTTGCACGACCTCCTTACTCATAGCAAATGACCATGTCTTCCACTTCATCAAGAAAGGTGATGCTATCAAGCATTCTGCTCAGCTTCAGCCAGACTTACACATAATGTTACAAGATATAGGTCAGTGAGTCTTCACCCCACCATGCTGTCACTCACATTCACACTCTTAACTCAAGATGTTTCCTCTGTCCTTTCAAAATTGGTCCCCCGTGACCCCTTTTTGCTTTGTTTGGGTCAAGCAACTCTTGCTTTCATATCGAGTTCAGGTCTCCTCTCCTCTAGAAAACATACAATTTATCCTCCTGTTAACTCTCATAGCACCTGTGCACTCAGCAATTCTTGTACATTTCACCTTATATATAAAATGCCTATTAGTTTCCCTGTTACTCCAACTAAAATATGTAACTTCTTGAGGTTAGGCATCATACTGATCATAATATTCATTATTCTTACACATGGAAATTATGCCCTGCCTGCTAGATATGGTGCTAGGCATTATAAATACAGAGATGAAAGATACATATTTTCCTAACATCAAGAGCTCACCAAGCAATTCAAAGACTACAGATGAAGGTGATAGCAATAGCAAAAGTAGGGCCAGGAGAGTAAAGAAGGGTATGACGTAAATCAAATCAAAAAAAAAAAATGGGAAGAAAATGACATGGAACTTTTCATTAGGTACTTGACATTTGAGGAGAATTTTCAAGGATGAATTGCTAAATGGAATAAAAAGATAGTCTCTTGACTTAGAATGTTATCCTTGATATATAAAGAGCTTGGAAGTTGTCACTCCTCTCCTCACATCAAGACAAATCTGAACAAATGGAAATCAATGGCTTTTCTTGTAACTATCAGAGATTTGAGGTCACAAGGCAAAAATACCATCCAAACCTGGAGACACAAGCAAATACAAAGAATCACAGCTGGGATCAGCTTACCAGCAGCAGAAGCCATATATTTTGAGGCTTTGTTGAGAATACAGCCTCATATATAGTTAGGATCACTATGCATTCTTGGTAGATGGAAACTTTTTTCATTATGTAATGGCTCTCAGTCTCTAGTAATTTCCTTTGTTCTGTAGTCTACTTTATTTGATATTAATATTATCATTCCTGCATTTTTCTACTAATATCTACAAGGTATTATTTCTTTTACTTTCAACCTCTGTATATTTAAAATAAAATTGCTGTAGATGAATACTGTTGGATTATGTTTATTTTAATGTCTTTTAATTGTTGTATTTTGACTATTTACCTATTAGTAATTATTCACATGTTAGAGCTTAAGTATGACATTTTATTTTTGTTGTTGTTGGTTTCCTCTTTTTCCCTTTTCTTACATTCCTATAGGTGACTTAAAAATTTTTTTAGGACTTCATCTTGATTTATTCATGGTGTTTTTTGAGTATATTGTTTTGTATATGCTTCTTAGTGACTGTTGCAGGTATTACAATATATCCTCCTTCAAGGAAGTTTAAAGATCTTTTCTTTAGAATGCTTTACCTTTCTCACTTTTAAAGTGGAATCTTAAGTGTATGTTGACTGACGATAATTTTGTTTTAGTTTTCTTTTGTCTGAGAATGTCTTTATTTCCTCTTCATCCCTGATATTTATTTTCATAAAGAATTTGTGGTTGACATTTGTCTTCCAAAACTTGAAAAATGCCACGTACTTCCTTCTGGTCCCCATAAATTTCAGATAAGAGGTCTACTGTCATTCAAATTAGTGGTTCCACTATAATTAATGGGTTGCTTCTCTGTGGTCACTTTTGAGAATTTTTTCTTTGTCTTTAGTTTTCATAAGCTTAATTATAATGTGTCTTTGATTCCTTTGAGTTTATCCTTTTTAAAATGTAACTTAGCCTTAGTTTTTAGGTTTATGACTCTAACCAAATTTGTTAAGTTTTCAACTGTCATTTCTTTGCATATTTGTCTAGTCCCACTTCTGTCTTCTCTGCTTCTGAGATTAGATGATGGGAATGTTAACTTGCATTGTAAATTTTTAAAACTTTATATTTTCTGGCTGCTTCAACATCCCCACAAACAGGCTATGAGCACCCCACCCAGATGATAAGAACCAGTGTGATAAGGCTTGATCCTGCCACAAATTCCCCTTTTCACTTTCCTATGAGCGAGACCTAGCGACATTCAAATGCACCAAAGAAATCTCCTCACCGTTTCTGTTTGTGTACACCACCTGACCCCCCAAAAAAGGCGTTTGTCCACAGGTCCTTGCTTTCTCTCAGCTTGCCACTGCTTGGTTGAACCCATTCCCTTAGGGTTCCTCTCATCTGGCCCCCTGTGGCATGTGGTGACTCTCTCTAAGACTTCTGAATATATTATCATTAAATGTGTGTGTGTGTCTGTGTGTGTGTGTCTGTGTGATTCTTTTCTCCTTCTACATCAAGCATCAAGTGTCAATACAGGCAATTTTAGAGTTTCCTGTTGCTGGAGCTGCTGGGAGATGGATATTTCTACTTACCTGTTTCAATTATGATTTAGATTTTGTGCATCCTGATTTTACGCAAGATGGGGAGGATGGCGGTCTCCTCCACAATGAGTGGGCCCTAGGCTTTTGCCCTCTGTCCCCTGTATTCCTATTACGAACATATCTCTCAAAATACTATGTCTAGATTCTATGATGAGAGTAACTAATGGAGTCACTCGGGATTCTGAGAAATCTAATTAAATAAAATTTTATTGCGGAAGTCCTTTCAACTTGGCAACAAAAACCTATTTAAAATTACATTTATATATAAAAGTTAATGAAAATAGATATACTAAAATATAGAGTAAGTCTTTCAACAAATATTTAGTGAGCAACTATTATTTGCCAGGCACTAGTAATTCAGAAATGAACATAAGGCCATGGCCTCATGGAACGTGCATCCCAGTAGGTGAATTTATAGAAATTTATTTAGTAGCAGTTATGGTAATGTAAGGACTCATCATATACACAAGAAATATTAACCATATAAATACCTAGTTATCCTAGCAATACTCTAACTATATCAGAATTTTCCCAGTATTTTAATGAAACCATTAGCCTCTCAAAATAATAAATAAATATGTTCTTTTCTCTGTTAGATTATTAAAATTTCCTTGATCACACAAATTTCTTTGTATGTTATTGAATTTCTTTGTTCTTTCAAAGCAAACCTTTTTTAATAGAGATATACACAGGCTGGATTAATATCCTCAGCGCTTCAACACACTCCTCTCTGCTCTATGTGTCATTTAAAACACTCTTAACAATGTCAGCAAGGACCTCTCTTTTGTCAAATCAACTCACATTTTTTTCTCTTTACCTGAATTACTAATAGTTTCCCAAATGCATACCACACTTCCAGATTTTCATACATTCTATTAATCCTGCAAACTGTTACACTTTGTAACACACATTACTGGTTATGCCACCTCCACGGGCAAAATCTCCCAATGCTTTTTATTTTAATTAAGTTTTCTCCCTGACTTTTTTTTTTTAAATACATTTAGTTTATTTATTTATTTATTTATTTTTGGCTGCGTTCGGTCTTCATTGCTGCGTGCAGGCTTTCTCTAGTTGTGGTGAGCGGGGGCTACTCTTCGCTCCAGTGCACGGGCTTCTCATTGTGGTGGCTTCTCTTGTTGCAGAGCATGGGCTCTAGGTGCATGGGCTTCAGTAGTTGTGGCATGCAGGCTCAGTAGTTGTGGCTTATGGGCTCTAGAGTGCAGGCTCAGTAGTTGTGGTGCACGGGCTTAGTTGCTCCGCAGAACGTAGGATTTTCCCGGACCAGGGCTCGAACCCATGTCCCCTGCACTGGCAGGCGGATTCTTAACCACTGCACCACCAGGGAAGCCCCTCCCAATGCTGTTTTAACTGAAGTATAGTTGCTGTACAATATTATGTAAGTTACAGGTGTACAATATAGTGACTTACAATTTTTAAAGGTTATACTCGATTTACAGTTATTATAAAAGATTGGCTATATTCCCTTTGTTATACAATATGCCCTTACAGATTATTTTATACATAATAATTTGTACCTCTTAATACCGTACCCCTATATTGCCCCTCCCCCCTTCCCTCTCCCCACTTGTAACCACTAGTTTGTTCTCCATATCTCGGAGTCTGTTTCTTCTCTGCTACATTCACTAATTTGTTGTATTTCCCAATGCTTTTCATATCAGTTAAGGGACATTCAAGAATTAGAAACCAAGCTAGGCTTTTCAAACATAGATTATTTACTATAAATAATTGGTTACTCAGATATCAAGAGGCTAAAGCAAAAATGGGATATAAAAGAAGTAGTTGAGGCCCCTACGACTTGAGAAACAAAGTCCCAAAAGTATCACCAGAAACTAGGAGTTCAACAAAGCTACTGTGATGATGACCAAGGGGCTTCCAGGTGGCATGTTGGAACCTGGCTGGGGTTTGGCGTAAAAGAACAAGAGGTGAGTGAATGAAGTGGAAACTTTATGGGTAATTCTTGGGCCACTTTGGAAAGTGCTATGTGGCTGGCTCTAGAAGTACCAATCAGCACTAGAGCTGCTACAGTCTGCTGATGCTGAAAGGATGCTGACAGAAACTACAGGCAGAAAGACAGTCCCTTCTCTTCTCTAACTTTCCAATCACACACCATTGCTTCCCAGACAGTAAGGGAATTTCAGAAATGGAGTTTGCAGATTCCCATTCTAATATCACAGAGAATATTATAAAATTGGTGAACATGGCAATGAGAAACAATAACCACCAGAGTATACTTCACTTATGATAAACCTTTGCTTCCAGATTAATCATCTACTAAAGCCATCACCACTTATTATTCTCGATTAGATTATTCCCTATCACCTGAACACACTTAAACTTGCCATTATGCACATCATATAATGACAACTTCGTATCCCTGGAGTACTCTTCCTGTTCTCTCTTTATCACTGGAAATTGTACCTATCAATCCTTTAGGTTCTCTCTTAAATTTGATTTGTCTATAAAGATTTTCTTTATCCCCAGAGTTAAATTTTTATTCTTAGCATAGTGCTTCGCATATAGTCTATGGGAACTGTGTGTTGCATGAATAAAGTGCATTTTCAAGCTACATTTGTACCTCTCTCAAGGTTACTACATTCCTCCTTTTTCTTTAAATAATTATTGTGCTAGTTTTATCAGTTTACAAGTTCCTTAAGGGAAGAAATGATGTCTTACTCATATCTGCAGTCCCCGATGTTAAGTGCTCATCAATTGATGGAATTTCCAAAACTGATGTATACAAAGAGAAGAAAAGAAAAAGTTCATATATTCACAAACGTTAATTTTAGGAAGACAAAATTTCAACTAGCTTCAGAACTCAATTTTTTTTTCAGTTTTTCTACTTTCCGCTTTTCTGCTCATTAATTATAATTAATATTTAAGAGAGCAAACATACCTCACTTTCAGTGGCCCCAGAAGTCTCTCTACTCAGTTGACGTTTGAAAATTGCTAGGCACTGGCTTTGTTACTTTTTCTTTTATCAATTATGGCATATAAGTGAAGAACTGGGAAAAGCTGTCTCCCTAACAATACAACACCTCAGTACATCCTCTCCGGAATCTACCCCTGACTCTGTAGAAAAAGGATGTTCTGTTAGTAGTAATTTTTCTTCATGGCATCACAAAAAATGACCACCTTTCTGAATCCCCTTTCATTGTTTTATAACTGCACATGATCAATGTGCTCAGGAAAAAGTGAGCATTTAAAGTACCTGTCAGCTCTGGATTCAATAAACAAGGTTTCAGTATTTCAACCTCATGAATAATTTCAACTTCCATTTGATCAACAGAAAAATAGTTTCAATTATTTTTCCTTTTTAACATCTCTAACACTCAAAATTACTAATTTAATAAATAAATCACAGGGGATGAATACTACTTTAAAATTTTTAATGACAAACCTTATTTATTTATATGAAAATATGCTAAAATACATTTTAATATGCTAAATAAGCATTTATAATAAGAATAAAAAGTATGCTATTTATAAATGCAATTATCTGATAACCTGCCTATCAATTCTTTGCATACAGAAGTGCTTGGCATGCTGTAAGTCATCAATATGATCTCACTGAATTAAAAATTCATTTTCATGTATTTATTTTTTCAGTCATTGTTGTGAGATTAAGCTACTGCTTTTTGAATGTGTTGATTGAGGACCCCAAAGTAGACAATTTATAAGCAATAGGAAATCATTAAATGCTAATTTTAAGAATAATCAAGAGTGAATCTTTTTATATACATCCTACCATAATTTGTTCCTGTTTATATCTCTAAAATATAATCTGCATAATATAATAAATTTTGTCATGTAAAAATAATATGCAAAAAATGGGCATATTTCTGAATGAATACTCAAGCAGATGAAAAACAGACAAAGCCAAACAATTACAATAAGAAATGTCTGTTTCAATCAGTCCCCTTAACTTGATTTAAAACTCCATGTGGTATATTGATCTGTACTTGACATCTGCCCAAGTTTTTTAATTCAGTGATTTTCATCAGTGACTGAAGCAAACAAAAAAACCCCACATAACAGTATTTGTTTGCAGTTATCATTTTATCTACAGCGTAATGTTACATCTGGAGTCTTGTGGTTCTAAAACCATATTACGAATGCTAAGACAAGGCTTAAAGCCAATTTGAGTTTTATTGGACAAGAAAGCATTCCAGTGCCTTCTTTATTCCGGACACATCAGCTGACAAATCAGTGGTGACCAGGGTCCTGTATCACTGTGGGCTTTAATGAGCTTGCAAATGGGATCTCAGTTTAAAGTGGCTTTGGCAGCCTTATCGATCTGTGAATTCACGATGTTTTTATAGGAAATCTCCAAAGAAGGAAGACAGCATTTATTGTGAACTGTGTAAGACATGTGGGTGTGTCACACTGAGTGTTTTTTTTTTAAAACCAAGGAGAAAAATTAAATTCCTTTTACAGCAACAGCAGGATGAACTCTGTAGGTTTTGAATGGACTGCAAATGAGTCTCACCAAGGCTCAATAACACGCCTCAAATATGAGAATATCTGTCAAGGTTTTTTTTCTAAAAATATCCTACCATGTAATTCCTGACAAAAAATGTTTACATAAAAATAATATAATGAAACTATTATTACATGCATTCTTGACCTAAAGTATTCACGTAAATCTTTCCATTGGCTGTTTATAGTGGGGTTTGGTCATCATGAATAAGAGCAACAATTCCATATAAAAACAGAAAATGAGGGAGTCAGTGAATGTAGAACAGTGTTCTACATGCTCTTTATAAGACCTCTAGAGTATATTACATGCAGAATATTCTTTCTTTGCTGTAAGGCTTTAAGCAGGCTAATGACATTGTGAATATTTAAGAGGAAAAACAACATGTCCTCTCTCTTCTCTTCCCCCTCTTCTGTCCTCTTCTGCCTTCTTCTGTTCCCTTCCCTTCTTTCCCTTCCCCTGACCGTCCCTCCTCCTCTCTCCCTCCCTCCCTCCCTCTTTACCTTCCTCCTTCCCTCCCTCCTTCTCCATTTCTGTCCGTCTCTCTCCAAAAAATTTCACGGAACTCATATTTGACAGGAAAGTGCTTCTCTAAACAAGTCACTTCAAAAAAAAGGATCTTACTTAAAATGTAGATTCTAAGTCAGTAGGGTGTGGGGACTCTTCATTCCTACAACATGACCTGCTGAGGCCTATATTGCTGGTCTGTCAACCACACTTTGAGTAGCAAGAATATAGGATTCATTCTGAGAAATGTTAATCTAGGCAAAAGATAATGGGCAGCCAATCAGGGAATGGTGTGACTATAAAACAGGAGAGTGGTTTTTCAGAGCTATGAGCTTCAGTGATAAGCAGTATCTCCAGGTATTAATATGGTTGACAAGAAGAAAGATGATATTATTAGCAGAAAGAGGTGTCAGTATTCTCAGTGGATTTGACCTGTAAAGCGAGTTCCATTTGGGCATGGTTGAGGCATCAGCATGATCCTAGGTGAAGACCCTTAACCAATAGTTAGAAATAAAGTTTTTAGTGGAGAAGAGAAGTCAGACCTGTACCTCTCAATTTAGTTAGTGTCTAAACATGATAGTGGAATGAAACAAAAATGGTTGAAAAACAGAGCTTAGTAAACACACATTTTGGAGGTGGGTAATGTAAGAAATGTCACAGAAGAGACAGAGAAGGAGCTATCAGAGGTAGGAGGATAACCACATATGAAGTGCCTGAAAAGAAGAAAGTTTCAATCTGGTGCTTTCAGAAAATACAGAGAACTTGAGAGTACAAAGGATAAGAAATACATGAAATGATTTTATTTGCTAGTTAAGAAGTCTTTTTTTTTTTTTTGCGGTACGCGGGCCTCTCACTGCTGTGGCCTCTCCCGTTGCGGAGCACAGGCTCCGGACGCGCAGGTTCAGTGGCCATGGCTCACGGGCCCAGCCGCTCCGCGGCATGTGGGATCTTCCCGGCCCGGAGCACGAACCTGCGTCCCCTGCATTGGCAGGCGGACTCTCAACCACTGCATCACCTGGGAAGCCCAAGAAGTCTTTTTAAAAACAACTTGTGGAGTATTCAGTATCAGATACCAAAGCGTAGGTAAAAAATAGAGATGAGTCAATGAACCTAGCAGGTATAGAGTAATTAAAAAAAAAAAAAAAAAACAATGAGGAGAAAAAGAGAGACTGACTGAGAGGGTAACAAGGTTGAAGGAAAGATTTCTTTTGTTTTGCTTTCTCTGCAAAGGGCAAGCTTCAGCGCACCAGCTGGGGACTGTACAAATGAGAATGAAGGAAACTGATGGAGAACAGTTCCTGTAAAAAACTGACTAAACTGGATCAAAATCACAAGTGAACATACTCCACCTGAATGAAGAGGAACTCTTATTTCAGGAGCAGGATGGAGAGGAGGATGAAGGTAAAAAAAGTGTTTGGAAGCTTCTACATGTTACAACAGGGGGGACCAGGGGAGTGTCAGACAGGTATTTCTAGAGTGCACTTTCTGTTCCTTTGTCAGTCCTTAAATGTCCTGCATAATTTTGATTTGTCTATACAGATCATTCTTCTACTCCCTAAAGAAAACATGAAAGGAAGGAAAAGAGGAATTGAGAGGGAAGAGGTCACAGTTTAGGGTTGCATGTAAACATAGGGCAAGCCCATCTCCCGGCTCAGCATCCTTTCCACCTTCTTTTGGGAGCAGATGTAGACTTCCCTTTGGGAGACTATCCTTCGCCCATTTTGTGTGATCCTGCTCAAACCGTTACTCAGGCGCCCAAGTTTCCAGGTCAATAAAACTTGCCTTGGGGCTTCCCTGGTGGCGCAGTGGTTGAGAGTCCGCCTGCCGATGCAGGGGACACGGGTTCGTGCCCCTGTCCGGGACGATCCCACATGCTGCCGAGCGGCTGGGCCCGTGAGCCATGGCTGATGAGCCTGGGCGTCCGGAGCCTGTGCTCCGCAGCGGGAGAGGCCACAGCAGTGAGAGGCCCGCGTAACGCAAAAAACAAAAACAAAACAAAAAACTTGCCTTTCCAGGAATATTCTAGGAGTATGACACCAGGATAGAGGATGATTAAAGTAAAATCATTCCATTTGTGGGATTTATGGGAGACTGGCCTTTAATTCCTATCACTGAGCTCCTTGCCCTCGTCTTTGTTCCTCCCATGATGTGAAGGTTTAACTCTGAGTCTAATTTTCTTCTTTTTCTTTCTGTATTCTTTTTAAACATACTTGCTCAAAATTGGTTTTGCAACCACAGAACCTTACCTAATGCAGTACTAAGTACTGGAGGTGACAATTTGACTTACTTGGTAGTTTCTTACAAGCAACAATAAGAAATATTTAATATAGATAAATAGACTTACTCATTCTTACTAGAAAGATGACTTCAAACCTCCAGGCAGTTAAATGTTCTTCTTGCATGCTTTTCTAGCATTCTGTGTGCATACCTTATATCATATTGAATGATATAAAGTCACCTTCCCCACCAAATTTTAACTCTTCAAAGCTAGACTACCTCTTCATTATATTTCTGTTCCATGCATTTAATTCTGTGGCAATCAAGTAGGTGATCAATAAATATACATCTTTCCCCAGTATGAAAGTGTCAGTAATAGATCAGATCTTTTTTCTGTATGTTATAAAGAGTTAGTCTCAATACTAAAATCATCACTTGCACTTATATTTGATAACATATAGTTAGTGGTTTGTGAAATGTCCAAAACTCCCTTAAGTGTTTTATTCTTAACCTTGGTGGTTAAAATGTTTTTCTCTATTTAAAATCTTCTTTATGCAATGCTCAAATTCTGAGAAAATTTAACAGAACAGACAGCCCTGAAGGAGTGGCAATGCTGACAAATTCAGAATTTTCAAGAAAATTTTAACGCAATCAATATTCCTGTATCTCAGAAATCTTTAGCTGGTAAAAAGCATATGGTTATTAAAGAAAGGTAAATACATGGTTCCATTTTTCTAAAATAAATCAAAATTGGGGGACAATGTTGATTAATGTGAGCAAGTAGAATGATGAGCCTCCCATGTTAGTGTGCAAAAATTAATGACTCCATGCTCAATTTTGTCTTTCAGTAGTTTTAGAAAATTATGTGATAAAATACGATTTTACCTTTATGGAAATCTATTTAAAATTCACTTTGGAGCTGGTTAAATATCCCCTTATAATGACTTTCTGCTAAAGTGTTATGAAACTCACTTTTATTCTGATCATTATTTTTCATCCCAAATCAACTGGACCTGACTTCTTCCTTAGATTACTGAGCATCATGGTAATGACATTATTATATGATTAGATGTACAATTATCCTACATTTTCATCCTTTTATTATTTCACATAATATATCCAGGGCTTTTACAACACAATACTATCAATGCATTAATCTACTGATTTATTACTAATAGAGTTAAGATAAAAGTAAACGCCATCTTTCTGTTTATATCAATAAATGCAGCTTAATTTTTACACGGATTCAAATCCTTTTTGAATATAAAGTTTATATGGAGGGACGGCTTCCTAAGGAAAGATGCTCCCCCCCTTTGAAAGGAAGAGAAAGCATGCATCTATATTTATAAAAATCTAGCTAGACTGTATGGTTAACATAATTGGGCAAGTCAGCTCCAACCACTGGACAATCATGCTCACATGTACATATGGATGTAGATTTTCTAACTCCAAGTTCATTGTCGTTTCTTTCATGACATTCCAAAAAATATATATAATATATATGTTCTCCAAAACATATATGATACATATAACATACATTATCTAATTTATCTCATTTGTAAAATAGGAAAATGATTAATACCAGCTTCCTAGCACTGTTGCAAAGATTAAATGAAATATTTATATAATATGCCTGGACAGAACCTGACACAAACAAGCAATAAATAAGACATTTTTTCCTTATCTTTTCTTTCCTCTACTGTTTTCACAGCCTCTCTCTCTGCCCAGCTATAGTATATGGGAACGTACATACAACACACTAGGACCTGAGGAGGCACATGTGTTTATACTCACACAGATGCAGTGAGTGATACAGAAATCTATGGACATACTGCATATTGTCCGTAACTCTTCAACACACATACAATTTCAAATTGCTTAAAAATATGTTTATGTTGCCCATTTCCAAAAGGCCGTGAAAGGACTTTTAAATGTACTTTTAGAAATGACATCTAAGAGAGAAAACAGAACACAAAGGACCATGATTTAAATACTAGATGTGAGGAAGACAGAGTTATATTTTTTCATGAAAACTTATGAGATGAATTACTTATTCTTGCTCAAAGCAAAGGTCAACTAACTTCAACACGGCATGGACAGTGGGAATGATTACAAATAGAATTGATATTGTCATGAAAATTGCATCTGTTCAAGCACATGTAAAAAAATTAAATTATTGAATCAGTGGTGCTTTATATAATGAAAAAAAGAATCTTAGCTTGAGATTGTATGGAGGAGGTTATATGAAGAGACTGCCTTATCCATAAAAGAATACAATATGTGGTTTTACATGATTTTTTTAAAAAAATAAATAATTTTCTAAAATATTAATTTAAATCAGAATTCCTATCACAAGGTTCACAGAATCAAAGGGTACTTAAATGGATTTCGTGGAGAGTGTTCACTGTGGAAATTTTATGCATAATTTATAAATATATATAGCTATCCATGGAGATAGTTTACAGCTATAATCTAAGAAATTATTTAAAGGGCATTATATTTTTTAAAAGAAATTAATTCACATAGCTATGTTGTTGTTGTCACAAGGATTAATAAACAAGGGAGAAAATCTGAAAAAGAAATTAATATTTGTTGTATACAATGTCAAGAACTTCTAGTAGAAAAGAGAAATTCTAATTTTTGTAGTGTGTCACCTTCTTATTTTACTAAGCATCTTCATAATGTTTCAGTTTGTTATGCTTAAACCTAAAAAGTATAAGGTCTGCTTAGGTATCTAAGAGCCTAGCAACAAGAAGATTGTTATAAGCCATTTGTTACTTTGCTTGTAAAACAAACTTCTTTACATAGAAACGGAAAAACAAAACTGTTCTGTTATGAACCTTTTATGTTTCTGGCATTCCACTTGTTTCTGGATCAATTATTGTTTAAATGTAAATTTTTACCTAATAAGATTTATTTTTGCATGCTTAACTTTTCGAAACATACGGAAAATATGTATATATATATTTAAGTGTTATCCTTGTATTAATACGATTATTCTGAGCACACTGGAGTCAAATTAATGTAGTTATATGGCATATAATAGTAGGTACTGAATAATACCTATATAAGAAAAACACTCTTCTATGTTTACATATGTGAATAGCTTTAAAATCAAACAAACCTGAAAATATATGTATGTGTGTATCTTAATTTATATAACATATAGTTTATCATGTACATTCAAAGAGAAGTTGGGGAAAAGCAAACGTTGAAAGAGATATACTAGACATAAGAGAATGTTCTCAGTTCCTCCTATTCTTCTTTTGTCCAACATCTCTTACTTTTTTTTCTTATATCAATGAGTTCAATAATCCCACTCAGCCCATTATCATTAATCTACTGCTTTCACTGCAGAACCTTTCATACTAATTCTTATTCTTTCCCATTCACTGGCTTCCACATAAAATAAGCATATTATGAAGGGCGAAAGGGAAAAATACTCCTCCCAAGGGTCAAAAGAATAAAGGATAAAAAGTCATTTGTTCAACCAACGCATCTGAAGCAATTCTCTTTACCTAGGTAGCTTACAAATCTAAGTATAACATATTGAGAATTGTATTTTCTTCATCTGAAAGGAAACTTGTCAACAGAAGGCAAATAATATTTATGGGGCCTAGAAAATGAGATTCAGTAGGAAGAATGTATCAGAGCATCGGAAACAGAATAACAAAACTGAGATTACAAACACCCTAATCTTATCCCCTTTCCATCTTCACTATTTTTTTTCCTAATCTGGACTAAAAGATCATTTACTTTAAATCCACTCGTTATGAAAATTCTTAATTTTTCCCTCCTATGTTTCTACTGAAATTTTATTTTTAATTTCAAACTTAGCAGTATGGCATTTAAAATAGTGATCTGGCAAACCGATCCTCTCGCACCCCCTCACCCTGCTAAAATATATTAAGTCTCCGTATTAACTACAACATACAAAAAGTTTAATGCGCTATTGGGTTCATTAAAACGTGAAGGAAATTTCCAAACTGTAAAACAACAACAACAAATATGAAGTTTAACTTCTAGCAGAGGTAAGAGACAAGGAAAATATAAAACATAACGTGTTTTACCTTAAAATATCAACAATCAGACATCAGTATGCTATTTACAGGTCCCCCAGGTATCTGAAGAAGCTGAAGCTTGCCGCATGAACTTCAGGACCCATAGCAAGGTCCCAGAAATGTTTATCCAATTGACTTTTGATATGGTACAGGCATCAAGGTTTTTTAAAACTCCACCAGGTATTTCTCTACTGTGCAGCTAAGGTTGAGAACTACTTAGTAGAGCAAAAGGATCCTTCAAGTGTGGTCCCTGGACCTGCAGCACCAACATCACCTGGGAGCTTGCGAGAAACACCGATTTCAGCCTTTCACACCAGCCCTGCTGAATAAGAAACTCTGGGGGTGGGGTACAGCAATTTGTGATTTACTAAGCCCTCCAGATGATTCTGACGCTGCTCTAATTTGAGAATCACTTTATCAGGGGATCAAAGAAGGTTTTCCAAAAGAAGTTTTATCTATTTTGGGACTTCACGTTTTAAGTAGGAGTGAAGAGGGAAAATGACGTAGGTCTGCATTTCTGACTCCTCGGCCCCCAAGTTCAATTGTTCACAATGTGCTGAGATGCTGCATTTCTAATAAGATGACAACTGATGTCCATGACACTGACTATGAGAACAGTCTTTTAATAGTGGGTGGACAGCATTTCAGGGAGATGAGCATCGAGGATGAGAGAGTTTGGAGAAATACATTGAATGTCAGGTAGAGAGTTATGAGATGAGGCTAAAAAATAAAAAGTAAAATTACGCAAAGCCTTGTAAGATACACCAAGGTGGTGAATTCTATCGTAAGTTATGGTAAGTCATCAATAGATTTAAGCAGCGTAGGGATGTGATTAGATTTGCATTTAAAATAATCACTCCAGCCACTGAATTGAGAATAAACTGCAAGGAAAGAAAAAGTGAAAGTTAGAAGATTAACAGAAGGGTATTAGAGTCATCCAGGTAAGTGTGGTGATTTTATTGAATTATACATATGGTGACAAGATAAGCAAATGTGGACATGTTTGAGACATATTCTGGAGGAAGAACCAAAATCAATAATTATTGATATGTTAGATATTAGGTAAAGACAAAAGGAGATATGAATAATGCATATATAATGAAATATATTAAATGTGAAAGTATAAAATATACAAAATATGTAAAGTAGGTACCTACTAGATAGCCAAGTGGGGATAATGAGTTAATAGTTGTCTATACATGTCTGGAGCTCTGAAGAGAAGTCTGAGTTCAAGATCAAACGTGGGTGTCACTTGTATGTAGATATTTTAAAAAATACATTGAAGGGCTTCCCTGGTGGCGCAGTGGTTGAGAGTCCGCCTGCCGATGCAGGGGACACAGGTTCGTGACCCGGTCCGGGAAGATCCCACATGCTGCGGAGCGGCTGGGCCTGTGAGCAATGGCCGCTGAGCCTGTGCGTCCGGAGCCTGTTGCTCCGCAACGGGAGAGGCCACAACAGTGAGAGGCCCGCGTACCGCAAAAAAAAAAAAAAAAAATACATTGAAGCTGTGGGGAGAGTATACAAAGAGAAGCTGGCATACAATTGAGCCTGAATGAAGTCTAAAATTAAAAGATTTTCTAGAGGAAGAGTGGCCAACAAAGGAGGCTTAAGAAAAGAAGCCAAAGAGTTAGGAAGAACTCCCAGAAGACTACCAGGTTATAAAGGCAAGAAAAGAAACTGTCTAGAATAATGTGAGACCAACACTGTGATAAGCTGTTGAGATGTCAAATAAATTTAGGACTTGAAAGCACACATTTGATTTAACAATGAAGATAATTTGCAGGAGCAAGTCCAATGCAAACTTCAGGGTAGAAATCAGATTTTTTTCAACTGCAGTAAGAAGAGAAGTAGAGAGAACCCTTGCAAACAATTCTTGTCAAAGTTAGTGCTTCTCAATCTCTTTTGCAAGCTCAATTCTCTTTTAATTTCTTAAATGTTGGGATTCCTCTCTTTGAATTTCATTCTACACACTTTCATAAGTTATCTGAACTATATCTTTTCCTTTAAGCAAAACTTTGACCTCAGAGCTATTTCGTTACATTCACCTAACTTCTTTCTGGAAATGGATTTCTATTGTGAAATTCTCAGTGGTACTTCAACTCCGAGTCCTCACCCCAAATAAACACACACATTCTTGATCATCATCCTTTTTTTGTGACTGGCAACAGCTTCAGTGAAGTTGCTCAAGTCAGAAACTTGGGAGTTCTCTTTGACTTTCTAGTCTTTTCCATGACTAAGTACAAACATTCAGATGTCCTGTTGATTTTTGTCTCTCTTACCACTCTACCAAGGATTCTATTCCTATGCCAGTCTTTTTTTTTCAACCTGTATGATTTTTTTTTCAATCTTTCTTTTCAACCTTTCTTTTTTCAATCTACCTCAATTTTGTTTTTCCAGTCTACAGTCCTCTTCCTCTCACAATTTACTCTCCAAATTAAATGCACTACTTGAGTCAAATTTGATCATCTTACTTCCCTTTCTTGAAATATGTTGGTTTCTCAGTGCAACCAGGAGGAAATCCACAATTCCTTAGCAAAATGAACAATTTTTAAAACATCACTCCCCCTTGACAATCTACTCAAACTATATCCTACCACTTCCACTGCCATACAAAATTCTTAAACCATAAAGCAACCAGTTTCCCAAAGTACTGTATTATTTCTTTCTGTTTTTACATGAATTCTTTCCTTTATGCTCAAAACTCTTTCGGCCATACCATCTGAAATTAACTAACTCCTACTCATCTTTCAAAACTCAGTACAGGTATAATTTCCCATATTAACTGAGCTTTTGGCCCATCTCCCTTCTCCAACCCCTGCTGGCTAGGCATCCTCCCCAGGTTTGTACTGTTTCTATTATAGCACTTTTTGAAAATTGTAATTGTGTGTTAACTTGTTTGTCCCCTTGACCAAACTGTGAGCTCCTTTTCTTTGAAGCACTAGTACTTGTCATATAGGAGTAATTCTATTAATGCTTGTTAAGGAAATGGGTGAATACTACGTGTGACAAAAAATGGTTGCTTTGCTATTGTATTAAGAGTCAAAAAGAACATTGTTGGGATTAGAGAATTATAAAGTTACATAGACCTTAAAAACTTTTTAACATATACTTTGTTGTAAAAGTGGGGTGAAATTATTCAGTCATATAGAATGGCTTAAAACAAAAAATGATAGTTGGAGACAGATGATCTTGATTCAAAATCCAACTGCAATGTAACAGTTAATGACCTTGGGAAACCATTTAACCTAAGTTTGTCAGTTAAGAGATTTAATAACCTCATAGGATGGTGTTATAGACTGAATCTGTCCTCCTCAAATTCATATCTTGAAGACCTAACCCCACCTCTAGCGTGACGATATTCAGAGGTGGGCCTTTGGGAGGCAATTAGGTACAGACGAGGTCATGAGGGTGGGGCCCCATGATGGGATCAGTGTACTTAAAAGAAGAGGAAGAGACCAGAGCACTCTCTCTCTCCCTCTCCACCATTAGAGGATAAAAGAAGGTGGCTGTCTTCAAGGCAGGAAGGGAGCCCTCACCAAGAACTGAATGTTTGCACCCAGATCATGTAACTTCCCAGCCTCTAGAACAGTGAGAAATATTTATTGTTTATGCTACCCAGGTTCTGAGATTCTGATATAGCAGCCTGAATGAATTAACACAATGGTCAAGCTCACAGGATAGTCAGGCTTTTAGATAAGATACTGCGTAAGAAAATGATTTATGCTCTCCATTGCTTTTATCAAATATTGGTTATAATTTTGAAGACCCAGGTCATGAAGCTATTGAAGAGGCAGAACCAGGACCAGAAATCTAGGTTCTACAGGTTTGGTTTGGGCATGGCACTGCTTGGATCTCCTAGGTTTCCAGTGGGGCCATGTGGGCCTAGAGTGGTCACAATTCATCTGCTCTGGCTGTAACTGGCCTTTTCCATTTTCCCAATGTACTATACAAATTATAACACTTTCTAGTTGTGCACTGACTGCATCAAAGTTAGATATCACTAGCTTACAAAACCAGTCCACCTCCCCCAGCCCCACTGCCCACCAATGGTCTGTCCTGGTTGCCAGGCACTGACTGCTTTTAAAGTAGAACACTAACAGGGTTCTGGGCAGGCAGCTGTAACCCTGAAGCTACTGGCCAGAGGCAGAGCTTCAGGGCCCTTTGGAACCAAGGAGGGCCTGTTTATGGTCATGAAAATGTCTTTCCAACTACTCCTGCAGCAGCTGCACGGTACTCTGATGGTATTATCTGAATTATGGATACAAGGCTTAAGTCTCTTTGAGCATCCCTTGAAATTTTTGGTTTATGCTGCTTTGATTGATTGTACAGTAAAAACTTGATGCACTTTGAGGGAAAATGACCTAGCCAAAGGATCTGCTGCCTAAAGGATAGAGTATCTTGAAGTCAGTAGGAGGAAAAAACTCATTACATACACCTTCGATGCCCTTGAACCATGTGCAGTGGAGGCCAGTCCTCTGATGCTGTAAACTCTGTGTCTGGCAGAATTTAATATTGATGTGAACAGGTCTAACTTTTCACTGGGGGATAGAGTCAACCTTCTTGACTGAGAACAGAAAAGCCAGTCCTATAAAATTTTACTTCATGGAGTGATGACGGCTTATCTTGAAGGACAGTCAAGGTCACTCAAAGCCATCAAAACTACTCCATTCCAAAGTGATTGAGTCCAAAAACATCTTAAAAACATCTCAGAAGACTGTAGAACATCAGAGGGAAACATTAATATTATTCATGTGAACATTCAGCTTCAGGAAAATCTAAAGCTGCTTGTCCAAGAATATGTTAGCTGGAAAGAAAGAGTGCAGGAGCTGAAGGAACAAAAAGGGATGCTTTAAAACTTCAACACCCAATGAGAAAAGAAGGGCAGTGATAAAGATAGCCAGTTAAAATACCTGACTGAAACTGTGCTCAGATGACATTCACAGATGATGCATATGATCGTGAATATACAGGTAATAACCATATAAGTATTTGCTGTTACAAATACTATAAGTAGAAGGCATATCTGAAGGTGGACATCTCTTAATTTGATTTTAGGTCATTAGAGTTGAACTATTTAGAAAGAACTACTAGAAGTTACATTGAAGAAGCAGGTATGAGATGTGTGTCGTCTGGAGGAGAGTAATACCTGCAATGTGGGAAAAGTGATTACTCTGAGAGAGATTAAAACTAAGGTTGGCAAAGCTCAAGTGATAACAAGATGTATCAAAAAATATAATTCAAAGTATGTTAAGACCCCTGTCCAGTAACTTTAAGAAGCATGATTGCTTTGACAGAGGTGCAAATTGGATAGAGACTGAGAGATTAACTAAGATAATTGCCATTGCCATTCATGTGCAGGATACTTGACACTTTTCAAAGAATTTCAAATACAGTGATTTATGTAGCAGAATCTTTCCAAAACCAAAATTAGTTTTACCTCTTCACGACTCTGATGTCCACACAGTAAAAGACTAGATTTGTTAAAAGACTGAGTACTGTTACAGTAAAGTTGATTACCATCACACCTATATGCTGTGATTTAATTAGTATCACTCAATATCTGGTAAAGATTTTATGAAGCCTTTGTTAAAATTCAAACTCTGCTGCCAAGTAGTAACATATTATAGGGGCCCAAATTTTTAGGGGACGTGAAAGTGAGCTGCCCATTAATTCCATTTATCCAAAAATTAATATGCATTTTCTCTGTATCGGAGAGGCTACATGAATAAGACAGCTTCTCAGCTTTTAATTAGAAGTTCTTATCCTCTAACAACATTCCAGTGCCTGTACAAGAAATATTATTGTAACATCACAGACCAAAGTAATTGCATAAAAATACATAGGCTCTTAGAGAAGAGAAAGATAAATATACCCATGCGTGCAGCACAGCAGATGTTAAGATGAAGTTTTGGTTGTATCTGAAGCATGGAGACTTCACTTAGGTAAAAAAAGGGAGAAAAGGCTTTTCATGAAAAAAAAAATATACAAAAGGCAAATGAGCAGAGAACAAAGTTAAACATTCTTGCAGCCTTCCTTCTTGTCTCTCTCTTTCTGGCTTCCTCTAATTCAACCTTCACAATTCCATTGCAAAAGGAATGAAATCTCTAACCTGAGGCATGCCAATCATATGCTAACATGGGCTATCAAAGGCCCAAATCTGAATTTGTGAGTCTCTTAGTTTTCTAGTTTCATGGTTGAAATTTCCTGTTGCTAAATGTATTGTCTTATTAAATATTTTGCTTCATTTTTTTAAACAAAGATGGCATAAGAAACGTTAAAAAATTCTTAGTCTGTTTCAATGCCTCCAAAAGTTAGTTGCCAGACAAACTTTGAAAATTGCTGACACTCCTTTTTTTCTTTCTAACTATATTATTTCTGAAGCTTTTTGGAAATGTTCCAAGAAGAAATGTGTGGAATGCTGCTTTGACCCACTTAAAGAGTTATTTATCTTGTGACACCTTTGGGATGGTAAAATAAATAATGTTGCCTAGTATTGGAGACATTTTCTTATACAACCAACTGTAATATAAAGTAGAATACCTTAAAAGTAAGAATTGGGGAGCAAAAGAACATGAGGAGAAAGAAATGGAGAGATTAATTCCAACCAAGGAAGACTGAGAAAGACTACAGGAAAGTGTCTACAAGGATGGGGTGGGATTATGAATGTATTTTCTGAAACTAGCTATTATTCACCTAACAATGGTCCTGATACTCTTTCCTCACATTACATATTGACATATATTGTGTTTTGTAAGCTCCTCTTTTGTACATGAGACTGTTATGATTTATTACCATGCCTATGTCTATATATTACAGATTTTATACCTGTCCCAAAATATTATATATATAAAATGCCTAAAATATATAATTTGACAATAAGGCAAATAGTCTCATTTATAGAGTTATACATGAATAGGTGAATATAACATACAGTGAAATTTCAAAATTAAGTTCACACTTTATAGTTGCACAGAATCTGTTAAACTGTAGAATCTGTTATTTTGTACACGTACAATTTAAATGCACTGTTTTGAAACCCTTATACAACTTCTAAATCGTTCTTATATTATTCAAACAATTTTGGTAAGAATTAAGTCAACCTCCAGTCAACCCTGGCACCCATATCACTGTACCCATCAGCATCCCCAACTGCTGTGATAGGCATTAGTTTCCCTTCCATCTGCAAAGTTCTCCACGATGTAACTAAGAAGGTCTCCAGGAGGTACCTGTGATCTCACGAGGATGGGCTCTTTGTGAGGGACCCTTACATGAGACATGGTAGTTTAGTTTTAGACAAAGTCGATGGCAGATGGTGAACATGCAAAAAGGAATTGAGTGGTCTCCTAAATTGTTAAGCACCCCCTGTTAAAAGATAAGCTGAGCACATTTAAATTTTCAAGAGTTTATTTGAGCATACATCAGTTTGAATTGAGCAGCATGAAACCCAATGTAGTTAAGAGTGCTCTACCGAGAAGAATCAGGGGAGACCTTTTTAGAGAGAAGATGAGGAAGGGAAGCAAGGACATTGAATGGCTAAATCTTAGACAGCTGCCTTAAATGGGAAAGCCTAGTTGGCTATTTGTGATGGGTTGTTCTTGGGTTTCATCTCCTCAGAGCTGACTGCATTGACTCTGACTTAGATTTTGGTTTGCTTACATAGGCTACCGAGGCATTAGAGCCACCTCAGTCTAATGGCCTTCCTGTTTAATTACATTAACATCCCTCTCCACCAATACCTCTACACACATGCACACCCCTTCCAGAAGATGCTACTAAAATAGCAAAGAGAGAGAGAGGGAAGGTGGGGGGGTGGAGAGAGAGAGACAGAGAGAGGGAGGGAAAGTCAAACCCTCAGGAAATTTGTTTCACTATTTTAAGCCAAAACTACCTGATTTTCTTCTTTAATGACTGGTTTTATGACCAAATGTCCCAAAGATGCCATTTCCAGTTTCTTAAAGTAACCTGCATTTTCATTACTTCAGGGTTTTCAACTCCAGCCTCTTTGTGGATCATCTCCACATGAGTACCGTGCACATCCTTAGCCAATTTTTATCATCTCATCTCCTCATATGTGAATAGAGCTCTTTTCATGATGATTCCTGCCACCTGCTGGGCGCACAGCTAGATGTTGTTGCCGCATATTGTACCGTGGTCTCCTCGTCCTTAACAAGGAGCTTCTCTTGAGAAGGAACATTTAGGTGGGCTAAAATTCTAGGCATAAGGAAATGTCCCAGTTCATATCTCAATAAATAATCTTTATTCTTACATCAAAAGCCAAGAAAGAACCTAACTACATAATGCCAAAGTTTCAATGTGGACATTGTTTCTGGGATTAATTTCTTTTTGTGGAAAAATCACTGATGTTGATTCAGTATTTTTTTGGTTATTTTGTTTGGGATTCCACTGAGTTATAGATCAACAGGAAGGGAAGCTGGATGAAACCTGACATCTTTACAAATGTGTCTTCACATTTAGGAATAGTGAATACGTTTCCACTTGCTCAGATCTTTTATATAATTTAGTCAAATACTGTAAATTTCTTCATAAAATCCGTGCATCTTTACTGACAGGTCTATTTCTAGGTATTTTATAGTTTGTTTTTTTTCAGTTACATTATCTAATTGCCTATAGCTGGTTTATATGAAAACTTCTGATTCTGACAGAATGATTTTATACCTGGGTCATGACTCTCTTGTTTGCCAGTGTAGTAGAGAGATTTTTAAAAAAATACGTTTTTCATCCATTTGGGATATTTTAAGAAAATGAGAGTTATATGCCTTTATTCACTCAATCTGCCATCATGATCCAGTTTCCTGAATAATATTTTTAAATTTGGGGGAGGAAACTAATTTGGGTATTCACAGCCCTACAATCCATTAAGGACAACATAACTCATTTGTAACCTGGTAACCATTTTTGTTACTCAATTACACATTGTGGTGCTAGCTGACTAAGTAACTGCTCCAACATGCCCACCTGAAAGAGGTCACTGGAAATCTCAGTAATTTAAACATTTTAGGTCTATTCTTCCACAATCCTTGCTGTCAAAAGAAATGAAAAGCTCCAAAGTTAGATTTTATCACTGAAAGTAGAAAAGAATGCAAATATAAACTTGTTTATATTGTAATTTGAGAAAATTTAATCTATATATTACTTTATTTAATAGAGCAAATCTAGCCAAGGAGTGAAAATGACAATGACAATTGTGATTTTCCTCCAAAACTTCAATTGATACTGACTAGTGTGATAATATTGTCACTGTCACATAGCATTGTCTTTTTATTCATTCTAAAGTTGATGTGAATACTGTATGCTTAGTACTGTGAATCCACTTATCTTCTCTACCCAGATTTTGAAAGTTATAATAACAAATACTTCTTTTGCTGTCAAATCAAATCAAATATAAGGCATTGATAAATTTTTCATTACCCAGGATCTCAGGCAGAAGGGCTCAGGACAAACACCAGACAACATGACATCCCAACTTAAAGATTTATTATATGTTTTAATTCCACACACTCACTTTCACACCTGACAATCCCATTCTTGGAAGTGATAGTTATTTTAGGGGTTGTATGGTTTATTTAATGTGTGTTCCAGTTTAGAAATTATTTTTTTAGGTTCTTTCTTTATTGCATTTTTCTTTGGCATAACTCTACTTATATTCGTTTTGTCTTTCCTTTTATTCTTGAATTTTTATCCTATTTTGAAAATGGCCTTGTGTTTCACTTGTTTTGTAGATTACTGTGCATGCAGATTAACTGCTTGTTTGTATTTGTTTTCTGTTTTAAATATTTATTTGTTTCGCTGTGTCGGGTCTTAGTTGCGGCACATGGGATCTTCGTTGCGGCTCACGGGCTTCTCTCTAGTTGTGGTGCACAGGCTCCAGAGTGCGCGGGCTCAGTAGTTGCAGCACACAGGCTCTCTAGTTGTGGCACACGGGATCTAGAGCGCACGGGCTCAGTAGTTGCGGCATGTGGGATCTTACTTCCCCAACCAGGGATCGAACCCACGTCCCCTGCATTGGAAGGCAGATTCTTAACCAGTGGACCACCAGGGAAGTCCCAACTGCTTATTTTTTACATAATAAAGTTTTATTGAACAGAATATTGACTTTATTTCCATATCTCTCCTTCCATTTTCCACTCAAGCACTTCCTGCTGTAGTTCAGTAAGCAAAACCTTTCTAATTTAAAAACACACCATTTGGAATTCTAGGCAATGGTCCTGTCTCTCAAAGAGTTGTACTCACTAACTTGATGAAAATATACCTTTCTTATTAACCTATATATCTCCAGTGTGGCAGTCACGGAGATGTGCCATGATGATGCAAGGACAGACTCCCTGTCCAGCTCTGCAGAGTGTGGTTCAGATGACAGCTTCCACTTGTGAAGTCTTTCTCATTCACCACACATTTTGAGCCAGGGCCACTCTTTGGATGCAGCGGATAGTTGAGTAAACTGTGGTACAAAGGTTGTGTCATTTCTGCTTAACAAAGGACTCTTCTAACAGGCAACCTTTCATTCAGACCTCTCTGTTGGATTGGCAAAATTTAATAAATCCAAAATCTGGCCTGGAAGTTTCTCCTGCAGAATACTGCTTCTTCTCCCCGTCTTTATTTTACAGGTGTTACTCCACAATAAACCTCTGTAGCCCTTCTGAGTAGATCCTCAGCATCTACTTCTCAGAGGATCCAAATTGCATAACATGAAAACACATTAGTGCAGGCTACTGAATAATGACATTTATCCACCGGGTAAAAACACTTCTGCTCTTAGCCTTGATATCATGTGGGATGATATATTTATGAGTCCTTTATAATCACAGTCTCACCAACCGTACAACCATTTGTCTAGAATTGTAAAAATATACTTGTCAATATGAACAGTGTGTGACAAAGTCGATAATCATCGATAATCATCAGTTTGGTTTATTATATTAAGTGTGTAATGGTTTACATATTTTTCTGAGATACTTCAGACCCTCAAACATGAGAAATAAATTATACATCCATATTATAAGTTCCCCTATTTCTACAATTTCAGAAATGAATATGGTACTTTCCAGTTCGAAAGGAGCTGTTTTCAATGTCATTCTGCACTTCAGCTGCAGAAGTGTAGAGGACATCCTATTTTACCTTCAAACAACAGCAGCAACAGCAGCAAAAGCACAGCATTGCTTTTTTCAAAGATCAAAATTACTTTAACATTTTATATTTTGAATAAAATGATTTATTCTGGGGTAGAGAGTACATGTTTACATTAAAAAGCACAAGCTTTTCATCATGGTCCTAGCAAATCCAGTTTTTGATGTAACTCACTCAAAATATAATGAAACATCTCCCTGTGTCTCTTTAGAACACATTAATGTTTATGGAATTCCTTGTAAGTAGATGTAGGTGTAGATGTGCATGTAGGGGGGTGTGTGTGTGTGTGTGTGTGTGTGTGTGTGCGCACGTACGTGTGTGTATACATACAAAATAAGACAGTACTAGTAGCAAGGCTAATAAATGCTCCTACAATTATTTCAAGTGGTGGTTTTCATTTTCCATCTTATTTTCAACAAATATACAAAATCTCACAGATGCTGATGTAAACACTATTTTATTATTTAGGATTCTATTGGTTTCAAGTGATAGAAATGCAGGTAAAATGATCTTAGGCCAGATGTGGACTACGGCCTCCAGAACCAAGAACTTGTGAACCAGTTGTGCTCTCTGCCCCTCTGTCTGTCTCTCTCTCTCTCCATTGCTCATCTTTGCCTCTCTTGGCCTACTTGCTTTTTTCATAAATTCACATTGGATTGGGGGTGGGTGGTATATTTGTCCTTGAGAATCAGTTACCTTACTAAAATCCAAAGGCAATTGTTTGACAACTGTTTGATATGCTAGGGAGTGATGGAGCAAGATTTGATTGGCAAATAAGCATGCTCTAGAGCTCCCGGTGTTAACACGTGCTCTATACCCATTCCACAGCTAACATGTATCAAAAATTTTTTATTCTTCCTTTCAGTAGGTGGAAGATTTATTTTAATTCAACCAATATTAATAACAATCTACCATACTGCAGACACTGCATTAAGCACTGGAAATATGTGGATAAATATAGTATAGACATTTCCCTGAGGTAGTATATAATACAATAAGGAAGAAAAAATGTAAAACTAAATAATGAAAATGTAAATATATATGATATTTGCTATAAGAAATTTATATGTAAAACTTTACATTAGTAAACTTGATTATCTTTAGGAAAAAAGGGTAGAAATTTGGGAGTAAGGAGAGATTCTACATTGAGATGATGCCTGATGAACATTTACAAGAATTGATGTGTTTAACAGTTGAATTTTATAAATAAGAACATAAAGTGCTAAGGCATAGAGTCACAGAATTAACACAGCACTTTGAATAATTGTAACTATTTCAGATAAATGGAGAAAAAAGCACAGGAGTAAGCTTAATAGATAGAGTTATATGGATAGCCAAAGCCAGAAAAAGAGAGATCTTATAGGTTATGAAAAGAATATAGGAATTTATTCCAACATAATTAAAAAATTTTAAACAGGAGTTGGGTGAGCTAGGGGCAGTGAAAAATTTTTTTTAATTTTAAAGAGATCTTTCTGGCAAGAGTATGTAGAAAAGATTCATGAGTAACTAACTGTTGGCCATTATATGAGATCGGGGTCAAGAAGTATAATTTCTTTAACCAAATCAGTGACACCCAAGATTGAAGATTAATGATAGAAACCTGAGCATCGTCTACAGCATGATTTCTAAGAAAAACGCTTTAGAACAGACCTTAACTCAAACAAACAAAACAAAACCGAAACACTTGTCTCTTAATTGTGGTTTAGTGATGGTGTATATTCATCACATATACATACCACCTAGTTGTCATAAGTAAATATATAATTTGATTCAAAACACAGAAAAAGAAAATAGAACTGAGTGACAGTAGCATATGTTAACACCACTATCCATGTCTATTAAATTATTATAGGCCTAGCATCAAAAGAATAGAAAACATTATGAGAAAACCTTCTGATCAGTTCTGAAGTCGTGTATTTGACTTCTCAATGCTCTCCACGATTTGGCAGCACCCCCATATATTAAAACCCGTTTCCAACTCACGCTCCGCAGCCACACTCGAAAACGGCCACTCCCTTCTCCCGCTTAAATGCTCTATTTTCTTCCTGACTCCATACATTTAATTGTATTTTATCCCATCCTGACATGCCTTTCATTCTTCTATCAACACAACTATATCCTCCCAAATTCTCAAGGCCTGGCTCGAGCTTTTTTCTTCCACGGTGATTTACTGTAACAGCCCATGCTAATCATTTCCTTCTCTTATTTCCTAGGAGTGAAGGAGCAAGATGCAATTTAGCTTTTAAATTTATCTCCCTTGTTAGACACAGCGCCTTGATGGAAGGACTGTCTTAAAAGGCTTTTTTATATTTCACATAGCACAGTACTAAAGGCATAGCAAAATTTTGCTAAATAACTTTTCAGTGATTCATGCTGGTGATATCAGAATGGCTTGGCATCATTTTGCTTGTTCAAGGAAAAATCCTAATTAAACAGCAATGGTAGAAGTTTTTAAGATGTTCAATCAATGTCGCATACTCCCTGAGTTTGTGCTACTTCTATTAGAAGAGAATGACCAGATGAGAGATCGAGCTGGATTTTTTTCCTTGACCCCATTCCACGATAACCTCAGGCAGTCTAATTAATTTTTAATTTTCTTTCTTGGTCACCTCAAGTACAGGGATGTTGTAAAGACAAATAACTGAGAATTAGAGAAGGAAATACTTCCGTTTGATTGCTAACACAATTTTGTTAAAATATACCATATAAAAGCTATGTTACAGAACATTATATAAAAATAAAATGATAAAAGATTCTTAATAGCTAAAGCCCTTTAGAATTTCATCTTAAGGACATAATATGCATAAATTGTACTTTTTACAACAGATTCTGACACATTTCACTCATTCTACACATAATGCAAATTTTTGCAGGAGCCAGTTATCTGAAATGAATGAATTTTAGTGATATGCCTCATAGTAGTTATTGGTTCAGCTGAACTACTGAATGAATACTAACTTTAAGTTTTAGACAGAAACTTCAGCTGGTTATCTACAGAATTTTTTTTTTTTACATGAAAGATGGAGACAATTTTAAATGAAAAATTTAATCTAAATGTGCTAGGGAAAAATCTAAGAGGATTGAAAAACTCCCACAGAATGTATACAAACTATTTTTACCCACATCACACCCTAAACAAGAAGTGCTTTCTAACTTTAGAAAATGTGATCGGACTCATTTAAGGTGGATGTTTTTCATAATTTTTAAAAACTACTGTAAAAATTATTTGACAATTTCAGAGGATTTGGGGGCAAAATGTAACTGTAGAGCTTAAAAAGACTTGAATTATCTTTGCTGGTGAACAATCTTGTTTAAAATGTAAAAATCAGTAAAGTATATAAAACTAATGAATTCCACTGGAGAATATTAGCCAGAAAAATAATTAGAGCAAAAGGTATTTGAGAAACAGAGGGAGGGAGAAAGACAGACAGACAGACAGACAGACAGGTGTAAGGTTAGTCCAAGGTAGGAACCTACTCTAATAGTTGCTGGGGATCTGTGAATGGAATATTCTTCTTTCTGACAAAGGCATGGAGAGGAAAGTGTGGCAGCCCACTCAGCCATATTCCACATATTAGAGAAATTCAGAACTGAAAAATATGTGTGCCCACCTTCTGCTTAATGGTACTGACAGCAGAGAATTCACAAATGTTTCTATTATTCTCATATCTTTTTATCTCAGACAAGTTTGATCTCTTTTCTCCCTTCCATTTTCCCCCACCAGATACTGAAATACATATTAAGATAATAAAAACAAAAAACAACAAAAAACAAAAAGATAATAAAAACAAGCTTCCGTTGACTTACTCTTATCATAGTCAAGAAACACAATATAACAAGCCTGCTCTTAGATGATAAGCAACAATTAGAATGTGAACAAGTAAAAAAAAAATGAGCTCCTAACTTGAGGCTTTAGAAAATTTTATTTGAAAGATCTTTGACTTATTGTGTTTGTATGTGTGGCTAACTGATTCAAGCTACATGTAACAGTGCTCTTTTCACAGTGAGAAGTAAAATATCTGTGATAATCACCCATTCGTAGCTCTTTTTAATATAGAAGATGAAACTAAAATCATAGGTTCTCAAGAGAGCTCTTTTGATTAAAAAAATTAATATATCCTCTATCTTTGATGGCTGGAAATAAAAGATTCTGTCTTTTCCCATTTACCTTCAGGGGTTTTTGTTGTTGTTACTATTTGGGGTTTTTTTGGTTTTTAGTCTTGAATTATGTAGCCAATAATCAAATCTCAGACGTGGAAGTGACTTGAGTATCATCCACTCCTTTCTACTATCCATTGCCTGAATTCTACCTATAACCTGACTGACAGACAGTTATTTATTCTTTACCCAAAGATTTCTTTGCGGTGAGAGTCAGGCCCCTTTCTTTGGGAAAGCATGGACTAAATTAAATTGACCCTGCTGAAATGGAAGTAAATTTTTAGTATCCATCTTATAAATGCAATGTATGGTATCCTTTATTTGAGCATACATTTTTATCAAAGAACATAAAATTTCATGCTTTTAGCATATTCACCATACATTTTCATCATTCAAAGAATGTGATGTATTTTGTTCTCACAATAATACTATTATTCTGGGCATTTTCTTATTATGTATTGTCAACTATTTTTTTAACTTAAATACAAGAATTTCCATTAATTTTTGTAAAACGCTAGCTCTTTATTTTGACTTGTTTTCCATGTGTCAAAATTATTTTGATTGTTCATTCCCCACCTGAACTTTCACTGTCCTGTCCTGCATTCTGCCATTTGTAAAAGAATTAACAAAAACTTTGATAACAACAACTGTGCAAGGAACAGATGATGCCGGAATCAAAGCAAGGGTAGACTCTTGGTGTTACCATCAGTCCTCTTTAAGGATTCTTGAATCATATACAATGTAAAGACAATTAGGGCCCCAGCCTCAAGTGATCATTCATTTAATACACTGTTAAGATCTCACACAAAAAAAGTAATTCTAATTCCTGTTGAATACAAATATGCTGGAGGAATGGTAAAAAGGAGTGATTGCAGAAACCCTCTGACTATAGGAAACTCTGGGTTGTTTGAAAGTGAAAATTTATGGGATCAATTGGTCATTAAGTGCATTAACATGATTTGGACCTAATTAATGCCAGTGATTCCTCTAGTATGACTTCATTCATTCATTTCTGAACATTTAAAAATTTTAGCAAAAGGTAGTTGCTATTAATAATAATTATTATTATTACTATTATTTACTATCAACACTACTATCACTAGATGCCCCCCAGATCTGGGAACTTCAGCACTGAACAACACAGAGAATTTCTTTTTCTGACAAAGTACAATTTGTGAGAGGGAAACAGACAATGTAGCAACATTTGTTTGGATGGTATCAAGCCGTGACGAATGCTTTGAAGAAATAAAATACAGTAATAGGAAAATGTAAAGTCTTGTAATTGGAACAAATTTGTTAAATAAAATTAAAAAGTGGCTTATAATGCTAAATTGCTTAATAAATGTTAGTTGAATGAATAAATTAAAAAATGAACGCCACAAGGGAAAAAGGAAATGAATGAATGAATGATTTGGAGGAGAAAAAGACAAATAGGACAGAAATCATTCTCAAAATGCCCACCCATCAATCTCAAAGAGAATGCAGATAAAACTGCCCCTCAGAATTTCCTGTCCATTCCCCAAAGTTGCCTTTTTGTGACTTTTCCCCTGGAAGGGCTTTTCTTGTTTCAACAGGGAAACAAATCTTGTTGAGAACACACTGTGTATTATTCCTAGACTCTCTTCCAAAAGATGGCCCTGAACTCCTCCTGCCACGGAGAGTATTTATAGATCTCTCTCTGGAGTGCAGATCAGCTGTTTATAGTAGGCTAACAGAGAACACAGGGCAACAGGAGGTGTCACAGGGCTCTTGAAACATTTTTGTGTAAAGCCCTAAAGTGCAATTTCAAATGCAAATCTAAATGAAAAATAATTAGCATTTTCTTTCCTTATCCCAAGGAGTCAGATCATGTAAACTATTTGTATCAAAATGAAAAAAACAAATAAACCCATGCTCCCTAAATGACAATTTCAGTCATTGGAATTAATTTCTCAGTTGAACAACATCTGCAAGTTGGATTGTTCTTTTGCTGTTTCTGTTCAACTCAAAATATTTTCTGACAGATGGTGATATAGCAATAAATAAGGCCTGTGTACTTCAGAGGCCGGAAAGTGCCTGGGCTCATGAAATAAATATCATAAATAAATATATTTTAAGGTGTCCCTATGTTTACTGAGCTCTGAGATCGTAGAGGAAAAAAATCTCATTTATATTGCAGAAAATAAAATTTCCTACGTCCTTTCTTACTTCCTCACAATACTAACAAAAGACTTATGGTGTATTCCTGGCAGAAAATTCTGGCCACAAGATATCTGCTTTGTGGACACTAAATATAGTACTTTTTAAATGGTTATTTGGTTTAAAATTTGTAGGTGAGCAAAAATATCTAGTCAATTTTCCATTTCCTAACTACAAGACAGAATCAACTGAATTTAGGGCTTCCCTGGTGGCGCAGTGGTTAAGAATCCGCCTGCCGATGCAGGGGTCACAGGTTCAAGCCCTGGTCTGGAAAGATCCCACATGCTGCAGAGCAACTAAGCCTGTGTGCCACAGCTACTGAGCCTGCGCTCTAGAGCCCACGAGCCACAACTACTGAGCCCACATGCTACAACTACTGAAGCCCATGTGCCTAGAGCCCGTGCTCCGCAACAAAAGAAGCCACAGCAATGAGAAGCCCGCACGCTGCAACAAAGAGTAGCCCCGGCTCGCCGCGAGTAGAGAAAGCCTGCACACAGCAACGAAGACCCAACGCAGCCAAAAATAAATAAATAAATAAATTTATTAAAAAAAAAAAATCTATAAAAAAGAACTGAATTTAAAACAAACATTTGTGAAACCAATTAGGTTTATTCAAGAAAAAAGAAAGGAAAAATAATTAAGCATATTAACATTAAGCTTATGAAATGCAATACTGTATGTGGAAAAATTCCTGGATTCATGAAGGCCTTTTATTTTTTCTTTAAGTCACAGTCATGCCTAAACCTGCTTGTAAAAGAACACTGAATGTAACTTTAAGGTAAATCAAGATGATATTGTCTTAGTAAAATAATGACAGACTACTTTGCCTTAGGAACTGGATGTGACAAAAATCAGTGTCTGGAATGCTTGTCATTCTAGTCACAAATGCCACTTTTACCATGCACTGCAAATAAACTAAGGCTTGATATATACTCTAACATACATACTAGAAAAAAGTTTCCATTTTAAATTTAATATTTTTTTAAACGTTAGGATTCCTTGTGTACTATAAAAGCTATTTGATGTAGCTTAAGCAGGCAAAATGTAATAAATCAGAGTCTGTGTATAACAAAGATTTTGCTGTCCTTTTGCCCTAAATGTATAAGCAGATTTTATTTATTTCCAGAACAATGAACCAAAACACTTGCTTTTTAAAGCCTAAAGAAAGAAAAAGAAGACAGTACTTTGCTGCCTTCTAGTTCTGACTTGCTACAAAATCACAGAACTTAAATAAATTTAAAACACCAGGTGAGGGAGTAATCATCACATTAAAATGATTAATAAAATATAGGACTAATATCCTATGAGATCTGAACTATATATTTCTTAAGATTTGAACTGCTTTATGATTTTGATGCCCTAGCTTTCTCAGAGATTACCAAAAAATCTACTGTTGCTTAAATCTTCAAATAAAAAAACTGTTCTCAGGGTACTGAGTTTTAAGTTTGTTTACGTCTATAAGAATTTCTAAGGAGAGACATAAAAATAAAATTATTGTAAAATATATCACTTGGATTACAGAGAAGAATAAACACAAAAGCATGTAAGTGTATGTTTCTGTATGTGTGTGCGGGGAAGACTGCAGAAATTAGGTTAACTTTATATAGGATATAGGAAATCTAATGCTTGTGTTATTATATGATAAAAATAGGTTAGATGAATGTATTGAACAGATTTTTTAGTGATATACAATATGCTCTGCTAAAGACTTACTTTAAAATAGAAACTATAATTTGCAAGGAAATTATGACTCATGGAAACAAATCTCTTAAAGCAATCAATTTGACTTTTTTTTCACTAAAAATACAACTCTGAAATTCTCTCCTCTTGAAGCTTTTGCATATCCAATAGACTCTGATTCTTTTTCTTCTCTGTATCTATGCTTATCTATGTTTAATTTTTTAAAATGCTAATTGAAGCATATTTAAAATGTCTTCTATTGAAATATTTATTTTCGTCTTTGTCTAGATGGTGTATAATACAGCTATATAAGTAGAATTTAGAAAACAAAAGTTGTTTAGTTTTCTACTAAAAATAGTATAACTGGGGGGAAATGTTATAATCAGATTATGTACATTTGTGATCTAATACAGAGATTTACACACACAAATATATATATATATATATATATATAGAATGTTGAATTAATCATATCACTTCTCAGAGAAACTTCAGGCTGTTTATAGATAAATATTATCCATGTTCAAATTTTTGCAATTATTTTTCCCAATTGTTCCAGATAGATACTTGAATAATACAAAAAACATACTTGAGTTTTTGCATCAAATAATATACTCAGAATAGCACACCCTTTGCCGAGAATGTTTGTTTTTCTTTCAGCATTTCTAGCACCTAACGATACAACATAAATTTACAATAAAAGAAACAGTGTTTCGATAATATTCATTAAGAATTTTGTAATTAAGGTAACACAGTGTCCATCTCCATGATTACAGCTCCTATCACTTACCTGCCTGTCATATTCCCTAACGGCTGAATATGAAAAGTAGACTTTTAAAATCAAGATAGGTTATACCTTTGTTTTTCTTTGTATAATCAACCATATCTTACAAGGAAGGAATTCCTCTACAGAGTTTCTATTTGGCTCAGATCAAATAAAAAAGGCAAACATCACTGGGAAAATTGCCATTTGTCAACTGTTGCATGTCATATCATGTGGTGATACAGTTCTCTACACAACAAATGTCAGAATGCTGACACTCTACTGTACAAACTAAAGTATAAAATTGAGCATAAATAATCTAAAAATATTGGCAGCAGTACATTTCTAGATGAGTGGAGTTAGTGATGACTAATATTTTCTTCTGAAGGCTCTGGTACACCTTTATATATTTTCTATAGGACATCCTTAGTGGGAGCGGAACAGAGAACACTTGAGAGTCAAATTACTTTTAAAGTTAACAATGAAAAAATGATTTTGAATCCTTGCTTAATTAAAAATGGAACAGTACAAGAGGGTGACTCATTTCTATCATAAGGAGCTGAAAATTAAAAATTAAGCAATATCCTAAAAGTATATGTGCAATATCCTAAAAGACTGATTCAAATACTACCTCACATAAAAACCTTCATATAGATCTCAAAGCTCACTTATTTATTTAGACTACTCATTGATATCACAACACTGTCCTTTCTTAAATGCAAAACAAACAAAACAAAAAAGCAGGTAAAGAGAAGGGTATTTATTGCCTCAAATAGCTCCTTATAATGGTAAAAGAATTGCTTCCTTTCTAACCGACTGAAAAGTTACAGGATACAGTCCTCAAATATTCAAATCTCACCTTTAGAGAAACATAAATGTGAATGGTTTCCTCATCCAATTGTGATTCAACATTCCCTAATCATTAAGGTACTAATTTATGCAAGAAAGTAGGGGTCCTAATATGTGTTACATTTTTTTTTTAAATTTAATTTTATTTATTTATTTTTGGCTGTGTTGGGTCTTTGTTGCTGTGCGCAGGCTTTCTTTACTTGTGGTGAGCGGGGGCTACTCTTCGTTGCAATGCACAGGCTTCTCATTGCGGTGGCTTCTCTTGTTGCGGAGCATGGGCTCTAGGCATACAGGCTTCAGCAGTTGCAGCATGTGGGCTCAGTAGCTGTGGCTCACGGGCTCTAGAGTGCAGGCTCAGTAGTGGTGGCGAACGGGCCCAGTTCGTCCACGCCATGTGGGATCTTCCCAGATCAGGGTTCGAACCCATGTCCCCTAAATTGGCAGGCAGACTCCCAACCACTGTGCCACCAGGGAAGCCCATGTGTTACATTTTATTCGGAAATATAGATGACAATTCCTCTTACTAGGTAGCTTAGAGTGACTAGTTCTTGCCATAATGTTGTCAGTGATAGTGACATCAATGTACTTCATGGTAATCAGTGCAGCGATTTATCTGAGAAAATATTAGTGCTGATTCCTGATGTGTTTTACATTTTAAAATGCTGAAAAATATACTGTTTAATATATTACAGGTAAATGGGCTTTACTTAAGTAAAGCAGACCAAAACTCTAGACAGATTGATTGATCCATGTATCTGCAAAATGTACATTAAAAAAAAGCATCTGAATGGGTAAAGGGGATATTGATGAACAAGCCAGGAGATCATGATTAACCGGTTGCTAAGGAAGATCCTGCTCTCAAGTGCCTTTGCCAAACACAAAATCTCCTCAAGTCATGGGCTCGGTTTAATTATTTTGTTAAATCCTTTTTAATTTCTTTGGACTCCAAAAGTGATATGGTGGTGACAGTCCTGAATTCTGGATTCCATCCCTCACAATCTTGGCAAAACACTTTCAGTCCTCACCTTTCATGCCAAAGGGTTGTTACTGAAACTTCAGATGTTATACTTGGTAGTTCAATTACCTCTTACTCCAATGCCTTGCAGACTAATGTCACAATAAGCAACGAGAAGAACATTGGCAGAACCTCTCTGAGATGGAGAGGAATCCCCCGTTTTTAGGTCACCAGCATATTAAAAATGAAAACAACATATATAAACAAAAAGGGTTATAATTTTGTATATTTAAAATGGTTTCTTTTTATAAACGATTTTAACATCAAACTGTGATACAATAATTAAGCTTTTCACACAAAATTATAGGATTTATTTTAAAAATAATAATTCATAATGAACTGTGGACATTAACCAGTAAGGGATCCCATGCTGAAATTTGGAAGAACATTACTCTCTTTTCCAATCCAGGCAGCGAGTCTCTGTAACTGATTGTGCAGCCTCATTCTTAGACCTTAATGCCTTCATGCATGTGTGAATATGGCCAGTCATAATGCTTTATCTATGAGTAATTAATCCTAATTTAAATAAAGGATATCAGAGGCACTCAGGGCAAAGTAGACCTTACCATACCAAAATTCCAGACTCAGAAGTTTTAGTTGTTGTTTTTTAAATTTATACTTTCTGGACTGTGTAAAATCTAAACACGGGGAGGGGGAAGGGTAAGCTGGGACAAAGTGAGAGAGTGGCATGGACATATATACACTACCAAATGTAAAATAGATAGCTAGTGGGAAGCAGCCGCATAGCACAGGAAGATCAGCTCAGTGGTTTGTGACCACCTAGAGGGGTGGGACAGGGAGGGTGGGAGGGAGACACAAGAGGGAGGAGATATGGGGATATATGTATATGAATAGCTGATTCACTTTGTTATAAAGCAGAAACTAACACACCATTGTAAAGCCTAAAGAAAGAAAAAGATAAATAAAGATTTTAAAAAAAAAAATCTATCAATTTTTGGAGGATAAACTATGAAAACCGCAACTGGATTACTTTCAGTTAGCTATTTGCTTCATTAATCATTCTCATTGGTTGGACTCTAAAAAGTAGCATTGCTTCTTTGCCAGCCTTGTAATTTCACTTCAAAAATGGTGACTTACACATGGCCAAACACGATAATCTCTCTGCACTGACAGGAATATCTTTTAGTTGATTAAAAAAAAGGATGTGTTGGGCTTCCCTGGTGGCGCAGTGGTTGAGGGTCTGCCTGCCGATGCAGGGGACGCGGGTTCCTGCCCCGGTCCGGGAAGATCCCACATGCCGCAGAGCGGCTGGGCCCGTGAGCCATGGCCGCTAAGCCTGCGCGTCCGGAACCTGTGCTCCGCAACGGAAGAGGCCACATCAGTGAGAGGCCCGTGTACCGCAAAAAAAAAAAAAAAAGGATGTGTTTACTCAGGGCTCTGTTAATAAAGATAGATTTCATAGAGCTGATTTTGATTCAGTATTATTAATCAAGGGTTTTATTTCCATGTAGGCAATTTCACAAGTCACAGAATTGATATTTGCAGTTTTGAGCATTTACTTTATGGCATACCATCTCAGACCGGTTTAGTGTGGAGGGACTGGAGGCCAAAAGCAATATTGAATGTTTGCTGTCAGTAGCCTGTTTGCTCACTATATTTACATCTATAGAACCATACATATGAATATATTCATACTCTTGAGAAATTATCATAGATCAGAGCTTCCCAAATGGAGACTATTTTGCCACCCAGGAGGCATGTGTCAATATCTGGAGATATTTTTGTTTGTCACAACTGGGTAAGAGAGGGTGCTACTGGCATCTATTAGGTAGAGGACATGGATGGTGCTAAACATTCTGCAATGCATAGAACAGGCCCTCACAACAGAGACTGACATGGTCTCAAATGCCTCAAATGTCAATAGTGTCATGGGGTAGAAACACTGCTATTCTCACACACACACACACACGCACACACGCACGCACACACACAGGATACATAAAACAAGCTGATCATCATGGCCACATACTGTTGCTCAGAAAAGTAGATCAAATAAGTTGCATCTTATAAAATGTTAATGTATCGGGCTTCCCTGGTGGCGCAGCGGTCGAGAGTCCGCCTGCCGATGCAGGCGACACGGGTTCGTGCCCCGGTCCTGGGGGATCCCACATGCCGCGGAGCGGCTGGGCCTGTGAGCCATGGCCGCGGGGCCTGCGCGTCCGGAGCCTGTGCTCCGCAGCGGGAGAGGCCACAGCAGTGAGAAGCCCGCGTACCGCAAAAAAAAAAAAAAAAAAAAAAAAAAAATGTTAATGTATCAAGGTTTAATCTTAAGCATGGTATGTGGTGAAGCATCCCAATTTTCAGACACATGCTCAGGCTACCTCAAAACCAGTACCAGTGCTGGACACTGTTTCTTATATGTTGTCATTAAACATGTGGTTTGCTGAACTGAGATGAATGTATCTTGCTGCAATACATACCTATTTGGGAAAGTCACCATACTTCCACTCAGCAAGACTTGCTAGACAGTACAACCCTAAACGATGCGTGATAGCCTGTTTACATTGTGCACGTGCTCTGTCTGGATGGCTAACCATATTGTCCAGAGCATATTTTCAGACCCATTCAGTAAAGTCTTCTGGATGCTGCATAAGAGCATAGGCTCACTTTGTTTTTGCTTTGTATTACTAAACATGCGCCCAGGAAAACATTTACCACCCAGAAGAGATCAAACCCAAGATAACACACTCTCTCTGGTAGGAAAAAAAAAAAAAGAAAAAGGAAAAGAAAATGAAAGATTAATTCAAAAAGATTTGAGATATCAAGATTGCACAGAATGTTTTATCATAATTGGTATATCTGTCTTCTTTAGCTTAAAAATGATTATTTTCCCTAACTGCATGTTTTCTTACTTCTCATCACTTTTTCTCCCAGATTGTCCTATCTTATCCTTCAATTAGCAAGCATTCACCTAAAATACCTGATATACTCCATAAAACTATTCCTACAAATAATACTGCAAGTAGTTGAGGGAATTACTAGGCACTGGTATTGCAGAAGAGAACTGTCCAATAGGACTCTCTGCTCTGCAGGAAATTCTCTTCTGCACCCACCAACACAGTCACAACCAGTAGCACGTGCCTACTGAGACCTAGAAATGTGGTCAGTGTACCTAAGGAAAAAATTGTTCAATTTTTTTATTTAACTTTGACTAGGAGCTAGTGTATCGAAGAGTGCAATTCTAGAATACCGATGACTCAAAGAAATTGAGGTTACAGGGAACAGATAAAACTGGTTTGAACAGAAGGACAGAAGAAATACTAAAACAAAAATGGAAAATGATTATGATGAATCAATGCCTATAAGAGTTTAATCTTCTTTTGACATTTAGGTTTCTTTGACATTTACGTTACACGGCTTTATTGGAGGTAGAAATGTCTTATCTAATTCTTCAGCAACTTGATGTGACTTATTTTTGCTTTGGGGCAATTTTAAGAATTTAGAAACTTCAGATTTGGGTGAAACATTCCTGTCATTGATTTATAGTAAAAGAAAACCAACTACATGTTTTATGAGATTTAAAGATCTTTTTGATAGAGGAACAGAACACATGGACATTTGGATAGATGAAAGGGAGAAGTCTGCTATTTAGCACTCCAGAGGAGAGATGGCTGCCAGACAGGGACACAGAAGAACTGCCCTCTCTACCACCCCAGCAGGTATCAGCAAGCTATAGCTGTAGGGGATAAAGGGGAGAGAGTCAGCGAGGCTCGGAGGCATCCCTGTGGGTTGGCTAATTTGGATGATTTTTCAGGCTCAGGGCATAGGGGCGGTCCTCAGTTTTGTCTGGTTCCTGACTCTGAAGCAGTTAGCATGGACGCACCGTGATCCTGAACGTGAGAGCCTGATAAGGGAGGTGGTTGGATTGTGGACTTAATCAGCCACTCAAGAAGCAGAACTGACCAGCTTTTAGTCAGGTCCTGAAAACTGGGTCAAGACAGCGCAAAAACAAACCTCTCTTACAGTTGACCTCTTGTTGTCTTGGCATCCGTTTCGAGTTCAATTATCTGAAGAATTCCAGTAGCCCAAGTAGTAGAGGAGACTTTTACAGAGTGGCATATAAATGCCCCTAAACTGCCTAGGAAAACATTTTATTATGGCAGTCAGAAGGAGGGAGACAAGTAGAAGTATAAATAGGTCAACCGTATCCAAGTTTACTGTTTATATGGCAAAAACAGATCTGAAGTTTGGGGGTCTCTAACAAGATCATGGTGGACTTGTAAGGTGTGTGACAGTATGAATTATGTAGTTTTTGATAATAATATCTTGGTGTATCCCTTGAGTCAAGGTGGTAGGTACAGCAGTTTTGTTGATGGAGAGTGTGAACTGCTAGTTCAGCAAGGTATAGGTGAGTCGTACTTGTTTGTAGCCATGGGGAAGGGGTGGTTTTGGTGGCCGTAGACACAGGGTGGGCACTTGTGGGGGGCAAGGTAGAGCGAGAAGGGAAGTAGGAGTAGGCCCTGGGGAGTGGGAGGTCCAACTGAAGGGTGGACCAATGTGAGGAAGTTACCTACGTGGGGAAGAACTAATTTCCATTAATTTTTTAATAGCACAGAGAGCAGTAACCTTTGTAAGATTTCCCTTTAGGTATGCAAGTATAGCTATAGAACAAGGAGCATACCACAAGCTAAGTAAACAGCAAACGCAGGAAACACAGAATCCCTAACGTCCAACGAAAAAAAACAACAATAACTGTTTCATGTCAGCATCTTAGGAGAGGCAACTGGTGGGTGTGGCTGGTATGGTGGTCTCAGTGTCCAGGGAGTAGTTGTCTCTGTCACAGGGTGCAAAGTCATTTCCAGTGGAGTCGTCTTTGGCCCAAGCAGTGTCATCAAGGGTGATACCTTCTCAAGAACAAGCTCCTGGTCCAGGGCAATGTGGTTTGGGATATGGCACTGGGGGTATCCTTTATAAGTGGATACCCACTCAAGTTAACATGGGTTTTGTTTTTGTGGTTCTGTGGTATTGTAACAAGACTGAGATTCTTGTAAAATATCAAGGTGATTTGGTCCTGGGAGCTCGACTTATAAATATCTTTCAAACAAAGGCTTCATGGGTGCACAAGTAGCAAAGATGACGCTTGCCTCAACGAAGTTGTTATCATTGAACCGAAGCACCAGAACCCAACTGACATAATTAAATCCCTGATTAAGGGTGGCCAAATCTAAAAGCTCCCAACTGTCCAAGATTCTGTCCAGATGGGTGATGAGAGGGATTCTACTGCAGATAGGTTTTTAAATCACATGGCCTATTTGGGGTGCATCTTGTTACTGGGATGGCACGTTTGTCAATTAAAATATCTGTGGCTGAGCTTTGAGCTCCAGCATAGCCTATAGGCAGGCCCTCCAATTTAGGCAATTACCATGGGCCCTCTGCCTCAGTTGTTGGCTTGGTTGGTAATGGACAAGCCAGTGAAGACTTCAGGTTGTAGGGGTGTGGGCTCCAGCATCCGCTAAGTTTGGTTAAAACGATGGTTAACTTGGAGTGTTGGAGCCTCTGGACTTCAAACCAATGAACGCATCCAGACCAATAGCAATGAGGCCAACAACATAGTGTGTGGCTGCACTTGATAGACCTTTGCTGTTTGATGTCAATCCTTCTCTGGCTTGTATTATTACCAATGAAGGCTTGTCTGGCTTCATCACTATGGGATATGGTGTTGATTTTATTATTATCTCCTAATGTTATCTCCATTTTTATTTACCAAGTCCAGTTTCCTAGCTCCCTAACAGCCCACACTGTCTGAGGGAATAGTCCTGGAAAAATAATTTTAATTTTCTGGAGGGAATCAGATGGAGAGCCAGGATTAATTATCTACCCCTCATAACCTGAATACTGATGAAGATTTTTTGAGTGGTAGAAGTTTAGGCTCAAATGAGTCACATTGTCAGATGGGCAGGTTCCTGGCCCATGGGACAGTCTATGGTTAATGGGTCCCAGAAGAGTATGTACCCTACATCTGGCCTCCAGCGCTATGGGGGGGAATGGCAAATTTTCTGACTCTTGGGTCCTGTCCTTTATCATGGACATACCAGTTAGGAGATGGAAAGCAGCACCGTACCACTGAGCATCAGTTATGATGGTGGCAATGCCACCCATATAGTCTATGAAGTTTCACTGCTGTTCCATCAGTTGATCCCAAGGGACTCCCCAGGTAGCTAAGGTAACTGGGAGAAGGGCAACCTCATCCAGCAGCCTGGCATCTGGCAAGAAACTGAGGAGAGGAGAGACACACCCCTCCTCCAGGTGGAATATTCCAGAAGGCCCAGGTCTGGTTCCATTCTTTATCAAGGAGGTCTAAGTAGAGGTGCTCAGATTGAGGGGTGCTGCATTTATGACCCAAGGCATAATGGGCAACTGGGTATAGAAAGTCACAGGCTGAAGGATCCATCAGAACCACAATTTCTAGGAAAGACCAGTATGTGGCCAGTGATTTTTGCTCTAATAGTGTACAGCACAGAGCCAAGGTCGGTTTCTAACATCAGAAGCCCAAAGGCAACCTATGGCCTTCATAAGAGTCCTGAGACTCCTGGAGGTGTGAGAAGAGGTTGCTAAAACTTCTGTAGTGAAGGAGTCTCTGAGGAGAGTAACACGAGTGCCTGTCAATTTTTTTTCTAAATCAGTGTTTTTAATAAAGGGAAATGTGCTTCTGAGAGAAAGTAACTGAGCTTGTTGGTTTGTAGTCCTTTCAACAATACAACCTGATTATTTAGCTGAGAGTAATTACTGAGATCCATACCATTCAGTGACTCTCCGTATTTAGGCAAAGAGAAGCCTCACTGGTGTTTCCTTTTAGAAGAGACACATCCACTGAGATGAAAGGCCCAACTCGATTTTTCATGAGATGCTTTTACTGTGATTTTCATTCTCTTCATGTCGGCATGCCTTGTGAGACTGTGTTTTATTGCAAACCTTTTGCACCAGCCAGCATATTCACACATAAATGGGTGCTTTTCCTCAGGCAGAGAGAAAATATGGCTCTTGAGACCAAGCATGTTGCATAGCTTCCACCATGGTCTTCTCTTGGACGCTGACACACATTCCTTTCTGGGACACGAGTTTTCACGTGTTGCTTACCCTCACCTCTCTGCTTGAATGTTTTCTGGCATACTTCACATGTTATTTTCTTTTTAGCGGGTTTCTCTGAAATGTTTTTGGCACAGTGAACATCCCTCTTGACATAACGTGGCTCTCGTAGACTTCTCTTCTCATCCTTTCAGACTGCCGGGTGAAACAAAGTGCTTGCCACTTCTTTCAGGGTTTCACTTGAACAGTGATTCATTTCTCTGCTGGCACTGATGGATTTCTAGCTGCTGATGTTCTTAAAGGTCTTCTTACAACCTTCAAACTGGCATACGTATTGTTTTTGCTGATTTTCATGTTTGCACTCAAAATGTTTCTTCAAGCTTGATTTTGTTGAATTTTTATTTTTTTATTATTATTTTTTTTGCAGTACGCGGGCCTCCCGCTGTTGTGGCCTCTCCCGTTGCGGAGCACAGGGTCCGGACGCGCAGGCCCAGCGGCCATGGCTCATGGGCCCAGCCGCTCCGCGGCATCTTCCCGGACCAGGGCACGAACCCGCGTGCCCTGCATCGGCAGGTGGACTCTCAACCATTGCGCCACCAGGGAAGCCCTGAATTTTTATTTTTAAAAATGTTTTTGGCCTCACGGCGCAGCTTGTGGGATCCTAGTTCCCTAACCATGGACTGAACCTAGGCCCTCGGCAGTGAGAGCACAGAGACCTAACCACTGGAGCACCAGGGAATTCCCTTGTGTTGAATTTTTAATCACAACCACTCTCTGAAGAATAAATAGCTGTTCTCCCATGTGGATCAGGATGTGGCATCTCCCAGGGTAGTCCCTGGTGATGGCTTGGCTACACTCTTCATTATCACAAACCCATGCCCTCTCCCCATGTGCTTGCACAGGTGCATATCTAGCTTTCAGGCCTACTGCGATTGGCTCTGGAGTCTGGTAAGGAGCAAAAGAACCTCCTGGGGACCATGGGGAGTGGGGGAGGGAGCAAGGGCAGGGGTGGGGTGGGGCTGGGCTACTGCCTATCCCAGTGAACAGCATCTGCATAGAACACGTCAGTGACAGGCAGGAAGGACACTGCCCCCGAAATCAAAGCCAGGCACCCCAGGGAGCACCGTGCAGGGCCAAGAAGACAATCACACGTGTGGCCCCTTGTGGTCACCATGTTCAGGCAGCCAAGACTCTGGCCAGAGTGAACCACTCTGGACCGACCCCACATTCTACCCAGGTGTACATTCTGGAATGTTTCCCCGTGGGGCCTATCGATGTTAATTTGGACCAGTTTTATAACCTTTTGTTGGAGGGGGCCCCCCATTCAAGGCGGGCTGATTAGTAAGTAACAGTATCAGAGAGAGTAAGTAGAATCTCTACACGAGGACTATATTGCCTCCAGAATGCAACACTGACTAAACGATGCTGGAGTTTTATGTCCTTAATGAGTGTGTTAACAAACGTCCTTAAAGGAGGATGTCATCGCTGGAATATCATATCCGTGCTGATGGAGAACGGTGGATGCAGTTAGATGTTGTCTGCAGAGATTGTGCGCAATTGCAAAGAGGTCCTTACTCTAGAAGGTGGCTGGAAAAGGTGCATTGCTTCCCTTGGGGTGAAGGCAAACTGACGCTGAGAGGCTGTTAAAACAGGCACTGAAGAGAACATATTAGCCAAACCTTTTGCTATCAAAATATTTACTGGTTGTTAATTGGATGACATCAGTAATTTTAATAATATCGGGTATTGGGAATGGGGACCTTAATGGATGGGACCATAGTATTAAAGTTGCAGTAATCCACTGTGAGGCATTATTCTTTTTTTTTTTCCTTCAATTTTTGAAGGTTTAAGAACAGGCGAATTTGCCTATTAAATGGAGAGGCGGTGGACATAATCACCCCTTTATTAATTAGGTCTTATATGAAGTTTGAGTTCTTGAAGGCCCTGTTTTAACTTAAATTGGACCACTTTAATATTTTAACTGGGTCTTTTTTTGTCAAGCCAGTTTCTAAGTGCCAAAGACTTTACTTAGCTTCAATTTATTACTCATTATTTCAGAGTGTCTATTTCCAATATAGAATATTTTAGGGCAATAGATATTATGACTATGGGAAACTTAGGCAGACTATAACATAAAATAAGGAATACCCTTTTTTCCTGTATTTTATGTTTAGTTACTCTCCTAGGGTTATAGGGAGTTCCATGTTTAAATTTAGTAGGATCTTCTGATAAAACTGTAATATGGGATCCAGTATGATTAAATCTATGAAGCTTTGTCAACTGGTGCATTTTAGCAGTTGTTAAAGTTAATTTAGCACCTATGCTGTAGAGGCAGAAAAGGCAATCAGCACCCTTTTTATCTTTTTGTCATAGAAATTATTTCAGTAAATTTTGGATTTTCAATTGTTTTTAAGTTATGGACCTTTGTTTAAAAAATATTATACACACACACACATATAATTCATTTTTTATTTTCTCCCTCTGTATCTAGGTTTTTTCCTTTCATTCCATTATTTTCCCTCTGTTTTGGGCTTCTAGGCACCTATGCCTGTGTTTTCAGTTTGTCTCTGTCTGATAACTCAGTGTGAAGCATGTAGGTGGTTATAGGAAACGAGGGGTAGGGGCTCATGGCCTGCCTTTAGGCAGCCGGCTCTTACTCCAGGCCTTCCCAGTCCACCACTAGAGGACTAGGGTTTGCAGCCTCTCCTTGGGACAGTGCAGTAAGACCCACTGTCAGAAGTATCAGTCCCTTCGCATGTTATGTTGGGGCGCTTACTAAGGCCTAAGCACAATGGTTAGTGGTCTTGTATTATTTAAGTAATTGGATACCTGGCAGGTGTTCTGAAGGGGGTTGCTGGGATGAAATCTTTGTTTCCTTGAGCCAGAGGGCCCCTCCGGATTACATGTTGGGTGGCTGGTCTTAGAAGGTGCAGCCTGTGATATTCCTGACAGTCTAGGGTGCATAAAGCTCTCTGTGGACAGCAAGGAGATACGCAGCAACAAAGAAAGGTAGCTGCTACCCACACCTGAGCAACATCAAAATGACACCCAGCTGCCGTTTCTCTCCCATGGGGGAAGCCCAGCCAACAACTTCCTGCACAGGAGTCCCCTGAAACACACAGACCAACCAGAGTTTTGCCCCAAATAATGATGAAGAAACACCACCACCACCAAGGAGAGTCCCCTGGAATAGGTCTCTGCCAAACACAGACTGTGACTAGAAGCAGAACCACCAAATCTTCCAGCCTGGAAAGCACAGCTCAAGTAGCCTCAGGCTGCAAGACTAAAGCCCAAGCTCAAATTCCATCCCAAACTGCTCTCCCTGTGGTCTGGAGCCAATTACTGAGCCAAGAGCAGCTCAAAAGAAGTTATCCAAGAGTCAGTGGTTGTGGCCATAGTGCCAACTGTATTACAAGACTTTAAGAATTCTTTTGATGGCGGGATACAACACACTGATTCATGCAGATGAAAGGCTGAATGTTTTGTTACTTAACGCTACTGAGAGAGATGGCCGCTGGGCAGGGCCACACAGGGAATGACACCCAGGGAGGGAGTCACAGCAAACTAGAGTTGTGGGGTGCAGCTAGGTAGGCAGCTTTGGCAAGCAGCGTGGGGTTAGTTAGGTTTTGCAGGCTCCCTGAGGACCGGCTGATTTGAATCATTTAGTGTAGGGCTTATCCCTAGTCTGGTACTTGCAGTGATTGGGGTGATGCCACGTGGCCCAGAGTATGAGCACCTGGTCAGCGAAGTTAACTTTTCATAGCACATGGTGGGCTCTAGCAAAGCGCATCCTACACTCAGAGGCCGACAGCAGCCGCACTGAAAGGCTGAAAGCCTGGCACTGGATAAATATCCAGGTCCCTTCACAATTTATAGGCACCTAGAGATCTAATTTAAAAAATTTGTTTAATGATTGACAAAGGCCTATATTTTTTTTCCATTTCTTGGCACATAAACTGCATGTTTACATTAGGCACAATTTTCTTAATTACTTTTTTTATAAACATGAAATACTGGTTCATTTGATGAAATTCTTTCCAGAATTTTCTAAAATTCCAATAAAATACGGAGAAATGATGTCAGCTCTTAAAAACCTCCCATATGAGTGTTCATTTTGAAGCCTTAAGAGAGTTACTGAATTTCACAAAGTGCTATATTTGTAATAAACCTGCTGACTAAGGAAATCTTACCACAGATTAATTCAGCAGGGTTAGGCAAAAATAAAATATCATAGTTTCCCTACTCTTGGTCAGTTTTTAAATGTTTTTAAAAAATTAACAGACACACTCCAATAAATGTAATTTTTAGGGTTTATAGCAGCCAAATTAATATAGCAACCCAATATAACATTAACAGGCTACTACAATGATTTTATGTAGAGTTGTGTAAAGTAACTTCAATTACATATTTCATACTGCTCAGCAATCCATCTGTGTTAATCTAGAAACTTCATCTCTCAATTTCCCCAATTATTACTTTAATTTTTTTTTTCTCTTTCCCTCCTTCCTCTTTCTTTCCTGTTACATTAGAGGCAGTTTTTCTTTTCCTATCTAGGGTAACTCCTCCCATCTGTGTGTTTGGACCCCATTATAATTTTTCAGGAGTATTATCCAACTTCCCTTTCCTGAATATTCAACCAAACCTTCTCAACTAGATCTTTTCCATCTATATGGAATTATTCCTACGCCTCTATCCCATATCATCCTTACTTACAGCCCTATCTCTCTGCCATTCCACTGTTAATCTCTTTTAAAAAATTATGTTTTGCTGTCTTTGTTTATTCATCTCCTATGCATTTACTAACATAGTTTATGCCAACACAGCTTTTGTACCATTTATTTATGGAACAATCCTTCCTAAGGTCATCAATGACCTCCATTTTTTGGCCCCATGCCAAATCTAGGGGACCTTTTTAGTGCTCATTTCATTGATTTCTCGGCAGCATCTGGCACTGCTGTTTACTCTTTCTTCTATTACCCTCTTACTTTAGCTCCCATGATGCAATACTCTTGTACAATGCCAGAATTAAAGTACCTGAGTGAAAGCAACATCAGTAGGAATTTAAGAAGAAAAGAGATGAAACACATCACCAGCAAACCTGATTGTCCAAAGATAATCATGTGATTGTTGCATAGACTATCCATCAAAGTCCCTTCTCCTTTCTTTAGTAGTAACTGGACATAATATGCCCAGTTATATTACATTTTTCAGCTTCTCTTGCAGTTCGCTGTGGCCATCTGCTGAAATTCCCTCCAAAGTTAGGTAAGAAGCACTACAACGGTCCTATGAAACTTCCCACATATCCTGCTCTGTGCTCTTACCTGTTTCATGGGGGCAAGTCGAACATGGCAAAGATATAGTCAGCTCGGATCTCTGAATGACTAAGTGAAGCAGAGATAACCCCCTTTCACTGTCATAAACATACATCTCCTTGGGCTGGAAAATGTTCCCACAGACTTTAATGTACATCAGAAACACCTGGAAAGTTTAACACACATTGCTGGCCCTCCACACCAGAGTTTCTGATTCAGCAGATCTAGAGTGGGGCTCGAGAATCTACTTTCCTGACAATTTTCTTTCTTATACTTTGAGAAGTGCTGTCCTAGACTACTACGCAAAAAGAAACAAAAGTCTTTTATGTCTCTTTTTTCAGCCATTAAATTCGGAGTCTATTGCTAAAGGACTTAAGCTTCCCCTATCTAATTCAGAAATGATTATGGAAACATTATCAAAATTATCTTATTTTCATGCTGGTACGAGTAGCCAATTTGACACAAAATACAACAACCTTAGAAGCACATTGAGTGACTGGGAAATGGGTCAAATTGTCTAAGTTCTCTGTTTTGTCATCTTCCTACAGATTGTCCTATTTCCCCTAAATCTGACCTCCAGCTTATAGGCCACAATACCGTCCAAAGATGCTCAAATGTGTAAATAATTAAGGAATTAAGGCTTAGAGCAGAAGAAATAGGGAGACAAAAAATGGAAGGGAAAAGGTACTTCACAAAGCAACATGATTGTGAATTTTGAAACTAAAAAATATTTAGAAAAATAAAATTAATTCCAAAATTTATTTGGTATTTTTGGGTGGGAGTAACTGGGGTGGGGGGAAGAATGTGTATGTTATTTGGAACCAGGATACAAATTACAAATGCTCTCCAGAGAGAATGGGTATACTGGAGAGGAGCCAGCAGAAATGGTCAGTGATTCAAATCCTGTAACTGAGCAGATGAGAAACCTTGGACTACTGAGTTCAACCACACGGGGAGTGATCTAGACAAGCCCTAAGATCCCAACCAGATTTGACAATCTGACTCTGTTGCTGAACTGCTTATTTTATAACAGGGAAAAGAATAGATCTTTACCATCCTGCAATGACACATATATAGTAGGCTGAAAGCATTTTTGATGGACAGATATGTTTTTCATGACATTTAACTAGAATAGTGAGAGAATTCCATCCTTAAACCTGACATATTTCAGTTTAAACGCCTTGGATTTTTTTTCTTTTTTGGTGGGGGAATAAAATTTGAAGCTTGAAACGGAAAGTTGAGACATGCTGATTCTTATAATTTCCAAGTAGTACAGGAAAGGGAAGAGAGCTTTCCTTCTTTAAAGACAGTTTGTATGACAGCTTTACTAATATTTAGTGTTTAAATTTGCCTCGGGTTTAGGAGATGCTTTTATTTAATTATCTTCTAAATGTCCTAAGGCCACTTAATGACTGAACATAGGTTTTCCCTTTCCCATTGTGATTCTCCATCTATTTCATATAACCATGATTGAGTTATTTAAATCGACAGTCTCTTTATTGGATGACATTCAAGACACCTTAAATTTTTCAAGAAACCATTCAGACAAAGTAATGACTCCTTTACTCCTTCTCTCCTTAGGTTAAAAGCATAAACCCTAAAGAAACAAAAATATTGGGTTTTTTTTTACTATTTCTTATTTTAAAATTTTATTTAGTATTTATTTTTTGGGCTGCACTGAGTCTTTGTTGCTGTGTGTGGGCTTTCTCTAGTTGTGGCTAGTGGGGGCTACTCTTCCTTGCGGTGCGCGGGCTTCTCATTGCGGTGGCTTCTCTTGTTGCGGAGCACAGGCTCTAGGTGCGTGGGCTTCGGGAGTTGCTGCACTTGGGTTGAGTAGTTGCGGCACGTGGGCCCTAGAGCATGCGGACTTCAGTAGTCGCAGTGCGTGGGCTCACTGCAACTACAGTGAGTTGCAGTAGTTGGGGCATGTGGACTCAGTAGTTGTGGCTTGCAGGCTCTAGAGCACAGGCTCAGTAGTTGTGGTTCATGGGTTTAGTTGCTCTGTGGCATGTGGGATCTTCCCGGACCAGGGAACAAACCCATGTCCCCTGCACTGGCAGGCAGATTCTTAACCACTGTGCCACTAGGGAAGTCCCAAATATTGTCTTTGTGTTATCAATGATACTCTAAATTTTGCTCCTAAAAGTATATCTTATAACTTCTCATCATCCCATGTCTCTCTCCCGTTTGACTATTACATGAGAAAATGGAAAAATTTCCAAGTAAGAACAAAGTGTGGCAAGTTAGGCAAACCAGAAATTGAAACAATAAAATGAGAAAACACCTACCAAGGAAATCTAAAGTTAATCTGATTTTGTAAAGCAGGAAGAGAACTGACAGATGACCACTAAAGTCACTGCACTGTACAATGTATTATAGAAGCACATTCAATGGAAATAAAAGACACGAGAGACTAAATTCTCATGTTAGGGTGATTTCTAAGGACATCAGAGCCCAGAAAACCTGAAAGTAATATGGGAGGTCTGATCTCAAGCCCTAACTGTTCTATCCCACATCTTACGAGATTGACTGGTTTACAGAGTGAACTAAATTTGATGGAAATGTGTTCTGGAAGTCTCTTTATTTTTAAGCAACTATTCCACTTGTCATTCCTTTTTGATCCTTCCCTGCTCCCTGATGGAACATTATACAAATCTCATAACTTCCAAGTCACTTCTATTTCCTCTTCAATCATTATGACTCACTCTCAGTCAACTTTATTCAAAAGATCAATCCAGTCTAAATCAGAGCTTCAATCTCTAATTCCATTCAAAGCTTGTTTCTCCTCCACAACTCAAGACTGGCCCATGGCTCAAAGTCTTCCTGTGAGAAAAGGCATTTTTACTTATCTTTCGCTTTCCTTTATCCTTCTCCTCCTTCCTTTTCTGCTTCCTCTTGTACTGAGGTGAGAAAGGGGGAATTGGAGGAAGAGGGGCAACAGTCTTTCCTTATATTTTTGTAGTCAGGCCTTTGTTGTCTTTCATGACAGCATTCCTATATGTTTGCTCTCTTAGGGCATGTGTGTGGATTTTTCAGAGGGCCGGGGGGGATCTCCACAATGCATAGGATTGTAGTGTGGAAGCTAGGCTCTGGGGACTCTTGTTGGCAGCTTCCCTCTTTCACGGGGCACATTTAAGACAACTTGAGCTGGGCTACTCTATTCTGCATCCATTGGCCTATGAACCCTTGTCATTTCCAACAGCAGGAATGCAAGTCACTTCACCCCCTCAGGTCTCTCTGCAATGGTGGACTGTTCTACCCTTTCTCCTACCCACAGAAGACTCCAGGCAATAAACAGGCCTAAGTCTTCATGTACGTGAATGCTTCCCCTCTGCCCGGATTGAATTAAGCAATGTCTCACGTTCAACTACAAGGGAAGTTGCAAGATGAGGCTGAGGTTTTATGCCTCTTAAAGCATTCAACCATGGTGTGCTGCAGTCTGCTTTTCTTAGAGACACTGCCAGCCTCTGTACGCTTTTCTTAGGTCACCTTACCTTGGGAGGGAAAGAGTCTCCATGTCCCAGTATTCTCTTCTGAGCTCCCGGCTCAACAACCCAGATGAATTCCCTGCCTCCATAAACTCTTCTAGACCTTATTTAGGCTGAATGGGATGTGAGGGTGAAGGTCAACAGAACCGTGTTAAGCGAATATGAAGAAGCCTATGGCACGGCACCTTCTATCTTATCAAAGCAACAAGGAAGGGTCAGAGGGGAGGCAAGTCCATTTAAGACAAGGGATCTGATTTGAGGATGACACACCAAAAATAAGCCACATGGACTACGATCACTGCCCTCATTTACCTCCAGAAAAGAGGACTGGGTGCTGTGCCTGTGCTTGATGGCCTCCTCTAAAGAATTATCGTCACGTTATATACACTACCAAATGTAAAACCGATAGCTAGTGGGAAGCAGTCACATAGCAAGGGAGATCAGCTCGGTGCTTTGCGACCACCTAAAGGGGTGGGATAGGGAGGGTGGGAGGGAGCCGCAAGAGGGAGGAGATATGGGGATATATGTATATGTATAGCTGATTCACTTTGTTATAAAGCAGAAACTAACACACCATTGTAAAGAAATTATACTCCAGTAAAGATGTTAAAAAAAAAAAAGAATTATTGTCACAGAATTTTCAGCTATTTCACCCCACTAATACTGATACTCAATCATTCTAAGCCTACAGCACTAGACTTTGGAATGATCTCATACCCCAGTAAGCACTGTCATTGCTGCACAATCTTGTTAGAATTACCTTGTTGACAGTGTTAGGTCCGTTTTGCAGAGAAGGAAGCAGAGCACTTCTGGGTTGACGAGTGCTATCGGAGGTCTAATTCATGAAGGGCTGCTGGTCCGCTGAAGCAGGTGGTCTCTGCTATGGAAGAAGTGTATTTGATGCTGAGTTTGTGAAAACCTACAACGAATAAATATATTCCCATCGAAAAACCCCAGCAAAACAAAACCACACACTTACTGTGCCATCTTTTTTTAAGTACTGTAAGAATTACTTCTAACTACTTGACACTCTAAAACAGGGGAGCAATTTCTGCCTACAATGACAAACTCTGGAGCACCATCTGAGAGCACAGAAATAGAACACTTAACTTCCTGTTACCGAGGTGTTGTGATATTGGACAAGTTACCTAACCTTTACCTGAGTTCCCCAGCTGGGCTGCTGTATTAATGTCCTAGGAGCGCTGTAAGAAACTACCACAAATTTGGTGGCTTAAAACCATGCAAAGTTATTCTCTTACAGCTTTGGATGCCAGAAGTCTCAAATCAGTTTCCCTGGGCTAAAGTCATGGTGCTGACAGGGCTTGTTCCTTCTAGAGGCTCTAGGGGAGTATTCATTTGTTTGCCTTTTCTAGCTTCTAGAGGTCAGCTGCATTCATTGGCCTCACATCACTGCAACCTCTTGTTTCTGAAGTAATACCTGCCTCCTCTCTGATCTCCTGCTTCCGTCTTTTAAGACCCCCTTAAAAGACAGACTACAGCCCACCTGGATGATCCAACTTAGTCTCCTCATCTCAAGATCCTTAGCTAAATCACATGTATAAGGTCTCTTTTTGTTACCAGGTATCGTTTACAAGTTCTGAGGATTAGGATGTGGACATTTAGGAGGCCAACATTCAGCCTACGACAGTTGCTTTAAGGATTAAATTAGATAATATACATAAAGTACCCACCGTGATGTCTGGCACATATTAACACTCAGCTCAATGTAGGAGCTCAATTAATGTTTATCAAGTGAATTAAGGGGATGTATAAATCTAATGTGTTCACTTTCTTCCTTCTACCTCCTCATCCTATTTAGTAGGTTGTATGATTTTGGTTAAGACACCCGATCACTAAAGAGTCCCTCCTGCCTCATCTATAGAATTAGATATATTTATAACACTCCCTCTAGAAATATAATGATGGATAAGACTGACTTGGCGTCTGCCATCCTTAAGTTTAGAAGTTCACATTCTCTTCAAGGGAGCAGACAATAAAATCATTTTATATACAATATTATGATATATATTTATAGATATATGATATTAATTAGTGCCATTACAGAACTTAGGCAGGGAAGGAGAGATAGAATACTGGGGGAGGGCAGGATCATGGACAGTCCACGCTCTCCATGTATACTGCACTGTCAAATGTCACCTCCATAAAGGACTTGATTGACCACATGATCTAAAACAGGGTCACTGCTCCCCTACCTAGCTTTCTCTCTCTTTTTGCCTGAATTAAATTTTATGGCACTAATTACTCTCTCAAATTATATGTATTTATTTTATTTATTATTTTATTGTCTGCTCCCTCTAGAACAATATGAGCTTCGGGACAATGGGGGTTAATTCTGTCTTGTTCATCATTATACTCCTAGAAGAGACTGATAAGAGTAGGAGCTCAATTAATGTTTATCAAGTGAATTAAGGGGATGTATAAATCTCATTAAATACTAACACTAATTCTACTTAATTAGTTTGAGAAACAGTGGTAGATACACAGTTGTTTCATATCTAACTGTATTTGTAAGATAAACAAATACATTTTTGAATATGTGTATCATCTACCCAAAGATTGTAGTAAAAATGGTGAATTTCTGTGACTGTTTATCAGAAACTTCTATTTTTTTCTTTATAACATCTATGCCAAAGGATAAATGATAATCTGTATATAACATTTATTTTAAAGACCACATATATGTAACTTATCTTTTTACCACTTAACTTGAAAAAAGTTGTTGAAAATGTTTCTCTCATAATCATTTTCTGAAAATTGAGTAACTAGAGGATGCATGCAGGAGAGAGATTATTTTCTCATACACAGGGAAGAAGTATACAGTACTACAAACATGCATGCAGATCTCTAATAATTATGAAAATAGGAAAATATTTCAATTCCAGTTGGACTTCATATTTTAATCTGTGGTATTTTTATGTTCAATGAATATAGATAAATTCATAAAAACACATGTTTCTTAAAATGAAAGCAATGACAGCCTTTAAATAACAACAGTATTCTAACTATGATTCACTTTCAATTATACAGGTTAGAATGAACAATTTAACTTGGTGACATGTTTACAAACCAGCAACTCTAAATTTATTGTTTTTAAGATGTTTGTCATTTAAACTAATGTCCTTGTTAACGAATTGTTGATTGAAAATAAGAACACGTGGTATTTACCTGTTATTTCAATTAGTCACCATGTATATATATTTTATATATATATATATTATATATATATATACAATTTTGTTTAAATGAGCACACTGCCCAATATAGGATTCTAGATTTAGAGATATCTTTAAGTAAAAATATTCAAAATTGTTGTTGCCTGTTTTAAAAATACCTCATTCAAGAATCCAATTTCTTTTTAAAATTGAGGTTGGTAAAAGTTATCTAAATAAAATTGAAATATATATTGGTTATCTGATCTACAAAAATTAAGAGCAGAGTTCACATACTATTTAAATACATATTGCTATCCCAGACATTTCCACTAGTTCCAACTGTCTACACTGTAAGTCAATTTAGTTGTTTTGAGAGTTGGTAAATATGAGCACCCTACATTGTTTACAAGCTACATTTTTCCACGATAAGGTCAAACGATATATTTTCACCGAAAATACTAAAGGCTTCAGGATGGGTACCGCTCATTAAGGATGGCCTTTCTAGCATCACTGGTTCCTTTAGGGTTGATGTGGCAGAAGGTGATGAGCAGGTGGACTCTGCTTGTGCAGGGAGAGGACCTGCCAGGTTGGAAGCAGCAGTGGGTGGAGGCCTCACCCAACTTCTCACTCTGCCATGGCCAACTAAATATGACCACAAATGCTTTGGCCCTCTTCCCATGAAGAATTGGGGTCTTGCAACCCTGCCCCTTAATATGGGCTGGCCGACGACAACTGACCAATAGAGTTTGGCACAGTGAAACTATTCCAGTTCTGGGCTTAGCTTTTAAGAATGTGGGCAGCTTCCACCGTGGTCTCTGGGAGCCCCAAACGTCCACATAAGTAGTCCAACTACCTTGCTAGAGATATCATATGGTGAGGCCCTAACATTGCATGACAAAAGAAAGGAAGAGAAGCCCAGCTGAGCCCAGCCCCCCAGCAATCCCCACCAAGACGTAAGGCATATAAGTGAAACAGTCTCAGACTCCCCAGTTCAGCTCAGCCAACAGCTGAATACCACCCAGTGATCCAAATCATTTCCACAGAGAGCAGAAGAACTGTCCAGATGAGCCCTACCTGAATTCCTGACCCCCAAAGCAGAAGATATATTAAAGTAGTTGTTTTTCTCACCCACTAACCTGTAGGGCAGTTTATTAGGACAATAGGTAACCATAACATCTCCTAAGTAAGTCACCCTGACTTTAGCATAATTACCTTATATGTTTGAAAATCATTTTTGTCAAGCCATGTCACCAGATTTAACTCCAGAACGGGATGCACTGTCTGTTTGCAGTGGCCACAGTGATGAACTGTGGAAATGAATGTCTCACCACTTGCGCAGTAAATCTAAACTATGTAATGTTATAATGAGCATGCAAAATCACTCATGTTCTGCTTTACAAGGTCTAGGAGAAACTGAGAAGGGCAGATGTGTCAGTGTATATGTCCTTCAAAATCGGGCTCTAAAGCAGATCAACTGGACTTTCCTCTTTAGAAAAGAGCTAACACTGACTGTTCAGTCAGTTAGATTCAAGACCTTAGAACCATTTTCAACTACTGTATTGCTCAAGTAAAATTAATATCAGAACTCTGTAATATCTACCATTTAAAAAATCTATTGTAAAATCTTTGCCTAATCCCCATTTATGGGTTTGATATCTTCACTACCTTTTTCATAGTTCCCCAAATTCATTCCACTAATACTTTCATGATATCGTTTTCTACCTTAAAACCTTGCAATAATTCCTAATTATATATGATATTAAAAATCAACTTCTTATCCTTGTTTTCATGTCCTTCCACAGTTCTATAGTATTTTCTCCTGTCTACTCCAAAATTTACTTTTTTTTAAACTGCTGGTCAGAGACTTCCCTGGTGGTCCAGGGGTTAAGAATCTGCCTTCCAATATAGGGGACGTGGGTTCAATCCCTGGTCAGTGTGCAGATTAAGCCTGCACACTGCAGCTACTGAGCCTGCGTGCTCTGGAGCCCATGCGCCACAACTAGAGAGCCCATGTGCTGCAACTCCTGAGCCCGTGAGCTCTGGAGCCCACGCACTGCAACGAAGAGCCTGCATGCCGCAACAAAAGATCCCGCATGCTCTAACAAAGATCCCGCGGGCCACAACTAAGACCCAAAGCAGCCAAATACACAAATAAATAATAAAAATAAATAAATAAACTGCTGGTCAGTAATATTTAACTGTGGTAAATAAGATCCAATCCTGAAGAGGTAAAAGTTACATTCTTATATCTGCCCAGGTTGAAGGTAGAATGATAGAGTTGAAGAGGTAAAACGGGCTCACGTCCTTTGGCTGCTTTCAGATCACTGCCATGGGTTTTAAGTCAATTGAGAAACTGCTTGATGGGCCCTCTAATGGGTATCAGCTCATATATCACAATGACAGACTTATGGACCAAGGAAAACTACAGGAAACATTTCCCCGTGGTTAAAATATCTCTACTAAGAGCCTTCAACCAATCAGTAAATACCTCCTGCTTCTCTCAACCTACCAGTCTCAACTGATACTCTGTTTTGTACAGCTCAACTTTTTTTTTTTTTTTTCGCTTTACTATTATAGAGATCATTTATTATTTGGTAACTTTGGGAAACTTTTCAATTGATAGACATTCATATGCTTAACATCTTTAACATTTAATTTTTAATTTCAAAATGTTTAAGACTCAAATGAAAGGGGAAACAAACAGTCTAAAATCCTTTGTACACTCCTAGGAAATAAAAAATATGTAGGAAAAAATCAAAAACCTATTTTCAATATTTTTATATCAATTATATGTCTATAGCTTTAAAATGTTTTCCTCTTGGCTGTTTCCTTGCTGTCATATTGTAGAGTAGTGGTTTTTAAACTTTGGAGTGCATTGGGATGATCTGATATACATATTTAAAATGCTGGTTCTAGAGCCCATTCCCAAAGATTCTGATTAAGTAAGTCTGGCATGGAACCCAGGAAAAGATGTTTTCTTAGGTTGGCTTCAGGCTTTTTTTTTTTAACATCTTTATTGGAGTATAATTGCTTTACAATGGTGTGTTAGTTTCTGCTGTATAACAAAGTGAATCAGCTATACATATACATACATCCCCATATCTCCTCCCTCTTGCGTCTCCCTCCCACCCTCCCTATCCCACCCCTCTAGGTGGACACAAAGCACGGAGCTGATCTCCCTGTGTTATGCGGCTGCTTCCCACTAGCTATTTATTTTACATTTGGTAGTGTATATATGTCCATGCCACTCTCTCACTTCGTCCCAGCTTACCCTTCCCCCTCCCCGTGTCCTCCAGTCCATTCTCTACGTCTGCATCTTTATTCCTGTCCTGCCCCTAGGTTCTTCAGAACCTTTTTTTTTTTTTTTAGATTCCATAGATGTGCTAGCATACGCTATTTGTTTTTCTGACTTACTTCACTCTGTATGACAGACTCTAGGTCCATCCACCTTGCTGCAAATAACTCAATTTCGTTTCTTTTTATGGCTGAGTAATATTCCATTGTATATAAGTGCCACATCTTCATTATCCATTTATCTGTTGATGGACACTTAGGTTGCTTCCATGTCCTGGATATTGTAAATAGTGCTGCAAGCAATGAACATTGTGTATACAGCTCATTTTAAAACCACTCAAACCAAGCCCCAATACCCCGTAAAAGCTTGTCATTATTTCCTCAGATTGAGAAACTCCCAAGGTTTGCCTGTGGAGTGTCCTCCCTTGCTACATCAAGCTAAATAAACTTGGCATTGTATTACTACAGATGTATCCTTGGTAGCCTTTGGCCAATGGGCTTCAAAACTACCACTAATGAAACATGCAATCTTGGCCTATTTACTTAATAGTCATGAACCTTATTTCTCTTTCCTTGTATAATACTGATAATATTTATCCCATAGTATGTAGTGAGGTTTAGAGACAATATGGAAAAAGTACCTAGTGTGATATATACTAGATAGTAAACATTAGTAGATAGTGGGTAATCATTTTATTGGTATATTTAAGTTGTTTTTAAAAATACAAATTGTACCTAATAGAATTGGCAGTGCTCCTGATATAACTCCTGGTTTATTTCTTTTAAATTCAATTTTCGTAGTAGCCCATGTCTGGGAATATAAATCTGAATGAACTGTCAGACAGGGACATCTTGAATAGGGACAACTAATGCTAATTTGGAGGACTGAATAGAATGTTCATAGTCTATTGGCTTTTGAAAACTAGAACTAAAACTGGACTCAATGACCTTTCAAAATTTTCTGTCCTTATTAAATCATGCATCTAGAAAAGAAAAAGTCAGCATCCTGCATTCTTGATGTGATCAGAATTTGATCAAGATTGTGAAAGATGAATAAAAGGGAAGCAGTGTGTTTTGAGACAAACGAGCAAAGTAATTTAATAAAATGACGGTAAGGTAATGAGAAAATGCAGAGATTTTCCAATTTCCTGTTAGAGTGTATGCAGTTTCAAATTATAATTAATTAGGGAGGAGGCCAGTGCCAAGGTCAATGCCCTAGGAGGCAGACTCTGAGACTGACACTTGCTTGCATGTGGTGTATTGAGCAGCGCTCTTCAGAACAACAACCAAAAGAGAGGTAAGCAAGCAGGACTGGTCAGAGGAAACAGACAGACTGTGAAAGGGTGACCACAGAGGACTGACCTGGTTCCCTGGGGGGCTCTGGAGTTGGCGTTCCCCTTAAGAGATTTCCCAAATTGAGGCAAGGGTGCTCAGCTTTTGTTCCCTTTTACTCCTCCACCTGTTGTGGAGACAAAGCTCCCTTTGGCAGAAGGCAATTCTTGGGGAGGGTTGTGAGCCAGGAACACCCTCAGCTGTGGAGGGAACTAGTGCATTGTTTCTAAAGGGGGGTCTATTGAGTGGACCTTAACATCCAGTACAGTAAATTTACAAATTTATCTACTCCTGTGTTTTAGGACATATTATCTGTCTTCAAATGTCTTCTATTTGCCCTTTGAGGAAATAAAGTAAATATTAATTTAAGACTTATTGAGGAAAGAAGTTTGAATGAGTCTATATTATCAAATGCAATAATAAGACATTCTTAAAATAACTACCCCTTCTCCTTTCTGCATGTAGATTGTTGTGCTGCGGTTTGACAACTATTTTCACCTCGCTCTCCTGTATTTATTCTTTGAAATATTAAACTAGATTTACGCGTGGTGAGGATGAACATCTTCAGAACTGGGTTGCTCATGCCTTTGTTCTTTAATCACATTTTTGGTGGGTTCCTATTTATTATTTTGTCAATAGCATAACAGTTGAGTTCTAATTTTGCTCTTCTTCTTATTCAAAATTGGTAGAAGGCTGCCTGAGACAAGCAATTTGCCAAGTGCAGCCACTGAGCATTCAACTGCTAGTGCATGGAAGAAAGGAACAGCTTCAGAGGTGCTTGTGTGAGACATACATCACATACCAATTTATGAGCTGAAACTTTCCCCAAATACATTTATTTGGTTTCTACATGAGACTGTTACCATTTGATTAATTTATTTACCTGGTGATATAATGTAAAACAACCATGTAGGATATTTGTATTGGTTTTGTTTTTCCTTCATTCAGTTACTGAACGTCACCTCAGTGGTGATCTATGCTAGTCTGTTTCCTGCTGCATATTCCTATTTCCTGATCCATAAAGGCTATGTCTAGTACTTCATCAAGCAAACATGAACATTTAATAAATTATTTTCACGTGTGAATCACATGACTAGGTACCAACTTCTTTTATAATAAGAAACACTATTTAATAATGTGCTCCATCCATTTAGATTTTTTTTTCTTCTTTCAGGCACCAGTGTCTGTGATATCTCCTTGAAGTCTTGTACCATTTATGAGGAATGTTACATAGGTAAAGATAAAATGCTTCCCTGCAAATATTTAAAGTATATATTCTGAAATAAAACACTTTCCCTAGTAAGACAGTAGAACTACGACATTCTTGGAGACAAAGAAGAGTAAAATATGAGGCTAACGTTCCGCTGAAAATGATGGCTTGTCCTGCTTGAGATGACTGATATGGTCTTAGCATGTAACCTGTGCTTCATTCCACCCCGGGCATTGCCATTCTTTTGTTCTGCCCATTGGAGTCTTCAAATTTACTGTGGAAAGCTCAAAGACCATTTTAACTTATCTGCAGGGATAGTGCCGTTCATTTTCCATTCTCTATTGAGACGCTAAAATCTCTCAATGAGTACCTTATTTTATGATCTCATTGAGCCTAATACATCCTGATGAGTAATCAATTGTACCTGTGGAACACCTATGTCACTTTCAGTAAACCTCTGAAGAGTAATATCACCCTAGAAATGATAAAAATGTGTCCACAAGCCATGTGTACTATTTGAAATGCATAAAACTCTCATTTTAAAACAAATTATCCTTGTTCATCCTCTTTTAGATAAACAGAGGATGTGTTTTTTCTGTCACGCTCTGTTTTGAGTGTGCTGTTCTGATTTGCCCATTCCAAGTTAAAGAAAATGGAAATAAATTGATATGTCTTGGAAAGTTCTCTGACCCGATATACTTGATGAACAAAATAATGATGATTAAAATTTTCAAGTTTATTAAAACCTATTCATTTTTATTCTCTTTAATGTGTATGTATTACGTTATAGGTCTACAACAAATTTGGTTGCTACTTTTAAAACTAAGAATCAGTGTTTTAGACATTAGCATGACAGAATGCCCTTTTAGAGTTTAGAATAATAGGATATATCATTTCACTAGAACCTTAAGAAAACTTCAAGAGGTACCCATTTTATAAATGAGGCCTCAGCTCAGACAAGTTAATAAGTAAACTGCTTGAGTCCACAGTACACGACAGGTCCAGAGCTTAAACTTTTGATTCTCAATCCAATTTCTTTACTCTTTTTTTTTTTTTTTTTTTTTTTTTTTTTGCGGTACTCGGGCCTCTCACTGTTGTGGCCTCTCCCGTTGTGGGGCAACAGGCTCCGGACGCGCAGGCTCAGCGGCCATAGCTCACGGGCGCAGCTGCTCCGCGGCATGTGGGATCTTCCTGGACCAGGGCACGAACCCGTGTCCCCTGCATCGGCAGGCGGACTCTCAACCACTGCGCCACCAGGGAAGCCCAATTTCTTTACTCTTAACCATGGTATCTTTATTTATTGAAATGCACAAGGCCCACTGGCCTAGTTGAAAGATCCATTGTCTATGAAAAACTAACTAAAAATTTCAGCTTACCTAGCAGTGGTAGGTAAGAGTACTCAGAGTTAAGCGTACTGAAAGTTAAAGAAGGAAGAATGACAAATAGTAGTCAATACATGGATTTAAACGTATGAGGCAGCAACATCTGTTTAAGAATTATAATTCTAAACACCTAGAGACAATATCATACCCTAGGTTCTCCTAAGTTTGTTCATTTGACACGTAGAAGGTGAACATGAACTAGACTATAGCAAAGTTCCAGAGGCCTAGGGACTTTGTTTGCAGTTCTATCCCTACTACATAAAATAGTACCTGGCACATAGTATAACATATTGAGTGAATGAAAGAATTAATAGCTTTTAAACAGCCAACCTATGGAATAATTTATTTAAAAAACTAGTTCCTTGGCAAATATGAGATTAGATCCTTGGGCAGGAGGAAAAAATAAAAATTCTACTATTTTGAAATTACTCATTGAAGGCGGACTTTGATCATAAAATACAACGTTTGTGCTCAGAAAGTGTAAATCCTTGATTGATGTCTAATAAATAAATATCATAGAGCTAAGTTAATGAAGAATGCAAACTGGGGAATCTATCAATGAATTTGGAGTGATTTTTTTTAAACTCTTAAACACTGAGGAAAAAACTAATGCCTCTGGTTTTAATTAACATTTCTTCTTGATGGTTTACAATTAAGCTAAAAAGACCAACAGGAAAGTCTTTCCTGGGGGGAAGCAAAAATTGCAATTTATTCAAACAATTATCTTATTGGTAAACACTTATTCCTGAGGCTCAATATTCTGACCTTTAGAAATGTCTACAATTTACGGACTGGTAATGCTTTAAAATAATTCTGTTTTTGTTTCTGAAATAAAATACTTCCCAAACTCATTTTGACAGAAAGTCATTTGACAATCTTCTGTGTGACATTTTTACAATTAGTCTCAATTACATATGAAGAGTGAGCTGTTTGCCTCATCAGGTAATAGGCACAAAGATTAATAGAATGTTGTTGAACTGAAATGGACCTCAGATAACCTGGTAAAGCCATTTTACTTTTGCAAATGAAACGGAATGAGATCCAGAAAGCTGATGTGACTTGCCCAAGGTAACAGAGTGAGATACTATCAGCGCCAGGATTGAAATGCAGAACCCCAGCCCATTTAGCAGCAGGGGACTCAATCGGTACAGAAGCATGGTCCTTAAAAAACTATGGAATAGTTTTTCTCTCAATTTAACCCATTTTGACAATTTACAGGTAGCACTGTGCCACTAAGTGCTGTCTAATGACAATCAAGAAAGCAATGAAACCCTGTTTTCTCAAAGAAAAGAGTACCCCATACTCTGCAGTTATCTCTGGCTCCTCTTTCTTTCAAGTACTATATGCATCCTGTCACTGCCTCCTTTGAGGCTACTTATATATGTCTATCCAGAATCCATGCTCTTTCAAGATTCACTGACCTTGATCCAAACTGCAGCCGTCATTCATCTGTTTATTGCAGCAGTCCTCCTCTGTCTGGTCTCCCTCCTTCTTATCCTACCTTCCTGTGTCTGTTCTCTAAAACAAGGTTAAGTCAAGAGGTTTGTACAAGGCTGAAAATCTTTCTATGATTCCTCATCTGTCTCTGAATCTAAACCAAAGTCCCTACTGTAACCTCCAGGTTCCATGTTAATATTCCCTGAAAATTCAAGTCAAAGAGATAGAGATGTGTGTGTGTGTGTGTATGTGTGTGTGTGTGTGTGTGTGTGTGTGTGTGTGTGTGTGTTTATTGGGAGTGGATGGCTCTCCTCCAAATTCATATTTTCCACTTCCAAAATCCCACCATTCTCAGGGAGTTGCCAAACACTATGGCCTCAATAGAACTGCTGGGACATACAACCAAATTCACTATCTACACAAGAAACACTATGTAGTATTTTTTTCCTAGTGTTTATCAAGTTGTAGCCTGAATATAGCTCAAGGAAAGTTTCAGATCCTTGGTGGCTAGAAGCAGGTATTTGAGCCAGTGAACTGATGTGGGTCTGTTCTGAACTAATAGTTGTTTACCTCTCAACCCAAAGTCTGCCACGAGGGCAGCAGGTTTTTCTATGAGATTAAACCATTTAACATCCCATTCAAGGATGGTCTCTAAAATTAAGGGCAAAAGCAACCTACGAAATGGGAGAAAGTATTTGCAAATCAAATACCAGATAAGGTGTTAATAGTCAAAATATAAAAAGAACTCACACAACTCAATAGCAAAAAAAAGAAACAAAAAATGATTAAAAACTGGGCAGAGGAACTGAACAGACATTTTCCAAAGAAGAGATACAAATGGCCAACAGGTATATGAAAAGGTACTCAATATCACTAATCATCAGAAAAATGCAAATTAAAACCACAGTGAGATATTGCTTTACACCTGTTAGGATCACTATCATCTAAAAGACAAGAAATAATGGTTGGCAAGGATGTGGAAAAAAGGAATCCTTGTGCACTGTAGGTGGAAATGTAAGTTAGTGCAGTCACTATGGAAAACACTATGGAGGTACCTCAAAAATTAAAAACAGGACTACCATATGATCCAGCAATCCCACTTCTGGGTATATATCCTAAGGAAATGAAAGCAGAATCTTGAAGAGATACCTGTACCCCTATGTTCATTGCAGCATTATTTACAATAGCCAAGATATGAAAACAATCTAAGTGCTAAGTGTCTGTCAATGGATGAATGAATAAAGAATATGTGAGATTTTATATATATAGTGGAATATTATTCAGCCATGAGAAAAGATATCCTGACATTTGTGACAATATGGGTGGAACTTGAGGGCATTAAGTGAAATAAGTCACACACAAAAAGACAAATACTGTACGATATCACTTATATATGGAATCTGAAACAGATGAACTCATAGAGACTAGAATGGTACCAGAGGCTGGGGGTGGAGGGAAAGGGGAGATGTTGGTTAAAGAGTGCAAACATCCAGTTACAAGATGAATCGGTTCTAGGGATCTAAAAGGTACAACTCGGTGGTTATAGTTAATAATACTGTACTATATACTTGAAAGTTGCTAAGAGAGTAGACCTTAAATATTCTCACCATAAAAAAGAAATAGTAATTAGGTGATGTGATGCAGGTGTTAGCTAACACTATGGTGGCGATCATTTTGCGATATATCAGTGTAATAATACTATGTCAAGTATATCTCAATAAAGCTGGGAAAACATAAATGGGCAGCCTTTTATTTTTTCCCATAAAACAGCCTCTGAAGGGAAAAACCAGTTGAAAAAAGAGACCTTATTTGGGCCATATCACCCTTTTGAGCCAAGACTCAGCACGCTTATGGGGAGGCCATGCAGGTATGAGGAATGTTCTACAAAGTCTCTCACTTTTCTCCCCTCACTTCTACGTCTCTGTAATGTGTTATATCTGTGCCTAATGTGGAAAAACTACAGTTAAGCCTTAGGTAGAAAATGCAAATGACAAAGAGAGGTGCAAATCAGGGTGTAGTTGCTGTAAGGATCTCGTTCCCACAATATTTCATAATCAACGGTGCCTTTGGTGTAAGCATTTTTGTTTCTAGTTGGGTTCTATTTTAGAGTGTCAATACCCCTCAGAAAGGCACCGTGCAACTAAAATGTTATCTGAATGAGTTTATCCAGCCCTTTCTTCTCCATCAAGAGGGAAGAAAGTAACCAAAATATGGGGGCAGGTGTAGGCAGGTACAGGGTGGGTGGGATGAGAACCTAAAGGAAAGTGGGTAGTCTAGAAGGCGGGTAACTATTATTCAATCCATTGTACACATCTGGATACTAAGGCTGAGAAGCTAGCCTACCAGGCTACTAAGTGGTGAAGCCTAGGTATGCACCTACCTATAGCTGACTCCAAAAATCCATACAATTATTTGCTAGACCAAAGTCAAGTTGACCTGAGGGTTAATTATGTTTAATGTTATCAAGCTGCCTACCTTTCCTTTGCTCTTTCTCTCCTAAAGGAATAATGGACAAATACAATGTTATAAACAAATCACAGCAGATAATTTTGAAAATGAAAGGCAGTATCACTTGGTAGTTCAGAGCATTAAGTAATCTTGGGCTAGTTGTCTCTGTTCCTCGTTTTTCATCTGACAAAAATGAGATAAAAATACTTACATCCCAGGGTGGTTGTGAATCAAATGAGGGCTTAGAATACTGCCTGGCACACAGAAAGCATTCAGGGAAGGCTTTGCTATTATTGGAGTTATTGGCTTCACTTCGATTCTACATCTTACTTTTTCCCCAACTGATCAGAACGTCTTTATTATTTTTATTTTTACTTATTTATTTATTTTTAACATCTTCATTGGAGTATAATTGCTTTACAACAGTGTGTTGGTTTCTGCTTTATAACAAAGTGAATCAGTTATACATATACATATGTTCCCATATCTCTTTCCTCTTGCGTCTCCCTCCCTCCCACCCTCCCTATCCCACCCCTCAAGGTGGTCACAGAGCACCGAGCTGATCTCCCTGTGCTATGCAGCTGCTTCCCACTAGGTATTTTACGTTTGGTAGTGTATATATGTCCATGCCACTCTCTCACTTTGTCACAGCTTACCCTTCCCCCTCCCCATATCCTCAAGTCCATTCTCTAGTAGGTCTGTGTCTTTATTCCCGTCTTACCCCTAGGTTCTTCATGACCTTTTTTTTTCCTTAGATTCCATATATATGTGTTAGCATACAGTATTTCTTTTTCTCTTTCTGACTTACTTCACTCTGTAGGACAGACTCTAGGTCCATCCACCTCACTACAAATAACTCAACTTCGTTTCTTTTTATGGCTGAGTAATATTCCATTGTATATATGTGCCACATCTTCTTTATCCATTCATCTGTTGATAGACACTTAGGTTGCTTCTGTGTCCTGGCTATTGTAAATAGAGCTGCAGTGAACATTTTGGTACATGACTCTTTTTGAATTATGGTTTTCTCAGGGTATATGCCCAGTAGTGGGATTGCTGGGAGAATGTCTTTATTTTTAAGGGAATTTTACTTTAATTTTGGGGTTAGTTTTGTATTTTTAAAAGTATTACATATTTGTTTAATAAAAGGCAAAACTGTTTAAGTCAGAAAATTAAAGTGCTTACGTTTTTCCTCAATACCACTTCTCACTCAGATGTTACTATTGTTTATATGCATATATAAATATATACACAATTTTTTTTAGTCATTTCCACTTCTTTTCCTGAGTTGTGACTTTGCTCTTCGCAATTTCTGGCTATCAGTGACCATGAAAATGAACTCGAAACACTGCCCATCTTACAACAAACTAGCTCTAACGACAGATTTAAATGTGCAAAAGGTGCACCTGGAGCATATAGTGAAGCACCTGGGTGCACTTCTCTCCATCTGCAAACTCCCATGTTAGGATGAAAAGAAAGGTGTTTTTCATGCCCGGCGAGGATCCCAAAAAGGAATAAAATATTCCTAAACTGGCACTCCTGAAAGAGTGTGAACCAACAGCAAAAAATCTCAGCTGCAAAGCCTAGGTCCTCGCTCTCCCCGCCCATTTTGCCCTTCCTCCACCCCAGACACGTGCTAATCCAGGTGCAACCTGTTTAAAATGAACTCCAAGGGCAGAGGCAGCAAGTGAGAGGGGCAGGGGACTGGGGTTGTTGGAATGGAGGGGGTGGGAAAGGAGGAGGCTGCCTGGGTTGCCTTGGCAATACAAAGAAGAAAGTCAAGAGGGAGGGATTTATATGGTGATGATAATTGCATTTGCTAATTGCATCTATTGTGCTGACCTGCCTGCTTCCCCAGTTCTTCATTCTGAGTCATTAAGCCGTTCCCAGAACTTCCCTAAGCAGTGTTATCGCCTTCCCATCTACTTTTGTCGCCTCTCCCAGTCCCCAGGCTCAGTTACCAGAATGCTACCTTTGCCAAGGCACTGGGGAAGGCTCTGGTGACTATGCAAGGTTTTAGAGATCCTGTAGGAAAATATCTCCCTGCTGGAGTTTGCTGGAATATTGCTTGGTGCTCAACCATAGCATGGATTTACAACTAAAAAAAGCAGCTGAAAAACTAGAGAAAGTAAATCTGAAAGAAACTGCCCACAGGGAAATGCAGGCTGCAAATAATTCGCCGGGGTGGTGGGGGTGGTGGGGAAGTGGTGGAGGGTGGAGGCAATATTGAGCAGTTCATTCTGGAATCCAGTGTACCTTCAGTTGGAAAGGTGCCTGGACAGGGCTTGGAGATTTGTTCCCTCACTCCCCCTGGTGGGGCTTTCATTTAATGACAGCAAGAATCTGAGAGGCTAAGCACATCTGAATACAACAGTACCTACTGTGAATAATGCTTTCTTATACTCCCTCATCACTGAACTGAAGTATTAGCTTCCATCACTTCGCAGGTGGTAAAAGTCAACAAAGACATTACAAAGCATGCCAGCTGCCACTGCTGTGTGGACACATTCAAAAGTCACGCAATATATTTAAATATCTCAAAAGTAATACGTGCGAGATCCATGCTGAAGTAAGTTGCTCACAGTAATGCTTTTCATTTCTAGACATATTCACTGTTCCCTCTGATCTTTATTTACAAGCAAAGCCTAAGAACTGGCCACCTCTTCAGTCTATTTTTGTTTCCCTTAATTATTTTTATCTCCTTTGATTTAAACATTTGCTCTCCCAGGTTGTTCCATCTCTACTAATTTTCTAAGAGTAAGATTTCTATTTTGTTCCAACTCCTGCATTTTAACAACAGACCTCTTCTGAATTCTCACCTGGTGTTTCTGTATTTCTCAGGCACTGACGCATTTCACTGCTCAGAAATCAAATTGGCTCCCGCAAGGCTGTAAAAGGCAGGTCAGGCCGTCTCTAGGCTGCTCAGTGTCTATCATCCTGTTTTGCATTTGGTCATAAAGCATGGCAGATTTATCTGAGTGGAAAATTTTTTCTATGGAAAAGTTTAGTCACTGTACATATTGGAAAAACATTGCCTGCCAAAGAGCAGATTCCACACCATTCCTAGTCTTTGGTCTCACATCAGTGTTTTTCACTTTTATAAGCCTATGAAATTCCTTGCAATCATCAGTGATGGTATGGGGAAAGGGAGAAAGGAGGCGGCTTTGGCTGGGATCCCTGATCATTTTGATGGATTTGCTATAAATATATCTGAAACCTAGGCCCATTACAGGCTCTGTGATCCTGAAACTGCATTCATTACTTTGTCTTTGTATACTGTCACAGTATTTATCAGTACGGGGTGGTTCATCACGCTGGAATTGGGAAGGTGAGCAGAATGTGCCACCTCAAAATATGCCTCCCTTGGCTTAAGGGCTATTTTAGGCTGATGATTTTTAAGAAACAGCAGACAGAAGAAAACCTCTGAAAAACGAGTAGAAATGACTCTTTTGTAAGAGAAATTTACATCTATAAGGGAAAATTTCTAAATCTCTAGCAACTCTTATCAGTGGAGAAGGCAAGAACTTAAAACCTGCTTAACCACCATTCCCTTCATAGCCTTGCTGGCTGGGTGTCTCCTGGTCACTTCCCATAACCTGCCTCCCTGCCCCCAACATCTTTCCTTTGTCTTTAGCTGGGGGAAGCATTTAAGGTGCTGACTTCCGTCATTCTGAAGAGTTACTCAGCTTTCCTGGTTATCTCCCATGTATACAGGAGGTATATATGTTATTAAACTTCTGTTTGTTTTTCTCCTGTCAAATCTGTCTTTTATTACTGTGGGGCGGGAGGGGGTGCAGGGAGGGGTGGGTGGTGGTTCCAGCCAAGAACTGAGAAGGGTAGAGGGAAAATTATTTTTCCTACCCTTCAATTGCAAAGCATTTTCCGTTAGATTTCAACACAGGTCTGAATCTGCCTGGCTGCCATGGTTGTTTTCTTACTGACACAAAATGTGGAGGGGGTGGTGGTGGTATGAGGATCCTTAATGGTATTCCAATGGTGCCCTAAAGGAACAAATGGAATTCAACTTGCTGAGAGCTTGGGGGACAGTGGCAGAGTCCCTTCACACGGGTCCTCTAGTGGCAAATATTAATAGAGGAGAGGGTCAGAGAGGAGGAAAGGAAACAGCAGACTTTATGGTGGCTGACAGGAATGGTTCATGAGCCCACATGCAAATCCCTTAAGATCTCCCAAAAGTAATGGAGGAGGACTTTTTAGGAAATGAAGGTCCTGTATTAGTAATTGAGGATGACATGTTAATTAATTTCTATTAATGGTAATTAATCTGTACTCTGGGAGAAGACAAATGGCAGAAAAGTGAGTTCTGTATTTTCAACTGTAAATTGACAAATGTTTGTGAATGAATATGTATTCAGTTTTGACTCTGCTCTAGGAAGTCTGTAACGTTCCAGTAAACAAGACAGACTTGGTCCTTATAGATGGTAAACAAATTATAACAAGAAAGCAGGTTAATTATAATTGGGATAAGGGATACAAATAAAAAGTACATGAAAGTATATATTTGGGGAAAACCAATGCAAGCCTCAGGTGATGGGATGTGAGGCAGGCAAGGGAATCTTCACTGTAAGCAACATTCAGTTGAGATTTGAAGGAAGAACAGAATAAAAGTCGGCTAGCTGAAAGGAGTCTGAGTTGAAGGATCATTTTGAGTAGAAGAAACAATAGCTGTGATGATGCCAAGTGAGGGAATTATGTGGCTGGTCCACAGAGAGTGAGGAAAGTTGGTGCTGACTGCAGTGATTAATGTTGGCAGGTCCAGTTTAACACAGGGCATGTTAAGAATTAGAGGTTTTTTGTAAAGTAGTGATGTCTTCATGCTAAATATGTATAAGTACTCAAACCATTTATTCCCTCAAATATTTATTCTCAAATACCATATGCCAGGCTAGATCCTATGGCTAGACCCTATCACGGAAAAATGAATCACTGTTTACTATGTACTCACATTATTTTTAAAATGTGAGAAAAAAGTGTTGTAAAAAAAACATACGAACTAACACAACACTGTAAATCAACTATACTTTGAAATAAACTTTTAAAAATTAAAAAAATTCTTTTTAATATATGGTACACCTAAAACTAATACAACATTATATATCAATTTATATTTCAATTTTTTGAAAGAAGACATAGAATAGTTTATGATTTGAGAATTTCCAGGAATTCTGAGCAAACAAGACAGATGAGATTTCTCCTTAAACAGAGTTTACATTCAAGGGGGGGAAGTTATAACTAGTAAAAAATTCATAAAAATCAAATTAACACTAGTTTATTAATGGAGAAAATAAATCATGATGTGATAGAGAAAAACTGAGTAGAAGGGGCTACTTTAGATAAGATGGTCAGGAAACTCCTCTTTGAGGAGACACTTGGGCTGAGACATGATATGAGAGGAAGCCAACTATTCAAAGCTCCAGGAGAAAAGCAACCACTATGATCCTCAGATGGACAAGAGCTTGTCCTCTTCGATGACACAGGGAAGACTAATGTGGCTCAGAAATAGTGAGCGAGAGAGTGGTATTATAAAAAGCAGGCCGTGGAAAAGATTACGGCTTTTATTACGATGGGAATGGGAAGTCATTGAAAGATTCCAGTGGAAGAATAATGCTCTTGTTTTTGTTGTGGTCGTCTAATATTTCTCCAGTGCTGATACAGTATGGATGAAAAGGGAAAAGAATGGAAGCAGAGAGACCAACCTAAAGGCTATTGCATTGGTCCAGGAAAGTGAAATGGAGCAAATATTAAGAGTGGTGGTGAAGATGGGGAGAAGTAGACGTGTTCTAGCTAAATTCTGGAGATTAGAAATGGTATAACTTGTTGATAAACTGGGTTATGGGGAGGAGTAGAAAGATGATGAAGGTAGATTCCTAAACTGATAATGGTGCCATTTCCGGAGATAAGAAAACTTAGGGGGAAATAGTAAGAGCTCTGATTTGGACATGTTAAGCATGATGAATTTTAGATATTTGATGAAGATGTCATAGGAGAGGCTGGACATTAATCTAAAGCTCAAGAGGAAGAAAACAGTCAAGAGTCAAGTCAACTTTATAGACCGGGGTCCATGGGCAAAATTTGCTCTAAAGATATATTTTATTGATTTATATAGAATTTTATTTTGTTTTAAAATAGTCATCAACATTTAAAAATTGGGAGAATTCACAAAAAATGGGATCTGGTAATAATAGCTCTGCATTCTCACAAGATTCTAGTGACCTGGAGCTGAGTAATGCCTGTGCCTCTCCTGAAGGGCTTTTGCCCTTCCATCTGCCACACTCTCCACCACTCCCCACTGTCTCTTCTACAATTAGTCTGAGTGTCAATGGTCACTGAGAATTTTTTTCTAGTAGAAAAATATTTCCATTTACTCATGTCTGAACCAAACAGGGAGAAAATAGGTAATCCTGAAGACCCTGTTTTATTTGTATCCAGCCTGCATGATTCTTCTTATTCATCTGTTTCCTGTGAGACACTTACAGGTAGTGAAATCAGATTTCACAGCATAGAAGACAACGGGAATGTAGACACAGGGCAAGAGAGGGCCCCGTCACAGGGTTCAAGGTCTTGCCACTTTCCAATGATGTGAATCTTCCTTCAGATCCTATCAGGAAGGGAGGTAGCAGAAGATGAGAAGAGAAAGCAAAAGAAAACGGACATCAAGAAGGCAAGGCAAAGAATAGCGGAGGAAGACTGGTATTGAAATTTCCCCAGAATGAATGGAAAAGATGAAGTAACACACACAGACAAACACACACACACACACAGCAAATGGTCCCTCAATGCCTACTTGAGATTACTGAAGGAGGGCCACAATAAGATTTTGTCATGGTTACTAAGCTCACTGTAGAGCTCATGCTATTATGGCTTTGAACACTAAAAAGACAGTTTTAGAAAAATAAATCCTCTCCTTTCTGACATAATGAAGGAATTTGGTGTTCTGGATAGTCACCTACCCTAAGGAATAAAGTGGCCCTATCACCCAGGTTGATATACCATATACACCACAAATGTATTTCCACAAATTTATGAAAAGGATGACTAGTCATGCAGAGGACGTAGCTGCCTCCATAGTACCCACATCTTAAAATATTTCCATCACCAAGCTGTCTTAAGCATCAAACTTCTACTATTCCTTAGACTTAGACTAGCCTAGCCAAAATAAAGTACAGATATTCGACCTTGACATTCCACACACTTTCAACAACATACAACTATCAACTGTCATGGTAACAAAGGCACGTGCAAATGTGAAGGGACTGGATGTTGCCGGAAGATAAAATAGCAGGCAACAGCTGCCTCTGCGTATACTGTTTTGTGTGCACGCACGTTTTGTGTATTATGTAAGAAGCTATAAGTGTTCTTTTATTAAATGCATATCAGAAAAAACGAATGTAAGCAGTAGAAGATAATGGGTCATATCTGATTCAAAGCCCAGCTGGCCTGGCCACCACCCTATCAAGAGACAGCATCTGTTCCTTCTCCCCACTGCACCTGTGCAGTCCTGAAGATGGCTTTGACCAGGAGCACACAGTGGAGAGGATGCTGTGCCAGTTCTGCGTGCAGCCTTGAACTGGTGTTGACAGCTGCTCTCTCTCTCTTTTTTTTTTTTTTTTTTTTTTTTGTGGTACGCGGGCCTCTCACTGTTGTGGCCTCTCCCGTTGCGGAGCACAGGCTCCGGACGCACAGGCTCAGCGGCCATGGCTCACGGGCCCAGCCGCTCCGCGGCATGTGGGATCTTCCCGGACCGGGGCACGAACCCACGTCCCCTGCATCGGCAGGCGGACTCTCAACCACTGCGCCACCAGGGACGCCCAGCTGCTCTCTCTTGGAAGCCAGCCACTTCATAAAAAGAGTGACTACCCTGAGATCACCATGTTGTGAGATGTCAGAGCCACATGGAGAGGCCCTAACAGATGTAATGCCAGGTAGAGAGAGGGAACCCAAGGGGCAGCTAGACACCACACCTGTGAGTGAAGAAGCCCCACTGGAAATGGATCCTCTGGTTCCAGCTGCTCCATCTGATACCAAGAGGGTCAGAGACACACTTCCCAGCCGAGACTTTCTGATGCAAATTCCTGATGCACAAAATTATGTGAAGTGCTACATATTTGACACCTCATACACCCTTAATAAATTCTAATAACCATAGTAGAAAACAATTATTTGCATAGTTCATTACAGTTGAAAAAGGATATAAATTTAATCCTTAAAATTTCTCTATGAGGTAAAATTACCACTTTCACTTTATCAGTGAGAGTTTAGAGAGTCAGAGAAGATAAATCATGGGCCTAAGATATCACATAGCTGTGACAGAAACACCACCTGGTCTTCTAATTCTAAGCCAGATGCCCATCCACAGCTGTCCTCTAGAAAAAAATAATTTTCCCTTTTAGGCATTGATTAGACTATGGGACTGTCTACACTAGGAGAAAAACAGCTAATCATCTCTCTTCCCTTTTGCACAGTATCTGATTTTACATTGTAGGGAAAGGATTTCTGAGTATCATCCCTATGATTAATCCATGAAGCCCCGAGCTAGCATTTATTTCCATGATAAACAGAAGGTGAATCAAGGACAATTTCTTCTTTTCAGTAAAGTACTTTGTGTTATGAGAAATATGATTTAAACCAAGTCAAGTTTCTAATTAGGACCAATCATGCCTAAATTATAGTAACAGAAAATGGATGTGTAAACATGTATACATTCACATACATATCTATATTCACTTAAGGTTTTCAATAACAAACTACGCTTTTTCACATTATGTATTTATTTAATTTCAGTCTGATTCTAAAACCTCTTGAAAAGCTTGCTTAGCCATCATTGGAGATTTAAATAACATGGAGGTGGGCAAAGACAGTCCCCTACGAGGCTCTTCACCCCGAGACACTCAAGTGCATACTCAGCAGTGGCATCTCCTAGGATTTACTTGACTTTCATCTCCTATTGATTTACCAGTCATGACTTGTGTGATGTCATCATTACTGAATAATAGCAGCCACTTCACAGCTTTCCTCTAGTTTTCACACCATTCCCCCCAGATGCTAGCTGACAGCAGTACCAAATCTGGTATAAACCATACCCTTCATCAGTGAACATACTCTTGTTCCTGGTGGGTGGGGCAGGGCACCGAGAAAGAATCACACAGAAATATATATACATATTTATGTAAGATATATGAAGCTTTCTAGTTCACACATAAAAACTACTGGTCAAATTTCCCCCAAATTATATTTCAAGATAGGACAGATATCGTAAATGATCATGAGCGTTTTTTTTTTAAAACGCATCTTTATGTAGGTATTACTCCTTTCGAGTACCGAAAGGAAACTTCATGTCTCCTTGGCATGAAGTATCATGCAATTAGGGAACGGAGATGGAGCGAGGAGAGATTTAGCATTAGTGGATTCTCTAAAAATAATCTCAGTTTGAAAAGATTGCAACACTTTGTTCTAAGGATACATGAATGATAGTTACTTGATCACTGTATTTAACCAAACAAAATCATACATTTTACAACCTCACTGTATTAAATAGGGCTAATACAACTCATACGTTGCCCTCTAAATTATTACATTTCACCCAATCCTTTCAAAAAATATATTACCTTTTTAACAAAATATTTTCCTTTTCTGGGAAAGCTTTTTTTATCCACGGCCTCCTCCCCCTTTCCAGCCCACACACATGCACATCCCAAATGGGAACTGAGATATTTTACCACACACTGGCTTTGCAATTGCTTTCCTAGCCTTTCTTTGGTGTCTTTTTCCATTCTTCCAGTTTCTAATATTCTTTAAATCTCAAAACCTCAGATTTGTTTGCTCAGTTGTGAGCTCATTCTCTAGAATTCCAACATAAGTATAGGTCCTTTTAAAAAAATAACCTATGTGGAAGTCATCCTTTTTGTTCTTATGTAATATATATATATATACACACACACACACACACACACATACACACACACACACACACACACATATATATAAAACCAAACTAAGTTTCTCGTGCCCAAAGTACTCACGCTCACAATACTTGGTAGCAACACTATCCTTAAAGCAAATGAGGACAAGGATAGTTGAAATCATTATATTTATATTCCTATTCCTATTCTTGGCATAGTGGAATACTAAGAGACCAAAGCCACTAAACCCAACCTACTACTTATCTACAGAAAAACCAGCCAAATCCCAGTTATATAAATAAAGTGAACACCTATTGTATTTGGAGTTTAAACATAACAAAAGAGAAGTAATTCCAAGTCAAATAACTTGTGCCAGTTATTTTTCTAATATTTGTATGGTTATGAGATTGATATCTTGTGTGTACTTTTCTGGGATCTTGTTTGAAAGAGAAAGCAAGTAGGTCCTAGCTTAGACCATTTCTTGACGTCTTGTCTCCTACTCAGCTGATGAGTATCTATCATCACTGGGACTATATCAGTGGGCGTTAACCTTGGCTGGAAATGACAGTCACCTAAGGATCCTTTAACATTTACCAGTGACTGAGGCCCAACCTAGACAAGTTAAGTCAGAAACTCTGGAGGTGAGATACGACCTTCTGTATAGTGAAAAAAAACTTCCCAGATAATTCAGGGCTAGATCTACTGAAGCATCCTCATTCCATTATGTTTTTTAAAAAAAAGGAAAACAATTATTGCCAAGGTCACACACTTTGACATTCTAGGATTCAATATATAAAACTTGGTCATTTGTCCCACAGCTGCTATAGTGAATGGTCTATAGTCTTGTAAGGATTATAAACTTAAAACAAAACCATGGTGCAAAGATAATCCTTTGGAGCCTATTAAGCCATGAAACCCAAGTCTAGATTTCAGCTGGCAGTCTGTTTCAAGCAGGTATGGAGGTGTCAAAGGTTAGGCAGCCCTGAGGAACAGCTCTCACCTCATATATAGGTTCAACAGAGCAATCACAATGAACACAGCTCAAGAAGAAAATGAAGTCCTTCAATCAACAGACCCTACTTTCAGATAAGTCATCATCATAGTTGAAGATAATGACTGGGCCTGAATGGATTTTGAAGGACAGCCAGACTACAGATATACAAGTCCTGGACTGTGTGGAGAGCTGGGAAAAGGAACCAGGAAAAGAAAGACCGGGGTTCCATGAAAATGATTTCCCTACATTAACAATTTTTCTAAACCTACTTTTATATTCCGGAAAGACAAATCATTCATCATTCTGCGTTAGGACTAAGGATCTCTGATTTGCCAGGTTATGGACACTTAAAATGTTCAGTGTCTGACCAAATTATAAGGTTCTGAAATTAAGTGTCTTATCTCAGGAAGAAAAATATAACCTTATATTAAAAAGTCATCAATCAAACTTAATATACTTAATTTTACCTATCCCAAAATTCTTTTCCTAGCAGGAATAATATTTGGTTCCATTAAGAATCAACTGTGAAAAAAATTTTTGCACCTAGTTACAAATGTTCTATATGGCATGGAATAACTGATTCTTCTATTTTTGGTTCAGTTAATGAGCTTTCTCAAAGGAGATGACTGCAGTGCATTAAAAGAAATCAAGTAGGGCTTCCCTGATGGTGCACTGGTTGAGAGTCCGCCTGCCGATGCAGGGGACATGGGTTCGTGCCCCGGTCCGGGAAGATTCCCACATGCCACGGAACGGCTGGGCCCGTGAGCCATGGCCACTGAGCCTGCGCGTCCGGAACCTGTGCTCCGCAGTGGGAGAGGCCACAACAGTGAGAGGCCCGCGTACCGCAAAACAAAAACAAAAACAAAAGAAATCAAGTGAAATGCCTTTCCTGAATGAAATTAACGCTAATCTGTTGGAGTCTTAATAAAGTTGTGATAGCATGAATAGTTCATATATACTGAAATGCAATAAGCAGTATTCTCCCTGTACTTTCCTATGAATTTCCTACTACTTGCATCCTCACTAGTAATAGCGATCCAAGGATTAGTCTTGGATGTACTGGAGAACGTCCTGCTTTAGAAACAAGGACATTTGGTTCCTGATCTGCTTGTGTTATAATATATTCTATGAATTCCAGTAAATTATGAAATTACTACCCTTTAAATTTCTCCATCTTTTAAAAGGGAGCAATATACCTTATTTCTTTCTGAAGACTTTTGTGAGACTAGTACACTCTGATGAGACAAAGGGCTTTACAAAGCACCTTAAATATTTGTAAAACTAAGTATGCTAAGCAACGACTTCTTTTTGGTACAGTGTGGACATACAGTTTGTGAAAGCAACTTACATGGGTACAAAGATGCATTAATTCCTTCATGTGTGAATTATCAGTCTCTGGAAAGATAGACACTCTTAACCAAAAGGTAATTATGGCTGTAAATGGAGGAGGAAGTTAAGGGAGGTGATAAATGCTTGTCAACTGGTAGCGTCTGGCTTCACAAAGAGAAAATAGATGCAGGAATGATGATGATGTCCCTGTTGTCCAAGGGTAAACACAGTAGTAGACAGAATCAGAATGACCCACCAACAAGGTCAGGTTCATGGCAAAAGTGATTCTGTGGAGAGCATGAGGATAGCTATTGAAATGGATCAGCTCTTAGGGTTTCTTCCAAGGACAAGCTTTTCCTTCCTCCCAATTACTGAGCTAATTATTTCTTCTTTAATTAGTGTTACTGGATGGCTTGTAAACAATATTTGATGCCGTCAAAGAAGCAATTATAACAGATTTTCTTCACTCAACTGGGAAACTAAACACATTCTTGGACTGAACTAGGTTTTCTCCTTTTGTTTGAAAAACACTAAGAAATTAAACTTCTCTGAGAGGAAAAATAAATTTTTTACTTAACTATTTATACTTTGTATTAAAATGGCATGTATAACCCAATTTTTATTAAAAATTTTCCATCTATGTATTTCTAGCTATCTATCCATGTGTTCTTCTCTTGGCACATATGAGAGAAATGCATGGAATTGTGTTAATCTAATTTTTAACAGTATTTACTTGCATATAAATACCAGATAATCTTTTACTTTTTTCATTTGGATTTGATGCATTTTTAAAAATAGCAAACATGCATTATTTTTAGAAAATAATAAATTCATTTTGAAAACATTATTCAAATATTTAAATATAGGCATAACTGTTATAGTGGGAATTCTCAAGGACCTACTAATGTGTGGTAGTTTTGTTTGTTTTAATCACAGTAAGAATAATGTAGAAACTCAGATTTTATCACTGACAATAATATATGGTCTCTGTCATGGTAGTCTATATATTTGTATGCAAATTTATTACCTGAGACAGTGCTGGAAACTTTTGAAATATGTTCACAAATAAGAACATGATTGACTAACAAATTCAAGACAGCAGAAGAAATCCTGTAACTGCTGCTTTGAAGCTATACTTTTTTTTCATTATTTCAGTTGGCATTAAAAAATTGGTATTATTATCATTACCCTATCCAATTGCTAAAACAATGTTTTTCCAATTTTTGTAATTCGCTCTGCTTGAAGAGGTTTAAATTGCAAAAAGATTAAACTATAAGGTACTTAAGAGTGGGTATCACGCCTCATTCAACTTTATCTTTTCTCCTAACAGAGAGGTGAGACCCTCTAAAACACGGCAGGGGCTCAATAAATGTTTGAAGAATGAATGGGAGAAGCATGGCTCTTGCTTTCTTGCATTCCTACTAGGATGAGAAGAGCCGTAATGTACTCTACTGACTTCCTATGTGATCGAGACAACATGGGTTTTGAATCAGACAAACCTGGACTTGAACCTTGATTTTCTCATTGAATAATACCTAGTTTCTCTAAGCTAGTGTTTCTCAGTCTACCAAGGGGCCAAGAACCTTCTTTTTGTGTAGGATTGTGTGAAGATACAATGAAATTGAGATGCAAATCCCATATAGCTCCTGGCACAAAAACTGCCAGACGGAATCATATTTTTTTTAATTTTTGTTAAGCCATTCAAATAAAGAATGACTACATGATCTGGTTTGTGAAACTAGATGAATGTGGGCAATATGACTAAATCAAGGGGATACAGGACTATTCAGATCTGAAGGCTGAGATAAGGAGAGGGAGGAGTGGTAGACAGACAGTGAGTTCAGACTGGGACAAGTTGAATTTAACATTCCCGTGAGACTTCTAGATGGTCTAATTCAGGAAAGAAGTCTTTATTAAAGATACAGATTCAAGGATCACTAGAATCTTGATGATTACTGAAGTCTTAGAAGTGATGTGCTCACCCATAGAAAGACTTAACTTTCTTTACCTTTTCAGTGTTATTCACTCCTTTGACAGATTGGTAAAGTCTATGAAAGCCTTAAGTAAATCATTGAAATGTGTAGAATTAAATAAATAGGGTCACAAAGAAAACCACTTATTAAAATACAATTATCAAAATATTTACAAAACACATTTGAGTTATGATCACAGATCTGCCTCTTTACTAACAAATCAGTAACAAACTCCTGTGGAAAACCTAATAGCTACTGTAATTTCAAACTAGTGGTGGGTATAAATGATATATTGGGTATCTACAGTAACTGTCATGTGATATAAAAATATTCAATTTCTGTTAGTCACAAAGATACAGGTACTGTTACCACTACTGTGGTTTTTGCCTACCTTCAAATTTTAAACTAAAGGTTAATGAATACAGTTGTAATGCTTTTTCTTTTTTTATAAATTTATTTATTTATTATTTTTGGCTGCATTGGGTCTTCGTTGCTGAGCCTGGGCTTCTCATTGCGGTGGCTTCTCTTGTTGCGGAGCACGGGCTCTAGGCTCATGGGCTTCAGTAGTTGTGGCTTGAGGGCTCTAGAGCGCAGGCTCAGTAGTTGTGGTGCACGGGCTTAGTTGCCCTGCAGCATGTGGGATCTTCCTGGACTAGGGCTCGAACCCGTGGCCCCTGCACTGGCAAGTGGATTCTTAAACACTGCGCCACCAGGGAAGCCTTGCAATGCTTTTAAATCTTATCCAAATCCATAGGTCCCCGTGAATTATAAGAATGGCTTTTAGGTCTGTGAACTTCAAGTTAAGAATATCTGACTTGGACTAACAGAACCCTGGGGAGAACTCATCCTTAAGGGGGACACATAGGAGAAGCAGCTGCCAGTTAAAGAACTTAAGAAAAGGAGTTAGGAGGGGAAAAAAAAAATCAAGAGAGAGTGGTCATCTTGAAGTCAAGATAGAACACAGTAACTACCAGTAGGTGGTGGCCAATGCAATACAATGCTTGAAGGAGATCAAATCAAGTTTGAAAAGCAAACAAGTTTAATAAATAAGAAGTGATTGGTGTTCCAATGCTCCAGTCTCTATTAGCTACACAAGAGGAACTCAATGCTCATTTTGAGCACAAAATAGAACTTGATATATTTAATAAAAATAATTACTCAGGTAATTTTGACCACATACCTTAGACATTGCAGATATTTCAGAATAAATTAAAATTAAAACAATTCAAAAGTTAACAGAAGGACATTTATAGATTATTGTGCTTTATATTAGGTCATACCACCTCTATGTGATGGTCAAATGTTTGTATTTTTAACTAAATTAACTAAATGTATAATACATGCACCTGAAAAAAAATCCAGCAGTGCAAAAAAGGTCAGACATAAGGATCTCTCCTGAGGTAATAAATTCTCCTCACAATGGCTATGCCTGTTAAACATCTGTGTATTCTTTAAAAAATTTTCAATGCGTATAAAAGCATACATACATAGTAATTGTATATTAATACATATATAGACCTTTTTATACTAAAAAGTACAGTATAAACATTTCTCTACCTTTTACTTTTTACTTAAGAATATATCTTAGAGGGGCTTCCCTGGTGGCGCAGTGGTTGAGAGTCCGCCTGCCGATGCAGGGGACACAGGTTCGTGCCCCGGTCCGGGAAGATCCCACATGCCGCGAAGCGGCTGGGCCCGTGAGCCGTGGCCGCTGAGCCTGCGCGTCCGGAGCCTGTGCTCCGCAATGGGGGAGGCCACAACAGTGAGAGGCCCGCGTACCACAAAAAAAAAAAAAAGAATATATCTTAGAGATAAACTGTATACCTTTTAAACGTTATTGCACAGTAATTTATTAAATGGATGAACGCTTTATTCAACCAATGACCTATGAGAAGTTAAGTCACTTTCAGTGTTTTGTTATTGAAAAAAAAAAAGCCCCAATATATTTGCATGAAACATATCTGAAAATCTATCTGTGGTCTAAATTTTGAACACTAAATTTTCTAGTTAAAAGTTAGATATGAATTTCTAATTTTTATGGCTATTGCCATATCACCCCTCTACGGTCCTACCAAGCTGCTCTCCCACATTCGTACGGTGTATGAAAATTCCTGCCTTCCCACACCCTTATCTGTGTACTATCAAAATGTGCTTTTGCCAAAGTAATAGGATAAAAACATCTCTTTGTTGTTTTAATTGCATTTATTTAAATGTGAGTGGGACTGACCATCCTTTCCATTGTTTAGAACACATCTAGATGACTAGATATCCCATATCTAGACGGCTGAAATAATCTGAATGAATGCAGCTGATCTAATATTTAGGCTATTTTTATAACAGGTTCAAACACACAATCCTATTAAAACTGCTTGAATAGCGTGTTCAAGGCACATAAAATGACAAGATTAGAGTCCATCTTAATTTCCCTCTTCCTCTCACACCCCACATCCTTTCCATCAACAGATCCTTTATCCAGCATCCAAACTCTTCTCATCACCTCTGTAGCTACGCTTTAGTACTATAATCAACTCCTGCCTGGGTTATTACAATGAATCACATTAATAGATTCCATCTACTCTGTCCTTTCAAGCCTGCATTCTATTCTCAATACCCATTAGAGGGATCCTGTTAAAATGTAAACCACATCAAATCCACCCAAGTAAAAGCAAGAGTTTTTGCAATGGTCTACAAACCCTCCAAGAGCAGGGCCTCTACAGGCCATGGGACTTCATCTGATGCTTTGTCTGCTGCTCTTCTGCTAAGGTAAGGCCCAGCCACCCTGACCTCCTGGCTGTTCAGTAAACATGCCATTAGGCTCAGACATTTAACAATTCTTAATTTTCTTTACTCAGACAATTAAAAAAAATAAAATAAACTGCATGGAAAAGACTGAGAAAGGAGAAGATTATTGTTAGCAGAGAGTGTTTCATTTAGAAGTTTGGTTTTGAAATCAGGAGTTTGGAATACCTATTCCTTCAGAGTGACATCAACTACTTCAGAGTTCCATGTGGAACTCTCATCCTGATTTTATAAAATACAGTTCAAGAATAAGTAAATGGGAGTTATGTCATTTCTAAAGATGGTACAGTGTTCATTAACAAGTATAGCCGTGTCATGTGATTCTCAGCTCCGGTTTGGGAAATTCTGATAAGAGAAGCACTTGTAGTCCTGAGAAGGAGGGGTTAAGAAAGGACTCAGATATTTTACAGAGACAGCCTGTTAGATACGTCCCAAAGATTGTCAGGAGAACCCGTAAACAATTAAAATGGTTTTCTTTCAAGACTCATCAAGCCGTCCAAGGGCGGAACACTCTGAACGTCCTCTTTGCTGCTAGCTGCTACTAGCCAATCTAAAAAAAAATTACTTTTACCAAATCATCTGTATTTGTTTTCTTTTCTCTCTCATCTTTTATGTAAATCATTCTGCTCTTTCTCCTTTGTTGGATGAAAAGAATCTATTGATTGATATAACTTATATACAGGTGAAAGCATTTCCTAAAAATTAACTATATGTTTGAATTATTCTTTGGAAGTGTGTATAACAACCAAAACTTTCATCTCCAGATGGAAAACCTGGATTTACTTTTCTAAAGACTTCTTTATATGTACTTGTTGATTTAATTTTTTGTCAGTAATATCCAAAACCATTTTAAAAGAATAACAGGGGCACAGAGCTCTGCTATTCATTGTGATATATCAGGTTTCCTAGTTTGCTCTCTTACAGGAGTTTGTAGTCCAATGGGAAATAGACTAAACTAAAACCTATATCTAGTTTAACTGAAGTTCAATTTCTGCTGGCATTGAGGAGAAACCCACTTTGTCCCTATTCCTTCCCTGTCCCATTTTGAACCGTTTGTGGGGTAGAGAGAGTAGATGAATGATGGATCTCAAGGATGGATCAATGGATTTAGGGCACATGTGAGGCAACATTTGGAAGATATACAGCTGCAGCTGGAGGGTAATGTGAGCCCACTCAGTGACGTGATGGCAAAGGTTAACAACTGGCCCTGTAGGTATTTTTGATGTGGAACTACTGTATTAAATGCCTAGGATTGCAAGAGTTTTTTTTTTTTCCCCCCTAACTCTCAATGTGCTTGAGGTCCCATGTTAAGAGTTCAAGGGTTGAACTTCCAGGAGAACTTTCACCTTTCACTGATAATAGAAGACGTGAAGACAAACAAACAAAAGCACTGTGATAATTAACCAGCAGAATGTGACTGCCGATCTAAAAATTCTGTATCATTCTTAAATGAGCAGGGAATCTAAGTGCCAGTAGAGGCTGGGAAGAAATAGTAAAAAAGAAGGGAGAAGGAAAAGAGTGACTGAGGGGGAGAACATGGAGGAGAGAGATAACTTGGTAATTGTTAGCAAAAGTGGCTGATTTGGTGAAATGAAACAGAAAAACATGGAAGAGGAAAAATATCATACTCATATTATTATTAAATTTGCTTCCAGTATCAACATATTTGGAAGAATTAAATACTGATATAATAACTAAGTCAATGTTCATACTGTGCATTAAAATACATAAAAGCTTGCAAAAATTTAAATGTGATAATTCTAAAAACTATATGCTCAGGAAATTGATAAGTCTCTTTGGACAGCTAAACTCAAGGTTTTTGTGTGCTTTAAAGTTTTAAATGAAGTAGTCATACAACCATCTACTTAAAATAAGAAATTAATCATAAATGATATGTGAATAATCTCAATTTCCTGAAAGTTCAACTGTTAAATTACAAAATAGTTCCTCACTTTCATTTTCAATGCTCACTAGGAGATAATTACTTTTATCTTTATGCATTTTTTCATGAGTAGGCCTCAGAATTTTTATAAACAGTTTTGAAATCTATATTAAATCTCCCACTGCCAAACAGCTCTAGGACAACAAAGAAGAGATGGAATTTCAAGGTATTTTCAAAGGTCTCTCTAAACCCTGTTTAAAAAAATGTATTCCACTTTTTTTAGTTTCTATCGCATCTTTTAAATAAATGGCATATTACCAAAGCAATGAATTTTGAAATGAATTATTCAGCAGTGAGTTTGGAAATGTCCTGTTTACTGTCCATTCCCATTTCAGTCATTACACGGTCCTAAATGATGTTGGAATGTAAGTATCACTGAGAGAGTTAAATTAGAGTATGTATGTGCCATCCTCATAATTAAAAATCCTAGTGAGTACCAGAGAGTAACTGTCTACATAACAGGGAAAGAGTCTATCCCTTGATTATTTGCACTTATGAATGATATAGCCAAGGAATCATATCAATAAACAAATGCATAATGACAAAAGAATTTAGATCTTACAGAGTATTATATGATGTTCAATAATACAAGCTAAGAGAAAAACAGAATATCCACAGTTGAAAGTTAAGAAAGATTTACATATACACATATTTCAGTAATTCTTTGTAATGTAGTGGACTGCTTTTGCATGTGCTGATGAGGGAAACTAAATTAAGCCTTAGAGGAAAATCCATAGTGACTAGAATAAATGGAGATGAGAATGTAAAATATGTGGTTAAAAGACAAAATGTGAGAGCACTATTAGGAAGAATAGAGAACAAAAGACAATTAAAAGGAGGACTGAGTGACACAAGGATAGTTTGAAGATATAAAATGAGATTACATTGGAGTATTCTAGAACTGATAGGTAAAATTGATAAATATATGCAAAAATTACGATAAACCTTTTTCTTTCCCAATTTTTAAGAGAATCAAGACTAAATCATGTAATTTTTTACTCCCATCCTTCTTTCCTTTATATCAACTTTTTCCAATCTTCATCTCATACATTTCTGATGTCTTCAAAACTTTCTCATCAGTTTCTGAAATTCTACCTTCTAAGTCACTGAGGTTTCTCTTTCTTTAAAACAATTTAACCAATAAATGATAAAACTGCCATTTATCCAGCTAGCATTCAAAAGACTGCTCTATCATTTTTCTTCCTATGTATGATTGAATGTTAATTTTAACTATTAAATTCTAAACTATACACTAAAAAAGAACTATCACAAAGAGAAATTAAGGAAATAATCCCATTTACCACTGTATCAAAAAGAATAAAAAACATAGGAATAAACCTACATAGGGAAGAAAAAGACCTGTACTCTGAAAACTATATGGAAATGATGAAAGAAATTGAAGATGACACATACACATGGAAAGAAATACCATGTTCTTGGATTGGAAGACTCAATATTGTTAAAATGACCACACTACCCAAGGCAATCTACAGATTCAATGCAATCCCTACCAAAATACCAATGGCATTTTCCACAGAACTGCAACAAAAAAATCTTAAACTTTTTATGAAAACACAAAAGACCCCAAATAGCCAAAACAATCTTGAGAAAGAAGAATAGAGCTGGGGGAATCATATTCACTGACTTCAGACTATACTACAAAGCTACAGTAATCAAAACAGTATGGTGCTGGCACAAAAACAGACACATAGATCAACAGAACAGAATACAGCCCAGAAATAAAACCATGCACTGTGATCAATTAATCTATGACAAAGGAAGCAAGAATATTCCATGGAGAAAAGACAATCACTTCAATATGTGGTGCTGAGGAAACTGGACAGCTACATGTAAAATAATGAAATTAGAACATTCTCTGACACCACATACAAACATAAACTCAAAATGGGTTAAAGTCCTAAATGAAAGACTAGATACTATAAAACACCTTGAGGAAAACATAAGCAGAACACTGTTTGACATAAATCTCAGTGATATTTTTTGGATCCACCTCCTAAGGTAAAGAAAATAAAGCAAAAATAAACAAATGGGACTTACTTAAACTTAAAAAGGTTTTGCACAACAAAGGAAACCATCAACAAAATGAAAAGACAACCTACCAAATGGGAGAAAATATTTTCAAATGATATGACTAATAAGGGATTAATATCCAACATATACAAACAACTCATACAACTCAACATCAAAACAAACAAACAAACAACCTGATTTAAAAATGGGCAGAAGAACTGAGCAGACATTTTCCAAAGAAAAAATTTCATATGCAGACACATGAAAAGATGCTCAACATAGTCAGTCATCAGAGACATGTAAATCAAAACCATAATGAGGTATTACCTCACACTTGTCAGAATGGCTATCAACAACAACAAAAACACAAATAACAAATGTTGGCAAGGATGTGGAGAAAAGGGAACCCTTGTGCACTGTTGATGGAAATGTAAATTGGTGCAGCCACTGGGGAAAACGTATGGAGGTTTTTCAAAAAACTAAAAACAGAACTACCATATGACCCATCAATTCCACTCCTGGGTATATATCTGAAAAAAACAAAAACACGAATTTGAAAAGATATATGCCCCCCAATGTTCATAGCAGAATTATTTACAATTGCCAAGATACGGAAACAACCTAAGTGTCCAACAACAGATGAATGGATAAAGAAGATGGTGTGTGTGTGTATACACATACATACAATGGAATACTACTCAGTCATAAAAAGATGAAACATGGCTATGTGCAGCAACATAGATGGACTTGGAGGGCATTACACTAAGTGAAATAAGTCAGACAGAGAAAAAAAACACTCTGTGATATCACTTACATGTGGAATCTAAAAAAAATACAGCAAACTAGTGAATATAGCAAAAATGAAGCAGAGTTACAGATACAGAGAACAAACTAGTGGTTACCAGTGGTGGTGGTGGGGCAACAGAGGAATTGGGGACTGGGAGGTACAAACTACTTGGTGTAAGACAGGCTCAAGGATGTGTTGTACAACACAGGGAATATAGCCAATGTTTTATAATAACTGTAAATGGAAAATAACCTTTAAAAATTGTATAAAAAATAAAGAAATATCCCATAAAGAAGATGCTCTATCATTTTTCTTCCTTTGTATGATGGAATGTTAAATTTAAGTATTAAATTCTAAACTGTATATTAGCACATTAGAGACAATTCAACTTGCTAAGGAAAAACTGATAAAAAATAAGTGCAAAATTAGAATATTATAGGACATTTGAAAAATGAGGAAATTTAAAAAACTCATTCTCAATCTATCTATAGTTAATGACTCAGTAAAATTATTCTCACTGCCTTTTAAAAAAAATCACTGATTGTTTTTAAATTACTTTAAAAGTTTCTTTTTTTCTTTAACTACATCAGTCTTTACTGACCACTCATTGTTCAAAGGACAGAACTGAGGTCAAGTGTTACTGCAAGCAGTTTTAGAAATACAGCACTAGATGTCATCTAAAATTGATTGGAAAGACAAACCAACTAAACAACAGTCCACAGGATGGAGTAGAGAGCAAAGGATATATCTGAGGAAATCAAGAGGTAATCCGATTGTGAGAAGCACAGAAGCAGAGGGACAGCCAGCAGGAAGGAAACAGCGTGTGCCTTCTATCCAATGGATGGTAAATCAGGTTAACTAACTGCAAGGAAATGGCATTACTTTTAGCTCTAACTTAACTTCACTCCCAATATATGTGTTCTTGGAAAATCTGTACTCATATTTCTATTCTCCTGGGTAATATTTTGGAGATATTTTCTTTAATATCTCTATTGGAACATAATTGCTTTACTATGGTGTGTTACTTTCTGCTGTATAATAAATTGAATCAGCTATACATATACAAATATCCTCGTATTTCCTTCCTCTTGTGTCTCCTTCCCCCCTCCCTATCCCACCCAACTAGGTCATCACAAAGCACTGATCTGATCTCCCTGTCCTATGTGGGTGCTTCCCACTGGCTATATACTTTACATTTGGTAGTGTATATACGTCTATGCCACTCTCGCAGTTCACCCCTGCTTACCCTTCCCCCCCACCCCGTGTCCTCAAGTCCATTCTCTACGTCTGCGTCTTTATTTGTGTCCTGCCCCTAGGCTCTTTAGAATCTTTTTTTTTTTTTTTTTGGATTCCATATATATGTGTTAGCATACAGTATTTGTTTTCCTTTTTCTGACTTACTTCACTCTGTATGACAGTCTCTAGGTCCAGCCACCTCACCACAGATAACTCAATTTTGTTTCTTTTTATGGCTGAGTAATATTCCATTGTATATATGTGCCACGTCTTCTGTATCCATTCATCTGATGATCGACACTTAGGTTGCTTCCATGTCCTGGCTATTGTAAATAGAGCTGCAATGAACACTGTGGTACATGACTCTTTTTGAATTATGGTTTTCTCAGGGTATATGCCCAGTAGTGGGATTCATGGGTCGTATGGTAGTTCTATTTTTAGATTTTTAAGGAACCTCCATACTGTTCTCCATAGTGGCTGTATCAATTTACATTCCCACCAACAGTGCAAGAGGGCTCCCTTTTCTCCACACTCTCCAGCATTTATCATTTATAGATTTTTTTGATGGTGGCCGTTCTGACCAGAATGAGGTGATACCTCATTGTACTTTTTTTTTTTTTTTTTTGCGGTACGCAGGCCTCTCACTGTTGTGGCCTCTCCTGCTGCGGAGCACAGGCTCCGGACGCGCAGGCTCAGCGGCCATGGCTCACAGGCCCAGCCGCTCCGCGGCATGTGGGATCTTCCCGGACCGGGGCACGAACCCTCGTCCCCTGCATCGGCAGGCGGACTCTCAACCACTGCGCCACCAGGGAAGCCTCTCATTGTACTTTTGATTTGTATTTCTCTAAAGTTTAGTGATGTTGAGAATCTTTTCATGTGTTTGTTGGCAACCTGTATATCTTCTTCGAAGAAATGTCTGTTTAGGTCTTCTGCCCATTTTTGGATTGGGTTGTCTGTTTTTTTTGATATGGAGCTGCATGAGCTGCTTGTATATTTTGGAGATTAATCCTTTGTCAGTTGATTCATTTGCAAATATTGTCTCCTATTCTGAAGGTTGTCTTTTTGTATTTTCTATGGTTTCCTTTGCTGTGCAAAAGCTTTTAAGTTTCATTAGCTCCCATTTGTTTATTTTTGTTTTTATTTCCATTTCTCTAGGAGGTGGGTCCAAAAGGATCTTGCTGTGATTTATGCCATAGAGTATTCTGCCTATGTTTTCCTCTAAGAGTTTTATAGTGTCTGGCCTTACATTTAGGTTTTTAATCCATTTTGAGTTTATTTTTGTGTATGGTGTTAAGGAGTGTTCTAATTTCATTCTTTTACATGTAGCTGCCCAGTTTTCCCAGCATCACTTACTGAAGAGGCTGTCTTTTCTACATTGTAAGTTCTTGCCTCCTTTGTCATAGCTTAGATGACCATATGTGCGTGGGTTTATCTCTGGGCTTACTATCTTGTTCCATTGGTCTATATTTCTGTTTTTGTGCCAGTACCAGACTGTCTTGATTACTGTAGCTTTGTAGTATACTCTGAAGTCTGGGAGCCAGATTCCTCCAGCTCCGTTTTTCTTTCTCAAGATCGTTTTGGCTATTCAGGGTCTTTTGTGTTTCCGTATAAATTGTGAAATTTTTTGTTCTAGTTCTGTGAAAAATGCCATTGGTAGTCTGATAGGTATTGCATTGAATCTGTAGATTGCTTTGGGTAGTAGAGTCATTTTCACAATGTTGATTCTTCCAATCCAAGAACGTAGTATATCTCTCCATCTTCTTGTATCGTCTTTAATTTCTTTCATCAGTGTCTTAAAGTTTTCTGCATACAGAAAACTTTCTGCATACAGAAAACATCTCCTCTTTGGGGGAGATGCTATTCAAACCAGTACACACTTAATGCTCCATGGTCCAGAAGTGCTCCCAAGCAGAAACCCAGGTGATTATGGGCATAATATATCTGTTTCCCCTCTATTAAATATCCCTGTTCTGCCTATTGTACAATATTGAAAAGTTTTTCCTTTTAGTATATTTGGTCCAAGGTTTCAGTTGTTTAGTGCAAAAGGGCTAGTCTGCTACTAGTTACTACATCATAGTCCAGAAGTGGAAATTTCTCTGAATACATAAAGTTTTAAGTAAAAATTCCAAATGTAATTATTTTTGAAGTCTCAGTAGAAACTTTTTCTAGGTGTTGGCTGTGGAACCAACCTAAACTCAGGAGGACACCAAATTTTGATTTTCCTTCTCTGACATTTTGGTTCCTTTGTAAAAAAAAAACCCAAAAAACTATGTGCATTGGGTCCTCTGAGAAGGAGATGCTGAGTTAGGAGAGCTAGGAGTACAACAGATTTGTTGGCGAGTTATACTAGTGAAAGGAAAGAGGTAGAAGTAGGATTGGGAATGGGGAGCCATCAGGCCCTAATGCAGAAATGATGAATTCTGACAGCTCAATACGGAGGAGGGAATAGCCCTCAGAGAAGTCCTGCTTTGGATGGAAATGACTGGGCCTCTGTACCACAGTGTTTTGCAGTCAGTGACTGGGGCCACCACCAGAAGAGTGTGATCTTAGCTCAGAAGTGGAGGCTGGCCTGAAGGAGTTAGCACCTGAGGCTGATGGCACAACCACAGTCCTTGCGACTGCTCAATGAGTCCTTACTTGAAGAAGAGCTGAGTGGCCCATCTCCAAATCTGCCACTGTCCTCCCCGTGTGCCACATGAGTCCACTTATCCATACACATCTGGGGAGCCCTTATCCAGAATTTGAGTGCCCTTGCCTTTGTGAGGGGACACTTAGAAGGATGATATGAATGTGGATAAAATATGATCCCTTTCACAGTGGTGTCTTTCAGGTCTTCCCAGAAATGGAATCTTTTGGTAGATCAGCATGCTTTACCCAGAATACTCATTCATGCCCACTGCCCTGAGCTTTTTAATTCATGTATCAACTGTCTGCCAAAGCATTTCTGGCATTTCAACTTGGTGCAGCAAAGCCATCACTTTCTGGAGGTTTCTAGTACCATCTCAGCAGTAAATTTTAGAGTTCTTCCTGTGGTGTTAAATCCTATATCTCAAAAGAGGTCCCAAGGCAATAAAGGCACTCTTATCCAGTCTTATATGACCGTCTTGATCAAGCACCCTCAAAATTGAGTCCTACTTGTACTCTCCCAGTTCCTGACAATACTTGGCAGCTAACCATTACAGCTCTTTTGACATATAGCCCTTTTTCTCCCTTAAGATATGTGACCTATTCCTAAGATATGCTGCTACTTATTCCTTGTTAGTGGCTTGAAGACAGGAGAGGAGGTAAGGCTAGGTCCTCAAGTTAACCCCTGTTGTTTTGGTTGGGAGAGGTTTCTGCAGTGCCTTCCGTCACAGGGAGATCGCAAGCTCTTAAAAGGGAGAACTGGCCACGTATGCAGACTCTGAGGTTCACCAAGATTCCATGCATCAGGGTCCCAGGTTCTCCCAACCAGGGTCATGACCTTGGCACAAAGACCTGCTCAGCTGAATATTAAAATGTCACTGAAACTTAAAAACTCTATTAAATCCTTAGTTTATTTTCTCTTCTCTCCCTCTGCAGGAGATAAAGCCCTCTGGCTCTCACACTTAGTTTTCAATTATTTGTTAAAAGCTTTTAACCTTTCAACATCTTTCAGTTAGGGTATCAATGAAATTTAATTTCAATCAACAGATTCAACTGACCTTGTATGCATTGTTTTCTCTGTATTTGCACCAGTGACATGGTGAAATTTTAGTAACCAGCTACCAGCTTGAGCTGGGGACTATCCATGCCCCACAGTCCTCCTGACATATGGTTATCATTTCCAGCTGGGCAGGAAGTGATCCAGTTCTAAAACTCCAGTTCTGGCATCGAGTCCGCTAAGAGTCAGATACCAAAATGTTGTTAGATGTACAACAGTTATATTGGGAAGACACACCTGAGAAAGGAAAGTGGAAGGAGCAGGATTGGAACGGGGTAGTCATCAAACCATGGTGTAGCTCAAAGAGTCTGCAAAACATGAAATGAACTGGAAAAGTTCTGAGCAGAAATGACTATGTCCTGACGTCACAGTCTTGCTCAGTCATTGGCTGGGGCCTTCCTGTAGAAAGCATGTCTTCAGTTCAAAAGCTGAGGTGGGCCTGACGGAGTTAAAGCTAGAAGGCTCTCCAAAGTCCTTGCGGCTAGACAACGAGTCCTTGCTTGAAGAGGGATCTTGATGCACTTCTATGTCTACTGTAAGTAGCTAAGTAACCAAGTAATTGAATGAATGAATGAATGAATGAATAAAATAAAATAAATATTCTAGCAGCAACAATGATTTCACTAGTAAAGCAGCATGTCCTGGGTAAGTCCATGACATACCGATAACCAAAGGTCACTTCAGGTTTTTCTTCCAGGTCACGATATGAAGACTTTGGGCAATGATGTATAGCAGATCTCCAAATGTTAATTTGAGAAGCCTGGGCTGTACTGTGAATTAGAAGCCAGATTCAGAGTGATCCATTAAGGACAAGTGCACCATTGACTTTGCTGGATATGAATAACCCATATGTAATTTGGTATCACAAATGCTTTTTCCAGCTGTACTTTACTGAAAGTACCACCCTTTACACAAATGCCATTGTTTTCTGTGGGGAGCATTTATTGTGCTCTGTATATAAACCAGACCTACTTCAACTCCTCACAAAGTCATAGGACACAATAACTGGAGACATTAGTAAAGACAATAAATTCATCCAGAGAAGATGCAGCAGAAACACGTAAGAAGGACAATTTTAAAGTACAGTTGACAGTGAAAAGACTGGAAAGTACAGTTGACAGTGAAAAGACCGGTGAAAGTTTGGTAAAATAATAAACCTGTGGTAGGTGGAGAAAAAGTGAGGACTATTATTAAGAGTGTACAAAATCCACTTTCAGAGACTAAGCCCAGAAATACAGAAAGTATCACAGATTGGGAAAAAACATTAAAAAAACAAATCAGTTAGAAGTTAGAGGATATTAGATATGAACTGGAGATTCAGACAAACAAGAGGGAGTTCCAGATTGAAATCCTATGTTACATTTGCTAAGGCAGGTCTACTGCAAGGTAATGAAGATCGTGCGACTATTTAAAGCAGAGACAAGCATATTTTCTACACCCTTTTCCTTTTCTTTTCCCAGGGAGTAGATCTGAAGGAAGGACAGTGGAGAGACTGAGGAATCATGTTCCTAACTAGACAAAGGGAGAGCTCTTCACAGAATTGGTCACCAGAAGTAAGCATGTTTGTGCTTATCTATGTATATATTTTATTCTTTTTTTAACATCTTTACTGGAGTATAATTGCTTCACAGTGGTGTGTTAGTTTCTGCTGTATAACAAAGTGAATCAGCTATACGTATACATATATCCCCATATCCCCTCGTCTTGCGCCTCCCTCCCACCCTCCCTATCCCACCCTACGTGTATTAGAAAATTCAAAATAATTTGCACAAAAATTGGAGCTAGGGACTTCATAGAAGGCTAATATTAGCAGATTTTTAAAAATCTGATATTGCAAATATCTGAAACATCTCTTCAATTCCCATGTTGTAATTTTATGCTCTACAAGCAATCTTCTGATTATAGCTTGGCTTTTCTAGATTTTGTCCAGAGAAAGAATGCATATAGGAGCTTAGTCCCTATACAGCAGCCTTTATAGTCTTTAATGTAAGCCAGTAAATCAGTGTTCTTGTTACAGACACTGGTGTTTTTGAGTTTAATTTGATTTCACCTGTGAGAGATAGATAGCGCACCATTTGGTATGTGCAACATCAGGTTTCTGTACCTATGTGGTTGAAGGCTAGACTGTGAAATGAGTTGATTTCACAAAGGTAAGAGCCAATTTATAGGGGCCTGTCTGATAGGCACACAATCCCAGATTCCTCATTTACTGTGAGATGAATCTTCGAAATTTTCACCTATACTATAAATCATTATTAGAATCTTTTAGAACTTCAGCTCTATGAGCGCAAGCAACTTTGCTTTATTCACTGAGGTATCCCAAGTACCTATAACAATGCCAAGCATAAAGGAAGCACTCAATTTTACATATTGTTAACAACTCACTCTCCTTAAATAAAATTGTTCCTGTGTATAGTTTTAGTATAAGTTTTAGATAAATTTAGATTTCTATAAGTAATTTGGAATTATGGATTTATTTTCTTTGTACACTTGAACGATTCCTAGGGATCCTGAAGCATAAAGCAAAACACCACTCTCTATTCTAGAATTTATGACAAGCAACATATATTGGCAGCTGTTAAATTAACAGTTAACATTACAACCTATCTAAATTTATCTATTTTACTATAAACTGTTTATTTTCTTCATTTGTATTTTTAGCCATATTACAATTTCTTAAGGATGGTGAAATATTTCCATATTTGATAGACTATTTTCTCTAGAGAGGAATTTACTAGGTGTTGAGATATTTCACGGGTAAAATTATCATCTTCAATACAAATGGAAAAGTGAGTATAACCAATTCTTGTCATACGAGTGAGTGCAGAAAAAGGTTTGGTGCTTATAAAAGCTGGAAAAGTTAGCTTCTAATTTTCTGTTTTTCTTGCAGTTATAAAATGCTTCAGAATTCTAATGTACAATATGATTTCAGATATTCCACTGTAACATACTTGAAATCAAGTAAAAAAATATTTACACTAGTCACATTGTAAATGGATTCTGAGAGTTTAAGTGTCATGATTTTCTAAATATTTAAAGACTAAGCTACCGTTCAAAGTGAAGTACTCTCAAAGAAATGAGTAAAGTACAGAGTCAAAAAGTGGTGGAGGGGGTTAAAACCTGAGCATAGTGCTGGGCTGTCATGGTGATTGCTTCTGATTGCCCAGTATGGTTTTCTCACCTGCTCCTTCTTCTAGAAAAGACTCTTAACTCTGGTTATAGAGTGAGCCCAGTGCCTAGACATACTCCACAATAATGCCAGGCACATGACCCAGCAGGACCAATCAGTGCCCTTCTCTGGAATTTTTATAAGAATATTGGGGGTTCAAAGGGGAGATTAACTTCTGCTCTAGAAGGTAATCTACATAAAGTAAACTTGGAACTTGGAGCAGCATTTTCTCAAGCCACAGGGCAGAAGTTTGTCAATGGGAGGAAGAAACACAACACACAAACTAAACAGAAATAAAAAAGGAGATCAAGAGAAGGGCAGGTTGCAATGAAACTGATTTACAGGGGCAGATTTTTGAGATCTGGGGTGTCAAGGAGGCTTTTGATCAGTCACTTAGTCTACTTGGGCTGCCATAAAGAAATTCCATTAGTATTATTTATAGGTATTTATTTCTCACAGTTCTGGAAGTTTGGAAGCCCAACAGCAAGTGTTGTCAGATTTGGTTTCTGAGGAGTGCTCTCTTCCTGGCTTGTAGATGGCCACCTTCTTGCTATGTCCTCTCTTGGCCTTCCTCTTCTTCTTATAAGTCCCCCAATCAATCTAATTAGAACCTCCTCACCCTTATGATCCCATTTAAGCTTAATTACCTCCTAAAAGTCCCATCTCCAAATATCATCACATTGGTGGGGTACAGATTCAACATTTGCATTTTGTGCGGACACAGGTTAGTCCCTAGCAATCACAAAGTGAAATGCATTTCTTCACTTTTGCTTGATCTTTCCCACATGAGTGCCTTTCTGCGGCTGTTCCCTCCACTTTGCCTGTTTAACTGTTATTCATCCACAGCTCAGTTCATCATCATTTCTTCATGGGAACTTTCTCTGACGTCTATGATTAGGTGAAATATCCTTATTACACTCTTATTTTATGTTCTCATACTGTCCCATGCTTTTCTTTTGGAGCACTTTCATAACTGTCAGGTTATTTGTGCAAGAACTTGCTCCAGGTCTGTTTTCCTATTTTATTCTAATATTCTTGGGGCCAATGACTGTGTCTTATGTGCTCACAACTGCATCAGCAATATTATCATAGCTCCTGGTATTCTGTAAGTAGTAAATAGCAGTTTCTTGAGTAAAAAGATAAATATGAGACTAATCTGGTTATAAAATAAAAGCCCAAGTATTTTCCAAGCAGAGGTAAGAGCATATGCAAAGACTCTGAAATAGTTAGAATCTTATCTGAATGAAGGAGCTATGAAAAAGGAAACTAAACTAACACACATTGTTAATTAACTATACTCCAAAATAAAATTATAAAAAGAAAAAAAGGGGCTTCCCTGGTGGTGCAGTGGTTAAGAATCTGCCTGCCAATGCAAGAGACACAGGTTCAAGCCCTGGTCCGGGAAGATCTCGCATGCTGTGGAGCAACTAGGCCCTTGTGCCACAACTACTGAGCCTGCAAGCCACAACTACTAAGCCCGTGTGCTGCAACTACTGAAGCCTGTGCACCTAGAGCCTGTGCTCTGCAACAAGAGGAGCCACCGCAATGAGAAGCCTGCACACTGCAGTGGGGAGAGGCCCCCACTCGCTGCAACTAGAGGGGGCCCACACACAGCAATGAAGGCCCAACGCAGTCAAAAATTTAAAAAAAGAAAAAAAAAGAAAACTACATTGAGTGAAACATGGAGGGTGAGGAGGGTGGAAGGCTTGGAAGGGATCTGATTCTGCAGTTTCTTAATTTTTCTGTGAGGGAATTTTGTCTTTTTTCCTAAGAGAAATGAGCATATGTTGAAAAATTTTAAGCAAGAAAATGGCATGCTTTGTTTTGCATATTATTAGAGTCTTTCTGGCTCTTAAGCGGGAAATAATTGGACAAGAGCAAGATGGATATAGGTCGAACAGAGGGGAGGTCTTCTAAGAATCTAGAAAGGAAATAACTGAAACTGAACTGAGGTAGTGACATGGAGGTGGGAAACCAAGAATATTAAAAGGTGCTTGAATGAGCACATACAATAGTTTGTATTTAACCTATAGTAAGGCAGTCCAATATTTCGATTATAACAGGCTAATGCTCCCCTTTGTAAATAATGTCAATTTCCACTTATGTCAAAATTACTCAATATATGCTGTTATGGTTAAGATAATTTCGTGCCAAGAAAATATAAATGAGGGGTAGCAGTAATAAATGAATGGGAAGTCAATGATTTGCTATTAAAATCCTTCAGGCATTCAATTTTATGGAGGCCCTGCAACCAGCTAATAAAGTAACCAATTCATAAAAATGTATAAACGCACTTCATAATGTTCAGGGTACGCTTGCTTATATCTGGCTGTCTTAATAATAAATTCCAGAGCTTAAGTCAATAGGTATATGAATTAGAGGTATTTTGCTGAGGGCTTTATTTTATAATCTTTTTGTAAAGTATGAAATGCTTAATTCCATTAAACAAAAAATTCAGTGTGAAGCTTATAAAAATTCTCAATAATCAGAAAACATTACTAAAGTTTTTGAAGGACGGAAGTTGTTTTGCTCTTTCTTTTGTTCTTCTATTGACTTTCAGTCAACAGCTGGGTGTCAGGAATTTGCTTATTATTTTAAAATTAATTTGAATAGTAATTAAAGACTGGTAGAAAATATCTGCATAATGAAATATTTAGGTCAAGATGGGTGACTGAATACTCAGGTTTTTCTCTACTCCTTTTGAAAAACATATTGAAAGGCCCAAAATAAATACTAATAAAATAATACCTGTGCTAGTGACCTCAGAAGACTGCAAGGACTTAGTAAACAAGAGAACTGAAGGATTAAAGGAATTGACTGAGAACTAAAAGGGGTCAGTATGATTGTGAAAATTAGGATAGCTGACGAGTTGGTAAGTCCATGCCGCCCAACGACAGAAAGCAGCTTCAAAGGTGAGTTTTCATAACAGAATCTTGGAATCACCATCAGAAGGGGACTGAGGACTGTTTGCTTTATGTAGTCTGCCAAAGGGTGTCAAAACAACTACTCTTATTTTCTTTCTCTAAATGCTGCTGGCTCCAGTGTTTGCCATGGCTTCACCAGGGGAATAAAGTTCACCAAATGAAATGTAGACGTTTTGATGTGGAAAACTCTAAGAGCATTGGGGTTGTGGAAGTAGAGTACTGCCGTAAGAAAAAGGGGATCCCAAAATAAGAAAAGAAACTATGAAAAGAAAATTCACCTAGTCATGGTCCTAAAAGTCTTGCTTTACACTTCCACAACCACTTTAGAAAAGCTTTGTTAATTTCCACAAAAATAACCTGCTAGAATTTTGATATGGATTGTATTAATTATATAGAGAAATTAGGAGACAAATCACATCTTTACCTTACAAGCCTTCCAGCTATGAGTATGGTATATCCTGCCATCTATTTAGGCTTTGGTTCATCGCTATAATGTTTTATAGATTTCCACTGTAAAGTTCTTGCACATATTTTCATGTTCATTCCCAAGTACTGCCTATTTCTGATGCTAATTTAAACACTGTCATTTAAAAATATTTTCTATTAATTGATGTTATTTTGGAAATGCAATAGGATTTTATATATTGACCCTTTGTCTTGCAATCTTGGTTAATTAACAGACTAATTTTATCTCATGTAGATTGTTTTCGGTTTTCTACATATATACGTTGTCCACATACTACAATGAAAGCTTTTTTTCCATTTTATTTTCTATTCCTATATATTTATTTCATTTTCTGGCTTTGTTGTAAAAATTAGGACTTCTAGAAAAATGGGTGACAAGAAGAGTAAGAGTGAGCGTCTTTGTACCCTTCCAGCTCTGGAGGGGAAAGTTTTTGAAATTTCACGAGTGCATATAATATAGGCTGTAGGAATTTGTGGGTATGTTGTATCTGATTGAGAAAGTTAGTTTTTCCCCAGGGGTGCTTAAGAGGATTTTTAAAAAAAAATCATGTTTCACTGTTCAATTTTATCAAGCGCTTATTCTGCATCTATTAATAAAAGCATATGAATCTCTTTTTTTATCCTACAAATATGTAAAGTACACTAATTTTTGATGGTTAAACCTGCCTTGTATATCTAAAATAAATCCAACTTAGTTTTGATATGTCTTTTATATATTGTTGCATTTGTTTTTTATTGTTGTTGTTGATTTATCTGTATTTTAGCATCTATGTTCACTAGAAAGATCAGCCTGCAAATTTCCTTTAAGGTCTTTGCCAGGTTTTGATCTCAACATTATGCTGGCCACATAAAATGAATTGGGAAGGGGCTTTCCTGGTGGCGCAGTGGTTGAGAGTCCACCTGCCGATGCAGGGGACACGGGTTCGTGCCCCAGTCCGGGAGGATCCCACATGCTGCAGAGCGGCTGGGCCCATGAGCCATGGCCTCTGAGCCTACACGTCCGGAGCCTGTGCTCCACAACCAGAGAGGCCACAACAGTGAGAGGCCCGCGTACCACAAAAAAAAAAAAAAAAAAAAAGAATTGGGAAGTACTCCCTTCTTTTCTATCTTGTATAAATTGTATAGAAATTATTTCTTAAATTCACCAATGAAGTCCTCTAGTCTGTTTTCTTTGTATCATGCCTTTTAAAAAACAATAAAACAGCTCTATAGAACCATAACTCATATTCCACTACCCAAATAAAGTTTGCAATTCAACTTTTTTCTTATATTCACAGAATGGTACAATAATCACTACAGTCAATTTTGGAACATACTGATCACTCTGAAAAGAAACCCCATATCCTTTATCCTTCCCATTTATTCTCAACTCCTACAAACCTAAGCAACCACTAATCTACTTTCCAACTATACAGATTTGCCTAATATAGACTTTTCATATAAACGAAATCATAAAAAATGTGGTCTTTTGTGACTCACGTGTTACACTTAGTGTAATATTTTCAAGGTGCATGAACGTTGTAGCATGCATCAGTATTTCATTAGTTCTTATTGGCAAATAATGGCAAATAATGTTTTCCTGTATGGATGTATATACCACATTTTATTTAACTGTTCGCCAGCTGATAGACAAATCTTCTTTAAATTATTTATTGACTTATTTATTGGCTGTGTTGGGTCTTCACTGCTACATGCGGGCTTTCTCTAGTTGTGGACAGCGGGTGCCACTCTTTGGTGCGGTGCGTAGGCTTCTCAGAGCGCAGTCTCAGTAGTTGTGGCACACGGGCTTAGTTGCTCCACGGCATGTGGGATCCTCCAGGACCGGGGCTCAAACCCGTGCCCACTGCATTGGCAGGAGGGTTCCCAACCACTGCGCCACCAGGGAAGTCCTGATAGACAAATTTTGAGTTGTCTCCATTTTTTGGATAATATGAACAAGGCTGCTATTAACAATCATGTACAAGTTTTGGTATAGACATGTTTCCAATTCTCTTGAGTATATACCTAGGAGTGGACTTGATGGGTCATATGATAAATCTACGCTTAACCTTTTGAGTAACTGCCAAACTCTTTTCCAAAGCAGCTGCACTATTTTAAATCCTCACCAACAGTGTGTGAAGTTTCCAACTTCTGCCCATTCTCTACAACTTGTTATTATATGTTTTTTTATTATAGTCATCCTATAGTGTTAATTGATATCTAATTGTGGTTTTGATTTGTGTTTGCCTAATGAATAATGATGTTGAGCATCTTTTCATGTGCTCAATGGCCACTTTTTGGAGTAATGTTTATTCAAACCCTGTGTTCATTTTTCAATTTGGTTATTTGTCTTTCTTGTTGAGTTGTAAGAGTTCTTTATGTATTTTGCATATGAGTCCCCTATCAACTATATGATGTGTAAATGTTATGATAAAGGGATTATGCTCCAAGAACAGGCAGTAGGACTAAATGTTAGTATACCTAACAACAGAATTTCAAAATACTTTCAGCAAAAACTGAGAGAATCCATATATGGTGTAAGGCCTAAAAACAGAACCCAAAATTACGTGCTAAAGACATCTGGTGAGATCAAAAGGTTTTTGAATGCTCTAACTGCCAATTCTCCCCCTGGACTCTGATACCATGTATAAGTCTACAGTCCAAGGGAACCAGGCACAGTTCTTGCTTATCTCCAAACACCTGCCTTCAGTAAGGTAGGCCATAGAACTATTCAAACAAGCCAAACACATCAACCACTGGAACAAGGGGTCATCCTACCTTCTTGATACTACAAAGCCCTTGGTTGTTCACCCTTCCCAAGTGTAAACCTGGCTGGTCTGGCATGGTGTGCAGTGTCTTCCTACTGCATGCTGTGACTTTATGTGACTAATAAACTGCTTTAATCTCATCTTAGTGTCACGTGTCATGTGTATGGCCATCCCCTTAACCTAGGATGGAACCCCTTCCTCACCAGTAGGATGAATAGGAGGCATTTAAAACAGCTGGCATAATGAACAGCACAACCTAGCCACAACCTAGGATACTTGGTTAGCTTTAACGAACTGCTCTTGGCTCACTAACTTGCTCTGTGATACCCTGAAGCCTGCCTGGGACAACTGCTGTCAGGTTTCTCTAGTATATATAAGTGCTACAATTATACAAATGCTCGTGTACACTTTGTTGTCTTTTTCGGGTGTTGCCAACTCTACCAATCCTAAGATATTCTCATCTCTAAGGTGAGAACTGCTGTTAAGTGACTCTACCCCGTATGACTCTCAGGTTCAGACTGTATTTCGCAGGTCATCTCTGAGGCTCCCACTGTTAAGGCAGCAATGACACAGTGCCTTAATCAATCTAAGCTTGAGTCCTGCTTACCAAGGGTCAGGCTAGAGCTCTCCAGTCACTGCATCTAGCCCGGTGACTGTCACTGGATGCCCGGTGCAGCCATTCAGATAATTTTTTGTCATTGTGCACCTCTGAGATAGGGAGATGGACCAAATATGGTTCTCTGTGAAGTATGCAGAGATGGAGCCCACCAGCCCAGGGAGAATTATGCATGGAACCAGGTTGTTTATCAAGGAGCACTGTTGTTTAGGCAAGAGTAGTATCCTTGCCCATCTTCCACGCTGCTACTCCTCTTGCTGTTGTCACGAGCACTGACACAGTGGTGATAACAGGCACATGAAAAGATGTTCAGCATCGCTAATTACTAGAGAAATGCAAATCAAAACTACAATGAGGTATGATCTCACACCAGTCAGAATGCTCATCATCAAGAAGTCTACAAATAATAAAATATGCTGGAAAGGGTGTGGAGAAAAGGAGACCCTCCTACACTGTTGGTGGGAATGTAAATTGGCACAGCCACCATGGAGAACAGTACAGAGGTTCCTTAAAAAACTAAAAACAGAGTTACCATATGATCCAGCAATCCCACTCCTGGGTATATATCTGGAAAAGATAAAAACTCTAATTCAAAAAGATACCTGCACCCCAATGTTCACAGAAGCACTATTTCCAATAGCTAAGACATGGAAGCAACCCAAATGTCCATCAACAGATGAATGGATAAAAAAGATGTGGTACATATATACCATGGAATACTATTCAGCCATAAAAAAGAATGAAATAATGCCATTTGCAGCAACATGGATGGACCTAGAGATTATCATACTAAGTGAAGTCAGACAGAGAAAAACAAATATATCACTTATATATGAAATCTAAAATATGATACAAAAGAACTATTTACAAAGCAGAAATAGACTCACAGACATAGAAAATAAACTTATGGATACCAAAGGGGTAAGGAGTAGAGGGAGGGATAACTTAAGAATTTAGGATTAATAGATATAACACTGCTATATATAAAGTACATGAACAACAAGGCCCTACTGTATAGCACAGGGAACTATATTCAATATCTTGTAATAAACTATAATGTAAAAGAATATGAAAAATAATACATGTGTATAACTGAATCACTTTGCTGTACACCAAAAACTAAAACAATCTTGTAAACCAACTATACTTCAATAAAAAATAAAGATTAAAATCCAAAAAAAAACACAAACGCAGTGGTAACAGACTTAAAAATAAATGGGAATTTATTACCTGAGAAAGGTGATATTTTAAATAATTAGAAAGCGTAAATTCCCTCATAAACCCTACGGGAAAACTGAATAGGAATTTGGGGTGAGGGGAAATAATGTGCAGTTTCGTTAACTCCTTCCTTAGGCAAAGCAGAGTGGGATCAAACTTTAATATAAAAATTTGTAACCATAAAAATAACAGAGAGGAAAAGAAACTTAAAATTAGATTGAGGAGATAGTTTCCAGGACAAAAATGAAACTCAAGAGTCATACAAGCACACTTAATTTTGACTGAATAAAATTTAGAAATGTTTAAACAGTAAATAATATTATAAACAACAAAGCAAGAGTCACAAAGAATAACTAAGAAACAAACGGTTGCCAATGTTAACTTCCCAAAATTAATCTGTGGAATTAGGCCTGAACTAACAAGAATAATAATAAGTTTAGCTGGGGATGTGGTTGTGTTGGTTTGGGGGTTTTATTTTGTTTTTTTTTTACCTACAGTATTTTAAGGCCAGTCAATATTTATTGAGGTAAACATTAGGTTACTTTTATAGATGGGTTATATTTCATAGCATATAGAAATGATCTTTATTGTTTCAAAAGTCCACCTGATCAGGTCCAACTTCAGTTATAATTTAAGTAATAATATATCAATTAAGTAAATTAAAAAATAATAATTATATGATCTAATTCTAGAAGGTTTAAGGAAATAAAATTATATATTGTAAAAATTATAGTAAAGCCATCTATATTCTGGAAACAGTACCTTAGAGTTTATAATTGTATAAAATTTCAAAAGAGTAAATGCAACTTCAATTAAGTAACAAGTTAAACCAAAAAGGGATCCATCAGAATTAATTTAAAGACAGAAAACAAATCAGATTCCTTCTGAGTGTGTAAATATTTGGGATTTGCCTGCTCTAAGCCTCAGTCAAACCTACACACCACCCTACATCCCTGAGAATTCACATCTCACCCCTCCCACTCTCTTGAGGTCCTGATGAGAGAGAGAATAACCAAACTCCCTAGGGCCACTGCCCTACGCCTCATGTAGAACAGCAGAAACAAAGGGGCCACTTGGAAAAAGTTGTATTTAAAACTCTAATTCAGCCAACTTTTGCCTGTTGTGACCATTTTCTTTCCTTAGATCATTGAGTTTTCTCTTGGTCGATATTATAGCCAACAAACTTTCTTGAGCTATTTTCTCATGGGAATTGATCCACCTTGGGTTGAAGGAAACAGAATATCCAGTTGTTTCTCCAGGTCTTTGACCATCTTTCTGTAGAAGTTAAGGTTTTGATACAAAAGGTTAATGTTTTCGTAAACTATGTAAAATTTCTCCTCCATTTCTAAGAAGTAAATTCCCTCCTCAATTGATTTTCTGAAAAACTGCATTTCATATTGTTGATTTAGCTCTGGCAGTGTCTGGAGAATCAAGGGAAGCTTTTGAATCTCTCTTCCAAACTGTGCATTTTCTCACTGCACAGAAAGATGGCTGTTTTGTTTGGGAACTTTTAAAATACTCGTTCTTTCTTTCATTTAATTTTATTTAAGGAGACATTTAAGTTAACAGCATCAATGAGATTCTTCAAATTGACCTCTAATAATCTTGGTTTCCATTTTTGACATCCTTTTTGTCCAATGCCAGCTTGTCATCATCTGTGCAATCTTCTCTAAAGAGAGCAGGTAAGTTTATCATCTTAAGCACAGATTCAACCTGAGTTTTTTTTTTTTTTTTTTTTTTGCGGTACGCGGGCCTCCCACTGTTGTGGCGTCTCCTGTTGCATGTGCAGGCTCAGCGGCCATGGCTCACGGGCCCAGCCGCTCCGCGGCATGTGGGATCTTCCCGGACCGGGGCACGAACCCGTGTCCCCTGCATCGGCAGGCGGACTCTCAACCACTGCGCCACCAGGGAAGCCCCCAACCAGAGATTTTTAACTGGTTCTCTTTAGAGCTGACTTCTTGTTCCCTTTGTGTGTTGACATTTTCTGTTATTTTTTTTCTGTTCCTTCAACTTCTGTACTCTTCCTTTCAGCATCTTTTTGGGCAAGCAGCTGAACATTTTCATTAAAGACATTATTTCTTTCTGATTTTGTTCTGTAGTCTTCTGAAATGACTTTAAGATATTTTAGGCCTCAGTCACTTGAGACTGGGGAGTTTGACACCTCTTTTGAGTGACTGTGTCTGTCTTTTAAGACTAGCCATCATTATCTCATGAAGTGAAATTTTTGGTGGACTCTCTTTTCTGTCCTTGATCGAGAAGGTCTACTGTATTCCACAGGGAAAAGGTAGACCTGTTTGCATCTCTATTAAGTGCTGCCAAACACAGAGTTTGTAACTCCAGGTGACTGGCTTCCATCACAGGTGACTCCAGGGCTTCAAAGGTGTATGTAATGGGTCTAACCATCTAACTGACTTTTCGTGACTCTTCAACTCAAGCAGCAAGTCTCATGGTTAGCTTTTTTTTCCCTCAAAGTACATTGTCTTTTTATAACAAAAGCAATCAAAATTTCCAAGGGAAAAATCAAACACACTTGAGGCTTGTGTCTATAACTGAGACAATACCATCTGAGCACTCCACAGCTGCCACAAGACTGGCTGGAAAGACATGTTTGTGGCCATTGGCAGGTCAGGCCTTCCAAGGCTCCAAAAGTCACTGCCTCTGACCTCTGGACTACAACTTCCTGCCTAGAATCCTGTGAGTACTGTACCTTGAAACAAGTGTCTAACAACTAAGACAGACCATCAGTGGGGCTATGGGGCAAGGAAGGAGGGCAAGTTTATAACCTAGTACTCTTTAATTTTGTTCTGGTCGCTGCACAAGTAGAAAGGGTTCTTATTTGTAGTATACTGGGGGAAATGAAAAAGTCTGATTATAGCCAGAGAAGACCAGCCACAGGCTGTGACCCACAGGTTAACCATGGGGACGTAGGTGGAACCACGCCATAATCAAACCTATAGAACTAAAAATGAATTAAACTGGGTTTCTAGTTCTGTTTCTGTTTGCTCAACAACTTCATGACTTCAGACTTGAAAACAACAACCAATATGAGGAACACAATGCAGATTATAAATTATCTTCCTTTGGAGTATTCTATTTAAGCCCCACTATCCTATGAGGTTGGCAATCCCATGAGGTTGAAACTCCTAACAAGTCCATCATCCTATGAGGCTGTTAAATCTCTCTTAATGGATAAACTTACACTTGGACAGGTTAAATGGCTTGGTCAAAGACACCAACTAGTAAGTTGCAGGGTTTGATTTTTAATAAAAATCAACTGACTCCAAGTTTAGAGTTTTTAAGAAATACTTCTACATATAGACAACCTACTCACCCATCCTCCACTATTAAAATACAGACCTTGGTAAACAATGTCTATAGGCCACGAAACTCAAATATCCTCTAATCCCATTCTTTTCATCTTTTTAATACAACAGTAAAGTGTCTATCACATGTATCATTCATGCATCCATTTGATGATCCCTAATGGAACAATTCCTATGTGACAAGTACTAGGGTTACAAAATAGTCTGGTCAAGGAGACAAGCAAGTTAAAAGACAGCCAGAACATACTGTGAAAAGTGTTATCAGAGAAGCTAGTACAAGCCTAGGGAGATGGACCAAAGGCTCAGTACCATGGAGAATGACAGAGAAGTGAGTTTTGAAAGAAAAGTAGAAATTAGTTAATTCCAGTGCTAAGACCAGAGGATAGAGTGTTCAGGGTAAAGAGAACACTTCATTAAAGATAGTCAAAAAATTGACCTGTGATTTTCAAAACCACAAATAGCTTTATATTTGAAGCACTGCGCCTGATGACTAGAGTGACAGGATATCATTTGAGCACACTATTATAGAGCAATTATAGTAAAAACCTGGCAAGGACTTTTGATTTTCCATCTAATATGTAAGGAGCTTCTAAGTCATCACTCCAGTCCTCACACCAAAAGAAGCTGGAAAAACTGAAAAAGTATGTTTTGAAATATGCCTAGAGCTCCCTATGTTTTTAAACAAGAGAACTGCCCTCAAGAGAATCTATTTTACCTGAGCCTAACTGTCTGGGGTTTTACCTAAGCTGAACATACCTGGAGGAAGGGAAATATGCAAATATAGCCTTCTCTAGCCTTTGATATGGGGGAGGAGAAATATCCAACTCAGGCTCACTAAAAGACTGAGACCTAATCACAGGCATACAGAATGCTTCCCCTTCTTCCACACCTTACTAGGGCTCTTGTATAGTAGTTAGGGATTACAACATATACACACAAGTCTTAGACCTTATTTAAGGACTCTAGACCCAAAGAAAACATGGGAGATAAAAACAAGGACATTAAAGGAAATTTAGCCTCTGATACCACACATACAGCAAAGAGTAAACCCAGCCTAACTCCTAGCCAGTTAAACATAAAGCTTACAGCCTACCTCTGTTCCTTTAACTTGATACAGCATGTCTGACTTTTAACAAAAAGTAAAAAGATGTGCTGAATGCCAAAAAACCCAGTCCAAAGAGACAGACTCAGTTACGGCAGAGATGCTGGAAATATAAGGCTGGGAATTTAAAACACCTATGATTAATATGCTAAGGGATATAATGGAAAAAGTGGACAATATGCAAGACCAGATAGGTAATATAAGTGTTTCAAATGCTAAGAATTAAAAAAAAAGTTAAGATGATACAAATACAAAAGTGAAAGACTAGCCATCACTACCAATCCCATGTACATTAAAAGGATAATAAAGGAATATTATAAACAACACTATGCTCACAAATTTGGTAACTTAGAAGAAACTGACCTTTTCTGAAAGATGCAATCCACCAAAAGTCACACAAGGAGAAAATAGACAATCTCAATAGGCCTAAATGGATTAGAAAAATTGAATCACTAATTAATAACTTTTCAAAGATAAAGTACCTTGCCCAGATGGGTTCACTGGTGAATCTACCAAATATGTAAAGAAATGATACCAATTCTCTACAGTCTGTTCCAGAAAATAACAGAGGGAACATTTCTTAACTCATTCTACGAGGTCAATATTACCCTAATACCCAAACCAGGCAAAGACATTATAAGAAAGGAAAACTGCAGACCAATATTTCTCACAATCATAGATACTAAAATCCTTAACAAAACATAAGCAAGTCAAACTCAACAATGTATAAAAAGAATTATACACCATGACCAAGTGGAATTGATTCTAAGTACTCAAGTTTTACTCAACATTTGAAAATATTTACATACTTTGAGACTATTTTTCTATGTGACTACACACATAAAATTGTTATGAATTCCATTTTATCATTATAAAGTGTTCCTCTTATTATCCACAAATGGCTTGAGTGGAAAATACGGTGTGGCTTTAAGTAATGAGGTTTTTTTCCCCCCATATGTGCAGTTTGAAATACAGTTGAGTCATTTGAAATGAATTACTCAATTTTGCCTATTATTATACCAGAAGCCTTGATTGTACATGTTTATTGATATAGTTGAAATCTTCAAGTCCTCTTGCAATTAATGTTTTATCTTTAAATTTCAGAAAGAGACATGTGCATCCTGCAAGGGGGGTTTGCTAATATCGGACCAATTTTCTTGTCAAGAATAATTAGCAAAGCTAATAAAAGACAAATAAAACCTTATTTTTAAAGGCATCAGAGAGTTACCAAGACTAGTAAGGACTTGAGGAAATAGTTAAGTGGTAAGAAGAACCTTTCCACTTCCCCCTCACATGTTGTAATTTTTTGAATTTTTAAACAATGTTAAGAAGACTACATATTTGCTTTATTCAATATCTTCAAGAGTTTAAAGCTATTTCAATATTATCCTCTTTATATTTCTAGAAATAGTTTTCCAAATTTCTACACTTGTGTCCTTAAATGTAAGTATTGATAAGAGTCTCTAGAAATGTAAAATCTGGCCATAGCAAATCCACTGCAAATGTACATCGAAAACAATGGGAATTTTAAATTGATAAGGGGGTATATAATCTTTTCTACATATTGGCCTCACTTAAGACAGGAAATCTAATCAGAGATAAAGTTTCTTAGTGAGACAAATTAGAAATTAGGGCAAATAAACTGTCATCACGTCTAAATCTTCTGTGAGTGCAAGCTTGTACGTTTCCTCATGGGTTTCATATGGAACTGCTCTGCACTGAAGAGGCAGACAGGATTAACTTGCTGTCAAACAAGGAATGAAAAGTAATCCTTGTTGACAACGTGTACCTGTTGTGAAGGAAGCGACGACACTTTCTTCTAAACACTCAATTTTCCAAATGTTCCTAACCAAAATCTTGTGTTTTCTAAGAAAAAATGTTTCATACAGGCCATTTCTCAGTAAGGAATGTTTTAAAGAGTCTGATAAAGATATGCTAATGTGATACCTCAATTTACATATGATTTGCTTATATACTTATGGCATATTGATTTTTTTCTAGTGAAAAAGACGCAGGTGGGGAAATTTAAGGTATGCACATCTGTATCTTTTATAAGAGATGCTTTTTCCTAAGTTTTGGAAGAATACTACCGTAGTCCCCCTTTACCTGGGGGTGATACATTCCAAGACTCACAGTGGATGCCTGAAAATGAGCCTAGTACCAAACCCTACGTATACTATGTTTTCTCCTATAGGTACATACCCCTGGTAAAGTTTAGTTTATAAATTATGCACACTATGAGATTAAAAACAATGATTACCTATAAAATAGAACAATTATAATAATTCACCACAGTAAAAGTTATGTGAATGTGGTCTCTACTTCTCTCAAAATATCTTATTGCACAAATGTAAATATCTTATTGCACAATGTAAAGCCTTTCCCAGAGCATTTATGCACTGTAGCTCTACTTTTTCACTTTGAGGTGCAACAGCAAAACTACCATGAATTTCTTTTTCTTTTGCCACAATTTCACAGAAGACCTGTTCTTACTGTACATCTTAGCAATCTCAGCACATGATTTTTTTCCTTATCTCATTAAGTCGAGAATTTTCACTTTTTCACTTTATGGCTTCTCTTTGGCATAGCTAAATTACCAGCATCACTGCTCTTGTGCATTGGGGCCACTAAGTAAAATAAGGGTGACTTGAACACAAGCACTGTGATATCAGGCAGCAGATCTGACAATGAAGATGCTACTAAGTGACTAATGGGCAGGATATGTTGGACAAAAAGTTGATTCATGTCCTGGGTGGGACAACATGAGATTTCATCATGTTACTCAGAATGATGTGCAATTTAAAACTTATGAGTTATTTATTTCTGGAATTTTCCATTTAATATTTTTGGAACTCGGACCATGGAAAATGAAACCTCGGATAAGGGGAGACTACTGTACTCTAAAATAATGTACCCTTCTAAGTATGTTTTATTACATGATGTAACTCAATTTGACATGTCATAGTAACAATATATCAGGCTGAGGGTATTTTGAAAAGAAACATTCTTGTTCAAAAGACTAGCAGTTCAAGATATTTAAAATACACACTGTGCAAGATTTGGGACATTTTTAATCTCAAATTTGTAACAAAAGTCAGTAATTGTGCTATACTAGCTTTTCAAAAATAAATGATTTATCCTATTTACTGTTGGGAAGTAGTATTTGTAGAGAAGGTCAACACTGATTTTTAGAATAATTACATGTGTTTCAAGATATTCTCCAGCATATATAAGTGCTTTGACTATACACACAGTTTTTCTCCCATTGAGACCATCTCTCTACACTGAAGGTTTATCATTTTATTAAGTACACTTTAGATATTTACCTGCATAATGAAACATACAGAAATGAAGAGCTAGCCATGACTTGTTGACAAATAAGACCCATTAATTTGCTGCCAAGTTCAATTTTGTAACAGAGTAATAACCAGTTTGTAAAACAATAATCTGGCTGGAATTGACTTGAACAAACATTAGTTGAACAGTTCTTCATTTCATCATAGAGTGGGAAATGGGACCAGAGAAATCTACACTTGTCCAAATTCTCAATATTAGTGTGAGAAAATATCAAATCTGAAATTTGGGTTCCTGTGTGTCTGTATATTGTACCTCACACACAGTCCTTTAAGCATGTCAATGTCCTCTCTACTGGGGAACAAAGATGCCATTGAGAGTGAAGAAGAGAAGTGGCCCCAGGCAACCACCAACAGTTTCATTTTCAGCATAAACAATGTATTTTTGAAAAAGGAACTAAAGTTATGTGAAGAAAGACCTGAACCTGGATTCAAAGTCAAAAGTAAGTTCATAGGCACTTGTGACTCTGTTTTTGGCCCCAAACAAGTCACTTTACAACCCTGGATCTGTTTCTTTTTCTGCCTGCTTTCCCTCATAAGGATGTAAAAGTTAAATAAGACACTGAATTTGAAAGCTCCTTGAAACATGCAGAGCGCTGCAAAGTGTGAGGCATTAAGGAATTGTATGAAGCGTTCCTAAAGTTGGGTGTGACTGACTTGGCAAGTGTGGACCCAAGAAGCAGGCCTAACAATTTACCTCAATTTCCAATGTGTAAAATATGTATAAATTAAAAATTATATTAATGATTTCATTTAATATATTGTATATATTCTAAAGAGGGTTTTATTTCTCTCTTAATCTCCTTAAAGCCTCTCACAGGGAGCTGCACATAGCAGGCTCACAGAAATACTTCATTTATATTGTGTAACATATATTAATTATATATTCATATATAAATAGAGTTGAACACTGTTTTAGATTTATTTTATACAATCACTCTTGAATAGAAAAATGAAAGAAACTATGAAGCATGAGGAAAGAAATGAAAATATAAGAGAGCTCATTTTAGACCCCCAAAGGAAATAACTATAGGCACGATAAATATTGAAGTATATTTGTATTAACCTGTACACACCATAATAGCATCTAAAACCTAAAGTGTCTATATTTCAACAGTTGTGTTTTGCCTTTTACAAATAGGGTATCTGCGAAACCTAAACACATAAAAATATAATAAAGTAATAAAGATATTTAGATTATAACAGAGAACATGGAAAGTAATATTAATAAAGTGTAGAAAAGTAACATGAAGCTTGAGTTCCAAATACACTGCTCAAGTAAAAACTAAATTATTTTATTTTAGCATATCTGTCAGTGAGAAATTGTTCAGTTAATTTGCTTCTGGAGTAAACGACCATGCTGATGTTCATCAAATATTTAGTAATAAGTTCTAGGCTCCCAGATATCAATGATTTGGGTCCTTTTTTGTGAAATATGTCAACTTGTAAATTTGTTACACTCTATGCAATGCATTGTGAGGGAGCTGGTTCTTAATTTCAAGGAAAAATATGGAAACATTTATATATTTCTATTTTTACTAACAAAATATTAAGCCATAATATCCCAGAATATATCACGTGAAGTTAGTAATACTAGAAATCAAAGAAGCTCAAATTATATTATGCATTATTTTTACACATAGCAATGTGCTTGTTTTGGGTGAGAGCAGAGAGGGAATACACCTAACAGGTGAACTTACAAGTACTGAATAGTGCACACTAATTTATATGGAAATCTTTGGGGAGCCCTTTGAGGGAAATTATTTTTAATGAAGTCCATAATTGATATTAGGATATATACAGATATATTTGATAGACTTGGAGGAACAAACAGAAACCAAACTGTAGGAAACCAATGAGATGTGTAACAGATTTCTCCATAATGGAAAATGTCTGGCATAGAAAGACCAGTTTAGCATCAGGATTGAGGATAAACGTTTTAGATTGGGATTGGTAGTATTGAGAACCAGAATCAGACCAACCCAGCAATTTAGTGAGTATAAATATGTCTGGGAAAAATTATTCATTTGAATCAAAAGAACTATCCTAATAAATTCTATAACATGAAAAAAATGTGTGCATATTTTAGAAGGAGAGATTATAAAATCTCATTTAGTAGCCCACAGATTTCAAGAATATTAGGAGATAAACTCTATAAATATAAAGTAATGGTGGCAATTTAAAACTATTTAAGAAATATTTTCCTTTTATGGATTAAAAGGGCAGAATAAAAATTTATCATTTTCAATATAATTTTTTCCTACAGATTAAAATTATATGTAGAGATTACAAAAGGACTCTGCAATAAACCTATAATGAATTTACTGAGGTAGGGATGATAGTATATATTTAGTTTTACTTGTTCCTGAGGTTTTATAATATGAAGTATTTTTTTCCTTTTCCCTCTTTTCCCTTTCTATTCTCCTTCCACTCCTCTATTGCACATCCTTTTCCAACATTCAAAACTTCCTTATTCATCTCAAGAATTTCTAGTTAAATCATATCATTACTGCTAGCCTTCAGATATGCATAGCAACTTTGTAGAGAACAACAGTCTCACTAGACATAGCTTCTCTTGCTTGGTTGAGGAAGCAAACTAAAGAAAAAGTAAGTGAATATACACGATTACTGAGAAACCAGTTGAACACAAGTATATTTGTCATTTTCATACAAAATGGTAAACACAATGAACGCGGTTCAAGGATTCACGTATTAACAAATCATTTACTCACTGACCATTGAGACAGATGCCTCAACTAAAAATAACACAAAATAGAGAAAAATACCTCCCACTATACTAATGATTGAAAATTTAGAAATACTTATGTACTAAAATTATTTCTCTTTAATCTAAGATTAAAAGCATTATGAATTTAAATTTTTACTGTGTATATATGATGTAATAATATAATGAATGGAGACACATTAGGAGAAAATGGAAAATCTGTAAAATCATTTGGCCATATTAATGCATTAGGAGATCTAACATGAAATAGACAGTTAATACCCCACCATGAAAAGTGTGAGGCTCTTAAACTGCGTATTATAAGATCCCATACAAAGTTCCCAAGTATAAGTATATATATAAGAAAAAATCTATACACCAAACAGTAATCTCTGGCACTTGAAAGTACAAGATATTAAGGAATAATATACAAATGTGCAAATAGGAAAAGAAAAAACAAAACAAAATGGAATATAGTATGCCCTTTTAATGTCATCGTGTACCTTTTCTAATAAGGATCTTTTCTTTTTCTAGGACCCAAGAGAATGTATCTGTTTTTTTTACTTTTCTATTTATTATTTAATTGTAGTCTACAAACTGTGACGTTACATATTAACTTGTGAATTTCCATCTGGTAGACAAGACTAGCCCAAAGGTTATGGATTTACTGCCATGTAACACGGTAACCAGGATTGTACCTAATTAACAATCTAACCCTTACAACATTCTTCTCCTACTCTTCCTCCTACTCCTCCTTTACCTGTTTTTTTTTTTTTACATCTTTATTGGAGTATAATTGCTTTACAATGGTGTGTTAGTTTCTGCTTCATAACAAAGTGTCACACACAAACATATGTTCCCATATCCCTTCCCCCTCGCGTCTCCCTCCCTCCCACCCTCCCTATCCCACCCCTCTAGGTGGTCACAAAGCACCGAGCTGATCTCCCTGTGCTATGCGGTTGCTTCCCACTAGCTATCTACCTTACGTTTGGTAGTGTATATATGTCCATGCCACTCTCTCACCTTGTCACAGCTTACCCTTCCCCTTCCCTATATCCTCAAGTCCATTCTCTAGTAAGTTTGTGTCTTTATTCCTGTCTTACCCCTGGGCTTTACCTTCTTATACACCTATAAATTCTCAGCTTCTCAAATGCTCTTGGAATAAGCTTCACTATTTTCATTTTAGTGATTTCCTCATTAATGGGTGTTAAACCTTTGACATTTTATTGGGGTGTAGGGCGGATCCTTACAGTTATTTCCAAGTGCCAAAATTCCAACAGTACTTTAAGCTACCCCCCATTCCCCCCTTTCACCCTTGCTCCTGTTCGTGTTCTCCCCAGTTCTGTTTTCATTTTGTTTCAGGTACTTGATCAAGTTTGGTTCTGATTCTGGTCTGCGTATGGCCAATAACTTATTTCTAACTGGGTAGCAGCAGTGATTAGGATTCTAGTTTTACAATCTGAACATCTGACAATATTTACTGAGGTGATGGGGATTTTTTCTTTTTCAGTCATGTGAGAGATGATAGATAAACTGGTTATTTAGTTTTTTATTTTGTGTTATTTTCTATTTGTGAACTTAACTCAATGAAGAAAACATTTCTTGCCCACTGAAAGGAGAACAGCCCTTTGAGACAGCAGTGATTTTTTGTAATTGTTTTGTGTCCATTTTTAACTTGTGACTGAGGTTGTAAAAAACGAACCTGCAAGCTCTACATATCTGTGTGTTTATAATTAGGAAACACCTGTACCTCTTGATATGAGTTTGAAATTCTTCCTTCTTTCATGTTATAGCAATATACCGAATTATAAAATCTCTTAACTTGAAGGGGTTTTGTTTAATTAGCTTATAGAGACTAATGAAGGTCACATAAACCAAGTATTAGGGAACCCAAGAATTAGGGAAAATTTGGGAACAAAAACAACTGAACTTCTAAAACTTTACACTAGTATTTTAGGAATTGATAAGTATTATTAATTAAGAATTAATAAATATTCAGTACCATTTTGGTATGTAAGCTTAATATAACATCCAATATTCTTAAGGACCTGGACAAATGTTAAATCAAATAATTAATAAATAATATTTAGATACTTCATTAAATATTAAGACTGAATTTTATTTCTGTATAAAATTAAGACTGAATTATATATAAATATTTACACACATATGTATATACACACCTTTTTTGTTACTTTAGTATGTTAGAGAGTGGCCATTCTTGGCGGCCAAGTTAATGAACATGCCCATTTAGTCAATTAAGAATTAATAAAAGGGGTGTGGTTAACAGTAGGTAGCACATTATTTTGCTCAGGATCCTTTGCTGTCTGTCAACATGCTTGGCATTAACAGTCAGTTACCAATCAATACCTTCCAGTTTCCTCCTTGCAATAGAACTTACACTGACTGAAAGTTATAATTAATATTAACTTTTGAGATTAGACCAGGAATTATAATGGCATGGAAAAAATGACTCTGTATGTATGCGATAAGTTCTTGATTTTAAGAGAAAAAAGAGAGTAGTTTTCTCCGCAAGTAAATTTGTCAGGTCATTTCAGAATATACAAAATCAAGTAAAGAGAAACACTTGAACGTGTATAGCAAGTTTTAGAAGGTTTGAGAGAAGCTGATTTTATTTACCTTGGAAATAATCTGCCTGCAAATAATAAATCTAAAAAGAAGCAAAGAAATATGTGAAAAATTTGGCATAATGTTAGTATTGATGACCTTATCAATAATACATTTTAAAAGGAGCTTATGCATTTTTAATTGCCACATAATAATGCAAAACTGAATTTGGATATCAATTAATATGACAAGTATGTTGTCATTTCTTAACAAGGGGTATTAAAACAGTATGTCCAAAGGTCTGCATTTTCATGCCTCATCAGAATAACTACATAATTTTCTGTTTTTCTGTTTTGACTCTGTCATGTCCTTGATATTTAAACAATGAAGATGTATTGCTCATATCTGAAGGAACTGAGGTTCCTTCTCTCATGTTTACTTAAAACATTATATTGCCACATTGGTTAATTGTTCTTAGGCATCGAGGAGTCTATTTTAATCAAATGACGAAACCTTGCTTGCTAATCTTTTTTGTCTTCCTTTAAATCAGATGCTAAACGTAGTCGGAAAAAATGCATGTCTTTTATATCTAAAACTAAGTTTAGAGTTCTCAGAGAGTTTCTGGGAACAAAACAGGCTTGTTTTTTCATCTTAATCAAAAGGGAAATAGAAAAAATTAGATTCATTTGATAAGCTCCATGTTTCTTGGCTAGCTTAACACTATTATAAAAGATGCATGGAAAGACATTTCAAACCAAAGGATGATTTTATACAAGTAAATTGTGAATTATATAAATATTTCAGAGATTTTACAATTTTCAAAATGGATTTGAAAGCCCTAAAGTTTTGTCAGTGCCCTCGCTGTCCTTAATATGTTCTCAGAGGCAACACTGATAAAATTCTTATGAAAGAATTATTCATTGCGCCCCAATGAATTATTCATTGCACTCCTCTCCACACTGATATCATTGATTCTGTAATAAATTAAGTACAGTCATTCAGACTCATCTACCGATGTTTTCTGCTTTTATCTCATGCTTGCCTGAAGGTTCTATATAGAATATAGAGAAATGTTCGTCTTCAGCAAAGAAAGGTATGCTCGGTCTCCGGGAAAGCAATAAACAAGGTGTTTTAAAACTACTGATACTTCAAGGAATAGACTCACAGTTACAGGCTCTGGAGCTTAAACCTGCCGTCATTTAGAAAACTGTCAGACTGTACCAGGAGATTCAATCTGGATAGCTAGGCTTTTTTTTTTTTTTCCCAAATCTAGAAGCAGAAAACTTTATAGACAGCTGACTTAAGACTAGGTAAAAGAATTCATCCCATTGGGCTGAATGAACTAAGAAGGGGAATTTGTGGTTCTTTGCAATATTACTGATTTAATTTCACTGTTCTATTTTTCTGATGGGTATATAAGTAAGCTCATTCTCTTCCTCTTAATCTATGTGTATCCTCAATTTACTAGTCTCTTTTATCCCTCATATTTCAGAAACACATTCTTCTGAGTGTCTGCACTTTTCATGAAAATATATTTGCAGAAGTTAAATAAAAATCGCTTATCCTTTTACTGAGGTCTAATTGGAGATATCAATGGTGAATCCAAGGTCATACCTAGAGTGTCATATTGGGAATGCTGCTCATTTAATCAGAATATGTCAAGCCCACATTTAAGGAAGAAGCTCCCACATGCAGTCAATGCTCACAGGGGCCTCTCAGGTAAACTAGCCCGCTTACCTCTTACACATTTCTAGCCTCACCAGTAAGGAAGGTCCTTCCTGACAGACCAGAGACCTTAACAGATTTTATATACCTCAAAGAAAGTAAAATTCACCAAAGTTTACAGGAGAGACTTTATTGGTCTTGGTTTCCTAGCCCTGGTATAAAAGAACAAACAACATAATCTTGTAAAAATCCAAACGGAACTTCTTTATGAAAATTTCTAGACAGATTTAATTCTCCAGTAGATGTTCAGTAGTTACTCAAAACGGTGCAAAACTGGGTGCTTATGGAGACTTAAATTGTCAATAAACACCTCTTACTGTAACTATACAAATAAGTCATCCAACCATAATGTGGTCAACCTTTGTGACCAAGAACATTCTTTAGAGACTATTTAGCAAAATGGGGGGACTATTAAGAAAAACTATCCAAAATTTGGAAAAAAGGCAAAAGAAAGTACATGATGTTCTTTCAATGTCGTACCAGAGTACTGTTTTCATAGGTTCAGTCGAGGGTTATTAAATTCTCTAGAAGAATGTACCTGTGATTTTTGTTGTGATGTACCATCTAATTTGAGCTCAAAAAACTAAGTGACATGGTCACTTGGAGATTTCTGTCTGGGAGAAAAGATATGCCCAGTGGGATTTTATTGCCCTGTAAAACATTACCAAGTTTTATATCTAAACTAGAAATCTTCTAATATTCTCTTTTTAAAAATGTATAAAAATACTCAGTTACACTGGTAACTACAGTTTAACTCCTACTGGTTCCTTCATTAATGAGTTAAAAATTCTTTGACATGTTCATTCTATACAAGAGTCAAGTTATCGAAAAATATGCTTTGAGAAGGTGAATTTGACATACTAATTTCTGTATTTTTTAATGTTTACATTGATTTTATATTACTTTGTTACCAGAAAAAAAGTCCCAAAGAACTAAATTATATTATCTCTTGTTGTAATATTTTAAGACGAGGAAATTCCATTTTTTTCTTCTTTCATATCTAAAAATAGTCACAGTTATTTGGTATTGAGCACCCAGTCCACCCGCAATATATCTGAAATACAGAATATAGATTCAAGATACAGTGGTATTAGGCGATCTCTCAGATATGCTTAAGGACACTACTGTTCTCTTGCATTGATCAGAAGTATTTTTACCCTCCCTGACACTATTGGTCATGTCTTCTTACTAAGCTCTGTGGACTAGGTCTGTCAGGTAGTGGCAGTCTGTAAGTGAATGATGGAGAAGAACAGACACATCAATGCTATATCCTAAATACTCTGAAAATAGAAACTCAGCACCACTTTTCCACCTTTTCCTACCCACACTCTGAACATTCCCTTGAAGGAAAGGGCTACATTCCATTGTCCTACAAAATATCCTATTACAATGGAAGCCCAGTTGCATAAAGGCAATACAAATTTTCTTAGAAAAAATTTTATACTTTATTTTTGTTACTTTGGGTGAAGCAGAAAAGAAAACTCTGAATAAAAATGGATTTATCAGAATTTTACTTCAAGTAAGGATTTCCTAAATGGAAAAAGAAACCATCTTTTGCTACATTCCTGTTGCATTTGTGAGTACAAGACTGAAGAAAAAAATTTTTAATATGAATTCTCTGTGGCAATGAAATTTGTCACTTAAAGATAATTCAATTTTCAGACAAAGTAAATGTATCTTAGGTTGCTTTTGGTTTTGAAGAGTTTCTAATTCTCTCTAGTAATTCTTTTTTTCCTTGCTGACATTTTCAGTTTGCACAAATTGTACCAACCATTAGAGAAATTTTAAGGATTTCCAAAAAAGTAGTGTTAGGCCTAGCAGTCTTTTATGGAAGGATCTTTATACAGCATTTAAAAGTTTGAAGAAAAACACAAGATAATTGTCTATCCTACCTTCAAAGGATAAACTTAGGAAAGAAAAGTAGGCTGTGTTGAATAGTGAGATCATAATATGTTGATGCTGTTTTTGAAATTGTAAATTGTTCTGAGGTTTCAAAGATATTGGTTAGCCTGTTTCTAAAGGGCTAAAAGTTTCTGAAATAAATTCTCAGATGAAGAAATTCTTGTTTGGAACTTTAGAGAAGGAAGCAATTAAACTACAAGAAGATTAATTTAAATGTGCTGATTCATTAGCTAAATTAATAAAAACCAGCTGTATTTATTCTAACAAAATGACTAGAATGAAATTTCCAAAAAATATGTGAGATGTGCCAACATGAAGATTAGTATAGTCATCTGGACACTGTATACATTTGCTCTCAGCAGGACACTATCACAGGTATTTTTATATCACAGAGATTAGGAAGCATTCCACCCCCAAAAAGATCAAGTACAAAATGAAGTGACTGGAGGCCGAGTTGCATTCTCCTATAAAACAGAGGGACAACAAGTGCCCTAACACACTCCAGAGGGAGCCCCCCACTCAGAACTCCCACACTTTTCTTCCATTACATTTCTCTGTTGGTTACATAATACGCTGTAGATATTTCTGTTACTTTATTTCCCTCCTTCCTCTTGATGACTGCTGGCTCCACTGAGCCCTTTAACTTGAATGAATTTGACAATAAATTAGCTGTATATTTTCTGCAATCTATTTCCTTTCAGCTGTTTTTTATGTTTTCTGAAATAAAACTCTTAGAAGGAAAATGTCTCATGTGACTTATTTAGCTGATTTTTATGCATGAATATGTGTATGTGTGTATATGAAGAGAATTTTACTTGGAAAGAGTACTTCTTCAATTTAGAGAAGTAGCTGTACGTTAGACAATTCTAAAAACATCTTATGCCTCCATTCTTTTATGACTTTATCCTATCCATCTAGGCAAATTCAAAAGCATAGGGGAAATATATGTTTCTAATGCACCAGAGAACATTTTGGCCTTAGATTTAAAATTTCCAATTCAAGCAATAGAGAAAGAAAGAAAAAAATGGCCCCTAAGGAATGGATTAAAACTGAAAAATAATTCAAAGGAACATTTGTTTTGGTTCTTAAATCATTTAGTCACACAAAAAAAGAAGTCAATGTAGAAGAAAAGAACTTGTACAATTATTTTAATGCAATTTGCAGGAAATATTAGGCTACTTTCAAAGACTAGACATTTTAAATTTGCAAAATCTAAATGATCCTGGTATTACTAATTCCCTATTGTGTTTTATTCTCATTCCTACTTATACTTCTATTTAATTATTTCTTTTAATAATGATTATTATTAAGGCATACTTTGAAAAAAACGTAGTGCCTTGAAGTATTTAATGGCAAATAGCTCCATATGGCCTTTCCCACACTTTTCCAATTTATTTTGTCAAGCGGAAAATAGTTATGCATGTATGGATATAAGAAGTTAAAAGTCTTAAGACCAATGCCTTTGCTTAGAGGAAATTTAACATCTTTATATTTCAATCCTACATACTTGTTGCAAATCACAGTAATAAATGCTGTCAAACTCATACCTGTAAATTAAATATTTTACAGGCCTGAAATATTACTTGCACTTATCCTCAAGTAAATCACTATTTTATTATTTTTTATTTTTTTAACCATCTTTATTGGAGTATAATTGCTTTACAATGGTGTGTTAGCTTCTGCTTGATAACAAAGTGAATCAGCTATACATATACATATATCTCCATAACTCCTCCCTCTTGTACCTCCCTCCCATCCTCCCTATCCCACCCCTCTAGGTGGTCACAGAGCACCGAGCTGATCTCCCTGTGCTATGCGGCTGCTTCCCACTAGCTATCTATTTTACATTTGGTAGTGTATATATGTCCATGCCACTCTCTCACTTTGCCCCAGCTTACCCTTCCCCCTCCCCGTATGCTCAAGTCCATTCTCTAGTAGGTCTGTGTCTTTATTCCCGTCTTGCCCATAGGTTCTTCATGACCATTTTTTTTTTTTTTTAGATTCCATATATATAGTTTAGCATACAGTATTTGTTTTTCCCTTTATGACTTACTTCACTCTGTATGACAGACTCTAGGTCCATCCACCTTACTACAAATAATTTTGTTTCTTTTTATGGCTGAGTAATATTCCATTGTATATATGTGCCACATCTTCTTTATCCATTCATCTGTTGATGGACACTTAGGTTGCTTCCATGACCTGGCTATTGTAAATAGAGCTGAAATGAACATTTTGGTACATGACTCTTTTTGAATTATGGTTTTCTCAGGGTATATGCCCAGTAGTGGGATTGCTGGGTTGTATGGTAGTTCTAGTAAATCGCTATTTTAAATTATATGTATGTGTGTGTCACTGCATGATACAGACACATATGTATATGCATTCAACCATAAAATGACAGAATTCTCAATTCATCTACTAAAAAATAAGGTGAGAGGAGACAATTATAATAATTTGCTTGGGGAAACGGAATCTAACATATGAAATAGTTTGCCTGAAGTGTTGACATTTAGGAATTAGTTGTTACCATTACTGATAGCAATATCAACAATATGCTGGTTTACTAAAAATTAATATATCTGAATTTTACCTATTTGGTAAAAAACTACTTAGTATACTGATGGCCTCTCTTGGGCAAAATAGTCTGATAATTCAGATAACAGAGAGGCAATGGGGAAAAAGCTTTTCTTTTAGATACTGGTAAAAAGAATATGCTCGTTCTTGAATATATCAAGGGATAAAATCATCTCTTTGAGAAAATAAATAGGGAAGGATGGAATACATGTAAATACAATTTTTTAAGAGCTCCTCTTTTAATCAAACTTGTATTACCATCTTAATACTTGGCAAAAGATACCACAACCCACAGAGCAGAAAAAACATTTGCAGTATATATATCTAACAAAAAAATGACATCCAAAACAAATTTACTATAGGAGAAAGAAAGAAAATCCAACAGAAGAATGTACAAAAGACTCAAGCAGATATTCGCAAAAGGTTCTATTTAAAAAGCCAACAAATATCTGAAAAGGTATTCCTTATTGTTACTTATAAATCTCTAGATTGACTAAAATGTAACATACTTACAGAAAAATACAACACAGTAACAGGAATGATCTGCAACTATTAATACATGCAACAGCATGGATAAATTTCACAAGTAAAACGTTGAGACAAAGAAGTCAGAAACAAAAGTGTACATAATGTATGGTTCTATTAATAACAAAAAAGGCAGAACTAATCTAAGCTCTTAGAAGTCAGGATAGCAGTTATCTTTATTGCTGGGGGTATTAAGTGTAATGCGGTACCCAAGAAAGATTTCTGGTAGCCTAATAATGCCCTGTCTCTCGACCTGGGTGCTAGTTCCAGTACTGTGTTCAATTTGGTGAATACTCATTGAGTTTGACCCTTGAGATATGTTCTTTGCTTGATGAAAGTTAAAAAAATGAAAGCTTGTCTTCTGAACATTTCTATGAGAATGAAGAAAGACAAAATATTGTGGAGAGAATTATATTTATGAAAAAATAACATATAAAACTGTTTGTAACTCTTACTATTTCAAAGATAGCTCTATGATAAACTTCTTTGAACCAAAGGTTTCTTTTCAAATAATTATCATTCATAATTAAAATAAAAATCAGAGTTTTACTGTACTTGTATTTGGTTTTAGTTATAAAATATATCAATATATAATATAGCAATTAGCAGTGTACCTACATTTAAAAAAAAAAAAAATTGAAGGATTCATTGTGGTTGGCCCCATTATATCCCCTTCAGTTCACTTATATGGCCTCTGGTTAAAACCATATGAATCACGGTGGATGACGATGTAAAGAATGACAGTGTTATCAAAATGGTAATCTTAATTAAAACTGCCGTGCCCCATATGGAATAACTCAGATTAGCACAGTCTTTGGCACTTAGCATGCAGCAATTGATTTGGCAAAAATTTCCTTCTTGAGCTCCAAGATGGGGAGGTCAAAAGCAGTTTGCTTTTATATGTTAAGGCCAGCAGTACAACTTCAATGTAGAACTCAGATTAATTCTCTTCTTCTATCATAATATATCCACACAGACTTTGATTTTCTTTGATATGCCACACAAAATCACATATGATGTTCTTATATGTGGTCTACAGAGTATCACACACAATTTACTATCAATAACACCATATTGATCCTGGTGAGCAGAATGTTACAAGTATCCTAGATAACCTAATAATTCATTGTCAGAATATAAAAGATATTTCTTGGAGCTGGCTTGCAACAGCTTGTGAGATCCAAATGTGCATAGTTCTTCACAAGTACACATTTTGGAATGCCCCTTTGATAATTTGAAATCAGCCATGGTGGGAGTATTTCCATGAAAGAATTTACATATCTAAAAACCGCTACTTTTTTTTTTTCCCCTAGAGAGCTGATTGTTAAACATTTACCAGTACACTACTGGAGAAACTCTACAGATATTAAGGGGTTTACTGCACTGGTGAAATTTCGGAGGTCTGGAGGACAATGTTCTATGATGTTTTGGGATATCTAAGATAAAAAGCAAGTCCTTTACCTTGTACTTCCTGCTACAAAAAACTAAGACAACAGTTATAGGCCTTTTGAGATTTCCGAAGTAGCATATAATACACTTGAGAATAATATCCTAGCTCATTTATCACAAGCTGTGAATGGTTGCTAGCTGAGAGTAGATCCCAAAGGAAAAGAGGGATCTGAAGCAAGTTCTAAACTGCCATCCATAAGCTATATGTTACTGAGTTACTAAGTCATGTGATCATGGGTTATTTCAGAAAATCATCATGCAATGGAAATCAATTAATCAGGACAGAACTCAAGAAGTTCTAAAAAGCACAAGAAAATTACATACATTAAATCATTTACTCCACATCAAACCTTATGCCATAGATACTATGACTTAGAAAGTTTTAAAATAAAAGGAGAGAAAAAGCTACATGAGAAAATCATGAAAAATAAATATGGTGAATTATAATTTTCAAGCAAAGTAGCATTCAGAGCAAAAAGCAATAAATGTGGAAAGAAGTCACACTCTAATATAAGCAAGTGTGTACATTACAAAGGCATAAGGATTAAAAACGTGCCAACAGTGGAGCAATAACATTATACATCTAGTGAAAATGAGCCCAAATTCAGTCTATGTACCTCTAACCAGTAATAATCAAGTATCAACAAACCAAAATGAAAAATCACATTCTACACAAATAACACCCTCACTATAGTTTGATGACAGAGAATGCAGAGGCTTTAAAATAACTTGAGTAAAGAAAAATAATAATTCACCACATAGCAGCATATGATCTCTCACACTATCATGTCACTTCCTCCCTGTCAAGAGGCTTATGGGAACGAAAGCAAAGGATGAAAAACCACAGCAAAGAGAAGAAGGAGCCTAAGCTATTGGTGTTATACTTGCTTTTTAAAAGGAATTTAAAATTTTTGCTCATTGCTATTGCTTTGGAGTGATTTATAGAGCAATGAGACAATCTGGTTTTTGAAGGTTTGGTAGAATTCCTTTGTGAAACCATTTGGGCCTGGTACTTCTGTGATAGTTCCTTAATAATTTTCTTGATTAGGAAATTGCCCTATTGAAGCTACTGGGGTTAATTCTGTTAAGCTGTATTTCCCTAAGAAATTATCCATTTCATTGAGGTTTTCAAATTTGTTTGCATAGAGGTCTGCAAAGTAGTCTCTTTAAATTTCTTATGTTTCAATGGCTATCCTTGGTATTTCTTAGTTTGAATATTTATGCCTTCTTCTGTTTTCTCTTCATCAATTTAGCTAATGGTGGGTTTGTTTTATACCATATATCCATCATGAATGAAAAATTTATTGTATTTGCCTTATGGTCACTGTGTGCTTCTTTAATCTAGAAATTCATTTTCTACCAGGAAATCTATGAATATGCTTCACTGCTAACATGGTTCAAAGGAGGAAAAAAATCATGAATTAAAGAAATGTCAAATTCTATAATATAAATCACGGTCCAGTCCTGATTATAAAACAAATAAAACTCTTATTAAAATATCAGTAGAAGAATACTACTTAACACAATTTATAATCAGATGATAAAAATCATGCTAAATGGTAAAAAAGAGACATTTCTATTAACTGAAAAAGTACTGTAATAACTACTGCTAGGAATATTTTTATTTAACTGAAAAGTGTTAGCTAATATAGATTAGAGGAAAAAAATAGGAGCTAAAATATTTAATCAATGGGAGCACTATTAAAGTCTCACAAAGTAAATCAGTGATTCTAAAACTTTTTTGTGCATCAGTCTCCTTTGGGAATCTGATCATTATTATTCTTTCCTGGGGAAAAAATGCCATATAATCTTCAAAGTTACAAAATTTTGTATGAAACATATTTTATCCCTTTGAAATTCAGTTATTATTTATATATAATACAGAAACAGTATTACAAAGACATATTTCTCCTACAATTTTTTATCAAAAAGTTGATTACCACATCAGAAAAAAGGAAATTAATACAAGTTGTACAATAAAGCAAAAGAAAATTTAATTATAGTCAAAAGTGATTTTCAAAATAAATATGCTAAAATGAAGTTTAAATAAGTATTTGAAAATGTGGAAGAGTTTGAAAAATGACAATGCACATGTAATTGTCTCTATTTAACCAGTTTTATTTTTATTTTAATGGTCATACGTGCTGAAAATTCAGACTCACAAACGTATACGGGAACAAAAAATATCAAGGATTTCTTTGACAAAGATGTCTAAACTGAGGAATATCAGAATTCTCAAATATTCTTCAAGGTGAATTTATGCTATAATTGCCTTTGGACTTATGCCAATAATACCTATCTGGGTTTGAAAAGTGCTATTTATTTCTGCAAAGAAACAATTGAGAAACCACCTTCAAGTGTGAGGTAATCTGAGCAGGTAACCCTCCAAAGAGTTTTACAATGTTTCCAGGTGACTGAACATTTTAACTTTCAGAGACAATAAAAACCACTGTCATTCTAGATCCCTACATTTCTAACATATTTAAAAGAGATGTAGAATATTTTAAGAAAATATCAATACCATGCCCACAATTAATTTGAAATCTCATTAAGTTAATGTTTTTTCTAAACATATGTAAAGAAAAAATTGACTCAATAAAGAGAAAATATCAATAAATCAATAACTGCAGAAAATGTTGAAAGAATTAAAAAATTACATCCAAATAAAGCTCTGGGATTATATAACTCACCAGTGAGTTCTTCCAAGCTTTAAAAGAACAGCTAATTGCACATTATATAATTCATACACGCATTTTAAAGTTTTTTAGGTTAACAGTGTATCTAAAACCTAATTTGGGTGATGGGAATTTATTATACGTATGTATACAGAAATTAAAAACTGAAATAGCTGAACAATCAAATCTCACAAAATATGAACTGGTAGACTACTCAGCATAAAACTGACCAATATATCTTACCTTATCCTTGACAGACATTTATTATTACTATCTAATCTAGCATTTCTTATTTACACCGACCACTTTTTTTTTTTTTTTTTTTTTGTGGTACGCGGGCCTCTCACTGTTGTGGCCTCTCCCGTTGTGGAGCATAGGCTCCGGACGCGCAGGCTCAGCGGCCATTCCTCACGGGCCCAGCCGCTCCGCGGCATGTGGGATCTTCCCGGACCGGGGCACGAACCCGTGTCCCCTGCATTGGCAGGCGGACTCCCAACCACTGCGCCACCAGGGAAGCCCTACACCGACCACTTTTTGATTTTTAATCTACTTTTGTCTTAATGACTTCTTTTCTCTTTGTAAGCTCTGAATTCAAATGTCTCATGGTGAGAAGAGATAAAAAAATGTGAAACTATTTGGGGTAACTCAACATCCATTACTGATCACCTAGGTTGAGTACATTTTTTTCATATAGGCTCCATATAAACAAAGCATGGATTCAAGCAATCAATTACATATATGTTTAAAAAAGATTGTATAGGAACAGTAAGATAAATATATATGTTAAAATCTTACTTAAATTCTAAGCAACTGAAATCAAACACCACGATTAACGTAGATTTAGCCTATCAATTAAATAATAATGTTATATAATCACTATATTATATCCCAGGTGACTAGGAAAAAATGATCATGATTACCTTAATAGATGTCTGTCTCTAGGGAATTCAATTAAACTGTACTTAAGGGCTTCCCTGGTGGCACAGTGGTTGAGAGTCTGCCTGTCGATGCAGGGGGGACGGGTTCGTGCCCCAGTCCAGGAAGATCCCACATGCCGCGGAGCGGCTGGGCCCATGAGCCATGGCCACTGAGCCTGCGTGTCTGGAGCCTGTGCTCTGCAATGGGAGAGGCCACAGCAGTGAGAGGCCCACGTACCGCAAACAAACAAACAAACAAACAAAAACCTGTACTTAAAATTATTTAGAAAATAAAAAAGAAATCCCCTTAAACTACAAGCTAATATGATACTAGAATTATTCACATTAAAATTAGAATGTTGCTGTCAATGTTATTTTAAAGTCCTTCATTTGGTACATCTGGCCAAAAAATTGTTTTTTTAAAAGAGTGTTGCACCAATGAAAAGAACGAATCTATATTTTTGTTGTTTTGTTTATGCAAATGTTGTTTGAGTTATTTTGCCTAGTATATCCAAAGCAATGATTTGGAAAATTATAAAAATTAAAATTAATGATTTCAGTAAAGTGGATGTGGATCAAGATCAGGGCTGGGAAATGATTACCTACAAACCAAATCAGCCTACTGACGGTATTTGTTAACTTTATTGGAACATAGCCACGCCCATTCCTTCAGGTGTTTTCTATCACTGCTTTTGCAGGCAGAGTTAGAGTAGTTGTACCAGAGACTCTACAGCCTGCCAAAGCCTAAGATATTAATATCTAGCCCTTTACAGAAACATTTGCTGACCCCTGACAAAGAGAAAATATTTGATCATCAAAAATTTTAACCAGCAATTAATAGTTCCAGAAAGAAATAACAAAGAAAGATACAGGGAGGGAAATTTCTCAGACTTGAAACCTATGGGTATTCAGACTGTAAGGGCTCTCTGATTACTCCACATAACACAGGAAGAAAAACACCACAGCAAGTCAGGCAAGATCATAGTGACACTTTAGACCTACATTCAGATCTCCTTTCCAGAGAAGGAAAAAGATTACACACAGAATTTGCAGGACATTTCTAAAGATAAACATAGAAAACTAAAAGCCGACGAAATAATTCCAGCCTATGACTCTATATATTTAATGTAAAGTCAAGTCATGATTAGACATATAAGGTCTTTAAATGCTTTACTTCTGATCTCTTAGAGAATATACTCCACCAAAATTAGGAAGTAAGCACCAAAAAGGAAGACATGAGATCCAACAGGGAAGTCAGAGGAAGAAAATTCCCAGGATGACAAAAAAAAAGTAATGTTTCAAAGCCATACGTGCGGTAGGCTTTGTGGAAAACTAGGTCAGATGGGAGCAGGGGGACAGAGAGGTCCCAGAGGGACACAGCAAGGGAAAAACAATAAAACTTATAGATGTATATGAAGTATTGGGCCATACTGAAAATAATTTTACAGTTCTTTGTAAGCATCTGGGTGCTGACTTAGTGATAAGTATATAGAATAAAGCAACTGAAGTGAATGAAGTAATTCCAAGATAAAGAAAAACTCATAAAAGAAATGAAGCGTTAAACTGACCATTGTGATGCTTACATTTAGATGTAACAAATCTTGTCAGACTGCTCTTACTTTTCACACTCTATAGGGACTCTGAGGATAATGTGTTTTGTTATGTACTGCAAATTTGTTGATGGTATACTTTATTGAACAGAAATTAATTTTGCTGTAATAAAATGTATCAATTAAGAAAAATGAAGTGTTAGTATCTTTAGTATGTCATTTAAGTGTGAGAGTTCTGACAATGGCTCAACTGCAATATCTGCAAAACCATAAAAATGTAAACACTGAAATCTGACTTAACCAGGAAGTTGGATATTAGTATTTTAGGAATATGGCTACAGAAGTAGAGTCCCAAAGGCAAGATGAACTCTACAAGCTAAATCCTCCTCTATAATGTAAGTCAATAAGTAATGGCTAACAGTGAAAAATAAAGACAGAGCTCTATAAACTACATTAGTTAGAAACGTGGAGACAGTTTTTAAAAGAGGAAGATGGAGGCATAAAGGAAGTAGTAACTGGGAAAGGAAAAAAAAGGGGCAGTTTTATTACCAGCTGTGTATTACTATTAGAGATTTAAAAACAAAAGATCCTTCTTGACCCACCTCCTAGAGAAATGGAAATAAAACCAAAAATAAACAAATGGGACCTAATGAAACTTCAAAGCTTTTGCACAGCAAAGGAAACCATAAAACAAGACCAAAAGACAACCCTCAGAATGGGAGAAAATATTTGCAAATGAAGCAACTGACAAAGGATTAATCTCCAAAATTTATAAGCAGCTCATGCAGCTCAATAACAAAAAAAACAAACAACCCAATCCAAAAATGGGCAGAAGACCTAAATAGACTTTTCTCCAAAGAAGATATACAGACTGCCAACAAACACATGAAAGAATGCTCAACATCATTAATCATTAGAGAAATGCAAATCAAAACTACAATGAGATATCATCTCACACCAGTCAGAATGGCCATCATCAAAAAATCTAGAAACAATAAATGCTGGAGAGGGTGTGGAGAAAAGGGAACCTTCTTGCACTGCTGGTGGGAATGTGAATTGGTACAGCCACTAAGGAGAACAGTATGGAGGTTCCTTAAAAAACTACAAATAGAACTACCGTATGACCCAGCAATCCCACTACTGGGCATATACCCTGAGAAAACCATAATGCCAAAAGAGCCATGTACCAAAATGTTCACTGCAGCTCTACTTACAATAGCCCGGAGATGGAAACAACCTACGCGTCCATCATCGGATGAATGGATGAAGAAGATGTGGCACATATATACAATGGAATATTACTCAGCCATAAAAAGAAACAAAATTGAGCTATTTGTAATGAGGTGGATAGACCTAGAGTCTGTCATACAGAGTGAAGTAAGTCAGAAAGGGAAAGACAAATACGGTATGCTAACACATATATATGGAATTTAAGAAAAAAAAATGTTATGAAGAACCTAGGGGTAAGACAGGAATAAAGACACAGACCTACTAGAGAATGGACTTGAGGATATGGGGAGGGGGAAGGGTAAGCTGTGACAAAGCGAGAGAGAGGCATGGACATATATACACTAACAAACATAAGGTAGATAGCTAGTGGGAAGCAGTTTCACTTTGTAATAAAGCAGAAACTAACACACCATTGTAAAGCAATTATACTCTAATAAAGATTAAAAAAAAAGAGGATTTGTCAATTATGATTCAATAAAGATGGAGAAAAAGTAATGTAAAATAAAATAAAACCAAAACCTATTATTGCTTAAGAATGCAAGTTCTATATTTAAAAGGCCTATGTATAACCTGAACTTGGCCACTTACTAACTGCAACTCTGGGTAACTAAATAAATCTGTGTCGATTTTTTTCCTTCTTAATATAGGTATAGTAATAACAGTAACTACATGTGAGACATAATAGAGAGTAAATGAACTAATACAAGACATTTATTTTAAAAACATATTTTACTTTGCTAAAATAGCAATTACAGTTTTTAAGTAATAAATATAAATGACAAAGCAATATCTTTACAATAGATTTACAAACGAATAATCTGTATTAGTAATGTCTAAGACCTATACAAAGTGTCACCAAACTGAAAGAGAAAAATTTTGAAAAATCTTGAATATGAAATCAGTCTATTTAAAATTATTATTAATTCTAATAATAAAAGCTATGTTTTCACGCTGCTGAATCAAGCTATTTTATTTGGAGACAACTGCATACAACGTCTTTATGAAGAAGGTGAATAGAACAATTTTCATAAAATTTTATAGATATTTAGAAGACCACTGGTTCTTACATATTCTTTCTTAGGGAGACAATGTTAAACTAATATATAAATGAAAGAGAACTAGGGCACCTACCAGGCACCAGTGGGGGACCACAGACACCTAAGGGGACGGGAGGAACCACCAGCAACTGGGTAGGATGTCGGGCATGGGGGGGAGTGAAGGAGGAGGAGAAGTGGAGGTGGAACGGGACTGGCGCCCCTGAGGGGCGGCTGGGGGAGGAGAAGGGATCCAACACCTGAAGGGGGAAATTGGGATCCACTGGGAGGGCACAGGATCAAAAGGGAGCGTGGCCAGGTTTCCCCCGCCCACTTGGGCCCCCACGAACCTGCTGAGATACTGGGCCTGATCCTCTGCCCACTGAGTACCCCTCCAGCTGCGCAGGTCTTGAGGGAGTGGGAGGGAGAGAAGGGGGAGCAAAAGTACAGGCTGGACCTCCTGTGGTGGCAGCTCTGAGTCCAAACTGCTGGACTAAAAGAGAACCTCAGACCCCAAGGTATATCAATCGGAGAGAGGAGTCCCGGAGGTCCTCAACTCAGCACCAAGACCCAGCTCTATCCACTGCCTGCAAACTCCAGTGCTGGATGTCTCAGGCCAAACCACCAGTAAGACAAGAATACAGCACTACCCATCAAAAAAAAAAAAGAAAGGACAAAAAAAATGTTACAGTTGAAGGAGCAAGGTAAAAACCTATAAGACCAAATAAATGAAGACAAAATAGGCAAACTACCTGAAAAAGAATTCAGAGTAATGATAGTAAAGATGATTCAAAATCTCGGAAACAAAATGGAGAAACTACAGGAAACATTTAATGAGGATCTACAAGAACTAAAGAACAAACAAACAGTGATGAACAACACAATTACTGAAATTAAAAATACTCCAGAAGGAATCAATAACACAATAACTGAGTCAGAAGAATGAATACATGAGCTGGAAGATAAAATGGTGGAAATAACTGCCAGGGATCAGAATAAAGAAAAAATAATGAAAAGAATTGAGGACAGTCTCAGAGACCTCTGGGACAACATTAAACCTTTGGAATATAGGGTCCCAGAAGAAGAAAAGAAAAATCAAGGGTCAGAGAAAATATTTGAAGAGGTTACAGTCGAAAACTTCCATAACATGGGAAAGAAAATAGTCAATCAAGTCCAGAAAGCACAGAGAGTCCCATACAGGATAAAACCAGGAGAAACACGCCAAGATACATATTTTTTTTTTTTTACTTTTCATTTTTTAAAAAAAATTTTAACATCTTTATTGGAGTATAATTGCTTTACAATGGTGTGTTAGTTTCTGCTTTATAACAAAGTGAATCAGTTATACATATACATATGTTCCCATATCGCTTTCCTCTTGCGTCTAAGATACATATTAATCAAACTTTCAAAAATTAAATACAAAGAAAAAATATTAAAAGCAGCAAGGGAAAAGCAACAAATAACATACAAAGGAATCCCCATAAGGTTAACAGGTGATCTTTCAGCAGAAACTCTGCAAGCCAGAAGGGAGTGGCAGGACATATGTAAAGTGATGAAAGGGAAAAACCTACAACCAAGATTACTCTTCCCAGCAAGGATCTCATTCAGATTTGACGGAGAAATTAAAACCTTTACAGACAAACAAAAGTCAAGAGAATTCAGCGCCACCAAACCAGTTTTACAACAAACGCTAAAGGAACTTCTCTAGGCAGGAAACACAAGAGGAGGAAAAGACCTACAAAAACAAACCCAAAACAATTAAGAAAATGGTAATAGGAACATACATATCAATAATTACCTTAAATGTAAATGGATTAAATGCACCAACCAAAAGACAAAGACTGGCTGAATGGATACAAAAACAAGACCTGTACATATGATGTCTACAAGAGACCCACTTCAGACTTAGGGACACATATAGACTGAAACTGAAGGGATGGAAAAAGATATTCCATGCAAATGGAAATCAAAAGAAAGCTGGAGTAGCAATTCTCATACCAGACAAAATAGACTTTAAAATAAGGACTATTACAAGAGACAAAGAAGAACACTACATAATGATCAGTCCAAAAAGAAGATATAAAAATTATAAATATTTATGCACCCAACACAGGGGTACCTCAATACATAAGGCAAATACTAGCAACCATAAAAGGGGTAATCGACAGTAACAAAATTACAGTAGGGAAGTTTAACACCCCACCTTTCACCAATGGACAGATCATCCAAAATGAAATAAATAAGGAAACACAAGCTTTAAATGACACATTAAACAAGGTGGACTTAATTGATACTTATAAACAATAACATAAACAACATCCAAAACCAACAGAATACACTTTCATCTCAAGTGCTCAAGGAACATTCTCCAGGATGGATGATCTCTTGGGTCACAAATCAAGCCTTAGTAAATTTAAGAAAATTGAAATTGTATCAAGTACCTTTTCCAATCACAATGCTATGAGACTAGAAACAGTTACAAGAAAAAATCTGTAAAAAATACAAACACATGGAGCCTAAACAATACGCTACTAAATAACCAAGAGATCAGTGAAAAAATCAAAGAGGAAATCAAAAAATACCTACAAACAAATCACACTGACCACACGACGAACCAAAACCTATGGGATGCAGCAAAAGCAGTTCTAAGAGGGAACTTTATAGCAATACAATCCTACCTCAAGAAACAAGAAACATCTCAAATAAACAACATAACCTTACACCAATTAGAGAAAGAAAAACAAAAAAAACCCAAAGTTAGTAAAAGGAAAGAAGTCATAACGATCAGATCAGAAATAAATGAAGAGGAAATGAAGGAAACGATAGCAAAGATCAATAAAAGTAAAAGCTGGTTCTTCAAGAAGATAAACAACATTGATAAACCATTAGCCAGGCTCATCAAGAAAAAGGGGAGAAGACTCCTATCAACAGAATTAGAAATGACAAACGAGAAGTAACAACTGACACTGCAGAAATACAAAGGATCATAAGAGATTACAACAAGCAACTATATGCCAATAATATGGACAACCTGGAAGAAATGGACAAATTCTCAGAAGAGCACAACCTTCCGAGACTGAACCAGGAAGAAAGAGAAAATATAAAGAGACCAATCACAAGCACTGAAATGGAAACTGTGATTAAAAATCTTCCAACACACAAAAGCCCAGGACCAGATGGCTTCACAGGCAAATTCTATTGAACATTTAGAGAAGAGCTAACACCTATCCTTCTCAAACTCTTCCAAAATATAGCAGAGGGAGGAACACTCCCAACTCATTCTATGAGGCCACCATCAACCTGATACCAAAACCAGACAAAGATGTCACAAAAAAGAAAACTACAGGCCAATACCACTGATGAACATAGATGCAAAAATCCTCAACACATCCTGGCAAACAGAATCCAACAGCACATTAAAAGGGTCATACACTATGATCAAGTGGGGTTTATCCCAGGAATGCAAGGATTCTTCAATATATGCAAATCAATCAATGTGATACACCATATTAACAAACTGAAGGATAAAAATCATATGACAATCTCAATAGATGCAGAAAAAGCTTTTGACAAAGTACAACACCCATTTGTGATTAAAAAAAAAAAAAAACCTCCAGAAAGTAGGCATAGAGGGAACTTACCTCAATATAATAAAGGCCATATATGACAAACCCACAGTCAACATCATTCTCAATAGTGAAAAACTGAAACCATTTCCTCTAAGATCAGGAAGAAGACAAGGTTACCCACTCTCACCACTATTATTCAACATAGTTTTGGAAGTTTTAGCCACAGCAATGAGAGACGAAAAAGAAATAAAAGGAATCCAAATTGGAAAAGAATAAATAAAACTGTCACTGTTTGCAAATGATGTGATACTATATGTAGAGAGTCCTAAAGATGCTACCAGAAAACTACTAGAGCTAATCAATGAATTTGGTAAAGTAGCAGGATACAAAATTAATGCACAGAAATCTCTTGAATTCCTATACAGTAATGATGAAAAATCTGAAACAGAAATTAACGAAACACTCCCATTTACCACTGCAACAAAAAGAATAAAATATCTAGGAATAAACCTACCTAAGGAGTCAAAGACCTGTATGCAGAAAACTATAAGACACTGATGAAAGAAATTAAAGATGATACAAACAGATGGAGAGATATACCATTGTCTTGGATTGGAAGAACCAACTTTGTGAAAATGACTATACTACCCAACGCAATCTACAGATTCAATGCAATCCCTATTTTTCACAGAAATAGAACACAGGCATTTTTCAAAGAACTAGAACAAAAAATTCACAATTTGTATAGAAACACAAAACACCCTGAATAGACAAAACAATCCTGAGAAAGAAAAACAGAGCTGGAGGAATCCCGGACTTCAGACTATACTACAAAGCTACAGTAATCAAGACAGTATGGTACTGGCACAAAAACAGAAATATAGATCAATGGAACAAGACAGTAAGCCCAGAGATAAACCCACACACAAATGGTCACCTAATCTATGACAAAGGAGTAAAGAACATACAATGGAGAAAAAACAGCCTCTTCAATAAGTGGTGCTGGGAAAACTGGACAGCTACATGTAAAAGAATGAAATTAGAACACTCCTTAACACCATACACAAAAATCAACTCCAAATGGATTAAAGACCTAACTGTAAGGTCAGACACTATAAAAGGAAAGCATAGGCAGAACACTCTATGAAATAAATCACAGCAAGATCCCTTTGGACCCACCTCCTAGAGAAATGAAGATAAAAACAAAAATAAACAAATGTGACCTAATGAAACTTAAAAGCTTTTGTACAGCAAAGGAAACCATAAAAAAGACAAAAAGACAACCCTCAGAATGGGAGACAATATTTGCAAATGAAGCAACTGACAAAGGATTAATCTCCAAAATATACAAGCAGCTCAATTTCCAAAAAAAAAAAAAAAACAAAAAACACAAACAACCCAATGCAAAAATGGGCAGAAGACCTAAACAGACATTTCTCTAAAGAAGATCTACAGATTGTCAGGAAACACATGACAGGGTGCTCAACATCACTAATCATTAGAGAAATACAAATCAAAACTACAATAAGGCATCCCCTCACACCGCTCAGAATGGCCATTATCAAAAAATCTACAAACAATAAATGCTGGGGAGGGTGTGGAGAAAAGGGAATCCTCTTGCACTGTTGGTGGGAATGTAAATTGATACAGCCACTATGGAGGTTCCTTAAAAAACCAGAAATAGAACTACCATACAACACAGCAACCCCACTACTGGGCATATACCCTGAGAAAACCATAATTCAAAAAGAGTCACGTACCACAATGTTCATTTCAGCTCTATTTACAATAGCCAGGACATGGAAGTAACCTAAGTGTCCATCAACAGATGAATGGATAAATACGATGTGGCACATATATACAATGGAATATTACTCAGCCATAAAAAGAAATGAAATTGAGTTACTCGTAGTGAGGTAGATGGACTTAGAGACTGTCATACAGAGTGAAGTAAGTCAGAAAGAGAAAAACAAATGCCATATGCTAACACATATATATGGAATTCAAAAAAATAAAAATGGTTCTGAAGAACCTAGCAGCAGGACAGGAATAAAGACACAGACGTAGAGAATGGACTTGAGGACACAGGGAGGGGGATGGGTAAGCTGGGACGAAGTGAGAGAGTGGCATGGACATATATACACTACCAAATGTACAATAGATAGCTAGTGGGAAGCAGCTGCATAGCACAGGGAGATCAGCTCGGTGCTCTGCTACCACCTAGAGGGATAGGATAAGCAGGGTGGGAGGGAGACGCAAGAGGGAGGGGATATAGGGATATTCATATGCATATAACTGATTCACTTTGTTATAAAGCAGAAACTAACACAACACTATAATGCAAATATACTACAATAAAGCTGCTAAAAAAAAAAAGAGATACTCTATGAAGATCAGCATTTTGGGTAACTTTAGAAAGGTTCCTAAGAACCTAGTTTTTTCAATTCAGCCTCTTAATTAGACTTCATACTTTCTTTGTTATATCTTTATATTGACCATTGTATATTAACAGCCCTTTTGAAACAATAAGATATCCTTCCCATTGTACCATTAATATTTATTTAAAATTATTGGTTATAAAAAACACTACTAACCTTTTGATGAAATGGGGGAGAAGTGTTTTAAACATTTGCATACATATCTAAAAGCTTGGTCCAGAGATAAACACTTAAAAGTGTGTGAAATTGTTCTGAACTCTAAGGAAAGCAAAATAGTTCATAGACCTCCCCCTTCTCCCTCCAAATAGAATAATAATTATGAATAGAGACTGAGCTCATAGCAACCATTAACTTTCATTGTAAACTGAGGAATTTAACCACCCAATGTGTGACATCAATGGGATTTATAGTCTCAAAGTAGTTTGCCTGAATACACCCAACAATACCACACTTACACTTATAAAAATGTCCTGGCATCTTGGATATAAGGTCTGGAAGAACACGTGATCTTCTTTGCTGGTTCAGTCCTGCCCTCATCACTACTGTGTGCACACCCAGTTAGTTATGATCCCCTCCCTGGCTTAACTGCAAAAGCACCCCACCATTCTAAGGAGCCAGATACATTTTAGGATTTTCTGGAGAAAACAATGATATAAAATTCCACATTTTTTCTGAATAGCTAGTCTTTTAAAACAGACACAGTACATACCTACTTATATGGTATTTTAAAAGCATTTCCAAAGGTTTCTTTTTCAAAACACTTCAGGGAGCAAATAGAGGGGCATAGTAGGGATAATTTAGTAGTTCCTTAACAGAGAAAAGAGAGTAACTGGACATAAAACAAGCTTTGTTGGGAAAACTCTGCAGAAATGTGTATACAGTTGATTGCTAGGGTGGACTAGATATGGTGGGATGATCCTGATTGGTAGGACACAAAATGGGAGAGCAGAGGCATCACAGGGAAGTAGAGATAGCATATCAGAATGGTTACAAGCCCAGTCTGGAGCCCTGCTGCATGGATTTGAATTCCACCTCTGTCACTTAGTAGCAGTGTACTGAACAGTTGATTTACCCATCGTGTGCCTGAGTTTACTCATCTGTGTAATAGAAACAATGCTAGTACCAACTTCTTAGGATTGCAGTGAAGAATAAATTGACTCCTGGTTGTGCTTAGAATAAGAGAAGCTTGCAGAAAGAACATCCACATGGGCAACCAAAGGTGTAATTTTCTTGCTCCTCAATTTGGCCCAGGTCTGTCTCCGATGATTTCTTTTTCCCCAGATTTGCTGCACTGGGGCCTTTTTACAGATTATTTCACATCTGCGTGAAATACTTCATGCGAAAATTCGGGCAGAGGGTTGAACTCCCTCAAAGGAGGATTAACTGGTAAATGATTGCCAAGCACTTGGAACACTTGAAGTGTTCCAAAAATGTTGCTTGTTAATTTTCCTCGTCCTGAGAAGGGCCAGCTGATGACAATTCTAGGCTGAAGTATCTCATGTCACATAAATACCTAATCCAAAGTTGTTGTGAAATTTCCAATTTGCAAGTGGCCAGAGGGCACACGAAGAAGACATTCACTGAAGAGCAGCACATTCTGCACCTGGCATAAGATTAGCAGCTGCTTAAGGAAAATGTTATTTCCGGCATTTGGTTTTCAGTTTGATTTATTTTTTCACATCTGACTGGTTAAGGGAGCCTCACATAGCAATCTTCCTGTCATATAAGAAGATCATATGGTGAAACACAATATTATCTAAGAAAAATCTGCCAGATTGAGACTATGGAAATAAATTAGATTTTTTGTGTGGTTAGTACGTCCTGCAGATGACAGCACATTCACAATTTTTATTGTATTATAATCCTTTAGAAAAGATACTTAATGGTCCCAAAGGCATCTTCAGCAAAAGTACAAGGTGAAATCTAAAAGGAGGCAGTTTTCATGGAATTGTTAATTGCACAGGAGTACCATCGAGAGATAAATATTCATAAGTCATTAACAAATTCCAGATCAGTTCATGATTATTCATCATGAGAGCACATGTACTTGATTTTATATGAATTATTCATTGGCTTTGTTTATGAACATCTTTAACTGATTAATGGCAAATCTTGATGAATATTCCTGAACTGTTCAAACCGAAGCATAGATCATAATGAATGAAGTCATGCATTGCTTTTCAGGAGTGTGAGATGAATAGCTGGTACAGGAAGAAAAACAAGAAATTGCAATGGTTTTGCAAATATGTCTGGTTTGTAAATCTGGGGGCTCAGCTTTTGATTAGTAACACATTGACAATCAACATCCCACCCTTTAAGCTATGAGTCTTGGCTTTAGCCTCCAAAAAGGTGACGGAAGATGGTGCCAGGAAACATGTCTCAAGCACTTTAGAGTTTCTCTGGTCCATCTTTCTGAAACCAGGACTTGTAGATCATGCATTTAAATAGCTTCTTCAAATATGGCATTTAATTCTAATTTACCCAATAATATTATTTTTTATTTGTATTATACTGTGGTAATTACTGTAAAAATTAACATGAGATTTATCCTAATATATTTTTAAGTGTATAATACAATATTATTAACTCTAGGCATGAAAGCGTACAGCAGATCTCGAGAATGTATTCAGCTTGCATTACTGAAACTCCATACCCATTGGTTAGAAACTTCCCATTTTCTCTTCCCTCCTGTCCCTGGCAACCACCATTCTGCTCCCTACTTCTGTGAGTTTGACTGCTTTAGATATCTCATAAAAGTGTAATCATGCTGTATTTATCCTCCTGTGGATGGCTTATTTCACTTAGCACATCATTAAAATTCATCCATGTTTTCACATATTGCACAATTTCCTTCTTTTTTAAGGCTGAATAATATTCCATTGTGTGTTTATACCACATTTTCTTAATCCAATCATCCACTGATGGATAGATTGGTTTCCATATCTGGCTATTGTGAATAGTGCTACAATATGGGAGTGCTACTATCTCTTTGAGACCCTAATTTCAATTATTTTAGATAAATACCCAGAAGTGAGATTGTTGGATCATGAGGTAGTTTTATTTTTAATCTTCTGAAGGACCTCCATACTGTTTTCCATAGTGGCTTCACCATTTTGCATTCCAAAAAATGCAAACTGGTACAAGGGCTCCAATTTCTTCACATCCTCAACACTTATTGTCTTTTTCCTTTAATATCCATCCTAACAGGTAGGAAGTGATACCTCACTGTAGTTTTGATTTGTATTTACCTAATGATTAACGATGTTGACCATCTTTTCATAAACCTGTTGGCCATTTGTATTTCTTCTTTGGAAACATGTCTATTCGAATTCTTAGTTCATTTTTTAATGCTACTGTTACTTGTTTCAATCTATTGATTGTTTCTTTTTCTGTGGTGAAGATTTTTAGTTTGATTGGAATATTTAATATTGTTAAAATGTCCATACTACCAAAAGCAATCGATAGATTCGATGCAATCCTTATCAAAACCCCAATGGCATTTTTTATAGACACAGAAAAAAACAATCTAATCTGTATTTGGAAGCACAAAAGACCCAAATAACCCAAAAACCTGGAGGAAGGAGGACGAAGTTGAAGGCATCACACATCCTTGTTTCAAAATATATTACAAAGCTACAGTAATTAAACCAGTATGGTATTAGCATAAGGAAAGACATTTAGACCAAAGGAACAGAATACAGAAAACCCAGAAATAAATCCACACATCATATGGTCAACTGATCTTCGATGAGGGTGCCAAGAGTGCACAATGAGGAAAGGCTGGTCTCTTCAATAAATGGTGTTTATAAAAATGTATATCCCCATGCATAAAAGTGGAATTGGACCCTGATCTTCCACCATAAACAAAAATCAACTTAAAATTGATTAAAGACTTAAACATAACTCCCCAAACTATAAAGCTTCTAGATGAAACCGCAGGCAGAAAAGCTTCATGACATCTTGGCAATGATTTCACACATAAAACACCAAGGCACAGGCAACAAAAGCAAAAATAGGCAAAAACTGGAACTACACCAATAATATTCTTGACCACGAAAAATAACCTTATTTTTTCATAAGAATTGAAGTTTCTTGATGATAGATTATTTTAAAGCCAGTAAATGAAGTACATTAAAAAAATGGAAAAATTAAAAGAGAACACAGTCTATGTTTTTTTTCCTATGTTAAAACTTAGTAGAATCCTGGCATATATTTATATGTATTCATAAATCAATTTTCACATATATTTTTCTTATTTCTGTATTTTCAACCTGACTTCTGGCATGCCAAGATATTTGTACAAAAATAACATTTTATGATGGAATTGGAAAATAACATTCTCATATTATTAATTCGGATGACACTAAAATACTAAAGGTAAATTTATTTTGTGGCACAGGCTTGAGTTAGAGTTTATTACAAAGTTATTATTAGAATAGTCTATTGAATCAGAGCAAGTCATAGAATGAAGACAGATCCTTTGGGAAGTCTGGATAATAAAATGAAGTAGGTAGTAAAACCAAGTGAAAACATGAAACAAGGCATCTAGGAGGAACATTTTATTGATGTTAGATATATTACTGTTCTTGATTTTTATATTTTGAAAAGCACAAGGGATAAATCACAAGCCATAAGGAAGAAAGTTTCCCTTGTATCCATGGCTTAATTCTCCTAAAATTTTTGTGGATGCCCTGAATCTGGTAAACTGCTTGACAATTCCAAAAATCTAAGTATATTCTGTTTAAGGCCAATCAAATTGCCACACCACATCTCTTAGTATTAATTTTATTAGGCTAGAGATTCCCAATCAGATTATACATTTCAATCATCTGTATGGATTTTTGAACACATATACACTTTGAATGAGAATTTTTGAGGGAAAGATATTATGTATGTTTAGGTTAATATGTTCCACAGATGATTATAATCCCTTACAGTAGTATCCAATGTGTTCATACCATAGGTGGTAGACTGTTTTCATTATTGACCTTATTCTACTCCCCACCCAGTGTCCATGTCTTTTGACCTAAAACCAAACAGTACTCTCCCACCCTTACTATGGATTTGGGCATAAAACTTGCTTTGGCCAATGGAATATTAGCAAGTGTTTTAAAAACAGAGACTTGAGAAGTACTTCCAAGCTTTCAATTGTGCCCTTGCATGTCTGTCCTCACTAAGAGAATATGCTCAACCCAGACATTTAAGGGCACATGGAGCAGAGTCAGTTGCACCAGTTTTCCCAAAGCCAGCCTACATCAGTTTATAGCTGGTTGAGTCCCAGACCTGAGAATAAGTCCAGCCAAAATGAACAGAACTCCCCAGCTAACCCCAGCTAAATCACTGAACTCCAGACTCACGGTCTAATAAATGCTTATTGTTTTAAGCCATTGAGTTTTCATGTATTTGATAATTCAGCATTAGACTGTCCAAAGAAAGTTGATACACCATTTTAAGCAATAAATTATTTTAGCTTGATTCCAATTTATAGCTCCAATTACAACTCTTTGGAAAAGGCCAAAGTAGTGTAGGAGAGTTACAGAAAATATAGTCAGGTGATGAGTACATTTAGTGAGAAATATTTTAACTTAGTGATTTTGATCATTTGAACCACCAAATATGATTAACACATGATACATTGGTAAAAATTTTAATCCCTTATCATTCCATCATAAATGCCACAGAATATCCATTGAGTCTAATAAAATCTGTATCTAAAAAACGGCTAAAATCTGTATCTAAAAATCAGCTAAATAAACAATCGGGTAATGTGTAAAAATTTTAAGAATCATTTTATTCATTGATCTATTATGTTTTAAGAATAATATTTTTGCTATTCGAATTATGATATACATATGCTATATATGTATACATATATAGAAAATGAAATAAATAGCATAAGATAATAATAATGATAAAAAATTACTGTCCAACCTCTTAAAATATAAACAATCTTAATATCAGAAAGCATATTCTCTATTATATAACATGCTATTTGATTGATCACAATTGTTTTCCAAGTTTTTAGAAACTAATATGTCATGAATCTGTTTGGCTATAATTAAATATTCCTTTATTTTTCAATAGCATATTAATGAGTGATACATTTGTGTGTATGTAGAAAAGATATACTATGAATATAGAGATGCATTATACAGAGATGACACATTGCATATGGAGAGAAAATATATCATGTATACATTATTATGTATATAGAAAAGAGAAAGATTCAAAACATAGCCAAATATATTCCATCTAGAGAGTAAAATAAGGAACAGGAATCAGAAAAAAAAAAGCTGAGAAGAAAAAGTCAGAGAAGTAAGAAGAAAATCAGAAAAGTATGATGTTCTGTAAATTAGAGAAGTCAGAAAGCTTTTCTATTTATGGACTTAAGTGATCTCAGCTTTTCTCATGACAATGCAAAAGAAAAAGAAAAGGCAAAAGAGATGAAAAGAAAGGAAAAGGTATTTTTATAGCTAGCTAGGTCTGAGTGGTATTAAAGATTTTACTAAAATGTCAGTTCCCTTTCAATATCTATCTGGTCTCACCTACACTGTTCTAGTAATGTTGGGAGACTCTGGGAACACCATTAAGTACTGGTAGATGAGAAATTATTGAAGCATCAAGTTGAGACACATGATCTCTTAAGTCAAAGAGAAGGTCATTTTGCCATCAGTGCTAATAGACAGAGAGACCATGTCCTGGGCAACATTTTCTGTCCAATATCCTATCAGAATAATCAAGCCATTTTCCTTTTTAGTCAGTTTAATACAGGTTTTTAAAACAGTTTTTTAAATTTTTATTTTAGGGCAAGCTGCAAGCTTCCTTACGTTTAGACTGAGGCAACTCAAGTATTAGGAGTCTGTTTTACTTGATGGTATCAGGCTCCGACTGTCTTATTCATTTTGGGATTGTCTCCTCAGGGCTACATATTTTAGCATCAACCACTATTGCAAACTGAAGCAGGAAGGTTAAGAGGCAGCAGAAAAAGGAAAGTGTAGAATGAAGTATATAAACAAATTGTGGCAGGGCAATTACACCCAAGCCAGCAGAATCGTGGTCAGAAAACCATTTATCTGGCACATATCTGGCTTATTCAATAGGTAATGTGTCAAAACAGGTAGATATGTGGAAGAACTACTGTTAACTGTCTCTCAGAGCAAATAATGATGGAATTTAGGAAAACAACACTTGTTTTCACCTATGCATATGCTCCTCAGTGATTCTTTCCTATAAAAAAATCTCCACCACTCCTCCTTTTATTTCCCTACTTGCCCCAGTATCATAATTCTCTAAGTTTTTTTTTAAATTCCCTTTCAAGCACTCTTCTTCATTTTGATTTTTAAAAATGTTTATTTCAGGGCTTCCCTGGTGGCGCAGTGGCTGAGAGTCCGCCTGCCGAAAAATTTAGAGTTAAGACTGTAAACTAGAGCATGCTGGTGTATTTCAGGAACAGCAAGAAGGCAATTGTTGCTGGAACAAGTAATAAAGGAGGAGCTTAGGAGGACATGAAAGAGGCTAGGGAGGCTAGATCATATATGTCTCATTGGCCTCGGTAAGGAAATTACAATACTTTGGGGAAAGTATGTAACTTTCCTTAAACTTAATATGAATAATTCATTTATGGCAGCATGAGATGTCAATATACATGTGAAAAAAGTTAAAGAAAATATATTAAATCACCACTTCTAAACCATTGCCAAAAACTTCTAAGTAAAACTCAATCACGTAATTTCTATATTATCCTGTTATAATTTTAAACTATTCTACTACAGACCATATAGAATCTGGGAAGAAATTCATCTAAACTCTTACCAATACAATAAAGACAATTTAAAAATCTTAATTTCAAGACAAATACAGTGAATAAGTTATTTTTAAAATGGGCAATAATTAGCATATAAATTTAATATAAATGATACCATAGGAATATGACTGTCTAATATCAAAAAGTAAGAATCAAGTCATTATTAGGAAGTTCTTTTCTTCTTTCCACTACGATAGCACCATGGACAGTGACTAGCCAACACCAATAGTTAAGCCCAGGCTGTTGGTTAATATGGAAAATTCATAAATACCACCAAGGTTTTTAAAGAAGACTCAACTACATTATAAGGTTTTGAGGCAATAATTAAAATCAGACATTTGATTTAGTTCCTAAGCTTCAAGATAAAGCATAGTATAATGTAAAGAAAATTGATCCAGGAATAAAGACAAGTATTTATACATAGAACTAAATAAAGTTCTAAACACAGAAAGCTAGGCTATCTTTGGTAAGCCAATTAACATTTCTGGAGTTCACTGTATTCACTGTAAAATGGTGAGATGGAAAGAAAATTCAGGAAATGTTATCTTAGGTCCTCTCTGCTCTAAACTTGAATAATATTACCTAAAAGTTGTCCTGTACACTTGGATGAATGCAACCCTAATTTACATACCCATGCCACTGATATAAACTTCCAATGCTTTCAAATCCACTCAGAAAGAATGTCTAACACAAATAACTGCTTCAATATATTGAATACTGAGCATCAACTATATGGAAGTTAGAGAAGAGCCAAACCAAGCTAACTTAGCAGTATAGAAATTTCATATTGCATATAAAAAGATCAGAGGCAGAATGACTGCCTTATTTAGTGGATACATAACATCATAATGAGTCAGTCTTTCTATGCTTTTTCTCTGCCTACAGGTATGTTGACCAATTCTTTATGCTGGCTCAACTTATGTTCCCAATATGAGTGCCAAAATTTCAGGTGTCACAAAAGAATCCATCAGAGAGAAGACTTTTAATTTGCCTCTACTTTTCCTTGATATCAGTGAGAATAACAGTCTTTTAAACCAGAATCCTCCTTGCAGATTTTTCCTCATCTCTATTGAGCCAGAAGTGAACCACATGTTTGAGCCATCAGCATGAAAACTGAATTATAATCATAGGCTTAGCTGAACAAAATTAGCCCCTGGTATGTACATTCTGAAATATATGACCTTCTCTTTAGTATATGGCTATTCAGTGCCTGTGCAGAATTGGAGTTCTGTTAACAAGAAAAATGAGAAATGGCTATAAAGTCTACACAGGTTCTACCCCATTCTGTATTCTTCTCTCTATGCAAGCTGACATTGACAGACATGTGCAACTGCTTTGCAATGAGGCATCGTTTAGGAAACTGACCATCTCTTAATAGGAAGACTCTTCATCCATGGCTTTTCAAACGCTTTTGAGTTTTATCAATTATGAGCATCACTATTATATGACTTTAGATTAACAAATATGATTAATATCTTATTAGTGCAGTGCTTATAACTCTAGTTCAACTGATAGTTTGTTGACGAGTATTGCAACTACCCTGTTTTATACGTTTATTCCACCAAATTTATCCCAAAAGCTTATTAATAAACCATGACATTTCCAGTCACTCTCATTTGCTATTGAATGCTAAATTGTACCCAAAAATATTTACTAAATTATCTTTTACCAGGTGTAACATTATCTTACCCAAAATGAGATTTCTCCTAATAATTCCATTTTATCATTTCCCTCAATCCTAATACCCCTAAGATCTACATTTTAAGTTTTCTTAACGCTAATAACCCTAAATCCTATGATTTAAATATGAAGTGCAATTGACTTAAAATATTAATGCAATTATTCACTTAAAATCTTTTTCAAATCATCATAAGAGAGTACGCCTTAGTTTTCTTTGCCAGCAGGGTCATTAGCACCTGAATAACATAAAATTTTTCAAGTAACATGCGAAATGTGAAATTTTACTTTCCAAAGCAAAGTCCTAAGCCAATGAGGAGGTATTAAGCATTATTAGCCTTACTTTATCAGTGACACAGGGCACCAGATTTGCCACACTAAAACCGGAGACGGAGAACAAGGTCAACCTGAGTATAATAACCAACTCTATTCTTAATTCTCTTAGTCACAAAAATATGATTAATGCAGCAAATGCAGGCTTGTTACCTGATTATTATCCCTTCTGGGTATGACATAATTCTGTCTGTCTCTTTACAAATATATTCCATGTGTGATGTTGATCCAGTGCTCTGCAAAACACACCAGGAAGGCATTAAAGTCTCTTTGCTCAAGAGAAAAAAATCATTAGATTTATGCACGCACTGAAAATGGGGATTTATATTATTAAATGCCATAAGCCATTTTAGACAGGGTTCTGGTTTTTCCAAGTACGACACCATAATTGTCCTATGAGGGAGACAAAGAATGGGAAAAACAGTGATTACTTGATCCTTCAAAGGGCAATGGCTCTTGGATCTATAAAATGGATTACTATATGTTAATTTTCTGATGATGTATTTTGGGTTTATTTTGTTTATTCTGTATTTTGGGTTATGTTTTGTTGAAGATATGCAATATGAAAGGTTGTATTTAGTCCCATAAGTTGGGCTCAGTTCTGTCCTTAGTGTCAAAGTCTAAAGTCAATGGGTAATTGCTATGAGAACGCTGCTTCTAACTTCTCCATCATGGAATGCATTTAATATGTTACAGTTTCTGAAAGTGGGGGAAAAGACAAAGACAGAGGTAATGAAAAAATCTGAAGACCCTCTAGATCAGCAGGTATGCATTATCTCTATTTATACCGCTTAATATATAGTGATTGCATTTTTAAAGAAGCTCAACTGCCCTGTGAAAGGTCAACCTGCCACGGGTAGCACATCCTTAGTAGAACCTAGTGCTTCAAGACAAGTGATACATATTGGCAGAATAATGCCAAAGGGTGGACTATTATCACTTGGAAGCATTTCTCAGAGGGTTAAAGACAGGTTGTCTCGCTTTGTGAAATCTGCACTTATGGAGTTAAGTTATGCACCTTGAAAAATCTGCACTTATGGATTAAGAACTGCCTATAAAACTTTTCTGTATGGAAACAATGATTTATTAGAATCCTGAAAATAAGTTCCTCAATACAATTATGAATAACACTTTATAATGAACAAAACCTTATGATTGCAATATTAGGCAGAATAAGTTATTTTCAGGAAAAAATTTACAGGAAATTGTAAATATGAAGGTAAAGTAGTATTCCTGTTTTACACAACAGATTAAAGGTCACAGGCCTAGAGATCCACAGCCATACTAAAAAGGCAATTGAAGTTCAACAAAATCTACCAAAATTTCATAGCAGTTGTCCTTCTGAGTTTGATTTAGCAGATCACTGGGTGTATATTGTAAGAATTCAAGTGGATTTGTTGATGTATATACAAGTGGAAAGTCAATATCTAAAAACAAGGTAAAAATTGAAAATAAAATAAGTGAATAGACAAACATAATTCTTATGTACATTGAAATAACGTAATTAGGTGGGGTTTGTTTATAAAACGCTTTTCCTCTGTAAAATCAAATGTTTCTGTAAATCAAATGTTCTGATTTTTAAGTGTACTTTTCCCATAAAAAGTTTTAAATTAACTTTGCTTTTGATTTTTTAAATGTTTTCTATTGATTTTTTAAAATGTAGAAGTAACAAATAAATCTAAGGAAGAAAACATGAATCACCCATAACCAGTATATGAAAAACTGTCTTTTCTCTGATTATCTTGTAGGAAACTAAAAAATGCACTAAGAAAAATGTAACATTATTAACCATTACTGTTTTGTTTTGGCAGAAGACTGCTCTATCCAAACATGTGGGGCTTTTTATAAATTATTTTCTTTGGTAGATGTTGAGGGTTTTGAAAAGATCAACAGTCAATAAACTCAGTTAATTTAATTTACATTTATCAATTCATGTACTTCACTTGTTCATTCATAAGTCGCAAGTGGAGGTTTCTCTCACCAAAGAAGATATGAGAGAACTGACTACCAAAGAAGAAAAGCTGGAAAGCATGTGACTCCAAAAGACATTTTGTTAACATTTCCGTTTTCTAAATAATTAAAATATATATAAAATTATTATGAGATTTTTAACTGTAATTACTATTCCAAATGGGAAAGAATCACAATAAATGAGAATCAAGTTATTTTAAAACAACTGAAAATTAAATAATTGAAGAATCGTTTACCTTCTAATATAGATGAGATTTATTTGAACTATTTCAGTTCTACTATACTAAGAAAACATATGGAAAAATCTTTAAACACACTTTTTTCCAGGTCTCCAAATTTCTCAAAAATTATTCTTCATATCTTACTGTGGCAAGATGTAGCTACAACATTTATATAAATCTATGTATTTTTACATTTATGGCAAAGCCACAGTATAGTTGTCACTTTATGCTTTTATTAAATTGAATAAAACTGTAAATTATTAACTAACGGTAATAACTACTATTCATTGAGGATATTCTATGACAGACTATACCAGGTACTTCACCTACAGTTGAAGTCACAACAAACCAATGATATGAATAATGTAAGAGGAAACTAGAGATCAGAGAGGTAAAGTGATTCACCCAGTCATTCCATTGGTCAGAAACAACCAAGTTTGAACCCAAGTCTATTTGATTCCATTCTGTACTCTCAATAATAATTATGTATCACCTTGCCAGCTAATACTCCTGCCACTTTCATATCAAGCAATGTAATGGATTATAAAAGAAAAACAAAGTTATGTTAGAAATCTGTTTAAGAGGCTTTGTTTAAATTTCATTCAAAATGTTTTGTTGGCAGAACGTGAAGCCACACTCCAACTACTGATAGAGGTTTTATACGAGAGAACCAGCTATACAGGGCTAACATTTCTATCATTTATTATTTATATATTGCTTTCCTCCAAAAGTAATCTGAGGCATTTCTAAAATTGACAAAATTAAGACATTTGTAATAGTTTTTAACATCCTAACTAATATGGCAGAGTAAAGACTGGCTGATCCTGGAATTTCCTAACTCAAAAACTAACAAAATTAATGGACGAGGATATCTGGGTTGTGTGTTTTCCAGAAGCAAAAGGATCCAAATGCACTGGGGAAGAATTCAAAGCTCAAAAATATCTCAAGAAAGGATAGAACATATTCCAACCAGGTGGTGTAAGCCCTGTAACAGAACTCCTGACAAACTGCCAGTTCCCAAACTGAATACATAGTTCTAACGTAGCACTGTTGACCCTAACCCACTCCCACCTTCCCCTACACAAACACTGGCCCATGCTCAGGCTCTTGGAACACCAAAGAGGACATACAATTTATATCCCTCAAATAAAATGTTAGATACAAACAAGTCTTAGATAATGTAGTAAAGAGAGTTAAGGAGAATTTAACCATACCGTATCAGGAAAACAAAACATTAATAAAATTGTTCGAGTTAGAAATGAGTGAAAGGAGAAAAGAGGCAGAATGACATCTACTCACAACACTCTACGAAGGTAAACTAAAGACCACAGAGTGATGAAATAGTCAATTTTGAGATTAAACAAAACCCAGACACACAAAAATAACCCTACTAATGTTATGGTTGTTTCCACAGAAGAATTTAAAGACAGCATATTTTTAATGAAATGAGATATTAAACATGAGATGATTAAAGTGCCAAATTAAATGAGTAGGAGGATTTTAGACTTACAGGAACAAAATCATGAACCAAGCCAACAATATTACAAAAGCAATGAGCCTGAGACAAGAAAGTGAATAAAAATGGCTGAAATAAAATGGCACAGAGAAAGGACTTAAAAATTACAGTGAATGCCAAACAGTGGGAAAAGAACTAATTAAGACAACTAGAAAGAATATAGTGGGTAAGGAGGACACAGATTATCCACTATCAGGATAATCTGTCTCTCTTTGGTAGACCACCCAACACATGGAAGAGAAAAAAATTATTAAAGGCCATGACAGAATAACATTTTCTTCCAGTGAAGGAAGTATTAAATAAGTATATTGAAAAGGCATGTGGTGTTACTAAAAAAACTAATTGGATTATTGAGGAAACATTATACACTGAGACACACCCTGGTTAAAATGCTGTTATTTTCAAGATAAGAAAATAATTTTTCAGGTCACTGCACACAAAAGTAAGAGGGAGAGAGGCTGTGGGGAGTGGGAGAGAGAAAATCAGACTAGTCTGAAAATCAGACTAGTCTGATCAGACTAGACTTCTCATCAGTATCCAATATCATGAGACAAAAACTAAAGACTGAAATATTCCAGGGGAAAAATAACATGATCCAACTTTTTTATCCTCAGTTTAGCTGTCCTTACAGTATAAAATTAATAGGCAGATATTGCTAAACTGAGAATAAGTCAAGGTAAATAGAACATATGATCCCGTGCTTAAAAGATAAAATGTGATGAAATTCAATCAATTTAGGAATTAAACTTTAAGAGCCAGAGAACGGCTCACCAGACCCAATTTCTTTCCATTTACCACAGTCAGCCAAAGAAATGTACTAGATTGGGGTCAATAAACTTTCCGAAAAGGGTCACATAGCAAATATTTTAGGCTTGGCAGGCTTTAGGGTCTCCGATGCAAGTATTTTACTGTGCTATTTTAGTTAAAATTAGCCAGAAAGAATACGTAAATAGATGGGTATGGCTGAATCTCAATAAAAATGTATTTACAGAAACAGACAGCAGGTTGTATGTGGCCTGTGGGCTGTGATTTGTCAAAGCATGGGTTAGATGCTGGCCACTTCCCTACTAGCCTGAGCCGCTAGTGAGGAGAGCTAGAGGAAAAGCCTCAGTAACCCACCAAAGAAATGCGTCATGAATGAGAAATAAATCTAGTTTTAATCTGAGATTTTGGCTTTTTTTTTAAGTCAGCATAATCCACTGTGTCCTGCATGATAAAAATGAGAGTGTGAGTTGGTGCAAACATTTTGTAAAGTAAACTGAACAGTAAGAAGAACACAGAGATCCCAATGGTGAAACGAGATACGGTTTGATAGGTGTGTACACAGTCGTACTTTTAGTAAGTGTAACTAAGTGTCCAATTATCGTCATCAATGTACATTAATTAAATCCGTAGTAGAGATTATAATCTTTAAATAATTCTAAATGTTTATATTATTATATTCTGTAATTTCCAGCTATAAACTGCAAATCATTACAATTTTTAGCCACCTGGCCATAGGTGTATCACTGTGATAGTTAAATTATAAGGTGATATGTTGAAGAAAACCTGAGTCACTGAAATTTTCATCTGTTGTGTCATTAATAATTTCCTACTACGTTGAAATATATATGATGTGGTGAATACAGTAAATGTTCTCTTTTACTAACTAGTTAGGGATATGAGCATTGTAGTATATTTAAATGTGTTTGTTGCGTTCCTACTGATTTTTATATTTTTTCATTTTAGACTCGTTTCACAGGCTCTGTAGTTAACTCGATTTTTCAATGTTTTTGTTAGATTCTGGTAAATCTACATCCGAATACTTATGTGAAAAATTTTATTGAAAATACCCGTTCTCTCACAGTTCCTCATTTAAAGGACATGTACGTATGTTGAGCTGTACTTATTCTCCTCTAGGACTGTTAATATCATTGCCTACTCTATCTTAAACAGCTTTCTTCTCAAATGCAAGATTACAAATTGTATAATATGTGCTTCACTTTTAATTTGTGTTTTCACTTATACTCATAGGAAATGGAGGTGGAGAATCAATGTGGTAATCCAGTCTGGCTGGTGGAAAACAAATTCCCTCCTTAATTGCTTAATTCTTCATTTACTTTGTTTAGACACAGCTAAATTACACATAAATGAGACAGACAGTCATGACCATGTTAAGGACATGTGGTTTTGTTTGTTTCTTCAGGGTAAATTACTGACATTCAGAACTGGCTGCAACATAAAAACATCAGCGAAGCAATTACTATACAATTAACTTTTTTTTGAAACTCAAGCAGGATACCCTCAGATATTATTGATGGAGGCTGCTAATTCTGATACTCCCTCTGGGAACTCTCACCAAATAAGATGTGTTCAATATGTCTTCAATCTATACTCGGCAACAGCAGTAAAGGATATATTAATCTAAGACACCTCCATAAACAAATCAATGAACCAGAGGACTCAAGCAAATTTGTATAGACCTTGTTCCAGTAACACATTTCACTGGCTGTACTTTTAAGTATCTCATTAGCTGTCCATTTAGGATAAGACATTATCTTTCCCCCCAGGTGGTTCACCCTATGTGCTCCATGGTGACAGAATGTCATTATCAAGCTTGCAGGGATGCACAATCCTTTAGCTACACTGCCAAAAAGGTGTTCCTGATAATGCCAGAAGCCATTCAAGTAAAACTTCAGAATTATTGGTTTTCCTGTGCAAGTTTTGAATCTTAATTATCAGTCTCTTTAGGTTTTTAGCATGATGGAAAGATTACCTGATAAAGCACTGTTTTTCTTCTTTTATAGATTGATCACCAAAAATTTTAATAATAAAAATCATCATAATGTATAAATTTGTTACAAGGAAAAAATTACATGTACTTGAGGTATTTTTCAAGGGATGTTCTCAGTTGTTTTTCTTTTTTCACATGAAAATTGATGCTCATGAAAGAAGCGACAGTTATAATTATCAGTCCACCTCCTCACACATGAAAGCTAGTAAAGATGTAAAAATTAGAGATGGCACCCTTATTACAGCATTTCAGTACAAAAGCAGGGATGAGCATCAAAATTAGATGAGAAGGGGCAGGGATCTTTTATTTCAGGTGGAACTGCAGGATGAGAAGGCATTATTGTCAATATCCTGGGGAAGTTATTCTTCAAATATGTGTTCTTTGAAAACATATAGGTCTCAGGGATTTGGATAACAATTTTGTCCTTAACGCTGCAGCTACTAGTAAAGCTACTCATAAAGCAATGTTGAGCTAAATTCCTTCAGATTATTTTTAAAATAAATTAAATTACCAATAGAATAAGAAAAAATCACATGTCACTGAAAATAAGGAAGACTAGGAAAACCCAAAAAATATATTGTCAATACAGTAATGGTCAGCTCCTGGTCCTATTATGCACACCTGCAAAATATTTTTCTTCACCCTACAGTCTCTCTTTAGAAAATGTGTGATTTGGTTATCTCTCTAGACAGAAAAATCCAAATTTATTTTCAGCTTAGATCTTACTAGCCACTTCTTCCCCAAACTAATAATAGTTGAGCAAATCTGGTATTTTTACCAACAATCTGCCTCAATAAATGGGACTATCATTATCCTATTTACCTAAGTTACAATACTGGGAGAAATCCTAGATTCTTCCCTAATTCAACTTATCCCCTACCATCCAGTTGACATTTTAACTCCTAAGTATTTGGTGAGACATGAAATAATAAAGTGACCCTACAGCAGCGGCTTTAGGTTGCCTGGTTAAAAAGCCAGCTCTAATTTTTAGTGTTTCTAAAATCTTGAACAAGTTACTCAAACTTTGTAAAGATTAATTTCCTCTTTTTTTTTCAAGTGAAGATAAAAATAGGTCTAACCTTATATGGCTGTCATAGGATTATGTGATATGATTTACGTAATAAATTTGCCACGGAACAGATCAAATAATAAGTGCTTAAAGTGTTATCTGTAATCATCATCAGCAAGAGCAGCAGAAACAGCATCACCATCCTCATCGGCATCACTGTCACCAGCACCATCGTCATCATCATAATCATCATTTTGAATCTATTCCTCTCTCTATTCACACTTCCTCTGTCTTAATCCAATCTCTAGCTGCTGACCTTTGGTTGATAGGACACACTCCTATTAGCCTTCCTGTTTTCAAACTTATCACTCTTTGAAAGTGATTTTTTTTAACGAAAACTGATCATGTCTCTCCCCTACTTAAAATATATCAATCGCAAAACCCACCTCTTGAATATACAAGGTTTGATGGTTGATCATTATGTGTCTCACCTGACTCATCTCACATACTCCATCTATTAAAGAAACTATATTCCAGGTGTTTCAGAAGTGCAAGCACTGCTTAACATAAAATTCCATCCAGCCACAATCTCATCTTCACCTGAAGAAAACCTGCTATCTTTCCCTCTGGGGGGCTCTCCATGTTCCCCCAGTATACATGTGTGCTTCTGTGTTTCCAAAGCACCCCGTTCATACCTCTCTCATTCACGTCACTGTCTTGTAGTAAACTGTCCATCTTCCTAAGTAAACATTATGCTTCATAGTGGAGAGACTATACATTATGTATATCTCATATCTCTAGTCCTTGCACAGTGCCTTAGGCATAGCTGAAACATACATGGATGGGAAATGAATGCTATTTTTTTCAGCATTCTTTTTGTAAAGACTTCTTGTTATCCTTGATCTTACTGTCTCCAACAAACTACATCAAATTATTACAAAAACCTACAGATGTGACATTCTCAGTGACTTACACATCCAATCCCAACCCCTTCTGAAGCCACTAATATGCATCAGCTCCCAATTTATTTGTTCTCTATTTTCTCTTTTGTCTAGTGCACCTCTACATTATTTTGGAGTTGATCTTCCAAAGACAGAGGGGGAAATTCATTTACTCTCTCAAACTAAGACTTACCTATCAGTGTTTTTCTCCTGCTTTCCTCCTATTTGCTTTAATATACATTACTATTTGAATTTCCATTGCATGCACACATGAACACACACACACACACAATCTTAGAGTCTAACTTCCTCCTCTTTTCTGATCTGACCCCCCTCTTAAATCTATGGCATTCTTCACTATTTCTTCAGGTTGCAATGCTCTCATTCCACCAACTTTACTGGTCGAAACATTACCAGTAAGACACACAACTCTTAAACTCATGCTGAAAACAAGAACAAAAACTTTTCAATTCCTATTGCAATTATGTAATTGCAATTATGTAATTTTCCTTAGGATCCTCAGAGAAATTTGTTATTCTCTTAAGACACCTAGTATGTTCTACTTTTGACATTAACTTTTCAGCCTAAACGAGCTATCTACTTAAACTAGCTCCACCATAAAAAGAAGGCCAAAAATGTTATTGTACTTTAGGCCAAATAAATTAAACCTTGCAGGGTTTTTAATTGTGTATTTTATTGAAAGCCATGGATAAGCAACTTTGCTTATTACTGGAAAGCTGATGTAAATACTTCAGGTATTATCACTGTTTGACTCAGAGTAGTGGAACACTTTCTTGCCTTTTCTCTTGGCATTTTGGGTAACAGCGACTTTTTTTTTCTAATAATACTATAATCTTTTTCTGCTGTTAGTGGCAATTTTCATCATGTCAGTATCAGGATGCAATTGTTCTGTAGTCAAGGTATCATTTTACTACTCATAAATCATGACATAAATTTATCTCTCTCTTTCAAGTAGATTACTGATTTCATTTAAAAGTACACATTAGGGCTTCCCTGGTGCAGTGGTTGAGAGTCCGCCTGCCGATGCAGGGGACACGGGTTCATGCCCCGGTCTGGGAGGATCCCACATGCCGCGGAGCGGCTGGGCCCGTGAGCCATGGTCGCTGAGCCTGTGCGTCCGGAGCCTGTGCTCCGCAACGGGAGAGGCCACAACAGTGAGAGGCCCGCGTACCACACACCCACACACCCACACACCCACACAAAAAGTACACATTAAAGTAGTTGATGAATATCTAATCAAAACAAGGGTTCATGTTTCATGTGAATGAACACAACATGAAATTATGCATCTAGGATATGATATAATAGTATTGCACATTATTAGCATGTATTATTAGAAAGGTCTGGAGTGGGAGGTTGAAAACCTGAGGCCATTTGTAAAGATGGGCTCATCAAGGTGGAAAGTTTCTTGATTTAGATTGCTGTAAAGAGGAGTCTTACATACTACCTGAATCAATTTAAACACATTGGACATACAAGCAGAAAAGCTTACTTTTGGTATTAACTTCACTTTATCTAGGATTTCTAATCTTTTGATAGCTGTGAAATTACTTTTTACTTTAAAAAAAGTATACCCAGGGCATCCCTGGTGGTGCAATGGTTAAGAATCCCCCTGCCAATGCAGGTGACACGGGTTCGATCCCTGGTCGGGGAAGATCCCACATGCCGCGGAGCAACTAAGCCCACGTGCCACAACTACTGAGCCTGCGCTCTAGAGCCCGCGAGCCACAACAATGAAGTCCATGCAGCACAACTAGTGAAGCCCACGCACCGAGAGCCCGTGCTCCACAACAAAAGAAGACACTTCAATGAGAAGCCCGCGCACCACAACGAAGAGCAGCCCCCGCTCGTCACAACTAGAGAAAGCCCGCGCACAGTAACAAAGACCCAATGCAGCCAAAAAACAAAAAAAAAGTACCTCCATTCTTTTAAGTCCTATATGCCAGAGACATCTCTTGAATATTCACGTGAATTTAAATAACTGGCTTTAAGAATTTGGAACAGGGGGGAGAATAAAATTTTATCTTAAAACAAGGGCTGGGCATCAATATTTTCTAGGCCTAAAAACTACATTTTTGGAGATGTAATCTTGCTAAATATGATTATTCTGTTTCTTAAAAATTATAAATAAACTATTTCTTTCCAAAAAGGATTTTGAGGTTACTTGATCACACTGAAGCCATACCTGCAAACATACCTCTGCTTTAGGTATGTTATTTTTTTTTAATTTTATTATTTTTTTAACAGTTTCATTGGAGTATAATTGCTTTACAATGGTGTGTTAGTTTCTGCTTTATAACAAAGTGAATCACTTATACATATACATATGTCCCCATATCTCTTCCCTCTTGCATCTCCCTCCCGCCCACCTTCCCTATCCTACCCCTCTAGGTGGTCACAAAGCACCAAGCTGATCTCCCTGGGCTATGTGGGTGTTTCCCACTAGCTATCTATTTTACGTTTGGTAGTGTATATATGTCCATGCCACTGTCTCACTTTGTCCCAGCTGACCCTTCACCCTCCTTGTATCCTCAAGTCCATTCTCTAGTAGGTCTGCATCTTTACTCCTCTCTTGGCCCTAGGTTCTTCTGACCACTTTTTTTTTTTACATTCCATATATATGTGTCAGCATACAGTATTTGTTTTTCTCTTTCTGACTTAACTTCACTCTGTATGACAGTCTCTAGGTCCATCCACCTCACTACAAATAACTCAGTTTCGTTCCTTTTTATGGCTGAGTAATATTCCATTGTATATATGTGCCACATCTTCTTTATCCATTCATCTGTCGATAGACACTTACGCTGCTTCCACGTCCTAGCTATTGTAAATAGAGCTGCAGTGAACATTTTGGTACATGACTCTTTATGAATTATGGTTTACTCAGGGTATATGCCCAGTAGTCGGATTGCTGGGTCGTATGGTAGTTCTATTTTCAGTTTGTTTTTTTGTTTCCATTACGCTGGCTTCTCACTGTTGTGGCCTCTCCCGTTGCGGAGCCCAGGCTCCGGATGCGCAGGCTCAGCGGCCACGGCTCACGGGCCCAGCCGCTCCGCAGCATGTGGGATCTTCCCGGAGCGGGGCACGAACCCGTGTCCCCTGAATCGGCAGGCGGACTCTGAACCACTGCGACACCAGGGAAGCCCCTATTTTTAGTTGTTTTCTTTTTTTTAAGATATTGGGGGTAGGAGTTTATTAATTTATTTTTGCTGTGTTGGGTCTTCGTTTCTGTGAGAGGGCTTTCTCTAGTTGTGGCAAGCGGGGGCCACTCTTCACCGTGGTGCGCGGGCCTCTCACTGTCGCAGCCTCTCTTGTTGCAGAGCACAGGCTCCAGACGCGCAGGCTCAGTAGTTGTGGCGCACGGGCCTAGGTGCTCCGTGGCACGTGAGATCCTCCCAGACCAGGGCTTGAACCCGTGTCCCCTCCATTGGCAGGCAGACTCCCAAGCACTGCGCCACCAGGGAAGCCCTATTTTTAGTACTTTTTTTAACATCTTTATTGGGGTATAATTGCTTTAAAATGGTGTGTTAGCTTCTGCTTTATAACAAAGTGAATCAGTTATATATATACATATGTTCCCATAACTCTTCGCTCTTGCGTCTCCTTCCCTCCCACCCTCCCTATCCCACCCCTCCAGGTGGTCACAAAGCACCGAGCTGATATCCCTGTGCTATGCGGCTGCTTCCCACTAGCTATCTACCTTACGTTTGCTAGTGTATATATGTCCATGCCTCTCTCTCGCTTTGTCACAGCTCACCCTTCCCCCTCCCGATATCCTCAAGTCCGTTCTCTAGTAGGTCTGTGTCTTTATTCCTGTCTTACCCCTAGGTTCTTCATGACATTTTTTTTTCCTTAAATTCCATATATATGTGTTAGCATACGATATTCGTCTTTCTCTTTCTGACTTACTTCACTCTGTCTGACAGACTCTAGGTCTATCCACCTCATTACAAATAGTTCAATTTCGTTTCTTTTTATGGCTGAATAATATTCCATTGTATATATGTGCCACATCATCTTTATCCATTCATCCGATGATGGACACTTAGGTTGCTTCCATGTCCTGGCTATTGTAAATAGAGCTGCAATGAACATTTTGGTACATGCCTCTTTTTGAATTATGGTTTTCTCAGGGTATATGCCCAGTATTGGGATTGCTGGGTCATATGGTAGTTCTATTTGTAGTTTTTTAAGGAACCTCCATACTGTTCTCCATAGTGGCTGAACCAATTCACATTCCCACCAGCAGTGCAAGAGTGTTCCCTTTTCTCCACACCCTCTCCAGCATTTACTGTTTGTAGATTTTCTTTTTTTTTTTTTTAACATCTTTATTGGGGTATACTTACTTTACAGTGGTGTGTTAGTTTCTGCTTTATAACAAAGTGAATCAGTTATACATATACATATGTTCCCATATCTCTTCCCTCTTGCGTCTCCCTCCCTCCCACCCTCCCTATCCCACCCCTCCAGGCTGTCACAAAGCACCGAGCCAATATCCCTGTGCCATGCGGCTGCTTCCCACTAGCTATCTACCTTACTACGTTTGTTAGTGTGTATATGTCCATGACTCTCTCTCGCTCCGTCACAGCTCACCCTTCCCCCTCCCCATAACCTCAAGTCCGTTCTCTAGGAGGTCTGCGTCTTTATTCCTGCCTTACCCCTAGGTTCTTCATGACATTTGTTTGTAGATTTTCTGATGATGGCCATTCTGACCGGTGTGAGATGATATCTCATTGTAGTTTTGATTTGCATTTCTCTAATGATTAGTGATATTGAGCATTCTTTCATGTGTTTGTTGGCAATCTGTATATCTTCTTTGGAGAAATGTCTATTTAGGTCTTCTGCCCATCTTTGGACTGAGTTGTTTGTTTTTTTGATAGTGAGCTGCATGAGTTGCTTGTAAATTTTGGAGATTAATCCTTTGTCAGTTGCTTCATTTGCAAATATTTTCTCCCATTCTGAGGGTTGCTTTTCGTCTTGTTTATGGTTTCCTTTGCTGTGCAAAAGCTTTGAAGTTTCATTAGGTCCCATTTGTTTATTTTTGTTTTTATTTCCATTTTTCTAGGAGGTGGGTCAAAAAGGATCTTGCTGTGATTGATGTCATAGAGTGTTCTGCCTATGTTTTCCTCTAAGAGTTTGATGGTGTCTGGCCTTCCATTTAAGTCTTCAATCCATTTTGAGTTTATTTTTGTGTATGGTGTTAGGAAGTGTTTGATTTCATTCTTTTACATGTAGCTGTCCAGTTTTCCCAGCACCAATTACTGAAGACGCTGTCTTTTCTCCACTGTATATTCTTCCCTCCTTTATCAAAGATAAGGTGACCATATGTGTGTGGGTTTATCTCTGGGCTTTCTATCCTGTTCCATTGATCTACATTTCTGTTTTTGTGCCAGTACCAGACTGTCTTGATTACTGTAGCTTTGTAGTATAGTCTGAAGTCAGGGAGCCTGATTCCTCCAGCTCCGTTTTTCTTTTTCAAGATTGCTTTGGCTATTCGGGGTGTTTTGTGTTTCCATACAAATTGTGAAATTTTTTGTTCTAACTCTGTGAAAAATGCAAGTGGTAGTTTCATAGGGATTGCATTGAATCTGTAGATTGCTTTGGGTAGTAGAGTCATTTTCACAATGTTGATTCTTCCAATCCAAGACAATGGTACATCTCTCCATCTGTTTGTATCACCTTTAATTTCTTTCATCAGTGTCTTAAAATTTTCTGCATACAGGTCTTTTGTCTCCTTAGGTAGGTTTATTCCTAGATATTTTATTCTTTTTGTTGCAATGGTAAATGGGAGTGTTTTCTTAATCCACTTTCAGATTTTTCATCATTAGTGTATAGGAATGCTAGAGATTTCTGTGCATTAATTTTGTATCCTGCTACTTTACCAAATTCATTGATTAGCTCTAGTAGTTTTCTGTTAGCATCTTTAGGATTCTCTATGTATAGTATCATGTCATCTGCAAACAGTGACAGCTTTACTTCTTCTTTTCCGATTTGGATTCCTTTTCTTTCTTTTTATTCTCTGATTGTTGTGGCTAAAACTTCCAAAACTATGTTGAATAACAGTGGTGAAAGTGGGCAACCTTGTCTTGTTCCTGATCTTAGTGGAAATGGTTTCAGTTTTTCACCATTGAGGACGATGTTGGCTGTGGGTTTGTCATATATGGCCTTTATTATATTGAAGAAGGTTCCCTCTATGCCTACTTTCTGGAGGGTTTTTATAATAAATGGGTGTTGAATTTTGTCGAAAGCTTTCTCTGCATCTACTGAGATTGTCATATGTTTTTTATCCTTCAATTTGTTAATATGGTGTATCACATTGATTTGCATATTGAAGAATCCTTGTATTCCTGGAATAAACCCCACTTGATCATAGTGTATGATCCTTTTAATGTGCTGTTGGATCCTGTTTGCTAGTATTTTGTTGAGGATTTTTGCATCTATGTTCATCAGTGATATTGGCCTGTAGTTTTTTTCTTTGTGATATGTTTGTCTGGTTTTGGTATCCGTGTGATGGTGGCCTCGTAAAATGAGTTTGGGAGTGTTCCTCCCTCTGGTATATTTTGGAAGAGTTTGAGAAGGATACATGTTAGCTCTTCTCTAAATGTTTGATAGAATTCGCCTGTGAAGTCATCTTGTCCTGGGCTTTTGTGTTGGAATATTTTGAATCACAGTTTCAATTTCAGTGCTTGTGATTGGTCTATTCATATTTTCTATTTCTTCCTGGTTCAGTCTCAGAAGATTGTGCATTTCTAAGAAATTGTCCATTTCTTCCAGGTTGTCCATTTTATTGCCATATAGTTGCTTGTAGTAATCTCTCATGATCCTTTGTATTTCTGCAGTGTCAATTGTTACTTCCCCTTTTTCATTTCTAATTCTGTTGATTTGAGTCTTCTCCCTTTTTTCTTGATAAGTGTTGCTAATGGTTTCTAAGTATGTTTTTAATAAAACTCATTTTAATGTCTCCTTTGTGGTAACTGTAATTTTTTCACACCCACTGTAGGATAGATGCACTCATTTTTTCAATTAATGTGTACTATATGCCTTCCACATGCCAGGCATATATTAAATTCTATCTCAATAAATGGCTGAGACTATAAAGTAAGACACTGGTTAAAGCATACACTCTTCTATTGCACCTTTTATCTAAAGGGACTCTTTCATGTGGTTCTTTCCTAAAGTGAATTTTCCAACAGAAACTTAGGAAACACCAACCTCTAATCTCACTCAAAACCATATGAGGGAATGCAGAGTCAAGATGGCAGTGTGGGGGCTTCCCTGGTGGTGCAGGGTTTGAGAATCTGCCTGCTAATGAAGGGGACACGGGTTCGAGCCCTGGTCTGGGAGGATCCCACATGCCGTGGAGCAACTAGGCCCGTGAGCCACAACTACTGAGCTTGCGCATCTGGGGCCTGTGCTCCGCAACAAGAGTCCGCGAGAGCGAGGGGCCCGCGCACCGCGATGAAGAGTGGCCCCCGCCTACCACAACTAGAGAAAGCCCTCGCACAGAAACGAAGACCCAACACAGCAAAAATAAATTAATTAATAAACTCCTACCCCCAACATCTTCTTTAAAAAAAAAAAAAAAAAGATGGCAGTGGGCAGTGTGGGAAGACATGGAGTTCATGTCTCCCCGCAACTAGGGTGGCTGCCAGACGCTGGTGGGAGACCTTGAGGCCTAAGGGAACGAGAGGAACCCCCAAGCGAATGGGTAGGATGTGCGGGGGCTGAGGAGGGAGGAGAAGTGGAGGCCGGACAGGACCAGTGCCCCTGAGGGGTGGCTGAGAGAGTGGATGTGTTCCCACGCCTGGAGGGACCCTGGGGGCTCAGATGGGGGAAGTGTGCCCAGTGTTTCCCCTGCCCAATCAGCCGGGGAAGTCTGCCCAACTCTTGGCCCAGGCTGGGTCCTCCACTCTCAGAGGCCCCCCCCAGGCCGTGTTGGTCCTGGGAGGCGTAGGAGGGAGGCCTGGGAAAAACAGGAGAGGTACGTGGGAGGGGCCCTCCAGGATGGGAGGAGGAGGAGCCGAGGTCTTTTGCCCCACCCACTCGAGCCCAGGGAAGCCTGCTGAGCACCCAGGCCAGGTGCCCTGCCCTCCAAAGCCCCCTCCAGACTACGTGGGTCCTGGGAGCATAGGAGGGAGGCCCAGGGGAGAACAGAAGAGGCAGGTGGGAGGGGCCCAACAGGATCAGAGAAGCAGGAAAGGAGCTAAGCCCAGGAAGTCTGCTGGGCTCCCAGGTGGAGTCCCCCACCCTCTGAGACCAGAGGCAGGAGGCACCCCTGGGCCCCAACTGTTCTTGAACCTAAGACCCACCCCCTACCCCCCACACCCCCCAGGGCCTTTCCCATCCCTGTGGGTCCTAATCAGAGGCCCTGCCCACTGCCCAAACCCTACCCCTGCTTAGGCCCTGCCTTCCACAGCCAAGGCCTTTTCCAACTTTGTTTTTTTCCTTCCTCCTGTCTTTTACTATTGCAGTTCTGTTTTACCTTCCAGTTGTTGCTTCATCTATATTTTTTTTATATTCTTTCTAACAATCTGTTAGCTTCCTAGTCTAATTTCAATTTTTACTTTGTTATTGTTCTCTCTTTTTTTTTTTTTTGCCGCCCCGCGTGGCTTATAGGATCTTGGTTTATGAGCTGGGGGTTGGGCCGAAGCTCCTACAGTGGGAGCTCTGAGTCTGAACCACTGGACTAACAGAGAACCTCAACCCCAGGGAATATTCATCAGAGTGAGGTCTCCTGGAGGTCCTCATCTCAGCATCTGGGGCCTGTTCTCCACAACGAGAGGCCGCGAGAGTGAGGGGCCCGTGCACCTCACTACCTAACAGCCTACAAACTCCAGTGTTGGAATCCTCAGGCCAAACAACCAGTAAGACAGGAACACAATCCCACTCATCAAAAAGAAAAAAAAAAAATGAGATGGCAAAAACATGTGTCACAGGGGCTTCCCTGGTGGCACAGTGGTTGAGAGTCTGCCTGCCAATGCAGGGGACACGGGTTCGACTCCTGGTCTGGGAAGATCCCACATGCCACGGAGCAACTAGGCCTGTGAGCCACAAGTACTGAGCCTGCGCGTCTGGAGCCTGCGCTCCGCAACAAGAGAGGCCGTGATAGTGAGAGGCCCGCACACCGCGATGAAGAGTGGCCCCCGCTTGCCACAACTAGCAAAAGCCCTCGCACAGAAACGAAGACCCAACACAGCCATAAATAATTTAAAAAAAAAGAAAAAAAAAGCTTTTGCACAGCAGAGGAAACCATAAACAAGATGAGAAGACAACACTTAGAATGGGAGAAAATATTTGCAAATGAAACAACAGACAAAGGAGTAGTCTCCAAAATATACAAACGGCTCCTGGAGCTCAATGTCAAGAAAACAAACAATCCAATTAAAAAATGTGCACTAGATTAAATAGACATTTCACCAAAGAAGACATACAGATAGCCAAGAGGCACATGAAAAAATGTTCAACATCACTAATTATTAGAGAAATGCAAATCAAAACTACAATGAGGTATCACCTCACACCGGTCAGAATGGCCATCATCAAAAAATCTACCATAAACCATAAATTCTGGAGAGGGTGTGGTGAAAAGGGAACCCTCTTGCACTGTTGGTGGGAATGTAAATTGATATAGCCACTATGAGGAACAGTACGGAGGTTCCTTAAAAAAACTAAAAATAGAACTACCATATGACCCAGCAATCCCAGCAATGGGCACATACCCTGAGAAAACCATAATTCAAAAAGGGACATGTACCACAATGTTCACTGTAGTGCTATTTTCAATAGCCAGGACTTGGAAGCAACCTAAATGTCCATTGACAGATGAATGGATAAAGAAGATGTGGCACATATATACAATGGAATATTACTCAGCCATAAAAAGAAATGAAATTGAGTTATTTGTAGTGAGGTGGATGGACCTACAGTCTGTCACACAGAGTAAGTTAGAAAGAGAAAAACAAATACTGTACGCTAACGCACATACGTGGAATCTAAAAAAAAAAAAAAAGGTACTGATGCACTAGTGGCAGGGCAGGAATAAAGACGCAGACATAGAGAACGGACTTGAGGACACGGGGCGGGGAGGGGGAAGCTGAGGCGAAGTGAGAGTAGCATCGACATATATACACTACCAAATGTAAAACAGTGGGAAGCAGCAGCATGGCACAGGGAGATCAGCTCTGTGCTTTGCCATGACCTAGAGGGGTGGGATATGGAGGGTGGGAAGGAGACTCAAGAGGGAGAAGATATGGGGATGTATGTTTGCATACGGCTGATTCACTTTGCTGTACAACAGAAACTAACACAGTATTGTGAAGCAATTATATGCCAATAAAGATCTATTTAAAAAAAAACCCATATGTGGAATAATTCTTATGTGTATGACAAAATTTCAGGGAATAGTGGTACAGCTTTTCTAAAATCCAAAACCACAAACTAAACAAACAGAACCACCCAATTCCATTGGATAATGTTTGAAATCTCAATAATGAAGAATCTTTCATTTTGCTTGATGAAGGTTAAGGTCTTGTGTAAAAACATATTTCATAAGAGATACTCTAAATTACGAAGTCATGCTGGTTTCTGCTACTCTTTATTTATATGTATATTATTAGTCACATTTTATACATGATTCTATCTCCATCTAAGACAAACATGTCCCAGAAATTCCCTCAGGGCAAAATTTGATAGAAGCTGTTTGGTGAACACGTGGTCTCTGCCCCAGTGAGGAATTATCACCAGAGTAGGGAAGTGAGGAACCGAGAACATTTCTTACGCTTCACAATTTGATCTAGACCTGTTCTTGGCTTAATAACTTATTTATACAGACATCTCAGAAATTTCCTTACAGCTGCATTCTCTAAATTAAACCAATTAACTTTCCTGAGAAGGCCACTGTAAAAGAGCTTTGTCTCCTTAAGGCTAAGGATGATGTACAAATGTGTATTGACATTCAAACACATTCATCAAATCAAAGGCAAATACAATTAACAAAAATACCAAGTGATTAAATAGGAACTGTCATCCACATTCTTGAACTTCTATTTAAGCCAGAAGTGAAACAGTCTGTTTCATATCCACAAAAATTGCTATGGTGATAAATGTGCAGCAATTTAGGAATCAACTTTTAATTAGATTTCCTCACTTTTTATTCCTTTTATACAAAATCATATTTTTCCCATGTGTTTTTATGTTCTCTATATAATTTCTTTATACCCTATTTTTGTTCCTATATTTTCTACTTTCAATGTCTTCAGTAGGCTTTCCATCACTTAGCTGTTCCATCCAAAAATTGTTTATGGATCCAATTTTCATAGTTTATTTTTCAGTGTAAAGATGACAGTTGGTTTGGGGAGTACTGGATCTTGTAACTTTTGCTACATTAGAGTAATGTAAAAATTATGGATTTAGGAATTCAGTTTTATTAAAGGAAAGTTTAATATTTTACAACATAATATTTGAGTTTTTAAAAATTCTAGCTATAAAATTCAAGATACATTTAGCTATAACTTCAAAGTCGATTCAACCAAATTTTACAATGTTTTGAAAATATACCTGGGAAACATAATATTTTAGATCATCATTTTATAATCTTAAAGTTGCTTAGAATTTCTCTATTGCTCACCCTACCTGATGTACAAAAATTTACTTCAGGTTTTGACTACTTGCTAATTAAATATTCTGGAATCCTGATAATTGTATTATTATGTTTAGAAATTGTGATAAAGTAAAATATCTTGATGCATATCTTAAAATTCTTATTCTATTCCCCAGCCCCACTCTGCCACCAGTAACCCAGGACACCTAATAATATTTCAACAGACTTCTACAGACTATAAAGAGCTTCATTTACTCACTACTTAACTGGTCCTCCATAACCTTGCAAAGTTTATAGAATTTCAGTTACATCTGTGAGATTTCCCCACAGCAGCAGCTAGTGTAGGGGAGGAAAAATCATTTTCCTTCTACCCTTTTAAATTCTTGTCTGAGACACCCCCTATAACTAAAGACACATGAACAGGAGAAAAATAAGCAGAAGTTTAATAACATGTATAGCTCCTGGACACATGGGAGAGACCTAGGAGAACTGAGTAACTCTCTGAAATGGCTCAAGCCACCACCTTAAATACCATCTTCAACTAAAGACAAGAGAAGATGTTGTGGGAGGGCAGTTATGGGAGATTTTCAAGCAAAGCACAGTAAACAGGGGTACGCTGCCATGCAGATTTAAGTCTATGTCTTCTCCAACGATAAGTTTCTGAAGAGTTTGTCATCCTTCTCTTCCTGGTACATAGAAGGAGACACTTTTACAAATGGAGATTTCCCTTATAAATGTCTCTTATGAAAAAGTAACTGTTACTGGTTTTCAAAACTTCTCTCATGTCTCCTGCTTTTTAAAAATAATCAGCTCAAGATAATTCTTATGCCAAAGAAGCATATTTTGGGGTATTCTGGCAAATTCTGCTGCCCTTCACTAGATGAGTGTTTTGTTGATTAACTAGAGGATGAAAGTTCGGGGATGAAATTTTGTTCTCCTTTTATTGCTATTACCCAAGCATCTCCAGTGCTTTCTGATAGAAATTTTATAAATTCATCATTTATATTTACATCCATACATATTTATATGTTACTTCCTAACAGCGTGCCCTAGTATAAGGCCAAATATCTATAACAAATTCCTTATTTAAAAAAATTATAATATATATCTCCAAAAGCTTATATATATCTATGACTATATTTACATTCATTCTACCTTTCTGAATGAATGTACCAAGTATGATTCCAAAGGCACAGAATCTTAAAGATAGTTTCTCTGAATTGGTCCTGGGTTATGTCTTTGGTTCTCTGATGTGATTAAATTTAAAGTCAGTAATAACCCTGCTGAAAAAGTGGATAGTAGAAATCCATGGCTGCAGTTACAAAACAGTTATACAAATTTCACCTATAGAACTTTTAATTAAATGTCTAAAGACACAACTCTTGGTGACCAAGTATTTGCTGCTGTAGAACATGTTAGTAAAAATGAGGAGAACAACAGGGTTGTTTGCCTCCTTCTACTTGTGCTGGAAAATGTGGGTAAGGAAAATGAGCTCAGGGATTTAAGTTTTCAGCACAAGGACCATATAAAAGACCTTAAATTTTGTGACTCCTTTTATTTCCTTCAGTCATCAAGATTTCTGAAAACCAAACTCTAAGTCTCATTTTATAGATCACTGAATTACAACACAACTTCAATTCTCAGCCTCTCAAAGTTTCTTTTGTTAAAGTTACCATCATGGTTTGGGAAGTAATAAGACCTTGAAAACTGGGACAGAGACTTATGGACAACTTCCACTGAAGCTAAGGAACTTGAAGCCACAAATTCTACCATGGCCACTTGGCCAGTAGAAGCAGCCCTTCGAATCCTGCAGAAGAGATCAGTTTTCCCTGACCTAAAGAACTTGTAATGGCTATCCTGGAAGTAGTTGCCTTGCCAAGGGTGCTGACCTTCTTTAGAGCTACCACTAACGCTCTCTTCTTGCTTCCAGACTTTATAATCAAACTCCAGTCTCAGTAGGCTATAGAATATGAGATACAAAGTTTGATTGATGAGATAGTGCCACACACACAAAAAAGATTGCATGATTTTACCATTTATATCAATGGAAACCTAGGAATATGTGTGGGACTAGGGTAGAAGAAATGTAATGTTTGGTTAGGTTAAACTCATTGACATGCTGATATTCTAGATCCAATGTAGTAGTTTGAAGAGTTGAGAATGGTATGTGTTTGGCTGGTTGACTAAAATATGGACCAACGCCAATCTCTATCAAATAAAACTGAACTGCCATATCTTTCTTACTATAATGTAAAGGCAGTTAACCAAAGGCTTAGTGTGACTGGAATGGTAAAGTGAATTTACCATACAAGACCTTCTTACCAACCTCATCCCTTAACTACACTCCCTAGAGTCTAAAAGACATTCTCTTAACCAAGGCTGTGAGAAAAATAATGAAGGGAGTCCCTCACCTCCATCTTTAAAGTGCTCTACTGAGTCCCTTCTTTGTAAGCCATTTTTTATAGAGGAAAGTTGCTACAATCAAACAGGAATCTCTAAATACCATTAAGATCCTGAGGGGGTTTCAGAAGCCAGGTGGTAGCACATAATTGTCAAGCACAAGGTGAACAGATTTATTCGGTTAGACACGGAGTCAAAACATTAATCAGAATAGTCTCATCCACAGAGATCTTTGTATTGGCTATGGGATCACGGTATCCCTACAACTGAAACTGATGGGCAGCCTATTAAAATCTTATTTGATTTCTATAAGTGGAAAACTCTAGCCTATACCTCTTCCAAATATTTTGGTTTGGTCTGAGACAGAGCCCAGGTGTAATTTTTTTTTTTTCTTTTTTTTGCGGTACGCGGGCCTCTCACTGTTGTGGCCTCTCCCGTTGCGGAGCACAGGCTCCGGACGTGCAGGCTCAGCGGCCATGGCTCACGGGCCCAGCCGCTCCGCGGCATGTGGGATCTTCCTGGACCGGGGCACGAACCCGTGTCCTCTGCATTGGCAGGCGGACTCCCAACCACTGTGCCACCAGGGAAGCCCCCAGGTGTAATTTTTAAAAGCTTACCAAGTGATTCTGTCACATATCCAACATTGGAAAACACTGAGTTAAGCTATTGATTGTCTTCCTTTAACCTTTATAGGAACTGCATATGAGTAGAAAGTTGACTGATGTGAATGTCACTAGAGTGATTCCTTCCACCTGCTCTAAGATAAATGAATAAGCAGTGAAAGAACCTTGGGCATCCAAGATACAAGGGTAAAATATAGATATGGATATAGATAGATACATACATACATACAAACATAGATTTACATTTAGGTATACTACACCTTACAAATGGAATATATCCCCTTGAATGAGGCTTTGTACTCCTGACTTGTATCGATACCTCTAACAATATAGATGTTTTGATTACACACAAATAATGGGTAATATATGTACATAATTTTGGAACTGGAAAGTTTTAATTAATATGCTATGTACATGTATAATAGTATAAATGTTGCCATATTTGAAACCTTAGAAACGTTGACAAATGAAATAAAAAATGGAAAACAATGCAAATGATTAAAATATAAGAACATAATCAGTAAATGGGTTTGTGATGGTTACTAAACTTAAGATAAATTAGGAATAGTGCTACCTGCCAATACGTAACTAATACATATATATTTTAAATTGATTTATAATAAATAATGCCTGGCATTGAGATGTGCTCACCTTGCCTTACAGAATATAATTCTGTCAAGTGAGGTAATTTTAATGATTACGTCAAGAATGGGTATTCTGACTCATATAGACAAAATAATTTCCTCTAATTTGCTATTTCTAATTTCTACAATGTTAAAATTTACCATCATTTTACTACCATTCACTTTCTTGATCTCTCTCTCCCTTTCTTACCCAGCTTAAATTCTAAGGTCAGTCATTATAAACACTTCCTTGCACCTCTCTGACTTTGTCAAATTTGCCTGGCTTATCACATCCAATTTATTAACCCCTGAACACTTGCAGCTGAATGTGGCTGGAGGGAGACACATGACCTCTTGACTGATTCCACTTTTAATATAAGACCATTAACCTCAAATACACTGGCCCTTCATGCTTCCATGCAATTATACTATATTTCCAAAAACAAATATTCCATAATTTCTTAATCCCCAATTCTTCCCCCCCCCACCAGTCTCAATCTAAGATAATTATTTTGTATCCTACAGAGAGAACTGAAACAATCAAAAAAGAACTCCCACACATTCCCATCACCACATCCCAGCATCTGCTCCTATGTTCTCTGCCTTATTGTCTGCTTCCATAGGTGAACAATAATGGGACAAGGTGGAATGTGGCCATTCTGCTTTAAAAAAAACAGATATTATCTTAGTCCTACTGAATTGGAGAAATAAGTTAATTGACCCAGATTTTAAATATCTTCAATGAGTTCATTTAGTTACATTAACAACTGTGATGTGAGCAGCAGTAAAATTAAGTAATTTACCATAATAAAGTGGATGTACCCTTTGCTAAGACACTTTTCTTAGATAACTTTCTGTAGCTTTTCTATTAAATCTGCATCTGAGTCAGTCTCAAATATTCTTGTGAAATGCCTCAAATCAGTAACTTATAGCACAGCCTGAACGTTTTAAAAAGCTCAGAGTTTCACCATATTTGTGAAGACCTTCAGTAGAGATGGTGTAACTGATTAAAAGGCAGTAACTGACTGCACAACCATTGTTTCACATGTATAGTTAACGGCAGTAGAAGGCAGGCAGAACAAGATCAAAACCAACAAACCAAGAACCAGCTAACAGTATTGTCCTCTGTTTGCTGGTGGCTGATCAGCTTTTTCCCTACCCTTTTACCTGAGCCACTTATCTCTGTGGTAGCCATGGAGTCTCCTTGGTAACGCTCTTTTTGTGTGACCCAATAGGCACAGCCCAGATCTTTTCCCAAAGCCGTTTGGATTGTCAGCTGTCGTTACCATACGATTTTCCAGCAGTCCATATTGTGTTGTTTTTGGCCTAAAATAATCCAGGATATAGGAAGATCCTAGACAAAAACTGGAGGAATTTACAGTTTTGAGTCCAGTCACTTAACTTGAATCAGATAAAGCCATTTCCTGTTTCTAAAATGTTTAATCCACTGATATATTCATGTGATCTTTGGAAGGAAGCCAAAGATGGTATTGTCCTCCTCTCCATCTCTTTTCCATATAATTTCTTACATATAACCAAAGATAGACATTTTTCAACAACACTGGAGTAGAGTAGACTCAGGGGTAATAGCAATTAGCTACTTCCCAAGACGTTATGAAAATGATATAATTGTTTGTAACTGGATTCAGATATTAAATGAATGTTCCTAAGAGTAGTGCCTACTACAGAGCCTGAAGCCATGGCCCTACTTAAACCATGTAAATGAGTAAGATACGGGGGAGCCCCTGCCAAGGAGAACATTAATGTAATGTCTGAGAATGAACTGAGGAGGGCAGAGGAATCAATCATGACAGTAGGGCTCGATAAATTTTATAATAAAGTTATGAAATACTGTGGAAATTTAGAAAGTAGAAGGAAAACTATTTCTGGAATGGGATGGCTTCAGGAAACAAATGACAACTGAACTATGAACCACCTACTGGAAATATTTTTCTTATGTGCAAGAACACAATACTTCCATGTAAATACAAGCTCAAATAGCTATTTAATAGCTTTTTCCCTAGTTGGGAAGTTGGGGATGCAACAAGAATGCATGAGTTGTCCTGGGCTAGTTTGCCTTCCCTCTACCCTGCTTCTACGTCCTATTCACAAAATGACCAGTGAGGCAGGGGGGCACTGAGGGTTTTCTGGTCTGCAGGATGGGGTCAGAAACACGCTAGAGGTAGCTTTCTATTATCAGACTACTGTCAAGAGACCCAAAATTTATTGCAAAGAAGTAACTGATTTTGATAAAAAGAACTATACATAAAGGTGGGCCCCTAGGTAAACTGTTTATAGATCTCTGCCAGCCATGTTTTACTTTTTCCTCAGCCTCAACTCTAGAATGCCTTAGCTATTATTAATCTGTTCTTTGGGCAATGCTGCTTTTTAAAAAACACTCCTGCAATAATGTTTATGTTCACTAGATGTCTTATGTTTGTCTTCCAGACAATGGGTATATATACACATATAACCAATAGATTAGAGAAACAGGCAGGTTAAATAAGTTAACCAACTGGTAGGTCCTTGGGTTTGGGAGTGCAAATAAAAAGACTTTACAGTAGAGTCACATAAAAACAAAGCGGTGTTCTGTCTCTAAATAAGCAGGAGATCCTGGAAGAAGCATAAAACTAAATAGACATGGGTATGAATTCTGTCAACCTGTGACCTCAGACATGTTAGTTAAGCTCCGTGAATCTCAATTTTCTTAACTAAAAATACAGATAATGTCAACTATCTTTAAAAATTATTGTAAGCATTAAAGACGATATTTGTAAACCATCAAATACAGCGCCTGGGTCTTCCCTGGTGGCACAGCGGTTGAGAATCCGCCTGCCGATGCAGGGGACACGGGTTCGTGCCCCGGTCCGGGAAGATACCACATGCCGCGGAGCAGCTGGGCCTGTGAGCCATGGCCGCTGAGCCTGCGTGTCCAGAGTCTGTGCTCCGCAACGGGAGAGGCCACAACAGTGAGAGGCCCAAGTACCGCAAATAAAATAAAATAAAATAATAATAAAATAAAATAAAAAATAAAAAAATACAGCGGCTGGTATTTCATACATATTCTCTATATATTAATGTGCATTGCAAAAGCTAACATTGTCACTAGGCTGAGGCATTCAGTGAAGCTGCATATTCTATGCATATTCTATACAAAGGCACACATTAAGCCCCCTTCTGGTGAGACACTAATAGCGTAATGGAAATTACACTCAGTTTGAAATTACAGGACTTGGGTTCTCACTCAGAAATTACCACCTACTAATTATTTATTTCCATAAAAATACTTAAACTCCTTGAATCTAAGTGTTGTCCGTATGAAGCCAGTAGTAATATACCTTAGTAACACTGTAAGTATAAAAGAGATGCTTGTAAAACAGAGTGTATACTGTGTAGTGTAAGAAAGATGTAAAAAGTATAATAATATCTAAATTTAACCAATCATAGAGCATGTCTTTTGGCTAAGCAGAAGTATGAAAATCAATGAAATTCTTAAAATAACCTCTTATTGTAATCTATTGCTGCTTGTCATCATGGGGAATAAAAGAATGCATACTCTTGATAGGTACCATGTAAAAATAAAATTCAAGTGACCAAGTCTAAAAATGAAAGAACAACATGTAAATATATGATTCTAAGACTCATTCTGTCCCCAGATACCCTTTTCATAATGTAGCACTGTCGTGATCCTTTGTACTGAAATGACAAACATTTTCTCATCCTTGAAACTTATTGTGAGTAATATGTTAATAAATTCCCAACAAATCTATTCTCTAGTTTATACATCAGGGTCTCCAGGATCTTTTCACACTGAGAAAAAGTTTACTAAATCAGCTCTAATGGAAGATACTGAGAGAACTATATTGTAAATTAATGACTGGAAACAAAATCTTCTCCTTTCGAAGACTGAGTGATGATAATCCACTTTTGCTGGTCTAGAGACAACAATCCAAATCACTCCACGATGAAATCACTAAGGTAAAACTGAAGGCTTTAAACTAGAAGTATTCCTAAGAATAGTGTGTTTTAATATTCATAATTTGCTTTGGTATTTCTATTTAAATATTCCTATTTTAAAGTCAATATTTTAATGAAATCGCACTTCTTTTCTTCCTACAGAATCTTTTAAATCTGATACTCTGTGGTTGTAAATCCAATAATTAGCTTAATTTTTCATTCTTGGAAATGTAGTGAAAGTGGTTGATTATAACTCATCTAAGCATGTGTGATAATAGATATGCCTGGTGCCCTGAGCAGACAGAAGGGAAGCCAAGAAGCCACTGTGGACATATCTCCATGTAGCTGGGGCGGAGGGGTGCGGGGGAGGATTTCTAAGGAAAAAGGAAAGAAAAAAAAGTTTAGGTTTATTGAAGTTGAAGAAATTACTCAGTTTTCAAAGTCACCAGTGTAGCAGAGAATATTCTAGGTAACCCTCCTTTCTTTCACAATTTTTATTTTATTATGTTATTAGTAGTGTGTGTAAAACTATTTATTTATATGCCTACTAGGAATTTTATATTCTTTTGAACACGTGATTTGTCTTACTTCTTTAAATGAAATAAAATTTAGTCCTCTAATGGAAACAAAGCTTATTTCTTATTATTTAAAATAATTTTGGAATCAAAAAAGTCCTTTAAAAATGTATTCTTTGAAAAGACCAGTCTTCATAGGAATATGAACAGAGTATGAGTGCCTCACCTCCTGGAACCACCATGAAGTGTCTTCCCTCAGGGGTACAGAATTGCATGTCCATACAATTGCATTATGGGTGGTTTTGCCCTTCTTTGGAAGCATCTGGTAGAGGCCGCTTCCCAGACAGGATATTGAACAAGAGTCCTGTTCTGGTATGACAATAACCACAGGCGGGTCCTGCAAATATTCATTTAGTGATAGTGTCTGTGCTTAACTCAATATAGCCTTGTTGTCACTTGTCAAGTAAATCCAAGGCACATAGCGTGTATTGAATGCCTGATAGTATCTAAGTGTATCAGTCACGCTTGAGTAATCCCAAAGGTTTAATTTGAAGAGAGGAATGGAAAACCTGCATTGTATAAAAGTTGGGGATCTAGGACATATGTTCTGGAAATAGGAAATTGTAAAATGCTACATACAATTCCTCTCCTTTTTTGCAATTTTAATATGTTACTTTATTTGGTGTATGAATTAAACTAGAAATAAACTTTTATTTTAAGTAGCATAAAATATATTTAATTTGATCTCCGGATACTTGGGTTTGTTTAGGGCAATGGTTCCCAAATTTATTATAATTATACTTCAGAAACTCTTAATTTTTATTTTTTTATTTTCTCATGTTTAAAATGAGATTGCTTTTCTACTCATAAATACCTCACTTTTATTTTTATCTGCATATGGTTCAAGCTTTTTATATTGTTGTTATCCTTTTGTTTTTCTCTCCTGAAACTAAAAATAATATTCTAGAACAATGGAACGTTTTCATGAATGTTGATATCATATTTTCAACAACCCTTCTCCACTCCTTCCTCCCCATCATTCAAAAAATGATTGGGCCTGGAAGTCATTTTAAAAAATGCTCCAATACCAAAAAAATGGTTCTCTAGTTGCTGTGAAGTGTGATCAAGGAAACTATAACACAAGGAGTGAACAAGGAAAGGAATACTTGAAAACAAGGGAACAGATTAGGATATTAATATTTCAGTCATGTAATCCATGTAATTGTTGGAATTAATACACTTGGCCATTGGTTTTACAGTGAAATAAATTTTGTGTTTGTTTGAAGTATTACTTAAAATAATAGAGAAAAGAAAAAAATAGTGTTAAAAATTATGTATCACTTTAACCTCAATGATATAACATCTGGCATACGTATTATGAATATATGCATATACTTATCAGGAGTAATGAGTGAGCAGTGCTTTCCCTTCTCATCTTGAGTATCACATCTGTTGTGTTGTTTAAAATAATTAACTTCCTTGAATACAGAATGTTGGTTTATGCAAAATAATTCTAAAATATCAAAAATAATGAGCTTCAAAAACTCAAAATTGTCAATGACAATAGTTATATCACTCTGTTTCAAATTTTTCTGCTTATAATTTTTTGTGGATATATGAAAGCACTTTGTTTAAGAGGAGGCAACTTCAGAAAGACATCAGAAGGAGAAGATTCTTTCCACTGCCTCCTGAGAGTCTTGGCTTAAGCACTGGGTCCATCAACAAATGGAGACTTGTTTATCTGTAGAATAGTTTCTATCATTGTTGAATAAAACAGTGCTCTAGGAAGGGCAGAATATTGCTTAACTGCTTGCAAAATGAAGTTAGAGCTCTGCAATTTATTGGATAAAAGGATATGATGTTAGTCAATCCCTCGGCTCTAGAACTAGGTTAAGCTATATTAACTCATCACTGAGAATTTTTTACATTCCCTGATTGGTTGATACGTTTCCTAGGTTGAAAATTATTCTCCCTTTGAATTTAAAGGCCTTCTTCCACAGCCTTCAAATATGCCAAATTTCTGATCACTTTTTGTCCATTTGTCAATGACTTGTATCTCTGGAAATTTTAGAATATACTTTTCATCCATGCTGTTCAGAAATTCCAAAATGATATGTACTGGAGCAATTATTTTTTATTCATTTTAATTGGAAAGCAGTGGATACTTTTGATCTGACAACTTACGTTTTTCAGCCCTGAAGATTTTTATTTTAATTTGTGATTTTTTTCCCTGTCCATATTCTCTGTTTTCTATTATTTAAATAGCTAAGAGATTAGTGTTGTACATTCTGTACTCTAGATAATTTTGAAGAGGAAATAATTCCCCAGGGATTTGAAGAATGTTTTGTCAGACACAGAACTTGCTACGTGTCTTGAAACAGGTGATAAAAGGCTTGATGATTGGTGGTAGAATCATGTAGACACATAGTGGTGGCAGAGAGGTGAAAGCAAATGCAGACCAGCACGCAAATGAAAGAAGACTGAAGACAGCGGACAGATTTACTTTTGATGAACTAGTTTTACAGTAGATTAATAGGAAGGATGGTTCAAAAGAACTATTATGATCATACTGAAGAGGTCCTTAAGCTCAAGCTCCAGAAAATATTTTACCACGTGCAAGGGGAAGACAGTGATTATTTTTACTGGGGAGCAACATGATCGAAAGTACTTTTAAAAGAGCAATCTGATTGTGTTGAGGGGGAAAGATAGTAGAGAGATGAGGTAAGAGGCAGTAAAACAATACAGAAGGCCTTCACATGCAAAATTGCTGCCTTGCTTCGCTGTTTTCTGACAAGTACAGTCTCCTCATCTCTTCTGAGTCCCCAACACTCTCCTGCCCTTTGTTCAAGCTGCAGCCTGGCTCTGTGAGTCTCTTATCCTCTTGACTCACCAAGTGATATCTGACAGCCATTTCAAATCTAGCTCAACTCTCAAGTTCCTCCACTTGCTCCTCACGACCACCCTCCCCTTTGATCACATTTCTCTTTGTGAATGCATCTATTATTGGTACCTTTATCTCGAATAATTGTTACTTGTTTCTGAACCTGTTCCTCTAGACAGTCCTGAAGACAGGAAACTGCTTTCGTCACTCACATGCTCAGAAAGACTATTTGTGAAACGTGAGTTAAGTAGTAATGGCAAGGCACAGGCTGTATGTCTGATGACTTTACTTACTCCTGGATGATTTAAGCAAAGAGTAAGAGACAAAGCATGTAATTAGATTCCACTGTACTACCTGGACAAGATAAATCATAATCATAATCATAATCCTAAACATTGTATACACTCTGACGCAATGAACTGTTGAATCAGTATTCATCAAGTTTAGTCGTACAAAACTCCAATTACCTATGTGAGAAGTATATTCTATACAAAACTGCAGAGACATAAATTAACCTGAAAGCATTTAGAACAACATGGCTCTCTGGGTGATATAATACAGCACATACAACCAAGAGCTAGTTAAGCAGGTAGGAGCAGAACAAACTGCTACCCAAATACCAATTTTTCAATACTTATCTAATCACAAATAATGTACAGCTCGAGATGGTAAAATATCAATTAACCTTAATGAAGCTGATCAGCAGAAAACAAAACCCTTCCTAATGTCCATGAAGGCATAATTAATAAATTAAATGTAATACAAAGACTGATTCTATAAATAAAATTCTTAAAAATGGTAAAACAGCTTTTTAATCAAGTTATTTAAAATGTTATTAGGTCATATTTGAAACATACAAATATCATATATATATAATCACATATGCAAATTATGAAGCTTAATAACAAAATAAACATCCCTCCCAGAACTCACCACCCAAACTAAGGTCTAGAGCATTTCCAACATCCCCTGCTGTGATCTATATCTTCCTACTCCCTTCTCTGCACAGTACCAACTGATGAGCAACTATATAGAATTTTATATTTATCATTTCCTTGTCATATTTTTATTATCTTTATCACATATAATATGCAACTCTATGGGACATATACTTTTTACTTTGTTTCTGAGTTCTCTGAAATATTATTATAGTGTATGTTGCCATCTTTGACTTGTGGTTTTTTTTTTTTTTTTTTTTTTTTTGCGGCACACGGGCCTCTCACTGTTGTGGCCTCTCCTGTTGCGGAGCACAGGCTCCGGACGCGCAGGCTCAGCGGCCATGGCTCACGGGCCCAGCCTCTCCGCGGTGTGTGGGATCCTCCCGGACCGGGCACAAACCCATTTCCGCTGCATCGGCAGGCGGACTCTCAACCACTGCGCCACCAGGGAAGCCCTTTGACTTGCTTTTTATACTCACAAGTGTTTCTAAATTTCACACAAATTGGTAACTGCTGCTGTTGTTCATTCATTTTCACTGCTTATAATATTCATTCTCCTAAAAATGGGCATTTTAATTGCTTCACACTTTTTATTCTTGAGAGCATTGTTATGAATATTCTTGTTGACTGCTGGTCAGGTATAAGAATCTTCTGAGGGCAGGGAATGGGTGCAGATTAGAAATAGCATTGCTGGATCATCTGGTATGTGAATATTTAATCTTACAAGACTTTGCCAAATTGATTTCCAGTGTATTTCAACCATATGTAAAAGTTGCCATTGATTCACATCCTTGCCATTAGTTAACATTTTACGAAAATATATTCAAATACGGACTATGCATTAAATATATTAGGTCCTGGCCATTATAGGGAGTGGAAGGGAATAGAGTAAAATTAGAGAGTCCGGCTAAAAGAAGTAAAAATAAACTAATAAAAAGAGAGGTTGCACTTGACAATAATATAAATTATATATTATGTTTAAGTTAGGTATATATAAAATATAAAAATGTAACATAGGAATAATAAAAATATGCCATGAAATGTAGAGAGTAATTCACTCAGTGCTTGAAACTGAGCTAGAAGAATTAAAGCAGTAATGAATAAAAATTAATTTGGTTAACTACAAAAAACTAGGTTTACACTTATTTTTCTCTGAACTTTGAAGATATTATTCTCAGATCTATCACATCCATTATAGCTGTTGGCAAACAACTGTCCATCAAATTGGCACTCCTTTGAGGAGATTTGTCTTTTCTCTCTAATATCGTTTAAGATCTGCTTTTATTTTTTTTCGATTTTGTGTTTCCCTACAATAGTTTTAAGCATTGGTTACTTTTACTCTATCTTTCAGCAGTAATAGAAATGATCCAATGGTCATTTTCTGAGATATTACCTTTCTTTCATTTCATTTATTCTGTCCTCCTGGGATTTAAATTAGATATATATTGATACCAGGACTTCTATTCTCTAAATAGCTAGATCTCACTTTTATTTTTACAATCCCCTCGCTTCTCTGTGTCATACTGTAATTTCTTCAGATCTATTTTTCAGTTCACCAGTATCTCATTAGTTTTGTCTAATCTACCGTTCAAACCATATACTGATTTTTTAAAGTTATTTCAATAATTATATTTTTCTTTCTTAAAGTTTATTTTGGCTCTTCCAGATATCCTAATCATTTTGAATAGTTTGTTTCTCCTTTTTATAATTTTATGGTTTATGTTTTTTATTTAAATATTTCATACATAATTATTTTATATATAATGATTCTGAAGGGTGGCAGAATATGCCACCCCAAAAATATGCCACTTTGGCATAAGGATTATTTTCAGTTAAAGTTACTTGAAAAACAGCAGACGTAAGAAGTGCATTCTGATCTCCTCTTTTCTTCCTGGAACACGAGATAAAACTCTCATATAAAAGATGCCCTCCCTGTACCAGGAGAAAAGAAACATTCTGTGATGGGAGTCAAAGCCTAGAGAATTCTGTACAAATGGACCCTGTTAAAATAATTCTTATCTTTGATTAGCCTCCCTATATATTTTAGTTACTTTTTCATAATTGCCTCTCTTTGTTCAAACTAGTATAAAAGTACTTAGGTTTTGTTACTTCTCTGGATCTTTTCCTTCTGTCACATAAAACTTATATTTGCATGCTTTTCTCTTGGTAATATGTTTTATGTCAATTAAATTCTCCCGCCCATCTGAAAACCTGAAGAAGGTAAAGGTCAACTTTTGCTTCCCATAGAATTCCAATAGCTGAGGTTATTGGGGCTCCTAAACTAACAGCTTTTTCCTACTGACTCTTACTCATGACCCTTCGTTTACTTGTATGTTTGGTGCTCTTCGATTATAGGCTTATATTTAGTTGAACTTAATTAGTGCTCTTCCAGGGTAGATATTCATCTTCTGCTCTTAGCAATCAGGGGAGCTGCCAACCGGGAATGATTTATTCACCTTTTAGGGTCCTGGCCTTCATAAAAGAGCCTAAGGGCTTCTATCTTTCAAACAGTTCACTGTCTAGTCACCTGACTCCAGCAAGGATGGCATTTATGTTGAGAGACACCTCACCCTTTGGGTGTCAAATAGGCTCCAATTCCAATTTCAATCTTCTTTCCTCTACCTTTGTTGTTTTTGTATTGTCTCCTTGGAGATATCCCCAACTTCCGACTAATCCAATTATATAATAAAACTATGTGCTAGGCAAGATGTAGTTTCGTTTTGTGTTCCTAAAGGCCATTCAAAGCAATTGCTGGGAATGAAATTTTACAAATTTGACTTTGTAGAGGTTAGTACACTTGGTACATACTTCCAAGTAAAAATGGTGGTTACATTATTTGGGTTAATTTCAATATTGATAACTATAGCACAAAATCATCTTTGAAAATTAAACTGACGTTAGTGTCAAATAAGACTTAATTTTTTGGTAAATTTTTAGAACTAAGCTAGGACATATATTCCATAAATTAACAGAGCTCCCTTAAAGCACATGTTAAAAGAGCTTAAGAAAGATCACTTCAGCCAGCATTTCTCTTCCTCCCAAAAGGTTGATCAGTGTGCCTTTGCCTGTGAGCTTAGCCTTATGCTAATTTCCAAAGTCAAAAATTACCTGATCCACAAGGTACTCATTTAGCGCCAGCTCTATATAACACAAGGTTCAATATAAAGGTTCTGAACTCTCATAATATTCCTAATCCTTTAGTCCTTACTCACGTAGTGTGCTAATGATCATAATGTCGAACATCTGAATCACAATCCACAAACCCAAGTACACAGGAAACAGCTGTTTTAAATAGGTATTAAATAATCAAATTAGAATAGATTCTCAGTCTCTATACATGGCAGGTGGGAAATTCTAATTAAGTCATTATTGGGGCCCCATTCTTTTTCAAGGTCTTAGTGCAATATGGCCTGGGAAAGGAAGCCAGACACACTGACATTTGAACCTTAGGAGTCACAACTACAACTGTTACCGTGTACCTGTGAAGAGGTTCTAATCTGGAAACTCTGTTTTCATGGTTTACTTAGAGCAAGAATGCCATCCTGAGACTGGGGATTCTGATGTTTATTGTTCAGCATCCAGTCTCTCCTTACAGCCTTTATCTTTGGTGTCTTCTCACCTACTGTTAGACAAGAGGTAATACCTCTGTCTTTCCTCTTGATCTTTCAAATTTTCCTTTTCTCCTCTACTCACACTCATAAGCATTTCCCCAATTCCTTCATCCCAAGGCTTTTAGGCATCAAACGGCAAGGAAAGATATGAGTTTAAATCACTTTTACTTTTGGCCCAGCAAGGCAACCTCCCCTGAGGCTATGGAACACCAAAGATCATGGCTACCTCAAGGAAGGAGAGGGAGAGAGGGACGGCAGACAGAAAAGACCAAAGTGATTATCTTGCCACGGTCATTACTGCTAATATTTATTTAATATTTCTTGAAAGCCTGATGTGTCAGAAATGAAGCCAAGAAACTTACTTTACAGTCATCTCATCTAATCCTCTAAACAACCTTATGAAATAGGTACTATTATTATCTCCATTTTACAAAAGGCTAAAAAGAGTTTAAATCACAGCCCCTGATCTGAGTTACTAAACTGAAGAGCCAGGATTTAGACCTCAACAATCTGACTGTAAATTATACTGCCTTTGGTCATTGATTAGGCTCCAGAAATCTTGCTTGTTCCTTAGTTCTTTAGTAACTACCTAAGTTACCAGTCTAGGAATTTCAATTAGCCTTAGATGTCTGTCTTTCTTCTGACAGTTTTCTCCAAGAATTTGGAGTCTTTCTATTATTGAATCTCAGACTGATGAATGGAAATCTCACTGTCTCCTGACAGACTTCTCTAAGGCCAACTTCTCTTCATGGCCAGCCATTCCGCAGAACCCCCTAAAGTCATGCTCTATAAATCTGCTGAAACAACTTGTTGCTACTACTGCCCTAAACCCGCATGTGACAAGCTGAGGTGGTAGGATGTGCCCATCAGTAGGGCTAAATTTTGTGCCTGTCTCTTCTCCCCATTCCTTCCCTTTACCAGACACCTGGCAGGATGCCAAGGTACAACAGATGCAGCATGTAGACTATAGTCAACTGAGAGGTACTTTAACAGTAGAAGTCATTTTGGTCCCTGAGTAAAATATTTACACTCTATAAACATTTGGTCTTTTGTGCCATATTCATAATCAGAAGGAACTTAAAAATATGCTTCTACTCTGTCAAGCAAGGCTTACAGAAGAAACTGGCATGTAAATCTTCTACTTAAAAATATGCAAAACATATACAGTAAAAGTTTCTCCACTATAGAGCAGCTTGCTCATTAAAATGTCATGTTTTCTTAGAATGGAAGGAGTGATGGGAAGATTTTTAGAATGACTTTAATCATCCTGGAGAACACTATATCAGTACTGTTCATTTTGCAAATGCTCAAACAGGGTAGATTATGCACAAATTAGAAAGCAAGAACATTGAAAAACTGATGAATAGCATACACTGTAAATTATATAATAGGAAATGTTATAGTATAATCACATTATGATAAAATATGTATTTGCTGTATCACTGACCTATTGAACAGTCTTACATTTCTATTACTTGCCCTGTATAAAAAGATAAGTATCTGTGTCAAACCTGAACACCATATTTATAAATATTTCTCTTTCACATGCATAAACTGTTGTCACACCCAGAAATTATACTGCCTTTTTAAGGTCTAGAAACTTGGGCTAACATTGGTGTTATTAGGCAGGTGAGTACGCCACAGCTATGCAGTCGAACATTCTGTAATATAATCCAAAGAAACTAGCATCTGATTGACTTTCTCAATAATGTTCTATACTGTATCTCTGATTTATAAGGAATAATTATTTTTTAATTACTTAAATAACACTAGAGTACAGTACTTTCTTCAAATCTGTTTCACACAATAGAAACTAAAGATTAAAAGAATTAAATACCTCAAAAGGTTATCTATCTGCACCCAGGAAAGCATTAAAAAGTGCAAATAAGAAAAACGAACAAAAGAAGTACATGATTCTTACAAATCCCCTAACATTCTCAAGTGGTGTGTATGTGTGGGGAGAGTGGTCCATACATATTTTTAGTAAGGAATAATAGGTGCTTCCAAAGTATATTACAATTACCTGTAGTAGCACTTCCTCAATTGTAATGATGTGTTTACACATCTATATCTATACCTGCCCATTTAAGGCAGGCTACAAAGTTTTGGGTATCATCACGATTTCAGTGCCAAGATGTTCTGAAGAGTCACAAGTGTCTGGAGACATTTTTAAGTTTTATTTGCAAGAGAGCAGGACAAGTGGCATAATAATTTTATTTTCATCAATAGGGTCAAAATATCACAGACTACTGCCCTATAATTTTGAAAGAAGATGAGGTAAGATAGTGAATAAATAAATGATGTTTCAAATGCCATCTTCAACTTGCTTCCTATTAATAGTATTTGAAAAGATAATTGCTTTCTGAATGCAAATGATTACAAAAATCTTATGAAATAAAATTATTAAAACACCTATTTAAAATATATGAAAGTGTCAAGTCTATCAAAGTATGAGTACAATGTAAATTTGCTATAATAGAGTTATAGATTTGTTGTAGTTATATAAGCTTACACGTTCAGAATAAACAACACAATAGAAATATATCAAAATGTTAACAATGGTTATCTCAAGATAATGATATTATGTGTAATTGTCTTTTCTGTATTTCCCATATTTTTAAAACAATAAACCACAGTGTTTAAAAGGAAAACAAAATGTTATTTTTACCATATCTTAGATGAAACTATTCTCACCTTACATGTTTTTCCATATCTTCACAATGTCAATCACCATTATTCTCACAATAGAAGATGCTAGGATTATTATCCCATGTCTCTTTAGGATATTCTGTAACAGAGAAATTTAATGATTATTACATTATTACACTGTAGAGCAAGTGCTATTGCCTATATCCATTTTCTTCCAAACCAGAGAACATTGGAAAACTTTGATTTCACCTTCAAATTTTAGGGATACTATGCTCTAAAGTGTTGCTCATAAATAGTAATTTTAAAGAAAAATTTATGTTAGAAAAGGAGAAGTTATTTTTCTTATTAAAATATCTATATAATTATATTTTCCTTATAAAAATTAAGTTATTGAAAATTTTCTATTCTTAGTATAGAGCTGATTTATTAAACATAAAAGATTAAAAACTAAAAGCACAGGTTTAATCCTGCACTCAAAACATAAGTAGCAAATAAAATTCTGATATAAAACTGTTAATGCAATTATACAGTTAATTCTGATACACTTTATAATTTTTGAAATATAAGCATTAAGTCTTGTCAAGTTAATCCTATAGAAATACGTATATTCAGATTTTTGGTAACTGAGTCTTTAAATCCGTAAGGTCAGTATTTTCTTATTGTAAATCTAACTTAAGTCACTAGTTTCTTGAGAGAAGGAAGAATGTAAATAATTTATACATGAAACACAAAGCTTAACATGTGGCTCAAATATTGTAATCCCAAATGAATTATTAAAAGAAAGATGTGATAGAATTATTTAGTGCTGCATGAAAGGTAGGCTTACATACTGTGTAATCTAACCATTTCCTGATATTTTTAAAAAGGAAGGTTAGCTTGATACCTTCTACAAAGTGATTTTGTCTAGACAAAGGAAACAATCAGCTATTTTTGTCAAAGCTCTCTTCATTAAAATGAAGTGATTAGATATGTGAGTTGTCTTGGTTCTGTGATTCCATTACAGTTTTATTAAAATTAAACCAAAAAAGATCATATCATATTATTCCTGTTTTTACTTAAAATGACCTATATATTTGGACAGGGCACAAAAATTTAGTCTTAAAGGCACACAGTTTCTTTCTGGAGGGTACCTGCTTTGCAGATAAAAGTATTATCATGGAACATCCCCTACAGATTTCTCTAGTACTCTCATGATCACAGTACTGTCTTCTAAAATATCAAGTGGATTTCAAAATTACTGAAGTATTCACAGCATATAAAAAAGTTAATGTTGTTTTCATAAAATATAAAGATCAAAGCCATGTTTGCAGTAAAAATTTCAGTGTGCCTATATATTTATATACATGTGTTTTTTAATAGTCACTCTATTATTCAGTTCATATTATATAGTTCAATTAAGTATCACAGATATAAAATAACAATGACTTAAATAAGCCTGAAAGTCCAGACTGATGAGGCACTCTGCAGAGTCAAAGACTCAGGCTTCTTCCCTCTTGTTCCTCTGCTATCTCTAGGGTTTTGGACCCTCCTCTTCAGGGTCCAAAATTGCTCACCACCACATTCACAGTCTGGCCTTAAAAAACTGGGTGTGGCAGACAGTTGACAGCATAGTCCTTCCTCTTAAGGGTATATCCTGGAACTTGCATCCATCACCTTTCAATGTAGCTCATTGGCCACAATTTAATCTCAGATCTACAGCTAGTTACCAGGGAGACTGGAAACTGTAGTCTCTATTCTGGGTGGCTTTGTGATGAATTAAAAGTAAGGAACTCTGTCTCTATCAAAGAAAGGAAGAATATATACCAGGAGAAAAGTAGTAGCCGCTGTTGTAGTCAGATTTGCATAAGCTCTAAAAGTCTAGTCCCTCAAAACCACAATGAGATATCATCTCACACCTGTTAGAATGGCTATTATCAAAAAGATAAGAAATAAGTTTTGGTGAGGCTGTGGAAAAAAGGGAACACCTGTGCACTGTTGGTGGAAATAAAAATTGGTGCAACGACTATATAAAACAATAAGGAGGTTTATAAACTAATTAAAAATAGAACTATCATATGACCCAGCAATTCTACTTTTGGGTATTTAGCTGAAGAAAACAAAAACACTAATCCCAAAGCATATGTGCACCCCAATGTTCACTGCATTATTATTTACAATAGCCAAGACATGAAAACAACCTAAGTGTCCACTGATGGATGAATAAGGAATTTGTGAGAGAGATATATATATATATAAAATGGAATATTACCCAATCAATCATAAAAAAGAATGAAATCTTGCCATTTGCAACAACATGGATAAACCATGATGGCATTATGCTAAGTGAGCTATCAAATGATCTCTCTTACATGTGTAATCTAAACAAACAAGCAAAACAAAACAAAAAGGAAAACAACAGGCTTATAGATTCAGAGAACGGATTGGAGAGGCAGGGTCTGAGGGTCTAGCGTATGTGAGTCTAGTCCCTGAAAAATTGTAATGGTTAAAAGAATACTGAAACATAGACTCTTTTCTTGATTTAGATACTACACTTGTACTAGATTGATCATTATTACTTTGATCTTTATTCAATATAGAATATGCCTGTCATAACATCAAATTCAGGTGTCAATTTTGGAATCTTTTCCAACCTTGCAAGAGGGATGCCCCACCTAAAGCAAAACAGCTACATTTTGGGCTTTTTGCTACAGCAAAGATTCAAAACAAGTCACAGAAACCCAGGTGATTCTTGTTCAGTGGTAAAGGCTACCAGAAGGAATCAGTTACTGAAAATATTAGTATTAACACTATTTTTAGCAGTGTTAATAACTTAGATTTAGTTACATTTTACATCTGTACGTACAATTCCTCTTACAGATTTCACTTTTTCTTTCCAGAATTATTTTCCTTCCATTAAAAATACATATTTTAGAATTTCTATTACGAAAAGTTTCTCTACTGCCTCATTAAAAAAGTTTTAAAACTCAAAAAAAGAGAAGTTTCCCTAGCAGCGAATCTCTTACGTGTGAAATTTTGCTTTATTCTTGATAGTTTTAGGTTGACAGTTATTTGCTCTCAGCAAATTGAAGATGTTATTCCCTTGATTTCTACTGGTTTTCAAACTTGCTGTTACAAAGTCAGCCATCTAATGACTGTTCCTTTTAGATAGTCTGAAGCTTCTCCCTGGGTTTAAGTTCTCAAGACCGCAAATAACACTGTGACGACGCAGATTTATAACTATTTTCAGTTATATTAGAGTCACTCACTTGAATTGTGGCCTACTTTATGAAAACTAGTAATAGTAACGTTTATTTAACACTTACCACGTGCCTGACACTGTAGTAGAAACACCTCACCTTATGTGTCTCATTCAGTCCTCACAATCTTTCGCAGCGCGCGACCTTCCCATCTCTCCTCGTGTGCGAAATATAAGAATCACGAAGCTCGGAAAACCTCCGCCAGACCCCACAGCTAGTGAGTGAGGCGGAAGGAGAAAAGACTGCACTCACGTGGAAAAACACAACGCCGCTCAGGTGAAAAAACACAACGCCGCTCAGGTGAAATTGATTCAACACGTGAAAATCATTTATCCTCTGAAGGTCAAAAGGTGAAGCGATTTGCACCCCGCTGGGCTAAGCCGGAACTACATTTCCCAGAATCCTCCTCCCGGAGGCTTCAGATGTGTGGCCGCAGGAGCGATTTGCTGGAGTTTTGGAAGGCGGGAATGAAGCGGTCATTACCCTCCAAAAGTCGTCCAGTTGGCTGTGGTCAGAGTCCGAGGCCGAGTGCCTGCCGGTGCGTTCAAGCTTGCCTCGCATTTCTTTGCGCCATGTCCCACTTCTCTGCCAGGCAGCCAGCCGTGGGGACAAAGCGCGACCCCACCCCCAACAGATGCAGCGGCAACAGCCCTACGGAGCATTCAGTCGGCTCGCCATGTCCTGCTCCCTCAGCTGCACAAGCCTGCTCCCCGGATTCCCCTGCCAGCGTCCACCCTTCCATCCACGCCCGTACTCGAGAGAGCTAGCCTCCAAATCCGCTTTCCAGACCTTCATTCTCCGGGCGTCCCACAGCAGTGTGTGGTCTAACCCCTCTAATGTACCCCTTATTTCATAATGCTCGCAGTGATCGCATATCCCTATACTGCTCAAGTAGTGTTTCGGAAACCTTGTTATGTGCGCTCCTTAAATGCAGGTATTCTGGTTATTCTGGTATTCTAGGCAGGGCCAGATTCTGACTTTCATGGGCCCTAGACTCTTTTGCCTTCAAAGTACCGTTTTATCTATAAAAAAATAAATAAACATATTTTACAACTGTTGGCATAAAGAAAAATATACTCCAAGATGGATTTTATTTTTCTTCCAATTTTGAAAGAAATTAGAACCCTTTTTTAGATTCTAAAAGTACCATGGACCCTAGGAACTGTGTCTATGTGGTTGATGGAGAACTTGGCCCTGTTACTAGGTTTGGCCAGGAACCAGGAATATGCATTTTAGTAACTCTCCCTTGGTGATGCTTCTCACTAGGCAAGTTCCAGAAGTGCTACTAGAGGATATGGGTGCCTCAGAACCTCAAGGAAACTCTGTGATCATGTTAAAGGATAAACAACAAAACCAACCTTCATATGGAAGGCAACACGTTTATGGGGAAAACTCTTTTTAAAAAGTATACAGACAACAAAATATAGCGCTGAAAAATAGCAGATGCCCCATCCTATGTCTTAGGCTTACAACACATCTGATTTTTCAAGTTTTGTTTCTTTCCCATGGATTGATCTTAAAATAGAATTACAATAGCATTATTGCTGCAGGAAATAGTTCTAGACCAATGAATCTATCTTACAAGCCCCCTCTGAGAATTAAAGTCCAAAAGCAAAAGAAAGTTATGATAAACTAGGTCCATTCATAAAGCAGAATTTCCCAGACTGCTGTACTTATAAAGGTCCAGCATAAAATTGATTACTTTTGATTTGTTTCCTGTCTCTGAATTAAATTTTAATCTCCTTCCTGGAGGGAAATAAATTGTATAATATATCCCAGGGCTTAGGACAGTTCTTTAATCGATGGGGATGCCTTAAGAAATGCCAAAGATAAAAACAAAAAATACAAGTAAATGTAATGTTTTATTTAGCCCTGAAAGTAAATAAGGAAGTGCTGAGCAGAACCAAATACAGTATTCAGTATTGCATGTCGTTGTTGTTTTAGTGAAACTCTTAAGCCACTTATGTGTGTTTGTCTTATCTCTATTATTAGGTGGTTTCTTGGTTATATTTTCTTTGTATTATTCCCAATAGCACCTACATATTACCATAAAAGTCGAGGTCCCTCAAAAATAAATACCATTTTGTACTTAATGAAAGAAGAAACAATTTGAGATAGATTATAAAAATATATTTCTGGTTATTTTTTGTGGGGTCTGGGAAATGGGATAAATTATGATGAGTCAAAGGTTGCAGATGAAGGGGGACAAAATTTGTTGCCCCCAAATGTGTCTCTTTGGCATAAGGATTACTTTAGGCTGATTATTTTAAAGAAATAGTAGACTCGGGAAGTTTCTCTTTTTACCTCCCACTTAACCTCCTAAAAGTATTTAGATAAAGGGCCTGGTCTAGGAAGAGTAGTAGCGTCAGAGAGATCTAAATATAAAGAATCTGGTCTAGGGCTTCCCTGGTGGCGCAGTGGTTGAGAGTCCGCCTGCCGATGCAGGGGACACAGGTTCGTGCCCCGGTCCGGGAAGATCCCACATGCCACGGAGCGGCTTGGCCTGTGAGCCATGGCCGTGAGCCTGCGCGTCCGGAGCCTGTGCTCCGCAACGGGAGAGGCCACAACAGTGAGAGGCCCGCGTACCGCAAAAAACAAAAAAAAAACAAAAAAAAACACTCCTGATGTATCAGTTCTTGAGCCCAGCTTTTCCCTAGAATGTGCTTTCCTCCTCATAAGGGTGGTAGAAATATTAACAATACTATCATATATGTTCAGAGAACATTTTTCATAGAAACCTGAAATGATAGAGACAGAAGTCACTGGATATTTTTCTGATTCCTCAGGGAAATGACAACAAAGTTTTCCAGATATTTGAATTAGGCATACTTTACCTCTTCCTCATGTCTACTTACCAAGATGTTACTGAAATGAAAGATCAGAATATAAATGAAGTCATTGAAGTAATATACAAAGTAGAGCACAAGCTGACAACTTTAAGTGCAATTTAAACGTTTATTTTGTAAGCATTATGAATTACAAGTTATTTTTGCCTTCAAAGTGTTTTAAATCCCAAAGTGATAAAACAAAATGGAATGCCTGTTAACTTTTCTTAAAGAGGGTACTTTTATTAAAATCTGTAGAAGACAATTTGTGACATAGTTCCCAACTTCACAACACCTAGTTTCCTGAGATTTACATCTCCAGTACCAAAAGTCTCATGAGGAACGGTCCCTAGGAGCAGTATTTATACATGAGATTGCACCATCTGTGCCGCATTGGTTATGCCAGGAGTGAACATTTGATTCAATTTTAGCCAAATTCCCTCCAATAAAATGGAAAGTGAGGTTAGCAGATATTTTGCACCAGGTCTCTGAAGGTGGTTGGTACTGAGGTAAGGAACCTGTCTGTAGAGAAACAAAAAACTTGAACTAGAGGAAGAACAATGTAGGAGATATAAAAGAGCAGCTGGGATGAGATCTATTGGCTCAAAAACAAAAAAGAAAAGAGATCAAAGAATGACTCCCTGGGTACTCTAGTTACCTCACTTCCATCATGAATCCCCAGTGTACTTTTTACTCCTAGCTTTCATAAGATCTGTACTTGCAAAATAAATTCCTCCATTTTGCACAAGTTTGTTCTAAGCCTGTTTCTGTAATATAAAGCCCAAATGTCTAAGACATCATCCCATAATTATCACTTGCAAATACTGGCCACAAAAGTATTTTAATATCTTTCAAATTTTAATGCCCATTCAATAGCAAATGTTTCATTTTTTTCTATGCAATTTATCCAATACACCAAATTGACCTGCGTTCACAGGTATGAATAACAGGCCATATCATATGTTCACAGGTATGATGATGATTTTTTTATTCTGCTGCCTGCTCACATTTCCAAAACAAACAATAAATTAATAATCAAACATTAATTGAGTACAAAATGTTTTTAAAAAATTTTGGAGCTATGGAGAATGCAAAGAGAAAATAATGCAATTCACATGAGAACACATCGTTTGTCAATAACACTAAAAAGGAAAGCAAAAAAAAGAGCATTTTTAAAGCAGTTATAACACATTTCAGCCATTCACTGGGTTCTCAGATCAGACTGAAAACTGAAAGTTCACATCTACCTGAAGTTGCTTGGCTAAGATCACTGTTCTGAGAGCTTTACAACCACTTCCGAAGCTTCTTCAAGTCCAACTCAACAAGAAATTTAAATCTACCATAAATATCTGTGCTGTGGCATCATGAACCTGTGTACCTTGTAACTCTGCGGTAACAGGCATTTAAAATTCCAAATCCTAGAATTTTTCAAGATGGTTCAGAAATGGAAGTGTGATTGAGTATAAAATGCTGTGTCCTAGGGCAACAGTTCTAAACCTTAATAAATATAACATGTAGACATCATCATCTACTGCAGCATAAAGTAATCTTGTCTACAGGCAACTGGCTGTCTCTATAGAAATTCAGCGAGCATACTGGGCCAAAGCAGGTCCCAGCAATGGTACAGGGACCAAACACATCTCAGCAAACATATGCCTGTAAGCTATGCAGATATCTACTGCAGATTCTGGCTACACAGCGCCTAGCAAGCAATGCCAACAGCACTGGCCTCAGTAAAGGCACAGGTCAAAAGCGATCACTGGCAGCCTCAGGGCACCTATGCTCCTTTTGACTATAGCTTTAAACTTTGTCTCGTATGCCTACCGCAGGGGGAGCAGATAGCATATGCTGGCAAGTCTCAAGGGCCTTACTAAACAAGTGCAACAGAAGTAAGGATTCAAGAAAAGCAAAGAAAAAACAAAGGGAGTCTTTATAGTCCTTTTATATATTGATGGTTAGAGCAATGTTTTCTGTTTTTAAACTGCAAAGCATTAACGAGATCCTAGGCGTAAAATGGTTAGGACATTACCTGGTCAGCCAGTATGTGCTGCCCAAGATGTTAATATTCACACAGAGCCAAGAAGGGATTGTGGAGGATGAGATTTGGATTCAAGTGCTTGTCCCACAGGGTTGAATATCACCCCCACCACGTGGTCTCCATTTGGCTTTTCATTGTTTAATTACATAAGAGGAAGACTCCTTAGCAGGGAGGCAGGCTATTTTTAAGCCTAAGCATTTTCATAGCAAGAGGCAGTAGAAACAGTTCCTAAAACACAGGATAGAAAATATTCACAAGAGAGTATCCATGCTCAGTCACTAGATGGAGCTCACACTCAATCCAGTTTTGGGGTGTCAGAAACATGACTCAAAGTCAACACAAGAATGAAAATGCTTTAAATGTGTTGGATATGAAAGAAAGTCACTTAAAATAAACCTGGTGATTGGGGATGCTGTTATACAAATTTCCAAATTTTGCAAGAGGGTAGCTATGCCTTTAATTCCACTCTCACTTCAGAAATTCCTGGTAGGCTATATGCAATAACATACTTGGAAATGATTTGGACTGGACAATGGAAAAAGATAATTTTCAGCCTTGGAGTTGGATTGATTAATATACTGCTCTGACCTAGTTCAGAGCCTTCTGGGAGTGCTGTTCTAGAGGCAAAATCCATCTGCCTGTTATCCTCAGGAGGATAACCAGAGGAGGCCTCATGAAGGTGGGTACATTCTGGCTGGAGAAACTGCTGATATCCTCCATTGAGGGAGGAAGCAAAGCCCCTGACTGACTTCAGGTCAGGGGCCAGCAAACCTTTCCTGCCAAGGCCAGACAATATATATTTTCGGCTTTGCAGGCCAGATGGTCTTTGTCACAAGTACTTGATTCTTCCAACATGTAGTGCAAAAGCAGTCATAGGCAATATGTAAACAAACGAGTATGGCTGTGGCCAATGAAACCTTATTTATGGACACTGACATTTGAATTCCACTTAATTTTTATCTGTTACAAAAATTATTCTTTTTTTTTTCACCATTTAAAACACTGAAGCCCCTTCTTATCTCCTGGGATGTACAAAAACAGGCAGCAGGCTAGAATGGCCCATAGGCTGCCATCTTCTGCTGATCCCTGTACTAAGTTAAAAGGTAAGTCCAGTGTGTTAAGGTGGAGCTATTTTTATCCACCTGCGATGTTTCCTTTTTTTGCTGAGAGCCATCTGTCAAAGTTATATCTCTGGCCTCTTGTTTTACCCCTTACGCCTTCTTATGGAGGTAGACTTACCAGATTGGCGGATCATACCATTAGCTGATATTTCTCAGTTGGACAGAACTAAGGTATTGAAGGTCCTAAATTGCAGGTAAATAGATAGTCACTGGCATCTGTTCTTACTATTTGTCTGAGGCAGTGGGAGTCAATAACCGGGGCAGGTGTGCCCCGTTTGCAGACTTAAACTTTCCCTCAGGAGTTCTCCAGCAGACTTTTAGTCCTCTCCGGCCAGCCCGCCTTATCAGGGGAAACTGGCTGGATCCTGATTAGACCTGAGCCATCATTTCCAAATCCTCCAATAGTAACCGGTTCAGGAAACTTGGCTTAAGGCCAGGGAACGTTTGTAATATGTGATGGTAAGTGTTACTAGTTTAGGGATGGGCACAGTGTCCTGAGTTGACTCAAATCTTTTTCCAGAGGACATGTTTTACTTTTCTGTCACTGGATATGAACAAGAAAGCATGTTGCCACATAATTCATGCTGGCATTTATCTTGTGACCGTAAAGGAAGCAAACCCGAGGATAAAGCTGGTATGCTGAGGACACAGAGCTGAGAGAGACGGTGAAAGCTTCCATAGTTCTGACTCATACATGAGGAGAACCCAACTTACCTCTAGATATCTTGCTTTGTGAGAAAATACATTTCTGTGTTGTGTAAGATTTCTGTAGCTTATAGCTATAATAAGCTACTTAAAAGGGGACAGAGGGTGATTTTAGATTTGTTTTTTTTTTCACTGTATAAATAACACATTATTAGTGAAGAAAAAAAGATAAAAAGCCCACCCTCAAGAAACAACCAAGGTTAGCATATTATCATGTCATTCCAGATGTTACCCTAGGTATACACACACATGCATGTATTTTACACTAACAAATATATACTATGCATAATGTTTCTTTTATTTTTAGCAAGTTAAAAGTTTTAAATAGTTATAGATCTACAAAAGAGTACAGAGTCTTCCCATATACCCCATACCCAGTTTATTACCTTAGGATGGTATATTTATCACAATTAATAAACCAATATTGATATATTATTGTTAACTAAAGTCCATACTAAATTCATATTTTGTTAGTTTTTACCTAATGTCCTTTTTCTGTTCCAGAATTCCTTCCAAGGTACCACACTCTACATAGCTGTCATGGCTCCTTTGGCTTCTCTTGGCTGTGATAGTTTCTGAGACTCTCCTTGATTTTGAAGAGCTGGATGGTTCTGAAGAGTACAGGTCAGGTATTTTGTAGAATGTCAGTGTTTGGTTTCACTGATTTGTCTTCTCACAGCTAGACTGCGGTTATGGTCTTATGGTCTTCCACAAAGGTAAACTGCCATTTTTATCACATTATGTCAAGGATATACAGAATCAACATGACTTATCACCCTTGATGTTAACCTTGATCACCTGCTGAAGTAGTGTTTCCCAGTGTAAAGTGTATACTTTTCTCCCCTTTCCATATTGTACTCTTTGGAAGGAAGTCACTATGCATAGCCTATACTTAAGTTGTGTGGAGTTAAGTTCCAGATCCTTGAGGGGTCTCTACATAAATTATTCGAAATTCTTCACCAAGGGGGAGATTTGTCTATTCTCCCCTTCATTGATATGTAATGTATTTAGCACGTTTTCTCCATGAAGCAATTTGTTAAGTCTTTTCATGTCACTAATGAAAAGATCCACATCATCGTTCAATTAGCTGCCTAGTATTCCACTACATGTATGTACCATAATTTATTTTTATCACTTTCTTATTAACATTCAAATTATCTTCCTTTTAACTATCATAAACACTACAATATATATTAAGAAACTCGAGAAATGCATGGGAAGGATCATGCCACAGATGTGAGCTGAGTTTAAAGAATGTCAGAAATTGTGAACAGATGGACTCTCTCGGAGCTGGAGACACACCTAGATATCTAAGTAACCATGTCTCTGACCCAGCACTAGAGGCCACTTACGGAACAAGGATTGAGAACCTGGGATAATCTCAAATTCGTAACTACATCTCAAAAGTGAGAAAAGTGCTTTTCTTTTGCATTCCCCCGTGAAGACGATCCAGAGAGTTCTATGCATCACCACGGCAAGATCTGGAGGCACAGAAGCATCCTATTAAATTTGAGAGTTAATTGTTTGTAGCCAAGAAATCCTAAATTAAATCACAGTCTTCATTATAACCCTGAGTGTATCTCAGACTCAGGAATGAGGAAAGAGGTGTCCATGGCTACCCTTTGGGCACAGGATAGCCAGCATCTCAGACAGAGGTAGGGAGCTGTCCATAGTGAATAGTCCTCACACACCAATAAGTGACTCTGATAAGTGAGTAACAATGGGTAGGGATGAACGGGTTAAATCTTTCCAGTTCATCTTTCTCCCAGAGCCACCTCAGGGCTCAGGTTGAAGACAGTACTTACTCAGTTACTTCTAGTCCCACAGAGAGGGTCACACGTGGGATTGTAGTAGTCATTTTGTAAGCCTCAGCAAGGTGAGGGGGATTCATTGATCATGGCTGGATTGACGAAAACATCAGGACTTAAAACCTGACCTTTGACATAGTTGGAGTGAAGAACAGCATTTGTTGACAGGCTGCAACCCTAAGGCTTTCACTGGTGGTTGAACACACCCGAGAGAGGTCCTCAAACCCCAGTCCTAGTATTGCAGAAATGGACTTTGAGGGCTCAGCAAGCCAAGCTTGTGAGTGCCTCCATAGGCTGGAGAGAAAGAATGATGCTTATCCAGAATCCAAAATGGGTGGAAAGGAACAAACAGACAGGTGCTGGGGGAGAGAGTGGTGCTCTTTTGCCTTTCCCTCCTTTGCATCCAAATATAAACTCCACCCAGTGAAGGCTTTACATCTGAAATCTCTGACCAGCACAACTGACAGACACAAAAACTTAGGTGAGAAGAAAATCTCAAAGGTAACGACTTCTGAAATAATTATATCACATTATATCTGCTTAAGAGGTAAAATATTTCTTTATAGCTTCTCTTATTATATGTATTTTTTTAACTGAATTTGATTTTTCACCTAGTTCTGTTAAATAAAATTCCTTATATCGCAGCAGAAAGGCCAAATGCATGCAAAGGAACTCAACAAAAATTAAAAACAAAGAAACATTATGGCATGTCTTATTTTATAGAAAGGGAGAAAATATCATCTATTTTTATGAAACAAATTTTCCGTCTCTTGTACTTTTACATAGTACTGACTCTAAACATTTTAAAATCCACCTTGATTTCTTACAGCAACATGAGTAAGATCAATCCCCTGGAAACCAGGTTGAAATGAAGCTATGTATCTGCTCCATTGACTATTACCCCAAGATTCAAATGAAACTATGACTGGAGTGGGCAAAAGAATGAGTATAATTAAAATTGATAAATGAAATATAAAATAGATAAATATAAAACTACTAAATTGTAGTACTTACGATTACAGAACCATGACCATGTGAAATAAATAGGGCTACAAGAAAATGGAATAAGAAATGAAAAAAGAAGTTGGGAGTTTAAGTTTGCAAAGTTCCTTATTTTGCATAACAAAGAGTCCATAGATAATGTATAAATCTGAAAATGCAGCTTAAGGGAAAAATACATTTTAATTCATATTTCTTTAATATTATCTTCATATTTTTCTCTTATGTTTATCTTTAGGAATTAATATCTTTTAGTGTAAAGAAACATTGATTTAAAGCTCTGTGATTCCTTCTGCTTTATTTCAATTTCTTCTAGTTCTATATCGTGTTAACTTTAATACACTTAAAATTTTAAAATAACATGAAGAGTATGATCACATTTTATCTTTCTTATTTACATCTGTGTTTATAAATGCAAGAGGTCTGAAATGGTGTTTGTAAAAAACTGAGGACCAATATTCCTCAACAGTAGCATTTGGGGGAATTGTTACTTCTTTTTTAGACTTCTTCCAATACTTGTATGTATTTCTTGAATTGCTAGAATATTTGCCCCTAAATACATAGATGCATATGTGTATAAATAGATAGATACGTGTGCCACACCTTTTGTATATACCCATCCATAGATATGTAAATACATATAGTCTAGAAAAATTAAGATTTTTTTCCTGGGAGGAGGGGAGTGGTATTAGGGAAGGGCAAAAAGGAATGATCACTTTTTACTCTCTATATACTATTTGCATTTAATCATGTATTACTTTTGTGATTTTAAATGTCTAATTTTTAATCAAGAAAAGAGAGAAGTTAAATTTTAAGAAGGGTACTTTTCTCCATCACATGCTTGATTTTCTTGGTTAAAGCTCAAAGAAAATGTTGGGATATTTGGTAAGGTCTGCAACCCAGCTGAACGTAGGGAAAATATGTACCTTATAAGTTGTTTTATCAAACAGGGCTTGGGTCTTGGAGTGTGTGTTCTGTATTTCCACGGATTGTCTGAGAGTTCCTTTAAACACAAAATGCCCTACGTAGGCCTAGTACATCCAGGTCTACTTAATTGAAGAGAAGTTTGAGTAGTAGTTATAGAGTAACATATATGCTTTGTTGGGCAAACATATTTTTGCTCAAGTGACAGATTGGGAAAAGCCCTAGCTAAAATATTCCCCAAATATTTTTTAAAAGGATATTCACATGTTGAATCAATGAAATTAGTTCAAAAAACTTCCTTTTCTTTATGTTACTGATTCATGATAGAAAGAAAAATCTTTTCTTTAGAGCCTGATAGAGTACATTCTAACTTAAGTCAAACTACTGTTTTCTTTCACTACATAATGTTCAATTGTTAGTTTGAATCATGAACACATTGCCTAGATTACATGAGTTTTAAAGAATATGTAATTATATTTGCAATAACAACTACTGGCTTTAAAAAAGGCCTATAATACTGAAAACTCATGTAAATGTGTTTTCAGGCAATTAGAGAATGGTGTCATTAAAATGGTTAATCTATTTTACATTCTTAATTTTTAATTTAAAATGGGGTTTTAAATTTAATGAATCCATTTTTATTTGTCTTCAAAAAACAAACATACACATATTCTCCTGTTTTCCAATAGATGTCAGTATCAAAAAAGTAAAGAGCAAGTCTAGTCATTTAATATAATTGTCTTGCAGTACAAAGGAGAATATTTTTTTCCCTTCTTTCTGGTTTCATGTACTCAGAACTTCTAGAGCTGGTCTAAGCAATCCAACAAGGGACAGTAGTTTTAAAATACATAATGGTTATTATTTTTTTTTGAGGGGGTAGGAATTCATGTAGTTAGTGTAGGTAGGAATTATGGTACATGAAGTGGAAGAAAATAGTAAGGAAACATCTGAGTGTTTTCTAGATAATCCCTATTTCTTTCTTTGTGTCTCTTCTCTGTATAAAGATCTAATTCCTCCTTGTTAGTTCCCATTTCCAAATGTTAATGCACAAATGATTTTCTGTTCAAAAAAGTTGTTTACATGTTTTCACATGGCATTTTAATCTTTGAAATGCACAATGTCTTTTTAAAAATAATAACATCACTAGTCTTTATCTCCTTTCCGTTTTCACTATCACAGAACTTTAATTTACCTTAAATGAAACATCATATTAAGAATAAGTATTAATTACTAGAGTTTTAAAATTAATTCAGCAACAATATACAGAATTCAAGGCTGGAGAGAATTGAGGATTTAACAGATTTTAACATGGTATGTAAATCGCAGAGCAGATCTATTACAGACTCATGGAACTTGAGTCTCATGGAACTTCTGAACTAAGGTCATGAGGAAGCAATTGTGTCACCATATACAAAGAGCAGAAGTGCAATGGCATTGGGAGGAATGGTTAACAAATTCAGGTCATGCCTGCCATTTTGTTTCATTCCGTTACACTTATCTAACTTTACCTTTTTCTACTTTTAGACTTCAGAATTTGTATCTACTTAATTTATCAAGAGAGAAATGAAAAAGGATCTCATGCCATCTGCACTCTTCAAAATCTTAGAGACTAAAGGACATGAAAGCATTGCTTTTAATAAGATTAGGTTCATGCATTTGAAACATACCACAAACAAAAAAAGTTAATACCTGAGTTAATAAAAAGAAAGAAAAAGGTGTTTCTCATAGTTCGCACAAACTCTGTTCTTTACAAACTCTGGTCTGTCTCTTAAATTAACTGCTTTTATTTTTATAAGAAAATTCACATTGTTTTTGTAAAAACTCAAAGAGCATAAGAAGGGTTACCAGGGGGTAAGCGGGGCAGAGGGACAAAATGGGACATTGGGATTGACATATACACACTACTATATATAAAACAGATAACTAATAAGGACCTACTGTATAGCACAGGGAACTCTACTCAGTACTCTGTAACAGCCTGTATGGGAAAAGAATGTAAAAAACAGTGGATATATGTATATGTATAACTGATTCATTTTGCTGTACACCTGAAACTAACACAACATTGTAAAAAACAAAAAAGAGAGCATAAGAAGAATTATATAGTAATGAAAATAATAATACAAGAAAATGAAAATGAACAGTGTCCTCCCAGCCCACCAAAAGTTCTATTCCTTCAGAAGCAAATCCTCTTACTATTTTCTGGTTTCAATTTCACTGGTATTTATTTCAATCTTTAAATTCTCTTTTATAACACTTTTTTTGGGTTCACAAAACATATACATTTTCTACTGATTTCTTCTTATAATAAGAAAGTAATTGTCTCACATTTGTCACCTGCTACAACTCCTTTCCCCCTCTACATCAGAAAACTTTCTTAAACCTTCATTTTGCATCCATTTTCCATAAACAGCATCTTTTAACCCCTCTCTCTGTAAAATGGAAGACATTAGAGCTTCCACCAATATCTCCACTTCTCTCTATCCCCTCCCCACTCCCTATTTGCTTTCTGATTCTCTTGTTTTACAATGCTAAAGTTAAAGATATATACATTCTCTTCAATAGCCATAGTTACATTGTACACTATTTCTAAGAAGCATTCTAGGAATAAAGATGATTTACTATCTTTCTTTCTTTTGGGGGTCCTTATCCACTCCTGTGTCTCTCAACAGCAAAAATTTGGGGCAAAATTAAAATTAATTTTATATTTATACCCCAAGAAATCCTCAATTATTCCCAAGATCATATTACCTAAGTATTCCACTCCCTTCACACCTTCTGACTCTGCAGACCTCCTTTCTGTTCCAATCTCTGTTCCTGGTACTTGTCTTCATCCTGAAAAATCCTCTTACTGCCTTCTTGGAAATGTTGAATCTATTGTTTCCTGGACCATATTTTCCTCTTTCTTGGTTTATTCCTTGTTTTGCCAGAGCACTTTGTTGAAAAACTCACTAAGAAAGGAATTTTCCAGGGAAAGCTTTTCTGAATGACTTAAATGTCTTTATTCTATCTACCTACTTCATTGATAGATTGACTGATTTGGAATTCTAGGTTAAACCTCATTTCCCCTCAGTCCTCTGAAGGCACTGTTATGTTGTCTTCCACCAGACTACTGCTATTGAGAAATCTGAAAAACATTTGTTCCATAACCTGGTCTTTCTGGAAACACTTAGGAGCCTTACTGCACAGAAATTTCATGGTGATGTGTCTGATTATAGATCTTTTCTTGTTGTTTTTGTTGTTCCTGTGTGTATAAGTTGGTGGGGTTTTTGTTTGTTTTGTGTGTTTTTTGGTGGCTTTCCTCCTCTATCTAGTGTCTCTTCATGAGACAGAGGCTGTAGTAAAAATAACTATGTACTTTGTCCACAAGTAGAGATTCTTGCCTCCCTTACTTAGGCTGCATGTAAACAGTCAAGGAGCCTTGTGTTAAGTTTTGGAATGATTAAAGGCCAAAATGAAATAGGCTTTGTTCTAGGGTACCAACTCTTAAATTTTTCAAAGTTCATTAGAGAAAAATTCTCATTTGATTTTCTGGGGCAGAATCACCTGGCTCTTGGCATTTCGTGCTAAATGCAGAGAAGTCTTCCACATAAAATTTTAATGAATTCTTATTTTAATTCCCACATTTCATTCCTATCCATTTCTATCTGTTGAGATTCCTCAGGGACAAATCTCCTTTTTTCTTATCTAGAGGCACTCCATATTCTTCACTGGGCCCTATGCCAGACTACTTTACCAGTCACTACTTACCCATGAGCTGGCTCTCACCTCCCCAAAGCTCCTAGCTTTCTAATTCCTCCCCTCCTATTCTCTTCTTTATTTCTAGATACATACTTTTTTTATTCTATTACTCCTAAAGGAATAGATTTTTAGGAGGGAAAGGAGATAGACTTGTAGGTTCAATACATCATTTGATATTGGAAGGCTCCCTCGTTTTTTTCTTTAATTTTAATATTCATTATAACAAAATTACAGGAGTTTTGGATATCTGTGTTTTGATTCTGATGATTGTTTGTTGTATTTAGTTTTAATATAGGCAGCTCCTAAGAAAGAAAACAGGAAACTTTGTTACTTTGTTAACAGTGAATGAGTAGAACTCAGGGATTTCCAAAGCTTCTGAGGGTGTTGTCTATAGAACTTATAGCTAAAAACATACATTGTACAACTATGTTCACAGCAGCATTGTCACAATAGCCCAAAGGTGGAAGCAACCCAACAGCCCATCAATGGACGAAAGGATAAACAAAATGTGGCATATGCATATAATGAAATATTCAGCCTTAAAAAGGTAGGAAATTCTGACACGATACAACATGGATGGGTCTTGAAAACATTACGCTAAGTGAAATAAGCCTGTCGCGTAAGGACAAATATGGTGTGAGTCCACTTTTATGAGGTGCCTAGAATACTCAAAACCATAGAAACAGAACGTAGGGTGGTGGTTTCCAGGGACTGGAGGAAGGAGGAAGGGAGAGTTAGTGTTTAATGGTTACAGAGTTTCAGTTTTGGAAGATGAAAAGTTCTGCAGAAGGATGGTGGGGATAATTACACATCAATGGGAATATACTTAATGCCATTGAACTGTACACTCAAAAATGGTTAAATTGTCAGTGTTAAGTGTATTTTACATCAATAAAAATATTTTTAAAACATATTGGAGAATGTATTTCTTTGGTTCACATATGCTTTTCATTATTGATCACGATGGCATATATTAGCAATTGAGAAGGGTTCTATCTTTATATGTCTACTTTACCCTTTTTATATATTTTCCTTTCTCCCCCCGACTTCAGAGAAAATAAAATTGCTCACATCCGAAACCCACACAGTTGGAAGAAGATCCAAGTAAATGGATCTCATGGTCCCCATCCATTCTACAGGGTGAAAGAGAACAACGGAGCAGGTGTTTGAAGTTTGCAAGTGTTCATTTTTTTACTACCTCTCATGATATTCTGCTGTTTCAATTTCCAACATATAAAATGTTAATTTCATGCTTTAGATGAATCACTTTCCTTGGGGAAAAACCAGACTTAAACACCTTTATTTGTCTAGATTTTGTTCTTGACTTTCAGCTCAGTGAGAGATGATGTAATATATCAGATTCTAGATTCAAATGCTCCCGGTTCTCTTTCAGATCCTTCCATTTAACCACCATATGACTTTTAGCAAGGTGCTTACTCTCTCAAAGGCTCAGTATTCTCAGCTATAAAATGGGCATAATGAATACTTACTAGTGTGGATGTGAAGATCCAAGCAGTTAGTGCACAAGGCAAGAAATTGATAACCTGTTAGCATCTATGACATATTTGGGGGCCAAACTGCAGTTAGATTAGAGTTAATTAGGCCTTTTAGCATCATGGAATTATATTCAAGTAAAAACCCATATAAAATCAATTGTCTTTAATGCCATGAGGGGCACAGAAAAGACAACATAGGGATTTTTTTTCAGTTTATTAAATACAAACAATTACAATAAAATTGCAAGTACAGTTTTCTAAAATGTGATTGTCTTTGTTAAGCCCATTTTGATTAGAAAACAGCGTGTTCTAATAATTTGCTTAAAATCTGTTAAAAGTAATACCTCCTGGGGAAACAGCCTTTAATTTAATCTCTCCCATCTCCACCAATCTGAATATTTTAACAATTATCCTATATTTAATCTCCATCTCAAATATCAGAATGCTCATTTGAATTTGAATTTCTGAAGCTTTAAAAGAAATAAAATAGTATTTCTCTTTGGAGAAAGGCAAAGGAAGGAAGGAAGGAAGGAAGGAAGGGAAGGAGGGAGGAAGGAGAGAAGGAATGAAGGCAAGAAGGAAAGAAGGAAGGAAGGAAGGAGAGAGAAAGAAAAAAGGTTATTTTATAAAAAGAATCATGAGAGCTACAAATAAATTGTTTTATCATGTGATACTGGTATTAACAATAAAATTTAAAAAATCTATTCTTTTAAACTTTCCCCAGAATATAAAGTTTAAAAAAATTATGTAAGATTAAAATTCATGAAAGCATTTTTTTATATCCATATTATAATATACTTTACTTTATCATCTTTAAAAATGCCTCCAAAGTGGTCATCATCTTATTCACTGTTAATCTTCAATGCATATTTTGGTTGAATATTGATTTTAACTAATTTTATCAGTCCCTTTCAGAAAAATAAATTGAAAGGTATGATACATTTAAGTTAGAAAATCTAATGTCTTTCAGTTTGCTTGCCTGTTTTTTGGCAGTAAACACATTGGGTCTCGACTTCATTCTAACTTTATGGTATTTTGTTGAAAAGGCTTCTTATGAATATATTTCTGTTTCTGGTAGCTGAATGAATGAGGCCTAGCATTTCTGAGTATGCTTGACATCTCCTAAACCACATACTTTGGCCATGTATGATATATGGCTCCAGGATAAGTAGTTCTTTCATGAAAGACAGCAGGGCTTCTGCCTTGTGACTGCCAGTCTGCATCCAAAGGAGGCTACCCTTCTCATGGATGCCAGGTGTGAACTGTGAGGGGTGAAGGCAGATGATTTGTCTGAAACTTCATCATATCCAGGGCTAGAACTTTCTTTTTGAAGATTAGAGCCCAAGAGCCTTGTTCAGTAAGGCTCTGAACCAACAGTGAATAGTGAAAACCATGATCTCTAAAGAATATGTGTCTTGTTTTCTATAAGAATAAGGTTAATAAAATTTCAATACCACTGCACTTAAGAGACTTGTTATATTGGCCTAGAATCAAAATTCATTAAGTAGGTTCCAAAAGTTCATGGTATGTATTCTTCCTGTCCAATCTTCTAAATATAGCTCTGTCCCATATAATTTTCAAAACTCTGTATACTGAATTTTAACTGTCCTCATACATAAGCTATTTAGTGGGCAAGATGTCCAGACCCACATGCTGTAGATGAAAACAAACCAACCCCCAAAACTCATCTGTGAGCATTTACAGGTATGTATATCAATATTCTTGTTGCTCTCAATACCTTGGTCATTACAGTTGGAAAGTCTCCCCTTTACTGGAGAAGTCAAGTCTAAGGCTGGTTATTTTTTCGCTAATATTTTGTTGGTAATTTGCCACTTGGTAAAACTGGCTTCAAGAGTTCCAGAAAACACTTGGCTCCCAACAACACAAAGGACCATTGCAAGCATTTTTGGTTAGTGCTGATTGAATGCAGATTGCAGGACTGTTTTGCTAGACCACATTATTCTTTCAAATGTTTCTCCAGTAGTGGCATATTACTTTCTAATGATAATCATTTGCATTCTCAAAGCCCGTTTTTGCCCCTGATGTTTTACGAGGAATTTACTCAGAGTTCATCTCTGTCTTCACTGTGCTTCCCTCTGGTTTGAGTGGAGGCCTGCAGCTTCTGGGCTTTGGCATAGCCATGGTAATAAATGGCTGCAAAGGACGAGTAGGAAGAAACCTATGAAAACCACCCAGCATAGGCTCTAGAGCAGGTGATGGGCAAAGTAGAATGCTATCATTTCCCATACTCACAGAAAAAGAAAAAATGAAGGGTGTGCTATGAACTCTATTTCAACACCATACTTAAGAGCTGTTTTTCTTAAGAATGTTACCGCTCTTAGTCTTCTAATGTAATGGAAAAGCTAAACCGAAGGTTAGGCAAGTCAGTTGGATGTTTGGGCCTAGCCAGCTCCCAGTTTTTCTTTTCGTGTCTGCTGCTTCCGCCCCCATATGCTTCTTTCTCTCCACTTCTGGTGGTCAAAGGCCTACTCTGCAGATGTTTCTCCCACACAGTGGAAACATTCTCTAATGTGTCTGTACACTTCCCGGCTCTGCTCATATGGGAAAAGGAAAAACTGGAGAGACATAATGAATTTCTGGATTGGTCTTATTCCCTTTTGTGCCTTTCAAAAGTGCTGAAACAGAGAAAAAAATTACTTTAGACCTATTCACCTTTCCCACACTGCTTGCTACAGAAATTGGTTTATAAAGTCATTGTTTTTACTTTTAAAAAGTAAATAAATAATCTTATCATACCATCTTTCAGAAGTCTCAAGACAGCTAGTCTGTGTTAGAAAACTTTTATAATTTGTTTAAATTGTATTATTATTATTATTTTTTTTCGGTACGCAGGTCTCTCACTGTTGTGGCCTCTCCCGTTGTGGAGCACAGGCTCCGGACGCGCAGGCTCAGCGGCCACGGCTCACGGGCCCAGCCGTTCCGTGGCATGTGGGATCTTCCCGGACCAGGGCACGTACCCGTGTCCCCTGCATCGGCAGGCAGACTCTCAAGCACTGTGCCACCAGGGAAGCCCTGTATTGTTTTTAAAATAAGAGTGATAAATGCTGCAGACTTGGAAAATGAGACTATAAGCATATACATAGATTGCATCCTGGAATTTTCAAATAATTTTCATAAAGAGATGCTCTTCCCTATTTGCACAGCGGAGTACAGGACCAGTATGCTGAAAACGCAGGACTCACAGAACACAAAAGAAAAGAGTGGCTTTAATTTTCTCCACTCCCCCTCCATTCTCTCTGTAAAGCCCAAGCCATTTCTCTGCCCTTGAATGACATCTTGAGCAGCATCCATAAACGGGCCGAGTTCTCTTTGAATCTATTTCCTTTAGTCACTTTAGTCCTAAAAATATTCTCAGTTCAAAAATTAATATGCCAATGTCTCTGTTTGAAAACCAACTCTGAACTTTATTAGAGGTTCTTCCTCTCCTGTGACCCCTCCCTCCTGATTTGGCCTGCTGCAGGTGAGAAGTATGTAGTGAACCTGTGAGTGTGTGCTGTGTGTGTGTGTGTGTGTGTGTGTGTGTGTATGTGTATGTGTCCTGTAGGAAGGGTATTGGGGTTTTGATCTTGGTTTCTCTTTACTTTATCATGTCTTCTCTGCTGAAGCTCAGAGCTTAGTCATGGTTGAAACCTAAGGGTCAGGAAAGAGCTTTCCTGGCCACCACTGATTTCCTGCTATTTCCCCACACCCTTGGGGGAAAATAAGACTAACTATCCGCTAGGATCTCTCAGGTCAATTCCTGACAAGGGTGATGCCTTCCCAACTGCTACTCCTGGCTCCAACCTCATGTCACCATTGGGCTGTACACCTCCAGCATCTCTCAACCGGCGTCCTGTCCCCCCAGCTGTCCTATGCCAGCTCTCACACTCACTGTGGCCTTCTAGTTCATGGGAAAACTTGCAAACGAGACCCAGTGCCATGAGTGTGGTTACTTCCCAAATGCAGCCACTGGCCACTTGGCCAGAGATGGGTCAGACAGAAGTCCACCGAAGCATGCCACAAGCTTCAGAGGATGAATAGCTAGCTCTTAATTGGCTTCTCTGAAGCTTCGCTTACAAAGTTTGAGGGAAGGGGAAGGAAGCACTGCCAACTTTTCCCATGTCAAGCGAGGGACAGGTGGAATCTTCATTCCATCAAGCTCTCTCCAGAAATTCTCTCTCCTATCCTCATTTCCTAAACTCACAAATCTTCTTTTGTGTGAGGAGTTAAGAGTCTTAGCATGAATTTAAGACAGTGGAGGTCTTTCATGGTTTTCTATAATCTCACTTTGGAATTTAGGATTAGCTGGTAACTATTATCTTGGGATTCAGCCAAAACTGAGATTGAAAGATATTGGTTTTACCTTGGGTTAATATATGGTCTTAAATAACTAGGGAGTTCATTAATTCACTCATGACACATACTTATTGAGCACCTCCTGTGTGTCAGTCATTATTTGAGTAGCTGGGGAAACAGGACTATAAAACTATAAGAAATCCCTGCTCTCACAGATACTTAGCGGAGAGTACTAAGTATTCTCTGTTGATTTAAATAAAATAAACAAGAAAGATAAGTAAAACTAAAGCATGCAAGTAATAAGGAGAAAAATAAATAGAAGAATTCTTTGGGGATATGTGTGTGTGTGTGTGTGTGTGTGTGTGATTTTAGTGAGAGAAAACTTCATTAAGAAGGCATTTGATTAAAGACCTGTTGAGGTTAGAGATCAAATCACACAAACAATATCAGTTTGCTAGGGCTTCCACAGCAATGTACCGCAAACTGCGTGGCTGAAACAACAGAAATTTGTGGTCTCACAGCTCTGGAGGCTAGAAGTCCAAAACTAATGTGTCACTGGGTTTGGTTCCTTCCTAGAGTTGTGAGGAAATATATGTTCCATGACTCTCTCCTAGCTTCTGATAGTTTGCAGGCAACCTTGGTTGTTCTTGACTGGGAGACACATCACCCTGATTTTTGCCTTCACGTTTCCACGGCATTCTGCCTGAGTGTATGTTTGCCCAAATTTCCACATTTTGTAAGAACACCAGTCGTATTGGGTAAGGGTCCATGCTACTCCAGTATAACCTCATCTCAACCTAATTACATCTATTAACTACACTATTTCCAAATAAGGTCACATCTTAGGTTTTCGGCAGGGTGGGGGGTTAAGACTTGAACATTTGAATTTTGGGTGGACACAATTCAACCCATAATGCCAACATCTGGAGGAAGACACTGCAGGTAGATGAAAGAGTACAGATTGATAAACATTTTATGCAAGTTACATATTTAGCATGAATTTTCTGGAAAAAATTCCGTACTTAATTTATCGTTAAACATGCATTTATTTATCAATTTTTTGAATTACTGATGCAAATTAGCAGCCTGATGGTTTTGTTCCTGCAGAGTATTGTATAGGACAAGGTAAGGCTTCTTAGTGTGCCACGTGGCTGCCAGATGCCGTTGTTAGACAGTCTCCCCACATCTCCTGCCTAGAAGGAATTAGCCATCCTTAGACACTGATTGTCTTAGCACACAGCGTATTACCAGCAAAGTAAAATGCATGCTGTGTACTATTCCTGAAAGGAGATGTTAGTTGCATTTTGTCTGAATAGGGCAGAGCAGGAGGAACAGAAACTATTACATATGGACATCTTTCATACTTAACTTTGTATTAAAGTGAGAACTCTCTTCACTGCACATCCACCTTTCACTTTATCACAAGAAGCCCTGGCAAAAGCCAAAAGTACAAAATCGATGTCTATCAAACTTAATCCAATACATTTTAATTCTGCTATTAATAATATTTTATTAAAAATGAGGGCGTCCCTGGTGGCGCAGTGGTTGAGAGTCTGCCTGCCGATGCAGGGGACATGGGTTCGTGCCCCGCTCTGGGAAGATCCCACATGCCGTGGAGCGGCTGGGCCCGTGAGCCATGGCCACTGAGCCTGTGCGTCCGGAGCCTATGCTCCGCAGCGGGAGAGGCCACAACAGTGAGAAGCCCGCATACCGCAAAAAAACAAAAACAAAAACAAATAAAACCCACAAAAAAATGAAACATCAGGGGCAAATATAAACACGGCTATGACACCAATATTTTTTTATCACCCTTCCTTTTTTTTTTAAGTTATTTATTTATTTATTTAACATCTTTACTGGAGTATAATTCCTTTACAGTGTTGTGTTAGTTTCTGCTGTATAACAAAGTGAGTCAGTTATATGTATACATATATCCCCATATCCCCTCCCTCTTGTGTCTCCCTCCCACCCTCCCTATCCCACCCCTCTAGGTGGTCACAAAGCACCGAGCTGATCTCCCTGTGCTATGCCACTCCTTCTCACTGCCTATCTATTTTACATTTGGTAGTGTATATATGTCCATGCCACTCTCTCACTTCGTCCCAGCTTACCCTTCCCCTCCCCGTGTCCTCAAGTCCATTCTCTATGTCTGCGTCTTTATTCCTGTCCTGCCCCTAGGCTCATCAGAACTATTTTTTGTTTTTTAGATTCTATATATATGTGTTAGCATATGGTATTTGTTTTTCTGACTTACTTCACTCTGTATGACAGAATCTAGGTCCATCCACCTCACTACAAATAACTCAATTTCATTTCTTTTTATGGCTGAGTAATATTCCATTGTATATATGTGCCACATCTTCTTTAGCCATTCATCTGTTGATGGTCACTTAGGTTGCTTCCATGTCCTGGCTATTGTAAACAGTGCTGCAATGAACATTGTGGTACAAGACTCTTTTTGAATCATGGTTTTCACAGGGTATGTGCCCAGTAGGGATCATGTTTCCTTTGCCTGCTAGACTTCTGTCCTCTCCCCATCTCACTGACGCTTACCTAAGCTTTAAACTTTCAGGTTTTTTTTCAGGTTTGTGAGGATATGCAAAATAATCTCATAGTAAAGTATACTTTTCCTTGGATGGCATATCTAAATATCCATGCTTATTTAATCATTATCACCCCATTCTTTTAATTAGCTATAGAAACAATATTCCCTTACATGGTACATCTCTCCTGCGTATTTCTGAATCTCAAGGAGAGGGTCTAGAGAAGTTTTCTTTCACTCTAGATTGCTTATAGCCTCTGTAACTTATCATTAGTAGAACCTTGAACAATATGGACTCTCTGGTACCACTTGAATCTTACTAAATCAGAATTCCAATGTTCCTACCAGCAAGTTTTCATTTTTAAAAAGATCCACGGATAATCCTGGTACATAAAGACAAAGGCTACTTCTTCCTGTGTTCTGCAATGTAAATCTATGCAACTTAGGATTTTGGATTTATTGATGTTAAAACTAAAGGAGAACACACCTAGGGAATGAACTTATGATTGATAGATACTGGTGAGTCTGGAATGGTTGAAAATCTGACTAAAGAGGTATGACACTTGCAGAATTCCCAAAAGCAGACACAACCCACAAGAGAAAACCATCAGTGCTTGCTTATTTGGTTTTTTTGCTAATGACTTTTTCCAATTGAGTTTTTGGTGAGGGAGAAGTTATCTGTTATGCTATTGAGAAGAAAAGGCAGCAGACTGGAGCAAGTTCCGAAAAAATACCCCAGTAACAGATAGAACATTGTTAAATCTACTTTCCTTGAGGTAGGCTTAAGATGGGGCCTGACACATTCCTTAGTTCTGCTGAAAACAGTGACATGAGAAATGTTTTAAGATTCTGAAAGCCAAACTACCTCCGTGTTCTCTATCTTTCCTTGGGATTCTGGAAGCTACAAATGTAAAAATATAGAGGAGAGGGCATAAAAAAGGGAACTCCCTTTCTAACTACCGTTGCTCTCCCTAATAAATCACAGTATGTTCATCATAATGTACACCATACCTTAAAGAATTCCACTCTATGGTTCTATTGCAGAACGTACACTGAATAACTGAATCATATATGACCAGTAAAGTGAAACGTGAGAACCTCTGATAAACATTAATGCAAGCAGGTAATGTTAACTATAACAAAGATTCATGTACTTTGGTGATCCATTGAACTTCAGATACTCAAGGACAGATCCACATATTGCTGAATATCATGGCCATGAGATGATTAGATTAAGTTTAACCAAAATAATTAGAAAGAACAAGATGAAGGGGAAGTAAATGACACAACAAATAGAGCTAGAGTAATGGCCCATTTTATCAAATCAAATCAAGTACAGGAATGGACTTCTTTTAGACATATGGCAATCCTATAAAATAACCTGGGGCCTTATCCCTTTCAGAAAGGTCATATGTTCTGTACTCGTGCACCTAGTCAACTAATCCATCCTGTGACCAAACTACTTTTTCTCTGAACTTTGTTTTGTACCTTGGAGCATCAAATTGAATAGGAAGTTCTCTGAACTTAAACTCCTGAGGCTGTATTCTAAAGTTTTGCCTTGGGTATCTGATATCATGTAAAGGAGAAACATGGCCTTCAATGTCAGAACTCAGAGGTTTTAAATTTTCTTCTGACAATCGATTAAGCATGATAGGTCTGAGCACGTTTTTTAAACTCTCTCAGCCTCAGAATTCTCTTCTGTAAAATGGTATCAACAGCACTTAATTCCCAGTATTTTAGAGAGTAAAGGAAAGAATGCTAATCGAGTATTACTCAATAAACAAATATGTCTTCCCTCTCTCTAGCCTTCCTTATGGTAGATTATCAAACCTGAGAATATTCATAATCATTTCAAAGTCAGTTGACACCTCTCCAGTACAAGTGCTGAGTAATTGATGAACCCTATTTTTAGTGCTTTTCTCTTGAGAGAGTGAGAGAGAGAGAGAGGTAAAGTGTTTCCAGTCAAGAGTAAGCATAAATTACATGGCATGACTCAAGATTAATTTACAACATTAATAATAGTTATATGATCTGTCGTCATGTATTAGTGCTCGACAAGAGAAAACTTGACTGGAAAACTAACAAGGTTGAAGGTGAAGAAAAAAGTGCCCTGATTAACACACACAGGCCTTGGGAATATTACCTATCTGGGAATCACTTCTACTTTCAAAGGCCTGAAAATTCCTAGCTTGAAAATGTCTGCATTTCTAAAAAAATAATAATAATAATTTATAATCATAGTAAGAGTAACTAAGAGAAAAGAAAATAGATTAATTTGAATTGACTAAAAGAAAACTAAACTTCAGCATAAAAGTATCTTTTATCAATTTTGAATTCTTTATTTCCATTATTAAGCTCATTCCTAGACCTCTCCTATAAATTCATATATATTCAAGCATATATACATGTTTATACATGACTCATGGCGAAACCAATAAACTGTCATAACACATTAAAAATCTACTTACAGATTTGTGGAAGCTCTCTTTTCTTTGCTGTTCTTGAAGGCTGTAACCTATAGACTGAAGGGTTTTAGGATGTAGAATATGGGTATTCAGAGTTTTTATGCTATAACATTAGCAATTTCAAGCCAACAGAGGTTTCCCTGCTTTAATACGATTCTAAATATGCCAAGCCCAGCAAGAACTGTTGGTAAGGGAGAAGAATAGGACTAATATCTGTTATGGGTTCAAGTATTTGCTCTAGCTCTGTGTTAAATTAAGAAGTAAAAAAAGATGAATGAAGCAAAGCCAATTCCCTACTTCTGACACTTGAAATATAATTTGTTAATTTTTTCCATCATGCAAAATTTAATCTTCCTCTGCTTTTCCAGTTTTCAAAATAAATGTGCTTCAGTTTTGCATCATGAGTCCAGACACCTGCAGTTTGATTCTTCTTACTAGTTCCACAACTCTTCTCTGTTCAAAGGTTAGAAAACATATTAAAAATAAGTCAACCGGGCTTCCCTGGTGGCACAGTGGTTGGGGGTCCACCTGCCGATGCAGGGGGCGCGGGTTCGTGCCCCGGTCCGGGAGGATCCCGCGTGCTGCGGAGCAGCTGGGCCCGGGAGCCATGGCCGCTTAGCCTGCGCGTCCGGAGCCTGTGCTCCGCAACGGGAGAGGCCACGGCGGTGGGAGGCCCGAGTACCGCAAAAAAAAAAAAAAAAAAAAAAAAGTCAACCAACTGATCAGCCTCTTTAAACCAGCAATGAATATAGGCAAAGCTCAGTTAAGGACAGTATTAACTGTTTTAGTGCTTATAACTTTGGTTACTTAAATTGTAACTTTAAATCTAAGAAATACTGGAAGAAGGAAAGAAAAATATTCCAACTGTTTTCAGACCTTCCCCCTTTGAACCATTTCCTGCTTATCGCTGTCAGTTCCCTCCTAATGAAATACTTGGCAGATTTTTACAATCCCAATGAATAATATACACACAATGCTTGGGCAATTTTATTTAGAGAGTCTTTTAACATGATTGTGACAATTTAAAATAGCACAGAAATACTGCACACTCCTCAATTTGCCAAAACAAACTGATCAAACACATTAGACATATGTATCACAAATTAATCTATGGAATAAATGAATTCTGACGAATTCTGGTGATTTTCATTTCAGTGATGTCATTTTCTGTAATGTTACTCCTTAGGTTATATGGCTTTCAAAGGTAAACCTAGCCTTAGGCAGACAACTCCTGTAATACATTTTTATGACAACAAATATGTATCCAAGCACAATTTTAGCAGACAGCAAATGAAAAGTTGTCTAAACAATGCTAATAAAATCTTAATTCCTTTTACTGTTTTGAAGTTATCCCTTATTCTCATACTCATTGGCTTAGATGTTACCAGTGGATGTAACATCATTCTATTTGAAATCATCTTCTTTCAACCCTAGCAATAAAGTAACTGCAGCTGACTTTAATTTTAATAGAGAATAATAAATGTGGAAAGGAAGCAAGAGTAGATAAATGTATTTACCTCACATTAGAGAAATAGTTCATATAATCATTATATAAAATTATACTTCCATAGGCAGTAGTAATATATTATTGTTGTGGACAAATGATTAAAACAAGAGAGTTGTGTACAAACGTTTAGTCATTTCCCAGGGTCTGAGACAAGTTGTTTCATGCTTCTTACTCCCCAGAAAGCAAAGCAGATGGAAAAAAAAACCTGAAGAAATAAAATACAGAGAGGAAGAACAATTAAAATTGATTCAATACTTCTGTTCAACTGAGTTAGAAATACCTTTCTAGGGGAAAATGAATATACGTATTTTAAGCAATTAAATTATTCAAATTGAATCTAGCAGTTGTTCACTGATAGAATTTAGCCAACCCAGCTTAAAGCATGTTATGTGAAGAGTAGGAGTAAAAAGTTTTGTTTCCGTGGCTTATAAAATAAAATATCCTCACAAATCTGGGTCATTTCTAGGGATGGGGCTATATAAATTAGGCAGTGAATGAAACAGAACTGTCTTCCGGCTTTTGGATACATTGCATGTTGTTTGTATTCTACTAAACAATCTCATTATTTATATAGTTTAAGAAGCCTTCGGAAAAGGAGAAATAAAAACAGTATTAAGGAATCATTTATCTCTGAGGCAGTGTGATCTACCATATTATGAACTTCACCCAACATGAATTAAATTCTAAACACTGCTGACTTAACTACTTAGTCTTTTGATCTTCCCAGGTGTAAAACTGTAACTGCAAAATTCTCTTTAAAATTGAAGACATATTAAATCATAATAAACAGTCATAAGAATTCATTGAGTTTACCCCTTTGCTTTCAAGTTACACCACACATTCCCAATAAATCACCAAAATTTAACCAAGTAAAAGTGTTGACTTCTTATGATCCTAGCAAGAATGATAATACAGCCATCCTCAGGAAGAATTAACCGGTTGCAGAAATTTTCATTGTGTGTCATCTAAATGCCATAAGACCTAAACACACACACCTTCTGCTCTTCTTGAGGTAAAATCTAGGCACTGGTCATAGTCCTTACACCTCAGAGCTTTCCAAAGTCAACCCTTACCCTTTACCTATACACTAAAATTAAGCTATAGGATTTCTTTTATGATCTCCATTTTATGTGTTACTAGAGTGATGATGAAAAATGTCCAAACAGCTGGGGATATGGATATGTGAAAGCGTTTCTCCATACTTTTTTTTACTGTGCAAACCTCTTCAAATGATTAAAATATGACCACTTGCCTCTCCCCAGAATGATCACAATTACTGAAAGATCCATTAAAATGTACAAAGAGACATAGTCAAGCAATAAGACGAAGGCGTGGGGAACTTTCTGGGGTGATGGACTAAAGTGAAGCCAAGGCCATTAACTGAGGCCAGTCATTCATTCACAGAAAATACCCTCAACTGCCATGAATTTCCTATTAAAGCCTGGATATGAAAATAACAACAACAAAACCCTCTTAAACCTGGATATTTAGATTAGATGGGTAGGTTGTTCAGTTTCATAGGAACCTTCTTGTTCTTTCTAGAGAACCATTATCCTTTACATTAGCTAATCTGATAGTTTTATTCAAATCCATGTGTTACTTTCAGCCTATAACAACCACAATATAAAAAAGAAATACCAAAAATAAAATCAAAAGTCATTTTGAAGCAGGAGTCAAGAATAATATTAACATTCTGGAGTTGCCTCAGAAATCAAATGCAATATACTTAAAGGCTGGTTTTGATTTTGTTTCTTTTGACTGTACTTCAACTAAAATGACCTCATGGGATTTCTCACGTGGTGCCAAGCAAAGTAATATCAAGATAAGGGATATTTGTGAAAGTTAGTAGATTGTGCAGTGAATTACATTTGTATATGCATATGGGTTAATGTTGGCAGAGGGATAGCTGAGAAGACAGCTTTCAAGTGGGACAGAGATGATAAATCTATGATATCGGGGTGAATAGTTTAATTTGGATCCATAATATTAACTGAGCAACTAATTGATACTTTGTGCTGTGCAAGGCACTGGTATCTGAAAAATATTTGGCAGCAGAAATTTTTATTGGTTTTCAATCTAGTGTCTAAGGTCACATGGATTATTTCATTGGTTGAAGTCTAGGGAGAATGAAACCTCTACAACTGTGTGTAAAATTTTTTATGTCATAATTCTCCTCTTCCCTACTCTCCACCCACTAGACTATCCATACTTTCATCTAGGATCTCTGAAATATTAAGAACGTCTGATCTAACAAGAGTGTGAGAAAGGTTATAATTCAGTACTTGCCTTTGTTGTTAATTCACCACTTCCCAACTAAATCCTTCCACTTTTGAAACTATAAATCCAGTCCTATTTCCTTAAGGACCCATCCCTAATGAAAACACAAAGATCTTATCGTATTACCTAAAATGCTTTTACCTTCTTACCAAAAAGTGCAATGTTGCGCAGTTTGTAGTTTTATTTTGTTTCTCTATTTTTGGTTTTCTAGTTTTTCAGGCCCCTATGTATTATCCCTCCAAATGGAGGAGAAAAGCTAATGAAGTGAAGGGGTCAGATTCACATGTAAGATTAATGCACAGTGAAACCCTTGCTTAGGCTGGGCATTGTCTTAGATGCCTTTACTGGATTATAATGTTTTATTCTCACAGCAAACTTGGAGAATTGGTATCCAGTTTACTGGTGAGGCAATGGGAACTCATAATTTATGTGGTTTACCAAGCAGTCACAAAACTACTAAATATCAGAGCTTGTATGATGTTTTTGTTTACTTAATGTCCCCCAGAAAATCAAACTACACATCCTGGCAAGTTAGTTCAGTGAATATGAACATCAATAGTGAATTCATTTTCTCTTTTTTAGTAATCACTGTACTTTTTTGCCACTAACTACTAGGTTTCTAAGACCTTTTCACAATCAATATTTTAAGCATAAAGTGGATTTTTTTATATATAATGAAATCCAGATTGGCACAAGATCATAGAAATTCAATGCAATGAATATGTCCTTCTCAAAATATGCATGACCCTGAAATAGACACCCAGTTTTATTAGAAAATAGTTAAATAGGAAAACACAGATTTGCTTTTATATTTTTGAATGTATGTATATACTTATAATAGATCTAAACATACATTTCACATATAATTTTAAGCTGGAAAACTACTTAACATGAACTCAATATGATCACTTGATTATTATATTCATTTCATTTTAAATTTTCCCTTGTCCAATCTTCCTCTTGATTTTTGTATTAGGTTGTTCATTTTAGTTCTCCATAGCTGATCAGATTAAAAGTGTCATTTGAGATAATTGCTCATTAACATATTTCTCAATCAACTATTTGTACAATGAAGGTAGGGGAATTACTACTTAGGCCAGTGTAAGACTACATGGCAACCACAGCACTTTTTCTTTGCAATATTCTTCCCTAATCTGTAGATATGATGCTTCCAGATACGTACAAACTCAATGAACACTTATTTTATTCTAGGTCTGGGCAAGTCCCACGATTTTAACAGCTGGATTCAAAATATGAAACAGAGGAAGTTCACTCTTGGTGTCAAGCCCTCTCTGTGTAACACATCATTAGTGGCCCTTGTCTTCAGGCTATTTCCTTGACTTCCCAGGGCCCTCCACTCTGATGCCTGAACTTTGGCCTGTACAGATGCTCTCCACATTTTCTCCGCCCCTTTCCCAAAAGTTCACCAATTGGCAGGTGGCTAATCTGAGCCATTAATCCATAATAAAATGTCAGCGGGAACTGATGTGTCATTCTGCTGCTCCTCCCCATTAAGTCTGTGTTTTTAGAGGCCTTATTAAAAATGGAGGAAATCAGGCATCTAATCCTTTTTTTTAACGTTTTAAAATTGAAATAGTTAATTTACAATGTTGTATTAGTTTCAAGTGTACAGCAAAGTGATTCAGTTATACATACATATATACATATATATCTATGCTTTTTCAGATTCTTTTCCATTATAGGTTATTACAAGGTATTGAGTATAGTTCCCTGTGCTATATAGTTGGTCCTTGTTGGTTATCTATTTTACATAGAGTAGTGTGTATATGTTAATCCCAAATGCCTAATTTATCTCTCACCCCTCCCCTGCTATCCCCTTTGGGAACCATAAGTTTGTTTTCTATGTCTGTGAGTCTATTTCTGTTTCATAAATAAGTTCATTTGTGTCATCTTTTTAGATTCCACATATAAGTGATATCATATGATATTTGTCTTTGTCTGGCTTACATCACTTAATATGATAATCTTTAGGTCCATCCATGTTGCTGCAAATGGTATTATTTCACTCTTTTTCATGGCAGAGTAACATTGCATTGTATATATATGTATCACATCTCCTTTATCAACCTGTCAATGGACATTTAGGTTGCTTCCACGTCTTGGCTATTGTAAATAGTGCTTCTGTGAACACTGGGGTGAATGTATCTTTTCAAATTAGAGTTTACTCCAGATATATGCCTGAGAGTGGGATTGCTGGATCATATGGTAATTCTATTTTTAGTTTTTTAAAGAACCTCCATACTGTTCTCTATAGTGGCTGCACAAATTTACATTCCCACCAACAGTGCAGGAGGGTTCCCTTTTCTCCACATCCTCTACAGCATTTCTTATTTGTAGACTTTTTAACGATGGCCATTCTCACTGGTGTGAGGTGATACCTCATTCTAGTTTTGATTGCATTTCTCTAATAATTAGCGATGTTAAGCATCTTTTCATGTGCCTGTTGGCCATCTGTATGTCTTCTTTGGAGAAATGTCTATTTAGGTCTTCTGCCCATTTTTGGATTGGGTTGTTTGTTTTTTTGATAGTGAGCTGCATGAGCTGCTTGTAAATTTTGGAGATTAATCCTTTGTCAGTTGCTTCATTTGCAAATATTTTCTCCCATTCTGAGGGTTATCTTTTCATCCCGTTTATGGTTTCCTTGGCTGTGCAAAAGCTTTTAAGTTTCATTAGGTCCCATTTGTTTATTTTTGGTTTTACTTCCAATTTTCTAGGAGGTGGGTCAAAAAGGATCTTGCTGTGATTGATGTCATAGAGTGTTCTGCCTATGTTTTCCTCTAAGAGTTTGATAGTGTCTCACCTTACATTTAGGTCTTTAATCCATTTTTAGTTTATTTTTGTGTATGGTGTAAGGGAGTGTTCTGATTGCATTCTTTTACATGTAGCTGTCCAGTTTTCCCAGCACCACTTATTGAAGAAGCCGTCTTTTCTCCAGTGTATATCCTTGCCTCCTTTGTCATAGATTAGTTGACCATAGGTGCGTGGGTTTATCTCTGGGCTTTCTATCCTGTTCCATTTATCTATATTTCTGTTTTTGTGCCAGGACCATACTGTCTTGATTACTGTAGCTTTGTAGTATAGTCTGAAGTCCAGGAGCCTGATTCCTCCAGCTCTGTTTTTCTTTCTCAAGATTGCTTTTGCTATTCAGGGTCTGTTGGATTTCCATTCAAATTGAGAAATTTTTTGGGCTAGTTCTATGAAAAATGCCATTGGCAGTTTGATAGGAATTGCATTGAATCTGTAGATTGCTTTGGGTAGTATAGTCATTTTCACAATGTTGATTCTTCCAATCCAAGAATGTAGTATATCTCTCCAGCTGTTTTTATCATCTTTAATTTCTTTCATCAGTGTCTTATAGTTTTCTGCATACAGGTCTTTTGTCTCCTTAGGTAGGTTTATACCTACGTACTTTACTCTTTTTTGCAACCGTAAATGGGTGTGTTTTGTTAATTTCTGTTTCACATTTTTCATCATTAGTGTATAGGAATGTTAGAGATTTCTGTGCATTAATTTTGTACCCTGCTACTTTACTAAATTCATTGATTAGCTCTAGTAGTTTTCTGGTAGCATCTTTAGGGTTCTCTACAAATAGTATCATGTCATCTGCAAACAGTGACAGATTTACTTCTTTTCTGTTGGATTCCTTTTATTTCTTTTTCTCCTCTGATTGCTGTGGCTAAAACTTCTAAAACTATGTTGAATAACATGGTGAGAGTGGGCAACCTTGTCTTGTTCCTGATCTTAGAGGAAATGGTTTCAGTTTTTCACCATTGAGAACGATGTTGGCTGTGGGTTTGTCACATATGGCCTTAATTAGGTTGAGGTAAGTTCCTCTATGCCTACTTTCTGGAGGGTTTTTATCATAAATGGGTGCTGAATTTCGTCGAACACTTTGTCAGCATCTATTAAGATGATCATATGGTTTTCCTCTTTCAATTTCTTAATATGGTTTATCACATTGATTGATTTGCATATATTGAAGAATCCTTGCATTCCTGGAATAAACCCCACTTCATCATGGTGTATGATCCCTTAATGTGCTGTTGGATTCTGTTTGCTAGTATTTTGTTGAGCATTTTTGCATCTATCTTCATCAGTGATATTGGCCTGTAGTTTTCTTCCTTTGTGACATCTTCGTCTGGTTTTGGTATCAGGGTGATGGTGGCCTCGTAGAATGAGTTTGGGAGTGTTCCTCCCTCTGCTATATTTTGGAAGTGTTTGAGAAGGATAGGTGTTAGCTCTTCTCTAAATGTTTGATAGAATTCTCCTGTGAAGCCATCTTGTCCTGGGCTTTTTGTTTGTTGGAAGATTTTTAATCACAGTCTCAATTTCAGTGCCTGTGATTGGTCTGTTTATATTTTCTCCTTCTTCCTTGTTCATTCTTGGAAGGTTGTGCTTTTCTAAGAATTTGTCCATTTCTTCCAGGTTGTCCATTTTATTGGCATATAGTTGCTTCTGGTAATCTCTCATGATCCTCTGATTTTCTGCAGTGTCAGTTGTTACTTCTCCTTTTTTATTTCTAATTCTATTGATTTGAGTCTTGTCCCTTTTTTTCTTGATGAGTCTGGCTAATGGTTTATCAGTTTTGTTTATCTTCTCAAAGAACCAGCTTTTAGTTTTATTGATCTTCACTATCGTTTCCTTCATTTCTTTTTCATTTATTTCTGATCTGATCTTTATGTTTTCTTTCCTTTTGCTAACTTTGGGGTTTTATTTGTTCTTCTTTCTCCAACTGGTGTAAGGTTAGGTTGTTTATTTGAGATGTTTCTTGTTTCTTGAGGTAGGATTGTATTGCTTCCCTCTTAGAACTGCTTTTGCTGTATCCCATAGGTTTTGGGTCGTGTGTGTTCATTGTCATTTTTTTCCAGGGACTTTTTGATTTCCTCTTTGATTTCTTCAGTGCTCCCTTGGTTATTTAGTAGTGTATTGTTTAGCTTCCATGTGTTTGTATTTTTTACAGATTTTTTCCTGTAATTGATATCTACTCTCATAGTGTTGTGGTCGGAAAAGGTACTTGATATAATTTCAATTTTCTTAAATTTACCAAGGCTAGATTTGTGACCCAAGATATGGTCTATCCTGGAGAATGTTTCATGAGCACTTGAGAAGAAGGTGTATTCTGTTGTTTTTGGATGGAATGTCCTAAAAATATCAATTAAGTCCATCTTGTTTAATGTATCATTTAAAGCTTGTGTTTCCTTACTTATTTTAATATTGGATGATCTGTCCATTGGTGAAAGTGGGGAAAGTCCCCTACTATGATTTTGTTACTGTTGATTTCCCCTTTTATGGCTGTTAGCATTTACCTTATGTATTGAGGTGCTTCTATGTTGGGTGCATAAATATTCACCATTGTTATATCTTCTTCTTGGATTGATCCGTTGATCATTATGCAGTGTCCTTCTTTGTCTCTTTTAACAGTCTTTATTTTAAAATCTATTTTTTTCTGAAATGCGAATTGCTACTCCAGCTTTCTTTTGATTGCCATTTGCATAGAATATCTTTTTCCATCCCCTCACTTTCAGTCTGTATGTGTCCCTAGGTCTGAAGTGGGTCTCTTGTAGGCAGGATATAGATGGGTCATGTTTTTGTATCCATTCAGCCAGTCCATGTCTTTTGGTTGGAGCATTTAATCCATTTACATTTTAGGTAATTCTCAATATGTATGTTCCTATTACCATTTTCTTAATTGTTTTGGGTATGTTTTTGTAGGTCTTTTCCTTCTCTTGTGTTTCCTGCCTAGAGAAGTTCGTTTAGCATTTGTTGTAAAGCTGGTCTGGTGATGCTGAATTCTCTTAGCTTTTGCTTGTCCATAAAGGTTTTAATTTCTCCAACAAATCTGAATGAGATCCTTGCTGGGTAATCTTGGTTGTAGGTTTTTCCCTTTCATCACTTTACGTATGTCCTGCCACTCCCTTCTGGCTTGCAGAGTTGCTGCTGAACGGTCAGCTGTTAACCTTATGGGGATTCCCCTGTATGTTATTTGTTGTTTTTCCCTTGCTGCTTTTAATGTTTTGTCTTTGTATTTAATTTTTGATAGTTTGATTAAGATGTGTCTTGGCATGTTTCTCCTTGGACTTAACCTGTATGGGACTCTCTGCACTTCCTGGACTTGATTGACTCTTTCCTTTCCCATATTCGGGAAGCTTTCAACTATAATCTCTTCAAATATTTTCTCAGTCCCTTTCTTTTTCTCTTCTTCTGGGATCCCTATAATCCAAATATATTGCATTTAATGTTGTCCCAGAAGTCTCTGAGACTGTCCTCAATTCTTTTCATTTTTTTTCCTTTATTCTGCTCTGCAGGAGTTATTTCCACTATTTTATCTTCCAGGTCACTTCTCCTTTCTTCTGCCTCAGTTATTCTGCTATTGATTCCTTGTAGAGAATTTTAAATTTCATTTATTGTGTTGTCCATCATTGTTTGTTTGCTCTTTAGTTCTTCTAGGTCCTTGTTAAACGTTTCTTTTATTTTCTCCATTCTATTTCCAAGATTTTGGATCATCTTTATTATCTTTACTCTGAATTCTTTTTCAGGTGGACTGCCTATTTCCTCTTCATTTGTTTGGTCTGGTGGGTTTTTACCTTGGTCCTTCATCTGCTGTGCGTTTCTCTGTCTTCTCATTTTGCTTAACTTACTGTGTTTGGGGTCTCCTTTTCGCAGGCTGCATGTTTGTAGTTCCCTTTGTTTTTGGTGTCTGCCCCCAGTGGTTAAGGTTAGTTCAGTGGATTGTGTAGGCTTCTTGGAGGAGGGGACTAGTGCCTGTGTTCTGCTGGAGGAAGCTGGATCTTGTCTTTCTGGTGGGCAGGACCACGTTCTGTGGTGTGTTTTGAGGTGTCTGTGACCTTAGTATGATTTTAGGCAGCCTCTCTGCTAATGGATGCAGTTGTTTTCCTGCCTTGCTAGTTGTTTGGCATAGGGTGTCCAGCACTGGAGCTTGCTGGTCATTGAGTGGAGCTGGGTCTTAGCGTTGAAATGGAGATCTCTGGGAGAGCTTCTGCCGTTTCATGTTACGTGGAGCCGGGAGGTCTCTGGTGGACCAATATCCTGAACTCAGCTCTCATACCTCAGAGGCACTGGCCTGACACCCGGCCAGAGCACCAAGATCCTGTCAGCCACGTGGCTCTTTTGGGAATTCTGCAGTCTCCTGCCAGCGTTCAGTAGGTGTTCTGTAGGAGTTTTTCCACATGTAGATGTATTTCTGATGTATTTGTGGGGAGAAAGGTGATCTCCATGTCTTACTCCTCCACCATGTTGCAGGTGTCCTCTATACTTTTGAACATTATATTTTGTTTCTTTAAACATGACTACTGTCTGCTGTACAGATAAGAATTTAAGCAGAGATGAGACCTGAATTGTTACAAAATATATCTATTTCCTATTTATGCAAGAGAAGAAATAAACACAAACAGAACTAGAGTAGAAATTGAAGCCACATGTATTGAAGGTCCTTCTGAAATGAAAACATTAGAATATATTAGTTAACAATAAATTTTTTCCCCTAGAGTTTTGCAAGAACACAATTTGACAAATTCCAACTCATAACAAATTGAGAATTACTGATTTTACTTCCAGTATGTTCTATATATGACCAAAATACTGAGTAATATGCAGACAAATGAACAAAGGGCTTAAGAGAAATATTTCCAGAAACTACTACTATTACTTGGAAGTCCTGTGTTCTCTGTGCTTATTTCTATACCCTATTCAAAAGCAGATATAATCACAGCTATGTTTAATATGTGGTCTTATAAAGATTCAGTAATATTCATTTCTATTTAGACTTTAAATCAAACATTATAATTTTACATTAGTTTAAAGAAATATATTTATGTTCTTAACTAAGGAAAAACCATGAAAAGAAAGTTCACATGAATGCCCATGTACTAACAGTGGCTTATTTGAAAAAGAATGTGTTTTCCTCAACCATTAAACGTCCTCTGAAATTAATGTTTAAACGAGAGAATACACTAAGCATACCACAATGATGTTTTTTAAAAAGAAAATAAACACAAAAGAAACATTAGAACAGAGTTTTAAAATAATTCAGCTGAACTCCAAAACCAGAAAAATCAGGTATTTCATTATTTTACTACTCAGTTGGGGCAAAGGACCCATATAATTTCAGTGACAAAGAAGCACTAAAGCACCAAGTTAATCTAGATAACAAATGCAGAATCTTTATTGCAACCATTTCTTCAGTTCCCCAGAGATGATTGCCTCCTATTATGTACAATAAGTTATTCATTTCTTCAAGTCTAAATTGCTCAAGAAAGTGTTTATCCTTTTCAGCAGTACTCCTATAGAATATCCCATTGTTCACCCAGATCACCTTTGAGATATCATAATGACATTTGAAAGCCATAATATTAGTAAGAAGATTAGAGATCACTCAGAGGTCTCTAAAACCTACCTACAATTCAGAGAATATACTTGAAGACAGTTGACATGAATTAGCTACCGTGCATACAAACCCATCTAGTGGAAACCGAATAAACTATAATTAGCATAAAGAGAAAATAGATGCTACATTTCTCAAAAATATCTGTGGATTTTTCCTCTCTGAATTCAAAGTTATGAATAAAGTGTCTTTATAGATATATTACTTTAAATATTTCCAGTATTACCAACCCTTATTCTATGGGTACAACCATCCAGTAACATGGATTTTTAAATTGCCTTTGATTAGTTACTACATTCTTGCCTTTCCTTATATGCAATGATAAATCTTCGATTTATACTGATTTCCTGGAAATTTTCTAAATATTTTAATATATATACTCTCAATATCCAGTCTTCCTTTTTCTAAGTTTTTTCCAGGTTAGTTTTGCTGTTGTTGTTAGTTGAAGTTTTTCAAAAGGATAGGTACAAAGAAATGCCCAACTTACCACAAAGAGAAAAATTAGAGAGACAACCAAAGTTGATAAGGCATGATTTATATCCAAAGTATGACCAGAATATGTGCCTTGTCAAAACTGAAGCCTAACTTTATATTTTTCTAATTGTCCAAGTTCTTAATGATAAGATTTTAGAAATTTTTCTTGAACTACAGGAGAGAAAACATTATGAAGACATGGAGAGAGAGTTATAATAAGGTCAAATTAATAAAGGTCCAAATATCACTTGTGAGAATGAATGCTTGGGTCAATGTTGACCATTCTTTTGGGAAAAATATCTTAGGAAATATATATTTTATGGAAAGAGTCTTTTTACACTCATAATCTTCCTCTTATACTTATCATGGAGCCTCACATTCTTTACTTTTTTTTTTTGCGGTACGCGGGCCTCTCACTGTTGTGGCCTCTCCCGCCGCAGAGCACAGGCTCCGGACGCGCAGGCTCAGTGGCCATGGCTCACGGGCCCAGCCGCTCCGCAGCATGTGGGATCCTCCCAGACCGGGGCACAAACCCGCGTCCCCTGCATCGGCAAGCTGACTCCCAACCACTGCGCCACCAGGGAAGCCGTCTTTACTTTTTATGGATGTGAGAAGGAAAAAAAAAAAAAATCAGGGCAATGAAAAATTTTAAGGATAGTCTGTTTTAGTTTTTATAAAGTTAAGAATAAAACAAGAGTAGGAAAAAATCACAAGGGACCCAATGAACACTAGTTTGACTCTGTGTTAAAGTTAGCAATAGGTAAAACATTAAATATAACCCAACTCCTTGCCCTGTGTACTATGACTTCACTTTCTTTTTAAGTGTAAGATAGTTCAGTGAATTTAAAAATTAATTGCTATTATAATTTTTGCTTTTATATTTCTGCCAACAAGTTCTGGCTACTAGAAATAAAATTTCTTTTTAGTTTTCCTGAGTATGCCTAACATTGGCATAAAATTGTTTGCCTCATATCCAGTATGTTTTGAAACTGAAGATTTTTTAATAAAATGTTGCTGGATTAATCATGGTCCTTAAGTGTCCTAACAGAACCCTCAGTAATGATAAAACACATGATATTTAATCTAAAATTCAAAGTACCACACCTTTCTAATGCCCTTTTTCTGACTACTAAAATGTAAAGCATCTACATTCTAAAACCAGAGCTTTGTTTCAATAAAAATTATCAAGAAAATTGTTCTGTTCTAATCCATCAAAATGCTCCCGGTAAATGAGTGGCAGTTCCTGCCAGATAATCCTACCACAATAGCATGTTGATTCTCAGGGTGTCCTACATAGCAATGCTCCTGGCATCTCTCTGACGTAAATCAACAGCCCAGGTCTTGTCACATGAATAACAACTTTTAATACTTGATGTACAAAAATTTATATCTGGAAGAGAATATATTTACGCATGCAGGATACCATTCAAGACTGCTAATCCAGGACTTTTACCCTGCTGTTAAAAAAAATTCCTTGTACTTGCCTTGCCTTCTATCTAGGAAACAAAACAAGTCTCTTAAAAATGAGTTCATTTTTGGGAAAAAATGCCATGTTTACAGAAATAATAGTCATGTCTGGTTTTTAAAACAGGCCAGTATATCTTGGAAAGATATGTTTTGAAAAGATCCTTTTGTATTGTTTTTGCTTGTGTCAAAGGAATGATTAGAGCCCCAGTAAATGGGAACCTCCCAGAGTAGGCTAAATAGAAGGCCAACAGCTCACATATGGCTTGCAGCTTGGGGGATTTCTCTCAGTGTTCTGCCAGAGATGGGACTGCCCAACTGGTTTCTCGCGTAAGTCCTAAGTCATAAACTGCATCCTCCTAGGCCAGCCATGCCAGAACTGGACCCAAGGGTATACAGAGTCTTGGCTGATGGGAAACAATGACTGCTTCCTAAGGAAGCCACAGCTGCTTTCCTGCGAGACACCCCAGATGTCTGAATTTTCCCCTACTTTCCATTTCTGACTACCTGTTCTGGCAACAGTTCCAACAAAGGGTGAGGCAGGCAGCAGGCACCCAGCTGTTTTCAATAAGCCTTGGCAATGTAGGTACTGATTACATAAACACTACAAACATTCAAATAGCATATTTTCTAGCTTTTAAAGCTATAAAAAAGGTGTGAGCCTGTTCAAAAGCCCTACATCTCTTTTGCTCAAAATAGTGATAATGATGACACTGATGATGAGGATAAAATTAATAATGGCTTTAATTATGAAAGCAAAGATTATTAAAGGAAACATGATAACATGAGCTTCTAGGAAAGAGCTCAATCTATACAGAGAAAATTGTAGAGATGTGAAATTTCCACATTACGGGGTCACCGTTCCTTTATGAAACAGCAAGGTCAAAATGTGTACTTAATTCACTTAATTTCTTATTTTTCCCACAACCCAGGCAAAAAACAATCAGATGTTGCATTATCCATTTGCTTTACAGCACATTTCCCTTTTCATTCACATATATTCAAAAATACTATTTTAAACTTTTAATATATGTAAAATATCCTATGAAGTATATTAATGAAATATTATATAAGGTCCTCTTTATATTAATATCAGGTCTAGAAACCTAGAGAAGATGTTGATTTACATTTTAATTAAGATGAATTCTCCTGGCTTAATATATATATATATATATATATATATATATATATATATATATATATATATATATATATATATCTCCACTCTTCAGATCTGAGAGTTGAAAAGTGAAAGATTTAAGTAACTCACTCATGCCTATAGGTACATATACAGGTTTATTATTTTTTAATGGTTTCTATATTTTACATATTAGATCAAAAATATATTTGAACATTGTAAGAAGTGAGTTGGAGCTTCAGTAATCTATATTTCTAGGTGACTATTCAATTTTCTGTACAACAAAGTGATGTCCCTCTCCCAAAGAACAGAATTGAATTCAATTTTTTACCTGAAGATTCTCATTTATTTTTTTCTCAATAATTCACAAAAATGAGCTTTGGCCAGGCCAATTCTCTTCAATATATCTATTATTTTTGCTGTAATTTTCTTTCCTCCAAGATCCAGTATATATTCTTTGATATGGATTTTAAATTAGACTCTTTCAAAGAACAAATGCTACTGAATAAAAGCAGCAGAGGGAATGTTTTTCAAATTGTTCTAGAAAAATAGTTTTGGACAAAGTGATCAATTGCTAATCCAAAAATTAAGCTACTGACAGGAAATCTGAATATCACTGGTAAATTAGTGAAGGCTAAGAATGATAAACCACATACACATTACAATTGACTTGGGAGATTAAGTGACCTTAGTCAAACCAGAAGAACTCTGGAAAAGGAATAAGAAGATTAGGTTGTCCCAACTCAACACAAGTTATTTTACCTCAGAGATTACTTAGAATTTCAGTTCCTGCCTCTATAAAATTGGAATAATACTGTCTCTAATTTTCACAAGATTATGGTGAATATTGATTCAATTTTTAAAATTGTAAAGCTTTATAAAGATATAAGATAGATTACTAAAGTGTGTTAATTTTCATGCTAAAAAGATTCAATAAATTAAAAGTGAAAACAGAGTGACAGATAAGGAGACAAAAAATATAAGTAGAATTTGGAACATGTGAGATTTTATAAATGCCAGCTCTGTGTCATGGATGGTCATAGTTAAAATGATGCTTTTAAAACTGTGAATATATAATTATTGCTGGGAAAACATAATTCTCCTACAAAGTAGAGTAGGATTTTAGTGGGTAAGTACAATTATAGATTGATCATTGTTTGGAGTATTGATAGTTCCATTATGTATCTCATCTTGTAAGAACATGGGAGAGTTTGATGTTCCTGATGTGTTTTCATCATGCCAGCCTTCTGAACTATATCTTTTAGTGCCCTAAACTGTCCTTTGTAACTCCTTATTTATGACAAAATTATGGAAAAAGTAATAATTTCTAACGGTCCTCTGTTTTGATCTCTCATGTTAAATTAAATTTCCTTTTCATACCTAAAATTGTTAAAACAATTGTTTTTTACACAGATGTTACTGCAGGGGATCCTGGGTAATATAATGGAAAATATTTTTCTCAAAAATTCTACAGTAAATAAATAATTCCTAGTGGTGGTGTTTCTTGAAATACATATTTTTAGAAAAATGTAAAAAGATTATTTATTTAGTGCTAGGTGTGGTGTCCATAAGAAAAAATAGCATGGCTCCTAGTTCAAAGGTGAATGTATGTATAAAAAATTACATTGACTCAGTCCCCATTGGGTTGTATCCACGACATGAATATTTATCACTCTTGTTTTATGCCAGGCATTCTACTGCTGACAGAACTCACTGGTGAGCAATACAGTCCCTGAATTCATTCATAGAACTTAGACCTATACAGTTTTTCATGAACATATCTATTAAAGGTTGTTTTTATATATATATATATTTCTAAATCTTCAGGTCAAATTATCTTCACAATATTGAGTTTAAATAGAAAATAAAAATGTTTTACTAAAAGGAGGTCAATCACAGAACTATGTTAAATTCCATTCATTGAACAAGTTATTTAATGCCACTCTGCCTCAGTACCTTCACCTGAAAAACGTAGATGATCTTACAAGGGTTGTTGGAATAATTAAATTAAAATAATATTAGTATTACAGGGTTTCATACATGCAAGTGCTCAACAAATGTCCGTAGTTTAGTTGATGCTACTGATTTGTTATTGTCACTATTGATATTAGGTCCACTTCTACGGGAGTATTTTCTAAACTTTGTTTGAAAATACATCATAGCAGTTATTCTCCCCATTTACAATTTTTTCACTTTAAATTATTATTTGTATATTCTAAGACATATAAAAAGAGATTTCTTTTAAAAGAAAGATGGGATAAAATGACTATAAATAGAAATTCTAATATTCACTTCTTTCATTCCAGTGGATCCTCTCATCCATCACCTTCAAAAACCACAATCACAAGGATAAAGAAGCCTTCAAAATCCTAAATTTGGTGCCCTGGGAAAAATACTGGCTGAGAGCCCTAAAACCTGGTTTCTTGTGCTTTCTTTCATAAAATGATTGAGTCATTTTACTTTCTCAGGATGTCAGTTTCTTTAGTTTCTTTTTCTGTTCAATGACAGAATAGAAATAGAAAAATCTCTAAAGCCTATTCTCAGTTCTATTATCTGAAAAGTAATCGAATTGGCCAAGACAATATCACAATGGTAGAAAATTCCCAGGATAGTTCCCCCAAATAATTAAATTTGTAATAAAAAGAACACATCAGAAATGCTTCGTCTTGCCCACAATACTACCACAATAAGGTAATTGAAATAACAGAGTAAATGACAGGGAAAAAGACTTCAAAAGAATCATTCTCTACACATGTGGAATATATGAAGAGACTGGCAAAGGATGGGAAAAATGATTTCCAAATTGTCCGTTTTTAAATATCAAGATCCCTAATCATCTCCCTGGACATAAGCTGACTTTCTGGCACTCTGTTGCTGAAATTTAGAAACTTAAGGTTCATCTTTGAAATAATAGCTTAGTGGACATCATCAAAAAGGTACAGAGAAGTAGCTGCAGCGTGATTCTTAGAAAAATTTGCAGAGGCATATACTGAAATAAAAACAAGTAATGGACAATTTTGATAGTTATTGGTAAATAATGATGAGTTTTAAGGACAACAGAAATTTCAGAGTTAAATAACTTACCTGCTTAAGTTTAAAGTTTAAGAAATACAGTTATACTTCAATAAAGCTGGGGTAGGGGAAGAAATAAAGTTTGGCCATTAATGTATTGTCTAGGTCAAGTTATAAAATGAAATTTTCAAAACTTTTAGTTTTTATCTAGTCCATAATTCATTGCCAATTGTTTCTCTCTCCAGTGTGAGAGAAAGGAGAGAAGGGGTAGGGGAGAGGGATTATTACTTGGATCCTTAAAAATAATATTCTAAAAAATCTGGGGGAAACTAGTAACCAACGTAAGATATTGAATAAAGGGATAATTATATTTTAGTACAGTATGAGTTTTCAGAAAGCATTTTTGTAGCTGTAAATGTGTTTATAATTATGCCAAAAGTATATTTTATGGGGAAATGTGTTAATAATTTTCACAAATAAGTAAAGGCAAGTGGAACCACCTTGGTTAGCTTCTGAAGTTAGCACATACAACAAAAGTTGTCCAGAGTTAAAATTACCCTAGAAAAGCCCTTAAATAACCCCTATAGTATAATGGTTTGTGTACACAAACCCTTTATGGTAATTCCTTCACACACTCAAGTTTGAGAACCCTTGTGCTATACTGAAGAGAACAATCAAAGTAAAGTATGTAGATGTTTGATATTTTAAACCAATCTTGCCTTTTGGTTAAATGACAACACTTAGCAGGAAAAAAAGAAAGAAAAAAAAAGGAAGGAAGGGAGGGAGGGAGGGAGGGAGGGAGGAAGGAAGGAAGGAAGGAAAGAAGGAAGGAAGGAAGGAAGGAAGGAAGGAAGGAAGGAAGGAAGGAAGGAAGGAAGGAAGGAGATAATGAGCTCTAAATTGTTTCTGGTTATCTTTTTTTTTTTGCGGTACGCGGGCCTCTCACTGTTGTGGCCTCTCCCGTTGCGGAACACAAGCTCCGGACGCGCAGGCTCAGCGGCCACGGTTCACGGGCCTAGCCACTCCACGGCATGTGGGATCTTCCCGGACCGGGGCACGAACCCGCCTCCCCTACATCAGCAGGCGGACTCTCAACCACTGCGCCACCAGGGAAGCCCTACTTCTTTTTATTTTTAATATTGAGACTCTATTACTCTAGTACGACATGTTAGATGAACGTGTTTGCTTTTGTGAAGGTCAAACAAGATGTTAGAGTGCATCTTGGAGTTAGCAGTAAGTTCCAAATTCTGAGAGTAGCTTAAATGCACATATGATGTTACTCCACTTTACCTTAATATGCAGGAGAATATTTAGCTTGACTTCTTTGCCATAAAAAAATTTGTTTTGAAATGTTTTAACTGCCCTCAGCTTTTGGTTTCCATTGCTATTTCTAACTGCATCTTTGACAGCAGTGATCCTTTAAGACCTATGTAGGCAGAAGTTTTATTTCAAACATTCAAGTGAATAAATCCAATTCAAATTCTGTCACAACAGATATGATGTATCAGGACTCTCTGTTATAAGTAAACTAATTTTAGATTTGAATACTATCTTTTTTTTTTAACCTAATTATGACCTTCTGCAATAAACCAGTCTATCACAGAGTATTTAGTACAGGGATTCCCCTTATTAAAAAACAGGAGTTAAACAGAGAAAATTACAGAAACCTGGAATGCGATGACTATCATGACCCTTGAAAATTTCACCAGGATGAATATTGACTGAAGTGCCTTATAACTGACAATTTTTCTATGCTCTTATCAGAAGAAAACACACATATTCAGAAATGTTACTTTTCTTTTTCTTTCTTTCCCCCTCTTTAATTTTTTCCTTTGCTGTGGTGAAGTGAGTTACAAGCTCCCACAAGACCTGAAGCCTCAACACAGCTTGGGCTGTGGACTGGATTTCTCCCACATGAGTTTGGTGGCCGGGTCAGTCGGAATGATATTAGTACATTTAATTTTCAAAACACACACAGTGGAACAGATGTGTTTTATAGGGACTGCAAAATGAAGTTCAGAAATAAGGGGGCCTGGATAATGTTCTGGTACAATATGGTTAGAGATCACTGTATGAAACTAATTCCTGCTGATAGTCATAACTTGTCTCTGTGAAAACTGGTTTATAATATTTGTGTATAGCACTATGGAGAATATCAAAGCTACCAAGATTTGAAACAGTGCAGCAGGAGCTCCAGAACTTTATGTAAATTAACCCTACAACATGGAACACATTAACTTGAGGGTTTCAGGAATTTGGAACTCAGAATGCCTGGGATGTGGGTTTAATTGAAACGTGGTATTATGACAATCAGTTTTTCTCTGGAGACAGAATTTTTTAAGGTGCATGCAAACGTATAATTGAGCATTGACATATTACATCATAGTGATACATTTTAAACAACCCGTATCTGCTTCACAATATTTATTTCACTGAAATACCACTGGATATTTAAAGATTCCTCCTTTCGAGTCCAGCCATCTGAATAAATGAACAGTACACTGAGGTGAGCCAGTCAACTCTCAGATGGGGTCAGGCCTCAAAGGCTCACACATACACAAAGCACTTCTTCTGGAAAAAATGTTTCTGGGTTTTCAACATAAATCAGGGTCAACACATAATACAATCATACTCTAGTACATTTAAAAGCTGGAAAATAGTCTAACTAGGACAGTGATGCTTCCAGCAAACCTTCAGGCCAAATAGCAATCAGAGAATTCATGGCTTTGTGCTCAAACCCCATCTCTGTTCAAGTCCGTGAAGGGGTTGCCTGTTCTCATGGGGAAATTTTAAATGCGAGTTAGAAAACTGCACTTTCTCCATGGTTATGATTTTACAGGATTTCTTTTTCTTTTCCTTTTCTTTTTCCTTTCCTTCTCATTCCTTTTCTCTTTCTTTTCCAACTGTAGCCACAAATGTACCAATATACTTGTGAGTAATACTAAATTCCAGGAGCCTTGATTTTCACACCGTAACAATTAACTTATATTTTTATGGTAAAGGAATAGAGTGAAATTCTATATGAATTACTTATAAATAGTAATAAGATTAAATAAAAATATAAAATTTTCTAATTGTACAAAGTCTAACAATATAAAAAATCCTATTTGGTCAAATTGCATATTAGATTCAGAATATGCCTGATAAAATTAAGTACGTTATTGTTTAGGTTCTTTTTATATAAAACATAAAGCATAAAACTAAGAGTTACTTATTGCATGGCAGAGTTGGAAGCTCCAGGATCAACAGACTAACACAAATCTATTGAGCATGCATTATATTCCTAGATATGTACTAAAACTAAAGTAATAGAGAAATAGTATAAAACAATACTATATTTATAATACACACCGTCAAAGGGGCTGGGCCTTTAAGTAAAGTGACATATTACACAGATACAGACCCTCTTCTACCACAAATACATTGAAATGTTACATAAATGCAACCTTTGAAAACCTAATATATACCTCATCTCAAAAGAAAGAAAGGGAATGCTAGATGCTGGGGAAAAGAGCAGGAACGGGAAGGAAGACAAAGCTGGAACTGGGGTTTTAATGCTCGATAGAGCCATGAAATGTGGTCTTGAATCTTTAAGTGTTGTGATGCCAGAGGTGGTCATTCTACATTATGCCCAATCCATGAAAAGATACTAGGAAACAAACACTGGCCCAGAGAGGTGGCAAGGAAGCTTTTAGTTCACCCTATGCTACAAATGGGAAAAAAAATCAAAGTGTTGCATGAGATATTGAACAGCCAACATTTGTTCTAGAAGTGAGGGTGGTTCAGATATCCAAAGATGCTAAACTAACATAAAAATGGGTCCGTAACATGAAATTGCTGGTGGCCCAAAAGAAATAAATATTAAATCATAAAGATGCTATCACATGCCAAGGCACATGAGAAGCCCAGGGATATAAAAATCCCAAATGAGCGTGAGCTTATAGTAAAAATGTAAGTATATACACATATCTATACACTCACACACATTTATAAAAGCAAACCAAAAACATCCTGAGGGAGATTCTAACAGATAGAAGAAATGGATAATTTATACCATGAATGTAAGAACTAAAGAAGCATTTGGAAAGATAGAATAAAGTAAGAATTTTCTTTATATTTTAAAGGGATAAAAATAGTAGAAATAATGAGGAACAAACAAGGGACTAAGAAAAAACAGGAGATAAATTTAAACATAAACCAAATTTAAAAATCTCAAAACAAATATAGTTATTAAAATTAAAAATCCAATGTGCTGGTGGAAAAGCTCATTATATACAGAAGAAAATAAAATTAGGAAACTAGAAGATGGAAATGCTAACAAGAGAGTTATAGAAACAAAAATATGAAAAAGAGTTGGAGACATGGAAGTTACACGTGTCTAACATGTGTCTAATTAGAAAAATAGAGTAAAAAAGTGGTTGCCAGTGGCTGGTGGGGTAGAGAATGAAGAAATAAAGAGATGTTGGTAAAAGGGTACAAACTATCAGTTATAAGATGAATAACGTTTGAGGATCTAATGCTTAACATGGTGACTATAGTTGATAACTGTGTAACTATAGATATATACCATATAACACTGTATTGTATAAATGAAATTTGCTAATAGAGTAGAACTTAACTCTCCATGGTGATGGATGTGGTAATGAATTTGATGGGGAATTCTATCACAATGTACATATACAGCAAATCTTTACATGTACATGTACACTTCACATATCTTACAGTGTTATTTGTCAATATACCTCAATACAGCTGGAAAAAAAATTTTAAATTTTAACTCTGATTAAACTTAGTGTTAAATCATGGGTATTTTTAATTGATTTGCTTAATTTTTCCACAGTTTGAAAAAAATTATAGCTTAAAAGTATTTTTAGGGCTTCCCTGGTGGCACAGTGGTTAAGAATCCGCCTACCAATGCAGGGGACATGGGTTTGTGCCCTGGTCTGGGAAGATCCCACATGACGTGGAGCAACTAAGCCCCTGCACCGCAACTACTGACCCTGTGCTCTATAGACTGCGAGCCACACTATTGAGCCCACGCGCTGCAACTACTGAAGCCTGCGCGCCTAGAGCCCGTGCTCCATGACAAGAGAAGCCACTTCAATGAGAAGCCCACGCACCGCAACGAAGAGCAGTCCCCGCTCGCCGCAACTAGAAGAAAGCCCGCTCGCAGCAAGAAGACCCAACGCAGCCAAAAAAAAAAAAAAAAAGTATTTTTAATTAAAAAGAGGGAATTAATGAGACCAGTGAAGGTTCAGGACACCATCAAGGTAGAAATGGTATTCCCCTGGGCCTGAGCAGTGGACTTGACTTGGGGTGGAGAGAAGGAGAAGTAACACAAATGAAGCGAGGAGTCCACAGTCACCCTTGTTGGCCTGACTCTCTTTGAACATATTTGAGAGTAAAAGAAAATTTGAAAAAGAAGTCTTTCTATGGGGGCTATTCAAAACCACACTGAAGAATGGGTATCTCACTGGATGATTCTGTAGGAGAATACCATTACAGAAGTATAAAATATGTGAGATAAATTGAGAAAGAGATCATTCAAATCAGGAAAATCTGGCATATTCATGTGTAGTAAGAGAAAGATTCATAGGTTTATTAATTTATTGCTCAAATTTGTTTTACCTCCGTGCATGAATTATCTGTACAATACTCAACAACATTCATCAGGCTATTTCTACTCGTCTGAGATTTGTATTGGAATAGATAATACAGATCACTGAACCGACAGTGACAATACAGTGACATGCAGGGTGCTGTGTGTAGCAGGGCCACACAACACAGTCTGGGAGATCAAGGCAAGTCTCTTGGAAGAATGAAGGGCCTGGAATACATTATTTCCTCAACTAAATCTTTATGAAAGAGTGATTGCATGGTTAAACAGATGATACTTAAACATTAGAGATAAAGGGGAGTTTGCTAGTGGAAAAAAGAATGGAAAATTTGGGGGCTAGAGACAAATAACCAGGAAGAAAAAAAGAGCACGCACTGGAAGAATTAAGAGACGTTCGGAACGGTCTAACCCCAAAAGCACAGGAAAAAAGTAGAGAGAGATAAGGTTTGCTGAAGACAGGGCAGGCAACTGAGGGATGTTCATCACAAAGTGATATGATTAACTTTGTTCTGCAGCACCTGGCTGTGGTGTGAAGGGTGGTGACAGGCACACTGGGGGAGACACCTGTTAGGATGCTGTCTCCGTAAGCGGATGATGACAGGGGCCAGACCTAGAATAGTTTTGGCCATGGGGATAGAGAGAAAAAGATGGATTTAAAGGATTATAGGGGATTTAACCATGAGAGTGAATGAGTTCCCCCAAGAAATATATACATAAGAAAATATTTTTATACTCTTCTAATAATCCCGTAGCATATTTTCAGAAAAACCAGACAGCTTATTACTTGTTTCCTAAATGCACCCCAGATCTTTCCTGTTGTACTGCTCTCCTCATTCTCACTCCCTCTACTTCTCTTTTCCTCCAATCCCATTTCTTTAAATCCCATCCATCCTTCAAGGTGGGCTTCAATGTTACCTCCTTCATGGAATATTCCATGATCTCAGTTCTCAAAAATATAGAATCTCTACCTCCTCTAAACCTCCAGATTTCCCGCCTTTATTTCTTTTATTGCATTTACTACATATCGCCTGCAGTGATGGCTACTGAATATCTTATACACCTACCCAACTGTGCTTTAAGGCCAGGAAAAACATCCAATTCAATGTGTTTCCCTCTAAAGCATTTGACATATTGTCTTATACATACCAAAGTCAGTTTTTACATGTAATACATTACAGTGTATGTAAAAATAATACATTGTATCAATCCAGAAACGTTTCTTTAAGTATGGATTTGCAAGTTATTTCAATAGAAAATTAACCTCATTTTACAACTATTTAAGTTTTAGAACTGATTGTAAAACCAAGTCTAAAACTGACTGTTAATTGATGTCAATACATGCTTATTATTAGTAGTAACATCATCATATATGATTCTTAACATCGGTCCCTTAAAATAAATAACATTAATCTAATTTTAAATAAAGTATGTTTCCAAAGTGATATGTAGGCTTATAATGATGTTATTTTCCGTAATAATATTCATACATAGAAGTGTTCAATAAATTTGAGAGAATAGGAAAAATAAAATCAAGATATTAGAATTTTAACAATTTGGTTTCCTTTTACATCCCCCAAAGATTAGAAGGAGAGAGAGAAGCAAACCGGATCAACTTATGTAAAATTTTTCTGAATCAGTGTGCCTCCTTGGTACTGCGCCAATAGAAAATGTAGAAGAATAATTTGGCCCCTATTTGGCTTCTGGATATTGAGGACATGTGTGTCGGATCACAGTTACAGGGTGATTTCCATGAATCTATTCCAACCCTTCTGGAAGTAAAGTCCATCTGACAGTTTCTTGAGCCCGAGCTCAGCTTTTGTTAAGTCATCTATCAAAACTTTGGAATCTGGCTGATAAGGCTGAATGCTGCAGAGGTGCCTTTCATGAACTAACAACTTTACCTACATCATAATAAAGAGAGGGAAAAAAATGACATGATTTAAAAAAAGATCCTCCTTGTCTTTCTCTTTGAATTCTTTATTTCCCTCTCGGAGACAAAGGGCAATAGTAGCAAACATTTGCATAATTCTCTTTCCCCCTAAAATATCAAATACAGTCTTGACTTCTTAGCAGTCAACTTTGATATTTTTTCACCTTACTGAAGAGTTGGATATACTACTTTGCCTTTTTTGCAGACATACTGGAAGTAAATTATGGAATTCCTTTTAAAGAGAGAATAAACATATGGGAGTCCTTTAAAGAAAATATTGTGCAGTTCAATGTTAAACGTGCCATCCATAAAGTTAAATTTAAGCATTTGCTTCCTTCAAGGAGTAGCCACTTGCTCTCCTCCTGGAGAAAAACTCAACAGAAGGAACATAGTTTTACCTCTTTTCCAGTATCTATCAATTATCAGGTGATTACTAGACATATGATTACATAGACATTACTAGACATATGATTACATAGATTACTAGACAATTTCATAACAATTTCTGTCAATTTAAAAGTCAAAGATTCTTAATATTTATATAACATGACCCTCTTTACCTTCAAATTATCTCAAAATTTACAAAGAAGAAATAGCTTAAATACTTATTTTATGATTAGATATTGCATTTGGAGAATAAAACCTCTCATCTTCCCTGTAGTTGCTCTTTGAGATATTTTGGTATGAAATGCTACCTTTGTCTACAGCCATACCACCCTGAACGCACCTGAGCTTGTCTGAAAGATACTACCTTTGGAGGAGAAGGTAGGATGTAAGCTTCAAATTGGTCCACTTTGCTATGGTTTAATCACTCCACTAAGGCATTTTGAAAAGAATAGTGTTACTGTTATGAATCCAATATATTCTGGGAGGTATCTGATAACAATATTTTTGGTCTAGGTAAATAGAATACTGAGGTTAGTCAAGATTTGATGATCAGTTTAATTAACTAGTTTATAAATATTTGAAATGTAGCCTTAAATTTTGATTTTGGAAATCATAATGAAGCGAGATTCAGCCTGATTAACAGCAAACTTAGACAAAAGGCTCAAAATATTTTTAAAGTAAAACAGAGAAAAAGAAAGAAAATGCGTGTGTGAGAGAGAGAGAAAGAAAAAGAGAGAGAGAGAGGGAGAGAGAATATGAATGAATGGAGATTTGGTGATTTTTAACATTCACCTAAATAGTCCCTTAAAGGCAAAACTTTTTTCTGTGTTAGCCCCCTTTTGCAACTTACTTGAGTAATGATTAGAAATGTTCAGTAACCTAGCAACCCTACTTGGTTATAGAGAAAATTGTTGCATCTACTAACTTATCCTCTAATTTGTTAAATAAATGATCAATTTCCCCCACCTTATTATGAAAATTTTAAACCTACAAAAAGTGGAAAAATAGTACCACAAATACCTCTATAATCTTTACATCTTTCACATATATATTACAGTTGGCCATAGGTGTTTTCTCCCCTATCGATCCTTCTCCCTCTTTCTAAACATTTTTTTACCATTTGAAATTGCAAATAACAAGAAATTTTACCCCTATATGCTTTAGTATTTGTTTCCTAAGAACAAGGACTTTGCCCTACTTAATTACAAAACTATCGCCACATGCAAAGAATTTAATATTGATAAAATGATTACAGTATAGATTCATATTTCTACAAATGTCTCAAAATATGCATGTGTGTACCTATGCATGTACGTGGGCTCATGTGAATCCCAGATACACTCAAAAAATCAAGCATTGAATTGGTTAAATTTTATATTTAATTCAAACACCAACACCACTTTAAGATCTTATGGGCATAGGTGAAGCATAATAGCTGGAATCCAATAGCTTTGCAAACTTTAAATGAATGACCAAAATTTAAAGAAATTATTGAAATCCAGTTTCTGCCAAAACCTAAAAGATGTGAAGAAAATTCAAAATGGCACAGTAATTGGTATTTCTAATTTGATCATTATTCCTGTTCAATTTAGTATTGATACTAAGGGTTACTAGAAATGGTATTATCTGATATCCAAGATGAAATTAGCAGATAAAAATTTTGATGAAACTATAGTTGCAGTGATATCGTTATATTGAAATTCTCCATCACATTTTCAAGTAGAAATGACTACTTGCTTTTCTTTTAAAAAGATAATTTTCAGAAAAAAAAGGGAATCTCATCTAGGTATATGAATGAACGTTTGTTAGGGGTTGAACTCAGGCAGATCTTATAACTGGGTCAAAAGAGAATATTAAGAACAGGCACTTTTACAAAATATTAAAATGAATGCAATAGGATGTAAAATTGATTTTTGTCACGTGAAAGAGGGAGCTAGACAGGACAGAATTTACATGTCTACAGATAAGAGCTATTTTTACCTTGCTATGAGTTATCTATAATTTATAGAGTTGTAAAATAGCTTCCCTAGAATAAGAATCTGATACCTGAAAAGGTCTTTTCCAGGAGTCTAGATAATGTGTAGTTTTTACTTAAACACACATTTTTCCCTATATCTTTTCTAATTCCTGCCCTCAGCTATTTAAAATTTGTTATAATGATGACTACATTTAACTACAGATGAACAGCAATGTTATGGCATTTGAATTCTTGAGATCTGTATAATTAATTGAATCCTGACAAATAAATTATGAATATGTAAACATGCAAACATTTTTTTATCAGCAGCTTTATTGGGAAATGTGCTAAAAATATGTGCTCTAAGCAAACTTGGCTGGAGAATCATACCTTCATTGTCAAGTAACTGTTATTTAAAGTATTCTTTTAATGAACCTTTGATATATAACATTTATTTACAGTGATGTGTGTCAGGATTATTACATATGGGTAGTAAGAATGAAACAGATCTAGAAGTCAGAGAGCCACTTTTTTTTTTGCGGTACGCGGGCCTCTCACTGTTGTGGCCTCTCTGGTTGCGGAGCACAGGCTCCGGATGCGCAGGCTCCGCGGCTACGGCTCACGGTCCCAGCCACTCTGCGGCATGTGGGATCTTCCCGTACCGAGGCACGAACCCGCCTCCCCTGCATCGGCAGGCGGACTCTAAACCACTGCACCACCAGGGAAGCCTTGAGAGCCACTATTTTTAAGGAGGTATGATATTCCTCCCTATACTCCAGGCTTCCAAAGAGTTCTAGAATAGGAGTATAATAAAAGGGAAAAGGATTTCACAGAGCCACACTGTTCTTTGGAACTATACACTGTGGTCAAATCTTTGACCTCTAACTGTCTTATATCCCTTCCTCATCACCCAATGCCCCTGGAACTCCATGCTTGAAATTTCTCTTCTGCTGTTTGTCTGAGCACTGCTTTCCTATTCTAACTCTAAGAGGTTAGATAGGACTGTCCATAGGAAATATGACACAATGTTTGGCTCACGAAGAGGATCAAAGCAGTTAGCAAATTTGGCGATATTACTAACAGGGTCCAATTATATCTTCAAAAGTCTTAAAAATCATTTTGCTTCATATTACACATCTAGTAATACTGGAAGGGTTTTAAACGTTTAATTTTTGTTTACTAAAAATATACACACATTGCCAAAATATTGGAAATAGGAATATTATAAAAAAACAAAAATAAAGATCCTAATTCAGTGGTGGGGGTAGTTTGGGAAGACATTATCAACATTTGGTATAACTCCTTCAATTTTTTTCTTTATATTTCTTTTTATTCAGTGCATGTTAAATCATACTAAATATTTTGATATATTTTCAATTTAACACATGTGAACATTTTTCTTTGTGATTACATATTCTTCAAAAATAAGATTCTCAAGAATTATGTAGTGTTTCACTGCATAAATGCTCACAATTTTATTCATTCCCTAAAACTGCATATTCCATATGCTCCTAATAATTTACCTCTATAAATAGTAAGGTGATGGTAATCTCTATACGACAACCTTTCAGCCAATCTTTGTGTTTTCTTATGTTTCTGTGGTTGGAATTACTACAAAAGACCACAAATATCTTAAATTTCTCCATACCTATTACCAAAGCTCCCAGTAAAACTGTGTGAAAATTTATAATACAACTAGAAGCATAAAAGTATGCACATCTCATTACACTCACACCAATCTTAGTATGATCTGTTTTAAAAAATATACGTTAATCTGAGGGATGAAAAAAGCAAACTAATGGTTTTTGTTGAGTTTTTTTTTGATAATTGCTAAGGTTATTCAGCTTCTACTGGAATTGTTACTCATCTAGCTCTCAATAAAAATATCAACATATTCATCCCTAAGGTCATTTATTGTTCATATGAGTAGATGAATATGTCTTGGTTTATGAAATATTCAGGAAAGACAAGCACAGACATCGTAAATATTTTAATGCATCTTCTTAATTATTTGAGTACTGATTAAACTGATTGGTCCAAATTATGATATTCATTCTGTGAAACTTGGCTTTTTCTTGACAGTTTTTTCCTACAGTTCTCCTCTTACCTGGGCATCTAGGCACCGAGCCCACTATCTGAACTGATAGTACTTTTTCCATAAATATTTACTGAGTGAATGAACAGGACAAGTCAGCCCCTACTGTGATAGACATTTTCTCATTGCATATTTCATAGGTATAAATGTGACCCAAGTTTGTCCCTGGCTTCATTTGCCTCCATCCTATTCATCCTCTGCCCTAATAAAAACCAGTCCTTCTCACATCAGGTTTTATTCACTAAAATCTTATCAAACCTGGGTCTGGAGGGTATCCAAAAAGCAAAACTTTGAGCTCGATGTTACCTCTTCATAACATCTGATAATGCACTCTATTTCAAATATCACTGGCCTAGATCTGTATCTAAAGTCAGACTGGCAGCCAAGGAGATGATCTGCACTAAAAGAAACCAGTTTGCTCTTTGTTTACAGGGATTCTACATTGTTTAGCCATTGTCAGACATGACCTTAGAAAAGTCAGTGATACTGTGAGATGGCAATTATCTTCCAACTCGAATTCTGAGAAGAATATTCTGAATTGATTTCTAATGAGAAAACAGTAGATATAAAATTAATCACAACAATCTTCTATAGGTCCTACATTAACAAATAGTCCTTGATGGTCCAGTCCATTACTTAGCTCACTGAGCCATGCTACATTTTAATTTTTTTCCTTTTACTTACATATATATATATATATATACATATATATATATATATTTTATTTTACATTGGAGTATAGTTGATTAACAATGTTTTATTAGTTTTAGGTGTACAGCAAAGTGATTCAGTTATACATATACATGTATCTATTCTTTTTCAAATTCTTTTCCTATTTAGATTGTTACAGAGTATTGAGCAGAGTCCCCTGTGCTATAGCAGTAGGTCCTTGTTGCTCCTCTATTTTAAATATAGCAGTATGTACATGCTACATTTTTAGAGAATAGAAATATAGGGTCAGAATTTCTGTTTTGGTAGAGCTGGCTTTTGAGAAAAAACAAAATTCTCTCTGCATAGGACCTTTACTTTATTATTAGCCCTGGAGAAAATAGCCCTGGATAATGTCAGCTTGCTCACTGACCCATAGCGAATCATTTTGGCATATAACGGCACACTAAATTACTCTCAAACCTTAATTTCCAACTATTTTTAGGGCAAAAACATTGGATGCTAATCTTACAGATATACCTTATTATCAGAGTCACCTTCCGAAGAGTTTCACATCCATGAAAAATAATCCAACAGAAGACATCATTATAAAATCAATTAAAGGAAAAACCAAGAAATGCCTTTTTCAGACTGTATCTCCAATAAATTATCATCTCACAGAAGAAAGGCAAGGAACTTTAATTATAATTAGGGAAGAATGCTGAATTATTACTTGAGTAATTACCTGAAAAATACAGAGAAATGTGAAAAACGTGCCTTATTTTCATCTTTTCCCCTAGAACCAGCTTACCCCTATTTTTATCCATTTCTCCTATTGTTTTAAATAAAACTTGTGTTTCCTCCCATATTGTTTCTTTCCACAGGAAATTAAAGTCTATACTTTTCCAACAGGCAACACAATAAGTCTCAACTTTGGTGGGCAAGTGATAAAATATATCTTAAATTAGCAGGTAGCTTGAGGCACATGTGGCCAAAACATGAGTTGAAGGTGCTCCAATGTTGACAAAACATACTTCATGGAGGGCATGGAAAATCCCAAAAGATCCACAGAGCTCAAGGAAAGGTAATTAAAACCAACTCTGCAGGTTATAAAACTGGAAAGGGGTTTAAAGGGAGGCTGAGTACCAGGAAAGAGAGGCACAGTGTAGGAGAGGCAAAGAAAGATTGAGGGAAAAGGGCTGGAGGAGAGTTGTGAAAGGGTCAAGTAAAAGAGGTGCAATTCAAAATATTAAGAGTTAGGCAGAAGGACGTATTGGAAATGCATGTAGAGAAGTGAAAAAGTCACTAAGAGAAAAAGAAGAAGGAAAGACAATAACTAAAGGAAAATAAGTACAAGGTACCAAGAGATACAAATGGTCATTAAAAAGCTATCTGGCATTCATTCATGTTTTGCCACAGCAATTATCTGCCAAAGCTGAAATTACAGTATTCCCCTGTGATTCGCCTTAATAGACTCAACCAGGTGCATTATCTGCAAGCATTCTCATTCAGGAAAAAAATTAGCCAATCATCAATCTGGATGTGAATTTAAAGGACAAGAATAAGTGAAAGCTCTCCAAATGATATTTATGCAGTGGGCCAATCAAAATTGCATAAATTACTGAATTCAATTGCCAGGAAAAGGGGTTAAATTTAATACAGCTAGACAGCTGAGCAGCTGCTTTCATGATTTAAATAAAAACAAGCTGAAACCCATGCTGTCAGCTCAGTGATATATGACTTGTAATGGGATGTTTCCAACCTTCACTTACATATGACCCCCTCCACTTTAGGTAATGCTCCTTGCCTCCAGTGCAACCAACTTTTCAGAAAAACATCTGGGTCCCATTCCTGCTCTGTTAGCTACAATGCTGTCTCCTACAAACATAAATGATTCATTGGACAACACCCTTCACTTCAGGATCAAATTCGGGAGTTTCACTGATAATTTTATCATGTTTACAACCAGAGATACTGTACACGAACACGGCACACATTTGATCCACAAAATTCCGTCACACGGTGTTCATACTAGTATAGACTGTATGTATAAAATGAGAGGTGAATTTTAGCGGTTGAAATTAGAAAAACAAAGAAAGGCTATCCCCAACAGAATGGAGTTTTTGTCTTGCTACTGACCTACTCCTTTGTATTAGAAACTTCTCTTCATCTACATATTCCCCCATCCTTCCAAAAAATAAAGGGAAGGGAAGAAGAAAAGACAAACATCCCTCTGAAAAGTGGGCTCAGCACAGGGAAAAGAAAGATGAGGACTTTGCCAATTTCACAAAACTTTCACTCAGGTCAAGGTCAAATCAAAAAGAATTTATCCTACTATAAGAATAAAAATGCCAGAAATGACAATGATTATGGCAAAATGAAAAATCATATATATAAAATACTCATGATTTGAACCAGGACATTTTGTGTCTTGCAAAGCAAACCACGAAGCTCACACTTTCTATGAAGATATTCATTACTGTAGAACCCAAAACACGGTAGATGCTATCCCGAAAGGGAATCTGAAATAGTCACTTGATACTTTAAGACTGTGCCTCCAATAATCGATTTGCAAGTTGTAACCATCATTAAAAACAAACCATATTTCCCATTTTTAATTCATGAAACCCAAATTAATATTATAACGTATACAATTTACATTAATTTCTCATTTTAATACAGCAAGTGTCTACATATAGGCATATACAAAATTTTAAGCCAGACTTTCTAAAATGCTTACTTTCCCCATTAAAAGTCAACAAAAACGGGCTTCCCTGGTGGCGCAGTGGTTGAGAGTCCGCCTGCCGATGCAGGGGGCGCGGGTTCGTGCCCCGGTCTGGGAAGATCCCACATGCTGCAGACCGGCTGGGCCCGTGAGCCATCGCTGCTGAGCCTGTGCGTCCGGAGCCTGTGCTCCGCAACGGGAGAGGCCACAGCAGTGAGAGGCCCGCGTACCGCAAAAAAAAAAAAAAAAAAAAGTCAACAAAAAGGAGAAAGGAGGAGGGAGAGGAGGAGGAAGAGAGAGGATGAAATAGAGCAGCCATGAAACCACTGGCTTACTGGGGCTGACTGCAGAAATTTGTGACAATTTTGTTTCAGGAAAGAAGAAAAAAAGCAGTAATAGTTAAAAGTAGGAGTTTTTTTGTTTTTCCCCCTTGCAAAAGAATACAAAGGTTCTTACATTTCCTCCTTACAGTTATAAGCTTCTTTGGTGCTCTGAAAATTTTAAAGTCAAAAATGTTCACCAATAAAGATAATTGGGGAATCCAGCTTCTGCTTAAAAACCAGTATGTAATTTTCTAGGCCTGACTATAGGCCTTTACAAAGGTTTTACCTGGCAGGCCTCGAGGGGGAAAGCTGCCCTCCCCGAACTAGCCTTGGTGCACAGTCTGGAGGGAGTTGCAGCTGGAGTCTCAGCCCTCCCCCTCCCCCCCCACTCCCACCCCCACCCCAGGTGGGACAAGCTCTTTCACATATTGACATTCTGAGCCCAGGCAACTTCATTCCCAGGTTTCTTGATCTGAGGCATTGAGCAGAGGTCTTCTGCAGATGCCTCTGCTGAGACCTCCTTGAGGGAGAAGGTAAGGCAAACTTAGAGAAGACTCCACTCAGACTCAGGACCCGGTATTTTTCCACTCCTAGCCTTTCCCCCTTGCGTTCTCCCCAACCCAGGGTCCATAAAACTGCCAGAGCATTTTATTTGGGGCTCCCTCAGCAGCGAGACACGACCGTCACAGCCCCCATGTCTGTGCTGATGCACCTGACCCTCCACCTGTGGGAGGAGAAAGGAACAGGGGGAGTTGGTGCTTTCTCTGGTTGTGGACTCCTGATCATACCATCACAGTTTTAAAGGCCTAACTTCATTTTGGCTTGTTGCTTTAATCAACTACTCTGACACCTGGCAGCTCAGCTCTCTCTTTCCCAGTTCAGCTGAGCCCCAGACAATAATAATGCACAAAATTCACTCATTTACAAGTTAAAGCATCATCAGAAGAGGCTTTTCAGAGCATCACAAAATATCAAGTGTTTCCCCTTTAATTTCTCATTAATTCCTGAATATATTAGTTGGATGGCTGCAGTAGGCCAAACAGAAGTTACCGGAGGATGGGAATATGATCACTGCTACCTTCTGTTACACTGGGAAACTTGCTCAACTTCTAATACATTTTTTTTTTTTTTTTTTTTCCCGGTACGCGGGCCTCTCACTGCTGTGGCCTCTCCCGTTGCGGAGCACAGGCTCTGGACGCGCAGGCTCAGCGGCCACGGCTCATGGGCCCAGCCGCTCCGCGGCATGTGGGATCCTCCCGGACCGGGGCACGAACCCGTGTCCCCTGCATCGGCAGGCGGACTCTCAACCACTGCGCCACCAGGGAAGCCCCTCTAATACATTTTTATCTTTCTTGTTTTACAGTCAAAACCTATCAATAAGACAGTTTGATGGATGCTGCTTCCACAATCGTCTCACTTCCCCAGCAATGTGAGCCAATGTACAGCCATTTGGTCCTCCACATTCCCCACCTTATCTGAAGGCATAGATCAAATTGTCAGCTCTCACATATGAGCTTTCTTTGAAGTTCCATTTTGTATTTGAAATAATGCAAAATTTGCATTTTATTTTATGATGTGATTATGTTTTAAGAGAAAAATCATGTGTTAACCATCATGCCATTTAAGAAAGTATATATCCGTGTTTATTCAACAGCTCTGCATAATGAATGGCCCTAATTAACTCATATGTATATTTCATTTTGCAAAGCAAAATCTAGTGGAGCCAGTCAGACGTGGGTTAGGATCCTAGGTCTTCTAGGCATTACTGAATTATCTGTGGGGATAATGTTACCATCTTGCAGGGTTGTGTGAGGGTAAAATGAAATAATGCGATCTTCAACACCTATTTCTTCTCTTTCTTCTGCACCTCTTTTCATATGTAACTGGTTAAAAAGCTGCTCAACTTTGTGGCCCAGACATAGCGTGGTGTCACAGCCAAAGTAACACCAATCTGACAATCAAAAGTAATGGAGAGGTAATTTATATATTCATGGCAAACTCTTCAAAAAATGTCAAAGGGGGGTTATGCACAGAAAATAAAAAGCTCTTAAAATCATTTTCACCGTTCTTTCCCCAAAAGTCCTATTTGTCATATAAGTATCTGTTCTCTATCTTTCTCACAAAAATTTCCAAAGTGATTTTTAAATATTTTTTTGTCCTGCCATCTGCTGAATGTTTTCCTCTCTTTTCCTCAGCTATCAAACTGACCCCTTCAAGGCAAAGCATTCGCCTCTCTCCATTTCTCATTTGCTGACTCTGTACAATGCTAGTCCAACAATCTGACTGGTAACATCTGCTCCTTACCAGGCGTGGGATATGGAGATGTTGAGTATCCACGTGCACTTGGGGAAACAGGATTTGTGAAGCTAAGCGACTTGCACAAGGTCACAAATTTAGTAAGTGAAAGATTTAACATGTGCTTTTTTTCTCCTCCTTCCCTCCCTCTGTCTCCCCTTGGCTGTCCTAGTACCACTTCTTTTCATAAACCAAACAGCCTTAGTCACGCATCAGCCTGTCAGAATATGAGGCATAAAAATGTGAGTCTCGTACCACTGCTAACTTGATGGATAAGAGGATTAGGGAAGAGCTCAAAGTAATCAGTTCATTAACACTAAAATATTTTATGGAGAAAGGAATTTTGCCTTTAGAACTTAAAATCTATGCTACACGATTTGAAGAACGTGTACTACACAGCAGGGAAGAAAACATCTGCCAATGAGCAGAACCTGAATCAAAGGAAGTTTTATTAAGAAAATTGCCTTAATTAAAATTCAACACTTCAGTACTCTACAAAAACACAATAATTACAGCAAGATTTAACTTTAAATGTGCAAACCACAAAAAATGGAAATTCAGAAAAATCCCATCTGGTTCAACCTATCATCTTCAGTAGGTAGGTGCTAGTCACAGTGTGACTGGGAGGAAAAGAACTTAGGATGTATTCAAAAAGAGACAATAGGCTCAAAACGGCTTCAAAATGGCTACAACAATAGGCTAAGTCCACATCACCAAACAAAGTGAGATTTAATACCCAACCTAATTACAGTTTCAACCTCTCCCAGCAAAGTAATCTTAATGGGTCAGTCTGGAACTTCCTGGTCAGCACCAGTGAGGTAATCTGCCTGACAGATCCCTTCCATCCCCCAAGACTGCTGAGGAAGGCCACTCTTTCCTTGTCCCTGTCTCCTCTGCCTACAGAAGCTTTCCATTTTGTACAGTTCCTCAAAGGGAGCTCATTTATGTTTGCTAGATGGGATGCTGCCTGATTCATGAACCATTAAATTCATGAACCATTAAATAAAGCCTATAAGATCTTCAAATTTACTCAGTTGAAATTTGTTTTTTTTTGTGGTACGCGGGCCTCTCACTGTTGTGGCCTCTCCCGTTGCGGAGCACAGGCTCTGGACGCGCAGGCTCAGCGGCCATGGCTCACAGGCCCAGCTGCTCCGTGGCATATGGGATCTTCCCGGACCGGGGCATGAACCCGTGTCCCCTGCATCGGCAGGAGGAATCTCAACCACTGCGCCACCAGGGAAGCCCTGAAATTTGGTCTTTAAAGAGAAGGAAAAAGAAGAGCTCAAAGAGAAATGAATAAAACATTTCAAAGAGGAAATAGAGATTATAAAATATCAAATTGTGGCATAGGTGAAATTTTATACCATGATTTCTATCTGAAAGTCAGACTGTTCTAAAGAAATAGTCACTTATTGTTTTTGATTCATTATCAACTGTCAAAAAAAAAAAAACCCAAGAATACAAAGGGAAAAATTAAAGACATCAGAAAAAGAGAAAGGGGATTAATAGCCTCCAAATCGATGGATTTTTTTTACATGAGCATATTAGTCTTTTTGTTTTGAACTACTATGAAGACATTTTATGACAAGTGTATTAAATTGTGTGGGTTAAAACAAATCCATCTAAAGTGCCAGCCACAGCCTGGTATTGTGCACACTTGCCTGGCTGGGAGTAAGGAAAACCTCTCTCAGAGTGGACTCTCAATGTCTATCAGGCAAAGCCCAGGCTAAAAGACACAGCTCACGCCAGGGAGCTTGAGAGAGGGATTGAACATGGAGAACCAGTGACAAAACTGATGGCAGAGAACAGAGGTGACCAGGGGCTGGGGGAGAGGGGATTAGGCAGTTACTGCTCAATAGTTACAGCACTTTTGTTTTGGATGATGGAAAAGATTTGGAAATAGTGGTGATGGATACATAACATTGTGAATATACTCTAGGCCACTGAATTGTACACCTGAAATGTTGACTTAAAATACACTCATTTGCAGAATTAGAAATGGTCAAATTAATCAACTTTCTGTTGTGAAAATTTTACCACAATCGCAATAAAAGAATTAAAAAAGCAGCCAATAAAAAAAAGGGATGGCAGAACACAAAAACCAACAGGAAACAGTGTAGCAATTTAGAGATTAACCACAGCAATAGATTAACCACAGCAAGAAGACTTGGCTACCTAGGCTAGAGGGACCAAGGGAGCGACAATGGAGTTACCAGGGTCTGGGAGACAAGGTTCAAGGACTGGAACAACAGTAGAAGCTGCAAACACCAAGGAGACATAACCATTGCTGAAGATGCTGCCCAGAGCAGTCAGAGGGGAAAGGACTCTGGCTTCTGGCTTCCTCCCAACCATCAATATCGCACTGCTGCCCTACAGTGGCCAGAACGAGGTGGAAGACAGAGGTTAAGAAGCCCAGCAATGTACTTGGCAGGGTTCAGTCCCCTCAATCCAGAAAAGAGCAAGGAAAAGACAGGGAACGGATAAGGGAGAAACCAGCAAGTAACCCCCATACAACATACATCGCTGATGGGGTAGTTGGGCATGTCTTAAAAAAATCTGATAAAAAATATTATAAGGATTTGACCAAATCCTTATATAATGTGTGTAATATGTTTTATACACATTAGAGAAAGATCAAAATAAACCTTTTCCTGAAACTCAACCACTAGCAACAACCTCTAGAAAGGGATTAAAAATAGTCCTTCCATTCATTTATCTTTTTGGACCACAGGTGAGTTTGTGTTTAGCAAATAGATTATAATGTGAATCTTCCAATATGAGGTTCATAATTTCCTATCTCAAAGAGGACTTCGTTGTTTCCTTGCCACCTCCACGTACTTTATTCTGTGTGAATGTCTATCTCTCCCAAAGTTAGTGTCATATACTAATATCTTTTTCATTTCCCTAGCACAGCCAGGGGCCAAAAACGTCCTGACTTGCTTATCTGCTGATGCCTTAGTTCACTTGGACACTGGTCTTGCCTGCACTCAAAAAGTTTGCAAAATATGCCACCCGAGAAATAGTTTACAAAACAGCTCTTAGTGAGACACTTTCTTCCTTAAAATCCATCCATAGCTTTTTTCTCTTATGGTGTACACTTTTAAAGTGTTTGGTCTACAGTAAGGGTCAGCAAAATTTTTCTGGAAGGGAACACATAGTAAATATTTTGGGTTTTGCAGGCCATATGGTCTCTGTCATAACCACTCATTTCTGCCACCCTAGTGTGAAAGCAGCCTCAGACAATCTGTAAACAGAAGGGAGAGGCTATGGTCAATAAAACTTTATTTGTGTACACTGAAACTTGAACTTCATATGATTTCATGTGTCACAAAATATTCTTCTTCTTTCGATTTTTATTCTACAATTTAAACATATAGAAACCATTCTTAGCTTGTGGGCAGTACCAGAACAAAAGGCAGCCTGCAGACCCCTGGTTTACAACATAACATTTTCTAAGATCCGTTGCCTGCCCTCTTTTCAGGCTTATGTTTTCACATCCCCCACTCTTGGTTTAGTAATGCTGAGCTACTTATTGTTCTTTGAGCGTATCATGCTATTTGTTACTAGTTTCCTCTGCCTAGAATGACTCCTCTTTCTTCTATGCATTCTGCAAATCCCTGCTCAAAGAGACACTCCTCTCAGACTCTTACTCAGGAATCTGAGCTGCTTTATCCAATATTTATCTTATAACCTCTCACTACCTATAATAGTGTATGTGCCCAAACATGGTTCTTACTGTACTGAAATTATCTGTGCATTTTCATTCCCATTGACCTTTAGCTTTATGCAAAGACCTTCCTCGTTTCATTTGTGTTTTCATCCCTAGAATTTTGCAAAATGCCTAGAATATGGCAAATATTCCAATGAATAATTGTTCACGGAATGGAGTGCCAGTTAACGAAAATAAAATTTCACTCTTCATCATAACACATTAAGTAACTACCATAAATGTTGAGCTTAGCAGTGTTTCCTCATCTAAGCACTGGTGAGTAAGTTTGGTCACTTACTTATAATATGTAAAGGGTTCCTTCAAACCTGACTCTGTTCACAGACAACTACTACAATGACTCCAGAGTGCTGTTTCCTGTTAGTGTAGAAATAAGTTGTTGGGTTGTTTTGGGTTTTATTTTGGTGTTTTTCCAGACACTAATTAATTATTGTTTTGGAAAACAGATCCTAATGAAGAAAAATAGAGACTGAGATCACTGTCGCCTCCAAAAGCCACAGAACCCTGTGAACATGCAGATGAAATGCCCAGAAACCATACTGCTGATTTTTTGTCAATTTTACTCTCTTTGGATAGAAGAAGGAAGTAATTTAAAACATTACTTTTTAAAAACTAACTAGTAAATAAGGAAATATTGGGCTTCAGACTGCAGAATTTATGTGATTTTTAAGGAAAAATGGGGAGATTGGAAAGAAATTCCATACCAAAAGTAATTTTTTCTTCTCTGCCCTTTGGTATCTTTTAGGAGGGGGTTCCTAGAAACATTAGTGGGTGGGGAACCTGAGGAACAAATTTAAAACAGTGTTTCAAACACCCTAAAGAAATATTAAATAAAGGAAACGAGAAACTGCTTTCTATGTCCTAAGAGGGGCAAGTATAAGGAATATAAGTTACACATTTTTAAAACATTACCAGTATGTAACAATTAAAGATATGGAAAGGATTCCTTAATTGAAGACAGTTATTCTGAAGATTTTAAGGAAAAAAATCTATCTGTTATTGTATAAGATGTTATTGTATTTTTCATAAATTTGGAAGGCAATCATATATTTATTAACAAAACAGAGAACAAAAACAAACAGCTTTTGATAGGTAAGTATGGCAAAAGAAGATAAAGATCCCTGTCTTGATCTGTATCAGATGTTAGATGTGAAAATACTGTCCCAAGATCCCTGCTTCGACTTAGACATAAGAGGTCTGTATAGAGACAATAACTGGTCCCAGGAATAAAGTGGGTAACTCAAAAGCTTAAAGGAGCAGCCACAGATGATGTAATTGGCAGATGCAATGAAGTGAAAGACAATCAACTAAGATGTGAATTAGAAATACATAATTTAAATACCAAGAGATTTGGGTGTGCTGCCCTCCTGTTATATATTGGAAGTTGTCCTAATTTAAAAGTTAGAGTCTAATTATTGGTTAGTGGTAAAAAGTTGGCCTGGGGCTTTTTTATATACATCAGATTTTCATACTACTTTCTATTCTATCATCAAAATTCTCTTTAAAACTTTCCTAACACTGTAATTACACAAAAACCAGACTAAAGGTCATGACAAGTGCAACCATCACCTAAAACCTAAATAGCTAAGAAACAGCTATCTAAGAAATAGAAAATATTCAAACCCCACTATAAAAAGTGAAGAGATCTTTATGATTAAGGCAAAGAAAGAGATTTTGAATGCTTTTCTTCTATAACCACTGTGTAATCAACCTCTAATTTGCCTTATAACTCTTGGAACTTTCTGAAAGATTATTTTGCTATGAAGCTCTGTGTCTGCACATATTCACACCAGACAATGGAGAGAAAACCAGGGGAAGTAGCTTCCAGAAGCAGCAGCTGAGATCCAGAACATGTGCGTGGAGAAACTGTGTGTACCATTGTTGTATGTTCTTTCTTCTTTGGAGGGTCATGCTTATGTCAGAGTTTTCACAGATTTTCACCAGAAAAGATGAAAAAAACATTTAGGGAAAAAAGAAGCTCATACAGACATCCTTATCCTTTTGTGTCCCCAGTGTTCTCTTCATTTGTGAGAAGAAGAAATAGGTCCACTTGGTATTTAAAATCCTGCCTACAGTTCTGTGACAATGTGTATATAGCATATTTGAGTTAGATCTAGAGATTTTTTCCCTTGCCTACAGAACAATTTACATTCAAAATCTGACCACACAAAACTATGGAACTTAAGGTCTGTTTCAGGAGATGGGATATAAAATGTCAGGGAAACTAAAAGATATGCTTCTGTAAGCGTTCACTAAAGATAAAAGTTAAGATAAACATTCCCTTTGCAGGTGTAAAATATCCAAAGTTGTCCTTTAAATAACAGTTATATACATATATATTGACCAAGAAGGACTTAAGTTTCCTTCAGATTGACCAAACTTTAGACAGTCTTCGACCTGACTCCAGGCACCAGACATCCCTTTTCTTAGTTACTTTAGAAAACTTTCAGTTGTAAATTATTTCTCTGTCCCTTTGAGATGTTAGTCTCCCAGACTCTTATCAGTTTTACAACCCAGAAATGTCTTTCTCAGGGACCTGGAAGCCATTGTTTTGCAATGTAATCATCAGGACCCTCCTATCTCCGGTCTCTGTGGGAAGGTAGCAGTCTAACTTCAGCAAGTGACAATATCAAATACAGATGGTCTAATTACACAGACCAATCTCCCATGAACACATCCTCAGGTACTTTTCCATTAGCTCACCCCAGCATTTACAAATTCTCCCATATTTGGTTTTAGGGGAATTGAGTTCAGTTTCTCTGCTGTATTGCAATACAGGAGAGCTCTATTGCAATATTCTTAAATAAAGACTTATTTGTCATTTTTAACAAGTATTTAGAGTTATTCCTCTTCTACAATAAACACACACATATACGCACATGCCTGCACACACTTACATGCACACAAAATGTACATATACATTTTTAAAGCTAATTCTATTTTAAATTAGTCATAATTTTAAATGTTATTAACAAATTAATCTAAAGCTAGAGTTTAAAATATAATGGCAAAAAAGATTATACGTTAAAATTAACGTCTGTGGAAAATGAAGGAAATTCAAAGGTATGCATTTCAGAGAATCTGAGAAAATGAAAATTATACAATTTGTTTAAGAAAAAATTTCCAATTTTACATTCTATTATTATAAATAAAATACACCATATTACACAATAAAATGGTCATGGAAAGTTATAAGTGTAATTATTTTTGAAAATAAAAATATTTTAAATGTCCTAGGGCATTTAATAATATGAATAATTATAATTATACTAATTTAAATAAAACAAACAGTAATATTAACATGAATAATTTAATAACACATCTCTATTACTATATGCCAGGTACTATTTAAAGTTGTTTGCATATGTATTAATCAACACAATGATTTTGTGAAGTAGGTTTTATTATGCTCCGCTTTACAGCTGAGGAAATTGAGGCACAGAGAGGTTAAGTAACTTGCCCAAGGTCACACAGGTAGTGAGCAGGAGAAGTGAGATTCAAACTTGGAAAGTCTGGTTCTAGGTCTGTGCCCTTAGCCTTGTGGAAGGCCAGCTCCCCAAATATCACCAACACCACTTGTTGATAAGACAAATCTGAGTGGCTGCTTACTGCCCTAAAGGGGATCAACACCTCCAGAGCTGCAGCAGTGTCTCTGAGGACAGAATCGGAGGTCAGAACTTACTGAAAATTGAAAACTTGGTATAAGGCAGGTCTTAACAAAGGAATGGCTTGATTAGTATTAGCTAAAGATCCAGATAAAAGAGTCTAGGATTAGTTGCAAAAACAAGCTGAAGATATATGAGGCAAAAGATTTACAGAATTGAGGGCACAAATTGTATGCTAATGCTTTCTGTTGAAGATGGATCAATCTGGACCAGTATGAAATATCAAGCAATTTTCCTGAGCTAAAGTCATGCTAAAGAAGACAACAGAATAGTAAAGTCATGTGAATGTACATACTAGGCTGTATGGGGGCCTGTAATTTGGTCTTCACTGTCCAAGCTGGGTGTGGGAGTATATACTTTGGGTTCTTTACATCTCTTAAAAGACTACTATATCAATTTTTGTTTTTGTTTGAAAGCAGTATGCCTGTCGAACAAATTAACTATTTTAAGTTGACATTTTAATATGCTTTTTAAAGCACCATTTATGTTAATAAACCAATCAGGATAATTTATAACTTAGTGTGTTTTATAAATAATTTAACTTGCTCTGATTTAACTCTATGTAAATGTGTCTGAAAATTAACATATTTGTATATTTTGTATATTCATATACAATTGAATATATGAACATTGGTATATTCATATACAAATAACACAATTAATTGTATTCAGTTAACAGTTGAATTGAATACAACTGTTCAACAGACCTCACTGGTTTTTAGACTTAAAAGCAAACCTTAGAGTTTTGTCTAGGACATGTAAGAATAGGCTATTTTTCACATGTGTATTTTCTCATCAGTGCATTTTGCAACTCATATTTTCCCTTGCAACTATCTTTTTTTTCTTTTGTGTTGTTGCTTTAACTCATTATGAAGCAATAACTGCTGTTGCCAATAGAAACCTTTAAAAGAGAAAAAATTGACTTCTCCTGACAAATGATCAAACTACATTAAAGAGATAATATAATTATATATAATAAACATCTTTTTATTAAAAGTACAACTGATATCAGCTATGCCAGTTCTCTTCATATTAAAGTTTCCATATCTAGCAAATAAAAATATAGGACACTAAGTTAAATTTGAATTTCAGATAAAAAATATGTTTTTAGCATAATTCACCCCAAGTAATATTGGGACATACTAAAAATTATTAGTAGTTTATCTGAAATTTATTTTTATTGGAGTATAATTGCTTTATAATGCTGTGTTAGTTTCTGCTATACAATGAAGTGAATTAGCTGTATGTATAACTAAATCCGCTCCCTCTTGGACCTCCTTCCCACCCCCCTACCCCCCATCCCACCCACCTAGGCTGTCACAGAGCACAGAGCTGAGCTCCCTGTGCTTTACAGCAGGTCCCCACTAGCTATCTATTTTACACATGTTAGTGTATTTATATCAAACCTCATCTCGCAATTTGTCCCACCCACCCCTTCCCGCCTCTGTCCACATGTCCATTCTCTACATCTACGTCTCTATTCGTGCCCTGCAAATAGGTTCATCTGTACCATTTTTCTAGATTCCACATATATGCGTTAATATACGATATTTGTTTTTCTTTTTCTGGCTTGCTTCACTCTGTATGACAGACTCTAGGTCCATCCACATCTCTACAAATGACCCAATTTCGTTCCTTTTTATGGTTAATAATCCATTGTATATATGTACCATATCTTCTTTATCCATTCCTCTGTTGTTGGACATTTAGGTTGTTGCCATGTCCTAGCTATTGTAAAGAGTGCTGCAATGAACACTGGGATACATATGTCCTTTTGAATTACGGTTTTCTCAGGGTATATGCCCACTAGTGGGATTGCTGGGTCATATGGTAATTCTAGTTTTAGTTTTTAAAGGAACCTCCATACTGTTTTTTTTTCCCCCATAGTGGCTGTATCAATTTACATTCCCACCAACAGTGCAAAAGGCTTCCCTTTTCTCCACACCCTCTCCAGCATTTGCTGTTTGTAGATTTTCTGATGATGCCCATTCTAACCAGTGTGACGTGATACCTCACTGTAGTTTTGATTTGCATTTCTCTAATAATTAGTGATGTTGAGCAGCTTTTCATGTGTCTCTTGGCCATATGTATGTCTTCTTTGGTGAAATGTCTATTTAGGTCTTTCACCTATTTTTTAATTGGGTTGTTTGTTTTTTTGATATTGAGCTCCATGAGCTGTTTGTATATTTTAGAGATTAATCTTTTGTCTGTTGCTTCATTTGAAAGTATTTTCTCCCATTCTGAGGTTTGTCTTTTTGTCTCATTTATGGTTTCCTTGGCTGTGCAAAAGCTTTTAAATTTCATTAGGTCCCATTTGTTTATTTTTGTTTTTATTTTCATTCCTCTAGGAAGTGAGTCAAAAAATATCTTGCTGTGATTTATGTCAAAGAATATTTTTCCAGTGTTTTGCTCTGAGTTTTATACTGTCCAGTCTTACACTTAGGTCTTTGATCCATTTTGGGTTTATTTTTGGGTATGGTATTATGTAGTGCTCTAATTTCATTCTTTTACATGGAGCTGTCCAGTTTTCTCAGCACCACTTATTGAAGAGGCTGTCTTTTCTCCGTTGTATGTTTTTACTTCCTTTGTCGTAAATTAGGTAACCATATGTGTGTGGGTTTATCTCTGGGCTCTCTATCCTGTACCATTGATCTATATTTCTGTTTTTGTGCCAGTACCATACTGTCGTGATGACTGTAGCTTTGTAGTATAGTTTGAAGTTGGGAGCCTGACTCCTCCAGCTCTGTTTTTCTTTCTTAAGATTGCTTTGGCTATTCGGGGTCTTTTGTGTTTCCATACGAATTGTAACATTTTTTGTTCTAATTCTGTGAAGAATGCCATTGGCAGTTTGATAGGGATTGCACTGAATCTGTAGATTGCTTTGAGTAGTACAGTCATTTTCACAATATTGATTCTTCCAATCCAGGAACATGGTATATTTCTCCATCTGTTTATGTCATCTTTGATTTCTTTAATCAGTGTTTTATAGTTTTCTGAGTACAAGTCTTTTCACTCTTTAGGTAGGTTTATTCCTAGGTATTTTATTCTTTTTGTTGTGATGGTAAATGGGATTGTTTCCTTAATTTCTCTTTCTGATTCTTCATTGTTACTGTAGAGGAACACCAGAGATTTCTGTGCATTAATTTTGTATCCTGCAACCTTATCAAATTCATTGATTAGTTCTAGTAGTTTTCTGGTAGCATCTTTAGGATTTTCTATGTATAGTATCATGTCATCAGCAAACAGTGACAGTTTTACTTCTTTTTTTTCCAATTTGTATTCCTTTTATTTCTTTTTCTTCTCTGACTGCCACAGTTAGGACTTCTAAAACTATGTTGAATAATAGTGGCGAGAGTGGACATCCTTGTCTTGTTCCTGATCTTAGTGCAAATGCTTTCAGTGTTTCACCATTGAGAATGATGCTTGCTGTGGGTTTTCATATATGGCCTTTATTATGTTCAGGTAGGTTCCTTCTATGCCCATTTTCTGGAGAGATTTTTTTTTATCATAAATGGGTGTTGAATTTTGTCAAAAGCTTTTTCTGCATTTATTGAGATGATGATATGGTTTTTATTCCTTAATTTGTTAATACAGTGTATCACAGTGATTGCTTTGCATATATTTAAGAATTCTTGCATTCCTGGGATAAATCCCTCTTGATCATGGTGAATGATCCTTTTAGTGTGTTGTTGGATTCTGTTTGCTAGTATTTTATTGAGGATTTTTGCATCTATGTTCATCAGTGATATTGGTCGGTAATTTTTTTTGTGTGTGATATCTTTGTCTGCTTTTGGGATCAGGGTGATGGTGGCTTCATAGAACGAATTTGGGAGTGTTCCTCCCTCTGCAACTTTTTGGAAGAGCTTGAGAAGGATGGGTGTTATCTCTTCTCTAAATGTTTGATAGAATTCACCTGTGAAGCCATTTGGTCCTGGACTTTTGTTTGTTGGAAGATTTTTAATTACAGTTTCAATTTCATTACTTGTGATAGGTCTGTTTATATTTTCTAACTCTTCTTGGTTCAGTCTTGGAAAATTGTACCTTTCCAAGCATTTGTCCATTTCTTCGTGGTTGTCCATTTTATTGGTATAAAATTCATCCCAAGTAATATTAGGATATATTTATACTAAAATTATTAGTAGTTTATCTGAAATTTAAACTTAATTGAACTTTTTTTTTTTTTTTTTTTTTTGCGGTACGCAGGCCTCTCACTGTTGTGGCCTCTCCCGTTGCGGAGCACAGGCTCCGGACGCGCAGGCTCAGCGGCCATGGCTCATGGGCCCAGGCGCTCCGCGGCATGTGGGATCTTCCCAGACCAGGGCACGAACCCGTGTCCTCTGCATCGGCAGGCGGACTCTCAACCACTGTGCCACCAGGGAAGCCCTTAATTGAACTTTTGTATTTTTTCTGACAACTCTCCTTAGTGGCAAGTTTTCATCTGATAAGATTTGAGAGCAGTAAAATCTACTTAGGATACATTCTTCTATCTTATTCAATTCTTTTCTAACAATGTCCCTTCTATGATTTGCTTTCTTCCATTTAAGCTGTCACTTGGACTTAGGTGCAGAGATGAAGGCAGACCCAGGGTGTTTCTTTATCCTATAGATAGGTTCAATCTAGTCTTTATTAAGGTTAAAAAGCAAAATTAATCTGAAAGGAAAGTTATATGCAATATAAAAACTAACTTCTAATAACTTTAAAAATAACTATCTCTGATATTCCATGTTTATAACAAATACAGATGCTGTGGGGTTAAAAGTCTATTCTACAGGGCAATTTTCAGAGATGTAAGACATTATTAAAGGAAAAGAAGAAACAAAGAAACATCAGTCATTCCTGAACGTTTGCAATATGCTCAGGTCCACACTAGAAGCTTTAAAACTTTAAAAAAATTTTAAGTGGGATGTTAAACAATATCCCTTGTTACTTTTATTTTCCCAAAATGAGAAATGAAGTTCACTGGAGATAACTGATTTCCTCAGGCTATTGGTCTAATAACCAGTGAAAGCAGAATTCTAGCTATATCTCTATCTATTAACAATGTTTTGTCCATCATACCAGCTGGGTTTAGATTCCAGTCAGCTTTAATTGACTGTCACAAATGGTGCCAAAAGAAGGAATAATCTATATCAGGGAGTGTCAGCCGGTTCCCATTCAGGAAAGGTGAACACCCAAATGTAAGCACTCACTGTGGTAGGACTGGTCTTGGCATCAAGCCACCAGGTTAACATGCAGCAGCCAGGTTAAGATTAGGGAAGTCACCAGGTGGACAATGTTTAGGAAACGATGATTCCATGGGAAAAGCAAGTCTCCCATCTGTTTATTGCTGTGCCCTTCCTTCCATCATAAAAAACAAAACAAAACAAAAAAGACAACTGATATGGGTCAGAGATGGAGGCATTTATTGGACTCTCAGAATTTTCTTCTCTCCATCTGTTGACTGTCAGTTCCCTCAGAAAGATCAGTAAAAATCTGTTGATGAAGTCAAACTAAGTTTATTAGATGTACTTCAGGGAGGGGTAACACAACCTAAGAGAAACAAACAAATCTTAGGACTGTTATAGACAAGGGAAATCAGAGGACGTATTAATTTTTGTTTCTTTTGTTTTGTTTTTGCCTGGCCTAGGTGATTTTAAAGTAAGTCTGTAAAGGCAGTGAACTATTTGGAATTGGGCAAAGTTCAGGTGAAACAACAGTTTTGGATTGTTGAACTCAGCTTTGGATTGGAAGTGAGACTTTGTGAACAAGTTGATAAATAAGTTATCTTGGTTGATATAGAGTCTCATCACCAGATGAGATTTTGGATGAATATTTTTTAGCTAGGGACAACTAGATTCAAATTCTAATTCTCTTGATAGACCAGTATTTTACATTATTAGTTTACAGGAATGAAATCAGATATCAAATCAAATATATTTTTTAATCACAATGTTTGGAAAAAATTATCACTTAGTGATAAATAATATCAACAGTCTTAAGACTAAATGCTGGAGGAAAGAAGACAAAAGACCAATGAGCCTGGGCTGCTAACTGGTGATTATGAAGATCCAATCCTTAATTTGAACACATATTAGTTCCAGATACCAGGACAGAGAATCAAATTGATCAATGAACAACTGATTTAAAAACTGCATCATAGAAAAGGAGTAAAGAATTTCTACGTCTAATCAATAAAACTGAGATTATATTAGAGAAGGACCTAACTATTTACATAATTACCACCTTCCCCATTGTAGGGTAAAAAGCTTCAGGGGAAAATACATGATAAGCCAAATTATGTACAACATAAAATAAATATGTGAAATAATGAACAGAAACTATATCACCTGACAATTACCTTACTTATATTTAAAATATAAAATGATTTAATTTATTAAATTATAGAAATAAGGTAAATAACATTAAGTGTCGATGATAGATGCTACTACAGTATTTTACCAGATTCACTAACCTAAGATGGAGGAAAACTTTTAAGTCAGAAAAAAAGCACTGTTGTTTGGAAAAAGAGTTTGGGAAGAATGTGGGAACAGCTCGAAGGAATTTCTTATATCACTTTAAAAGCCCACTCTATCATATGATATTTATAATTTTATAATACCTTAAAAAATAGAGATTTAGTTGAAAAAAAATCTACTTAGTCTTAACATGCACAGAATGGTCAGATCTCAAGGGACCACTTTTACAATCCTACTCACTAAATCTAAATCATCAGGAAAGAAATCTTCAAATTAAATTTAAGCAAAGTATCTTTTTAGAGTTGGGTGGTAAACATTCATCAATGTTTCTTTGTTCTCTCAAGCAGCTACAGCATTATTATTCTCTCAACTACCCTACTATTATGATATCATCTGGAGACCCAAGAGTGCATCTGGTTAAAATTGATGGACCCTTGCTACACAGAAATCATATGAGCTAGAGTTTTCCCCAGAAGACAGAGCAAAAAGTTAAATCAATCCAGATCCATTTTATTCTCTGAGACTTGGAAGAATCTCTATTTTTTTGTTTGTTTGTTTTTTTTAGTGTTGGCCCATGACCCTTAGCTATGGGTAGTGTCAACATCATTTGACGCTAAGCTGAGAAGAGTTTGCAGTGATCATGGCTGGAGAGTTTCAAAGAGAAGCTACAAAGTGATCAAAACATATGCCAGTTAAGTTTAAATTTGAATTTTTAAATATTTTAAGTAGTAATATAAAAACCATTGAGTTATTTAGTCAAAGGCAATTTTAGCAGTCAAAACCCAGAAATCCACCAACTCCAGCAACACAAGATTGGTATACTTTTTCCAAAGGATGGAAAATTTTGAGGTTACAATAGACAAAAATGCCCAGAATTCCCCCAAACCACTCATTCAGTTTCTCCCACTACTCTATCCATTTATAGTTCAACTTGATATTTTCTAATTATTTCCTGAACTTCTACTTCCTGCCTCTGAGCTTTTGATATTCTTTCATATAGAATGTTTTTTCCCTGCATTACCATATTTTAGGACTTAAAAAAAACTCATCCTTGAAACATCCCTCAACTCTTAGCTAGAAGTTATTTCCGTCTTTTATCCCTTCTTCAAGTGTTTTGCTCACAACTCCTAGAAAACCTTGTACGAGGGGTAAAATGGTGTGTATATAGTAAATTATGTGTATAAGAAAGGAGGAAACATACAGATAGTTACATTTGCATAAAGAAATAGTGGAAAGGATATACAAGATACATAAAAAGTAAGAGGGAATAAATGTTCTCAATGTGTACCTTTGTCTAATGACTTGATTTTTTGAACCAGTGATTATTTCTTCAAAGATGTGTTCAAATATAAGAAAGAACCATCTTGCGTCACTGTTGTTTATGAACATTCTCTCCCTTATTTTCTGGTAAATTCTCCTAGAACAGGGGCTATACGTTGTTCATCTTTTATATCCCTTACCTGATTTTGTGTAGTGTATACATTAAGGGCATTGCATAAACACCTGCCCCACAACTTGCCCCATTAGGGTATATTCTGAAACAAAAGCTAGATAAAAATCAACACAAAGAGAACAAATCTTCCCATTTTGTAGACGTAATAGTTTACACCATTAATGTTTTGATGATGAGGCCAGAGCTTCTTTCCCATCTTAATCAAAGACAGTAAAGTATTCACTAATTCTTTTTTTTTCTTTTTTTTTAACATCTTTATTGGGGTATAATTGCATTCACTAATTCTTAAAGAGATGAAAATATAGTGAATTTTACTTGACTTACTATCTTGAAAATAATACGTACTACTGTTAGACTATAAAAAAGACATTTTAGAGTCTAGAAAATTTAAAATAAAGGTTAGTCTGTGGATTATAAGGATAACAATGTCAGTAGCAGATGATCTGAGTATTCCAGATCACATGGAAGTCCTAACACTCTAATAGATCAGGTTATTGTATATAATATGAAACATTCCACTACAAATACTTAATTTCCTTTCACTTTACTACAATGAAAGATGTCCTCCCTCCCAACTAATCTCCCACTCTACCAGATTCCCAATGTCATCACTGCTTAACTTTTGTTTCCCTTTTTCCTCTGAGATCTGGGACTTAAGAATATACCTCTCTTTCCCCTTTGACCTGAGGGAAAACTAAATACAGTCTAAATTAGAGCCTGAGCTAGACTAATAGACTGAGTCTGAGATTTGCAGGTTTCTAAATAAGCCCTAGATTCCTAATTAGCTCAACAAGGAACAAAATAGCATTCAGCCTTTCTTTCATCTTCTGATCCTCCACCAACTTGGCAAGACAATTTGCAGCCCATGAGGCTCAGTAAAAATAAATCACCATCATAGAGGTATAGTGCACCATAAATATTCAAAACCTAGAATCACAAACTTACAAATTGGAAGGGTTTCACATATATGTCCAGAGTGCCCAGAGTTATGGACCATTACCTCTATTAAAAAGGAGAAAAATGCCACAGTCATTACGCATGACAATTTAATCACCTCTATTTTTAGTTAATTAAGAATATTCGTTAACTGTTAAGTACAAGTCTAATTTTCCAATACAGAAATAACATAAATGCTTGTGTTTTCTCCCTGGGATTAGTACAGAAACCAGAGCTCAAAGGAATGATGGAGGAAGAGAAGGGAATCCCCAAAGCATTAAATAATAGGTCTGCATCTTATAGATCATCATCCCCAGACAATCAGACACTACATAAATGTTTCCATTGTTCATTTCCTTTATTGCAGATACAATGAAACTGTCCAGTATGATTAAGAGATGTCTTACGATAGAAAATAGAGGCACTTTGCTAGAATATATCATTGAAAACATTTTTTAAAACGCTGAATAAAAGTCTCATCTGTTTCATCACAAACCCTCACTTACTAAAGATAAAGAAATCATGCAGTAATTCAAACTGCATTTTTAGGGATTAAGTTTTATGCCAAAATGATTACATATTCCAGCAACAGCTCTCTAAGGATGCTGGGTTTACAAAACAGCTTCTAGTGGTTAAAATAGATAAGCATTTCTAAACTGAATATGCTGCATTTGGTACTGAGCAGGAATTTGTTTAACTAATGAATAAATTTGCTTCTGTGGTAGTAAATGCTACCTGCTGTTAATTAAAACCCCCTAAAATATGTTTTACATAGTGACTTTTTGGAGGAACAACTACTAATAGAACCTTGTTTCTTATATTCCTCAGCAGATAAAAAAAGTGTCAGTTAATAGATGATGACTTGAAGTTTATTCACTCTCCACAAATTATGATGCATCCTTTTCCAATAGAAGCTATCAAGCAGAGCTTTCTCAAACTCTTGTAGTCTCCCCCCAACCAATAACATATACGTTATATATGTTTTATATATTATATATTTAATATTTTTTATTATCTTATCTCTTCCAACTCTCCATGATAAGGGTTCTCCAGTTGATGGGTCCTCCCCAGTGCTCTGAGCCCCATATCCAACTCCTTCATTGCACACCTACCTGCATATCAAATGCCTCATTTTTTTTCTTTTTCATCTAGAGCTTCTCACTTTCTAGCACACCTTTAAACAAGCTTAAGACTCTCTAAACTTTCCTTTTTGTCCTCTTTCCCCTTTGGTCCTTTCCCTCCTTTTGCCCTCCTTCTAAAGTTAAGCTTCTAAAAAGTGTATTCCATAGACACTGTCCTCCTTTCTGGCTTCTTATTCCATGCCTCCATCCAAAATTGGAATCTTTTTCCCACCACTCCTCTGAGTCTCTCCTGGATGCACCACCAGTGCCCTCTGGGCATCGTGCAGTCCTTATCTTAAGTGATTTCTAACAACAACTTTCTTGAAACTCTATCCCTTTGGTTTCTGTGATATAATTCTCAGGGTTTCTCCAGATTCTTTGGATCTGACTCAACCTCAGCCTTCTTTAGGAGCAAATATACAATTTTTTAACATGTCAAATTCACTGGTAATTAGAGAGATGCAAATTAAAATATGATTTATAATGTGTTTCTTATGAAACTTATAGGGAAAATAATTCATACATTGCTAGTGCATATAAAAATTGAAACACCATTCCAGAAAGCAATTTAGCAAAGTGTTTTAAAAGCCTAAAAAAGGCATGTATTCCTTGACCTAATATCATTCTATTGTTAGGAATATGGCCTAAGGAAAGAATCATGAATATTTGAAGGAGTTTATTTGTCAGGACATTGATCTCACAGCACTGGTTATACTAAGGAAATTGATAAACAACTGAAAATGCTCAATAGTGGAGAAGTAAATTATAGTTATCAATACAAATAAACGCTACGCCGCTTTTTGAAATGATGCAAATAATTATATGTACCTGTATTCTCAATACATTTTCAAGTTGAAAAGACAGATTAGAAAACTGTATGTTAAGTATGATCTTATTTATAAAAAGAGTATGTATACAAACACGTAAGTACAAGTACATAAAATACTGGAAGGTTTTGGATCCAAGTGTCTGCTGCTGTTTCATGTGACTGGTGGAAATACCGGTGATTTTTTTTAACTTTTCAATTTTTAAAAAATTTCCTACAATAAACAAGTATTATTTTTGCCAGAATGGAATAAAAATGAAAATATTTTCAAAACTGTTTGTATTTGAATAAACTAAACACAGTATTGAATTTTCAATTTGGAACTTTGAGCTTATAACTTGGATGAATTTGTTACAGTTTCTCTTCAGGCAGATATTCAGAAGTTAATGAAATAAGTGAAGGTTGTTTCAAAATGTTCCCTTGTTCTGACTTTGCATATGGAATAGAACTGAAAAATAAAAGGTTTGGCATGAAAAGCTTGGAAAATTTTACATTGTAAAACAGTAGTTTTTTAAAGATGGTAGGGGAAAGAAATCAACACAGTATGATTTCTGAGCTATCAGAGATGGTAGTAAGTATTATACACTATGAATTACATTTTTATTTCACCAACACCAACAATATTGCTCATATGAGCAGTACTAAGCAATATGTCCAAGTATTGTGCTGAAGACTTAATATGAATCATCTACTTGTTCCCTAGAGCAAAATTATGAGGCAGGCGCCATTACTATTCCTATTTTAAAGATGATGAGAGGGAGACAAAGAGAGATCAATGAACTTATTAATGGTCATGCAGGTAAGTGACTAGGTTTTAACCTAATCTAATTCCAGAGTTTGAGTGTCCAATTACTTTGTGATCTGTCCTCATATCTATCATATCTAAAGAGAAATTACCATTACCAAAATTTCTCATACATATATGACCCAGCTACAGAAAGCAGAAGAGTATAAATGGCATTTATTTTGTTTAGATAGAATATTATCCTATCTATATCCTTTAATTAAAATGGAAAATATTTTTCCTTAAAATTCATTAAAATTTCAAATGTTAAAAAAATGAAATATGATGAAACACTGATAGCCCCTAATTATAATAATTCTAGTTACACTTTGTTACAATAACTTGGAGACATACACACACACACATATATGCACATACACTTGTGAGCACATATATATATTTATATAAAAATTTCACACATATGAATAGCCACTGTGCCATTACCATTTACCAACAAGGCCATATTCGAATTAACCCCAACATACACAGACAAACAAACATTTACAGAGTTCTAATGCTAATGGAATATACTCTATACACAGAAAAAGGAAAGGTGTGTGTTCCGAAAAGTAATAATAAAATATTTTTCCCAACATGACCAAATGTTTTTACTACTTTATACACTATCAGTTAAAGATTCAATTATTCATTATTTCATTCAATAAAAATTTCCACGCATGCCAAACCATGCTAGACACTAGCAATAAGAGATACAAAACTGAGGTCAGTGGTAGAGGCAAAGGTATAAATGACAACTCAGAAGGTGCTTTGATAGAAGGGTACATAAAGTGGTAAGAGGATGAATTCCTACCTTCATCAGAAAATGGGTTGAGGGGAGAGGGAGTTCAAGAAAGCTTCCTAGAGAAAATAGAAGAGTGAACTCTTAAAATGAAGGAAGGAATTAGCTAAGCAGAGCAGTAAAAGAATGTTCCAAACAGAAGAAATCCTATGTATAAATGTAGCCCATGCAAGAGTGGACAGGAAAGTCATTAGCTGTCGTGGGTAGCAGCTTAATGTCAAAATTAGTGTCTTAAAGTCCACAATCTAGCACAACATGTAGTCCCCCCCCCCTTTTCAGTTCAGATTCTAGTCAAGAAGCAAATCTTTTCTTTGAGGATTATACGGATGAAATTTCTCTTGCCTTCAAAATTTGGGGTAGAATAAGAACCACCCAGAACACAGAGGAGGCAGTTAAGGAATGAGGGTCCCAAGGAGAGGTGGAAAAATACAACAAAGAAGTAGTTTAGAAGAGGCTAGGTAGGACTGGGATGGCAACGAGCTTCAACCTGAATGCAAACTTCTATTAGTTGGAAATAACTGTGCTAAGAAAAATTTCCATTCCCACTAGAATTTTGGTACTGCCAAGGGGTGGCTTGTGAGCCTTTAGTTCCTCCCTCCAAATGCAGAGATTTTGCAGCTTCTCCTGAACCAGGTTCAGTGGGAATGAGTGCTGTAAGCAACTAATGACAGTCGTCGTGGACACTGAATTTGAGAGTAGTGACACATAAGACAATTATCTTGTGGCTATTTCCAGTCTACAACATAGACTGCTTTTGGGGGAGTAGTGAGAAATGATGCTGAGCTGGGTAGGTAACTGTTGTAAAAAGGTTGTTCTACTATCCTCAGGAGTCTTGGGTACGGTACAGAGGCGGAAAAGTATTTTAACCAAGGAGACAGCTTGATAATCCCATTTCTATAATGACGATTACCACAGTACATGAAAATGTCTCATTTTATTGTCTGATTTCCTCATTAGACTCGAAGCCCTTTGATAACAAGGGGAATAAATCTTTATGTACATGCAGTGAAAAACTCAACTTAGCGAATGAGTACTGATGAGGTGTTTTCTTTTCTTTCTTTGTTTTTTTTTTCCAGCCCTTAAGAAACATTCAAGACATCAGGAATTGTCCAGAGAGATAAGATGAGCATTACATGTCACAGAAATCAAGAGAAAGGAGATTTTCTTTTTTCAAGGAAGAGTTAGTATTTAACCGCGAAAAAAGTCAGAACAGTCATGTAGAGATCTGAATAATGGCCACAGAATTCATCAGTTAGAAAGTTATTGTTGACCTTAATACAGAGATATCAGTACAAAAGTATGAGTGGAATTCAAAGGGCAGTAGGTTTAGGAGAAAGGAAGTAGGATACAGAGAGTATGTTCTATTCTTGGGTGAGGGTATGGGAAGAAGAATAATGGTAACTAAGGACACATATAAAGTTGAGGGTGAGATTATGGGAATTATGTGAATGAACATCTTCTTAAGATTAGAATACGTAGACAAAGATGCAAAAATATTTAGTTACTTCAAACTTACAATATTCTAATTTGTCATTGTTCTCCTACCAGCCTATGTCTGTTGTGCTGAAGAAATGATAGTTTTAATCAGGATAAAAGTTCATTTAAAAAAAGCAATTTCGACCCATGACACACTTTTCCATAAAAAGCCATCCCCAGCTGAAGGCAGACCCCAGTAGAATGTGTGGAAGCAAGGCTTAGGTTAATAGGAAGGCCATGGATATTTAGAAGAGTTACAGAGACGTGAAGAGGAGAACAGAAAGGAGGAGATAGGATGCAAAAAATAAGGTACATCTACTTCACAAAATTTCCTAGAGCCATACTCATTTCTTACCCATGGGTAATGGGTAAGAAATGCCCTCACTCAAAACTTTTTCCCCAGATGTGAAATTAGCAAAGGATCATGACCTAATATCACAGGTTTAATGGTTTATAAAATTTAGCTTGAAAAGCTTAGACTTACATAACATTTCCTCTTAGGGAAATGTCCAAAAAGTGTTTTAAATTCTGAATTATAATGTATCTTTTGATAAACAACCTTTTCATAAGATGCATCTGTCAGTATTTATTCCAGGCTAAGAGAAAGATGATTGCACTCCACTCATGGATTTGTGTTCAGTCTTTTAGGAACTGTGGTTGAAGTGTTCAACAAAGTGATGTAATTGTGCTGAGTTACCACATTTTTGAAAATGATTATTAACTAAAATCTTTCTTTGGCTGACCTAGACTTTTCTAGATGATCTCTGGGAAACAATGTCTGTGAAGATCTATTGTAAACCATCACAGTCTACTAATTTTTATTAATGATCAAGTTGGTTGTCACAAAGTATTTAGTAGGATATTCCCAGTATTATAGAAAGAATCCTCAGACACTTAGGGAGTGGCTAGATTTTCTTCTTAAGGAATCACTTGAAAAATTAAGGCACACAATATTAAAGAAAAATTGTTCTGCATGTGTGAAGCATGTGCTAGATATAAATATTAATGATCTGTAATAGGTAGAACCATAATCTGGGAGCATTCAAGCATAATTCCAACTGTCTGATGCTTTGATAATATATTCTAGTAAGTGGAAGGCTCAGACGGAAATGAGTCTAATAGGAAATTGAATCACACACCCATAGACTTATGTGGTTGAACTGATTTGAGTATATAAATCTGAGGTTGAAAAAACTCCTGAAGTGACCACTTGAAAACATTTGAAAAGTTTCACCTTGGAATTTTACTGTAGGGTCAAACAGACAAAGCATAGTCCAATGAGGAAATGAAGAATTTATGTGTGCATGTCTAAGCCAGCAAAAGTTGTTTCTGAACCAACAAAGTTTGTTCATACATATATCTATGTGCTTTTGATCCAAGCAAGTTTTGCTTGAATATATTAATATTTGACAGCTCAAGGAAAACATTATATATCCCAGTCCAGCTCAACATGCCTGTCTCTTTCTCTGAGATAGTACTCTGATGTTCCCATCAGTCATTCCCATACTACATGGCCCTGTTTCTTTGTGCACAGATGACAAATTCAGGAGTGGGCACCAGACCACATATAAGCAATTAGATTCTCTCTCAAAGAATTTTGGAATTTTGTGCTTAATCAGTGTCAATCAGGTACCAGCCAGGAAAATGAAAACTATCCTAGGTAATTAAAACAGAGGGAAGTTAATGCAACAAATCTGTTATATCTGTGATGAAAGAGCTACGAAACCAAACGGGGGAGAGTGAGTCAATGTAGAAAGGAAGCCACAACATCCATAGGGCAAGGGGACAAAGGGAGGGAGTGGTATTGCCAGATCTCCTGGAAAATAAAACAGTCAAGAGGCCTTGCACTTATGGAGTTAATATTCCAGAAAGGGAGACAGATAATAATTATAAGCCTATCGGGGGGCTTTTTAGTCTCTACTAAACATTCAGAGCCAAAGGACTGCTCAGTCTATGCAGAACCGTGTAGGACAGGAACCACAGCTTTCTGGAAGGCCAGTGTCAGGCATTCCTCCCAGTGGGGTCCTTGCAGTAGCCACACAGCAGACAACTGAGGAATAAGGATGTGAGGTCCCCACGGGGCTGGTGCAGGAACTCCTCACCAGCACCACTCTGCCTCACATCTCCATGCCTCACACGTTTTAATGTATCTTTAATAATTCCATGGGTGTAAATTTCAGTGTCCCTTGCAAGGGACACCCTAGTTCCAAGACTCAAGACATTCAGAGAAGCTTAGAATATGATGTTCTTATTAGGTATTTATAGGTCATTCTTATTTCCTCCCAGTCTGATGGAATTTACCCATCAGGGGTAATAATTAGCAGCAATGCTTCATAATATAATGGACACCATATTTAGGTCTTTTCAGGGAAACAGAGCCAGGGGTTTAATGGAAGATAAGTGGGGAAAATAGTTCTGTTAGCTCTTTCACTCACAATAATCACAGTGAAAAAATAAAATATACAGTGTGTTAGAAGGTGTTAAGTATTATGGAGGAAAAAAAAACTTGAAGAGGATAAAAAGTTCTTTAGAAGTTAAAAGTTCAAGGTGGTTACGATCTTAAATATGGTGGTAAAGTATGACGGACATACTCTAAGGCGGGACAACATGAGCGCCACCTTCTGGTACTCTTACAATTATGATATCCTGTCTCCTTGAGTATGAGTGGAGCCTGTGACTTCTTTATAACAAATGGAATATGCTAAACGTGGCAGAATATCACTTCTGTCATCACATTACAGATGATTGTAATATCTTTCCATTTCTGGCTTTGAGGAAGTAAGTGGCCATGTTGGGAAGACCTCTCTGGAAAGGAGCTGAAGGCAGACTCCAGCCAAGAATCTCAACCTCTCACTCCAACAGCCCATGAATAATTGAATGCTGCCAACAACCATGTGAGCAAGGATACAGATAGATCATCAAGATACATAATCAAGCCCCAGATGTGACTGCAGCCTTGGCAGCTCGATTGCAGCCGTGCAGAGGACACAGCTAAGCCACGACTGGACTCTTGACTCACAGAAACTGTGAGGAAATAAATGTGTGTTATTTTAAGTTGCTAAATTAGTGGTACTATTTTTTTTTTTTTTTTTTTTTTTTTTTTTTGCGGTACGCGGGCCTCTCACTGTTGTGGCCTCTCCCATTGAGGAACACAGGCTCCGGACGCGCAGGCTCAGCGGCCATGGCTCACGGGCGTAGCCGCTCCGCGGCATGTGGTATCTTCCCGGACCGGGGCACGAACCCGTGTCCCCTGCATCGGCAGGCGGACTCTCAACCACTGCGCCACCAGGGAAGCCCTGTGGTACTATTTTTATGTATCAATAGATAACTAATACATCAATGGACTTCATGTTAACGAGGTGCTCAAATGGCATGTATTTCTCAAGGTGAAGAGCATTTGCAGCAGAGGAAACAGAGAGTGAAAAATCCTCAAGTGGGAATGTACCCAGAATGTTTTAGAAGTAAGCTCATTTGGAATTGAATGGGCAAGGGAGAGAGTAAAAGGAGAAAGAGAAATTTATGTCAGAATTTATAAGCCATAGTAAAGACTTGAGATTTTGAGTGAAATAGAGACACATTAATTGAACAAAGTAACGTGCTATGAGTTAGCATTTTAATAGCTTCATACTGGCTGGCGTGTTGAGAAAAGGCTGTAGGAGATCAAAATAGTAATAAAAGAGACCAGTTAGCAGGCTATTACAATAATATAGGTGAGAGATGATGGTGACTTGGATCAGAGTGAGTGGTAGTGTAAGTGGTGAGAAGTGGTTGGATTCTGGTTATATTCTGAAGCTACAGCCAACAGGAATTCCAGATGAACTAGATGCAGGGTGTAAGAAAAAGAAAATTCAAGGATGACTGAAAGGGTTTGGACGGGAATAACCAAGACAGAGAAAACTGTGAGTGAGCAGGTATTTTGTGTTTTTGTTTTTCCTTTGTTTTGTTTTTCAGTAAGAGGGTGGTGAATACCAGAAGCTCAGTTAAGGATATGTGACACTGTCAGTTCTATTAGGCATCCAGCTGGAGGTGTTGTATCAGTATTGTGGTATGATTAATTCAGAGAGGAGCCACAGCCTGGTGGATACATTTAGATATTTAAATCTGTTAGGCCGAATAAGCTTACTAAGGGGGTGAAGGTAGAGAGAGGAGAGAGCCACAGACTGAGTGCTGGAGCACTTTAAGTGTTCCATCTTTATAAAAAGGTGGAACCAGCAACAGAGACTGAGAAAAGGGGACCAATAAGTCAGAAGGCAAACCAAGGGGTTGTGGCATACAGAGAGCCAAGTGGAGGGAATGTTTCCAGGAAGAGGATATGATCCACTATGTCAAATGATGCTGAGAGAGAAAAACAAATTGAGAACCACTGGATTCAGTAGAAGTTATTTATAAACTTCATAAAAACAGATTCAGAAGAGTAGTGAGATTAAACTTGATAAATATGTAGTAACTCATGGGATAAAGAGCAAAGTGAATTTGTTACTATAGTTGTTTTGAGATGAGAGAAATAGCACAGGGAAATTGGCAATGTGGAATAGAAAGAAGAATTGCTGGAGTAATATTTTTGTGTAGATGAGAAAGGATGAGGTCTTCTCAAAAGCAAAAGCTTGGGGAGAAACAAAGAATGTACATGTGTTAGAATACGAGAGGTGGCATAGGATGGAGACACCAATGATGGTAGGCAGGAGTTTACAAACATTCTTTCCTTATTGCTTCAAGTTTGTCAATTAAACAAGAAGTAAGACTATCAGCTAGGAGTGGCAATGGAGAGTAGCTATTGACAGTTCAAGTAGAAGCTAGATGATATACAATAATCACCAGGGAGAATGGGAGAGAGGATGGATGGAAAAGAAAGAACGATTTATGGGCAGGATGAAGGACCAATGTGCATTTTCTGAACATGAATTTGAAGCAAAATAAATCAGGATGGTATTACACTTTTTCTCTTTTTATTCTAACCACATTCAACCAGTCAGGTGCAGGCAAGGAATAGGTGAAGGTTTGGAATTAACCAGGGCTGTGGTTTTGCAAAGCACCGTGACAAAGTAAAGGAGGAAAGAGGGTTGTGAATATATATGCGAAGTTGTTATTATAGTGATTGGCCATGAGATTTAAGTTAAAGAAGGAGGGATGAGGGGGCATTGGGGATGTAAAAAGGTAAAACCTTCCACTGATTCTATGTGATGGGGCAGTGGAAATGTTGTAATAGTAGAGATACCAGAAGTGGGAAACCCGTAAAACAGGAAGTGGTGGCCAGCGAGTGGGATATATGGAATTGGGAGTTTGGAGATGCCAGAACATATTGGTAATGACAAAGGTCATTGCCCAAAGTTTAGTTGAGAGTGGTATTGGGTAGAATGAACATAGCCAGGAGTTAAAAACCATTAAGAAATAAGAGGGCATACCCTGGTGGCCAATAGGACAATGGTGAGGGGTAGTATTTGATACAGTCTGACTGGATGAGATACAAAGCTGAGTGTTTTTATGAAGCAGAGAGAGATAATGGAGTCAAGACATCAGTGAAGAGCAAAGAAACTACCTACCTCACTCCTAGACCCACTGATTCAATTGATGTGGAAGAAAAAAGAGCTACAACCTGACAGGGCTCTAGGTGATAGAGTGTCCCCTGGTTTTACTTAGAATAAGAAAGTAAAAGCAATTTTCAGGTTAGCTTGTTCAGATATTACCTTTCACAATGTCCCTTGAACCCATCAGCTCATTCTCCAATGGCACAAAAGAGCAACATTTTATAAAGCAATTATGATTGTGGGAATCCTTCCCTTAAATTATTTTAACAACTTTAAATTCTTCTCGGGATAAAGTCCAAACGCCACAGTTTAAACAATCCAGCATAATCTGGCACTTGCTAACATCTCCAACCTCAACTCCTGCACGTTGCCACTTCTATACTAATACTGAGCACACTGAACTACTTCAAGCTCCCTGAAAATTCTAGTCATGTTTCTTTTGCCTTCTAGTCTTCACAGATACACAGATTCTTTCTTTTCCCTAAAGTACTCTCTGAAACTCCCTGGTTTCATAATCCTTATCAGCTACCTCATTAGCTAAGACCCCCTTCAGTTCTCAGCTTTTAATACAATTTCCTCTAGCCAGTTTTCTCATGACCATTCCAGTCCAGGCTAGTGTCCCTCCTATGCCTTTCTAGAACAATGTATACATCTTCATTCACATTACTGCTCATAGCAAACTCTACATTCTATGGACAGGGACCATGTCTATCAAGATTATTCTTCTAAATCCAATATTGAATACCATGCCTAATAAGTAACAGATGTTCAATAAGCAACGGTTAAGTGTGTGAATGGGTGATAAAGTATGTATGAGTATGAATCTTTTTTTTTTTTTTTTTTTTTGTGGTACGCGGGCCTCTCACTGTTGTGGCCTCTCCCGTTGCGGAGCACAGGCTCCGGACGCGCAGGCTCAGCGGCCATGGCTCACGGGCCCAGCCGCTCCGCGGCATGTGGGATCTTCCCGGACCAGGGCACGAACCCACGTCCCCTGCATCGGCAGGCGGACTCTCAACCACTGTGCCACCAGGGAAGCCCATAAGTATGAATTTAAAAGAGAAATATCAGTAAAAGAAAAGCAATCCTTCAAACTTCCAACTTATTTACAAACAAATAAACGCTATGGAGAAAATATAGAGGATTAGAGGTCTCAATTGGTTACTAATGAATCACTGTATTCACAGAAAAGGCCAGTCAAGTAAATGGATACATTGTTAGATTGTATTGGAAAAGTAAAAACTGCTTAACTACCCAAGAAATTACCATGAAGACACCAGAGAAAATAAATAATAAAGAGATGCTCCATAATGTTCTCCTAGTAAGTCTCTAAATAAAGAGGAACAATTCTCTATGAGAATCTTACATTTGTATTTCTAAGATTCAATACTTTTTAGGTAAAAATGATAAAAGCAATTGCCTTAACTTTTTAACACAGTTTTTTGTTTGGCTTTAGTATGCAATGTACTTTAAAAAAAATTCTTCAAAGTACAACATGAATGATAATCCATGAACTCAAAAGAAGTGAAAATGTTTCTAATACATTATTTACATAAACCATATGGACAGATATGGAATGAGTGTCTAAGAATGATAACCATACACAACACAGGACTCCTATCTCAGGCAGATCTTTATATAATTCAAATATTAATTGGGTACCTGTTATGGAAATATAATTGTCTAATGCTATTATAAAACAAAATTTGAGATCACTTTATTGAAATACCAATTCCTCTATGCTCATCTTATAACAATGCAATATTTATTACAGATACTGTGTTTACATTTAGGCCATAGAAAAGAAATTTAACTGAATTTCAATTCTCTTGATTGTAAAATACAAAGAACATCTCTTTCTACTTAAGTCACAGAATGCTTTTTAAGAATTTTCCCTCCGATTAATTATAAATACTCTTTAGGGCACAGAACTTTAAGAAAATCCAATGTAATAAGAAGAATTGATCCAAAGGATGTTACATTTTACTTAGAAACATAATTTACCTGAAACACTCTGTGTTTGGCACCTTACAGTAATATGAATGGCAATTAAAAGCCTGCCTGGCTCTGGCAGGATAGGGGGAGGGAAGGACAGTAAAGAAAGGTTTCAATGGCTGCTCCATCTAAAGGGAAATCATAAGCTTTCACCCTCCTTTTTAAAACTTCTGCGTACAACCGGTGTGGGCAGTGGAGATGACCACCCATTTAACAATTTATGGTAAAACATAAAGCTGCTGTTCAGCACCACACCCAGTCTCATACCCTAAACAGATTTATTTTATGGAGTTTTTCTTTGTAGTTAACCAAAACTGTATTTTAAGTGATCTGTTTAGCATAATATGAAAACTCAAAATAATAAACTAAAAGCACATGAGTCTCCATTCCTCATTAAATGTGTAACATTCCTAACCACACTGCCATCTTAAAACAGTGTGATTTACAGTACCCATGTAAATGTAGAATCAAGGTGTTATTTTAGGTTATAATTTTATAAAAGTTAAGGTATCATCTTTAGTTATGAATCAGTATGTTTCTACTTTCTCATGGCTTCTAATTTTGAGGCACACAATCTGAAATGAATTTTTGAAGTGGATATAGATTATGTGAGACCAAAGATAACTTTTCCAGTTAGAGGGTCTGGATACTGTTTTTATTTAAACTCCTCTCTCTCCCTTTATTATTATTATTTTTTTAATTTTTAAAGGATCAAATGATCTACCTGGCACTATCTGCTGTTTCATTACCTGCACTTAAAAATACTGATTCTAGCCAAAGCAATCTTGAGAACGAAAAATGGAGCTGGAGGATTCATGCTCCCTGACTTCAGACTATACTATAAAGCTACAGTAATCAAGACAATATGGTACTGGCACAAAAACAGAAATATAGATCAATGGAACAGGACAGAAAGTCCAGAGATAAACCCACGCACATATGGTTACCTTATCTTTGATAAAGGAGGCAAGAATATACAGTGGAGAAAAGACAGCGTCTTCAATAAGTGGTGCTGGGAAAACTGGACAGCTACACGTAAAAGTATGAGATTAGAACACTCCCTAACACCATACACAAAAATAAACTCAAAATGGATTAAAGACCTAAATGTAAGGCCAGAAACTATCAAACTCTTAGAGGAAAACATAGACAGAACACTCTATGACATCAATCACAGCAAGATCCTTTTTGACCCACCTCCTAGAGAAATGGAAATAAAAACAAAAATAAACAAATGGGACCTAATGAAACTTCAAAGCTTTTGCACAGCAAAGGAAACCATAAAACAAGATCAAAAGACAACCCTCAGAATGGGAGAAAATATTTGCAAATGAAGCAACTGTCAAAGGATTAATCTCAAAAATTTACAAGCAGCTCATGCAGCTCACTATCAAAAAAACAAACAACCCAATCCAAAAATGGGCAGAAGACCTAAATAGACATTTCTCCAAAGAAGATATACAGATTGCCCACAAACACATGAAAGAATGCTCAACATCATTAATCATTAGAGAAATGCAAGTCAAAACTACAATGAGATATCATCTCACACCGGTCAGAATGGCCATCATCAAAAAATCTAGAAACAATAAATGCTGGAGAGGGTGTGGAGAAAAGGGAACTTTCTTGCACTGCTGGTGGGAATGTAAATTGATACAGCCACTATGGAGAACAGTATGGAGCTTCCTTAAAAAACTACAAATAGTACTGAGAAATACCCTGAGAAGACCATAATTCAAAAAGAGTCATGTACCAAAATGTTCATTGCAGCTCTAGTTACAATAGCCAGGACATGGAAGCAACCTAAGTGTCCATTATCAGATAAATGGATAAAGAAGATGTGGCACATATATACAATGGAATATTACTCAGCCATAAAAAGAAATGAAATTGAGTTATGTGTAGTGAGGTGGATGGACCTAGAGTCTGTCATACAGAGTGAAGTAGGTCAGAAAGAGAAAAACAAATACCATATGCTAACACATATATATGGAATCTAAGCAAAACAAACAAACAAACAAACAAACAAAAAACGGCCATGAAGAACCTAGGGGTAAGACAGGAATAAAGACACAGACCTACTAGAGAATGGACTTGAGGATATGGGGGGGGGAAGGGTAAGCTGTGACAAAGTGAGAGAGTGGCATGGACATATATACACTACCAAACGTAAAATAGCTAGTGGGAAGCAGCCGCATAGCACAGGGAGATCAGCTTGGTGCTTTGTGACCACCTAGAGGGGTGGGAGGGAGGGAGACGCAAGAGGGAAGAGATATGGGAACATATGTATATGTATAACTGATTCACTTTGTTATAAAGCAGAAACTAACACACCACTGTAAAGCAATTATACTCCAATAAAGATGTTAAAAAAAATACTGATGTTTTGTTTTTTAGTATGTTACAAAATTCCTATGTCCGCCTGATTCATCTGCAATCTTTACTTGTTTTTTTTAACAAAAATAAGATTATAATAGATTTAACATGAATATTATTTGGAAATTCCTATAGTCTTCACAGATAAGCACAACACCAAGAAAACGCAGAGGTTGTTTGTGAATGAAATAATGAAATGATACATTGCCATGCAGGTTATTTCTATTCAGAAAAGAATGAGACTTGCAACAGAACTTCAAACGTTAAAAAATAAACTAAATGGAGGTTTGAAATAGCAGAAAAGAGAAGAAAGCAACACATATTTTAGGGTTATATTGGTTAATTATATGTATGCATCTAAAATAATGATACCTAAAAACAACCTTTTTGAAAGAGTGATAATTATCCATTTTCAAATGATACTTTTAGAAAAAGCTCAAAAGATATTTTTTAACTACTTTAATCACATATCGTAACTCAGTCAGAAATGGCATAAAAAGAATTTCTTCATAGTAAAATAACTGGCATACACTCTATCTTAAATAGTCTGTAATAAAAGCAAAGAAATGGATAGCCCCAGGCAAAAAATACTTAAATTTTGTTTGGGGAAAAAATGTACCTTGGATTAAATCATCATCGAGGCTTTTCTGCAGTATTAATTAGTGTCTAATGCAGTAAGACAGATTTTCAAATAGATACTTTAACATTGATTATTTTTTAGATCCCCATTTAAAAAGTAATTTTAGGGCTTCCCTGATGGCGCAGTGGTTGAGAGTCCGCCTGCCGATGCAGGCAGGGCATACGGGTTCATGCCCCGGTCCAGGAAGATCTCACATGCCGCGGAGCGGCTGGGCCCGTGAGCCATGGCCGCTGAGCCTGCGCGTCCGGAGCCTGTGCTCCGCAACGGGAGAGGCCACAACAGTGAGAGGCCCGCGTACCGAAAAAAAAAAAAAAAGTAATTTTAATTAACTTCAAAGGGACGATTATTGTGGAAGGTTCTTTGCTTGTAACTCTCTCATATTAAATTTTTACTATATAAAGGCTTTTTCCTTTGGACCGTGATTCATTTCTCTACCCATGTGGCTTATTGCTACTTCTATTTCTATTTGACCGCTGCTCACTGTTTGTCATTTTCAGATTCTTTCCCAATAGCTCACAGCTTCATAAAAATATCCTAGAGAAGTCTAAGAGACAGTATGGGGAATTTTCCTTCATAAGTTTTTATGAACTCATTCTCCTCACTAACATAAATATTATAAATAAAATACTTTATTCTTCTTTCATATGTTTTCTCACCATGTAGCTGAATAGTATAACAGAATATATACAAATGGTATCAAAATATCTAGGGAAACAAAATAAAGGGTCTATTACAATCAGTAATCTCAAACTAGATGAGATTTAAGATGGCTCAAAATTTTAGCCAATTTTGAGAAGTTCAAGGAAGGGGCAATCGGATGTCTAAAACATTGACATAACTGGACAGTAAACTTTACTTTTTCTAAAACTATCATTTAATGGAAAAGAGAATTTAGAGAAAATGGAAAAGTTCTTTCTTTGACCTTTTGGATAAAATCATCCCATTAGAGGCACTTACTTTGTTTCAGAGAATTTTAGTATGTGGGAGGTTGCTTCTCATTAAAGAGAAATCCCTTAAAATTTAGTTAAAAACAGTTGCAAAAAATTGGCTAATGTTTCTTGTGTAGCTAATCCTCATTATTTTACTTAGAAAAAACTGTTATTTTCAAACTCATTTCTCTTTTGCTTCATGGAAAAATACACTACAGATAATTATAGTGAGAGACATTGATTACACCAAAATGTGTTTTATGCATTAACCTAAAGATAGCTGGACTCACTCAGTGAAAAAGATTTAGAAGATAAACTCAATGTGTTTTTTTGTTTGTTTGTTTTTGCGGTACGCGGGCCTCTCACTGTTGTGGCCTCTCCCGTTGCGGAGCACAGGCTCCGGACGTTCAGGCTCAGTGGCCATGGCTCACGGGCCTAGCCGCTCCGCGGCATGTGGGATCTTCCCGGACCGGGGCACGAACACGTGTCCCCTGCATCGGCAGGCGGACTCTCAACCACTGCGCCCTGAAAGGAAGCCCTGAAATTTTTACTTTTAAGTGTCTGTTATGCCATCACATGCAAGAGTATTACTTATTCAAGCATTTTCCAAAATTTGTTTCTTAAAGCATTGTTCTCATAGAATATTAATAGTTGTTGAGGGTGAGGGAGCTCAGAAAAGTTTCTGAAATGTATTAAGTTAGGGAACTGCTGGGTTAAATAAAATCCATGAAGTATTCTTTCTGTAGGAATGCTCAAAACCTAAGAGAGAATAATCAAACGCATTCATTATTATCTTCTGACAAGACTCAGTTCAATGTCTCTCACGTGCTTTTCATTGTTCTGAGTGATGCCTATCCTGAATATAAGGAGAAGAGGTTGGGCTTACGTGTGGTTCTATGGAGGAATGAAGCCACTAGAAAATTGGTTCATATCACAATCAATAGGGTGAACTCCCTATATTAAGTTAGGTCATTATGTCCAGTATTTTCAGAGTAAGCGTCTTTGCTGCAAGCATTTTTGCTGCAAACATTTTCAACCCATAACTAATTGGCCATAAGGCAATTTTGCCCATGAAAGATAAAATAACTGGATGACAGTTTTGGGTTTGACAGTTTGGTTTCAACTGGCTGAAATGTATTAGCACTTCTTCCAGTTAGCGACATTATTAATGGCTTTATCGAGCTGACAGATGACAATGATTTGCCCCAAGAGTTGGTTCCTTATTCTGAAACACACTACATTGGAGAAGAAAGAGGCCAAGGGTGAAAATAAATAATTGGCCATAAGGCAGTTTTGCCCCTGAAAGATAAAATAACTGCTTGACAGTTTGGTTTCAACTGTTTGAACTGTGTTAGCATTGCTTCCAGTTAGCGACATTATTGATGGCTTTATCGAGCTGGCAGATAACAATTATTTGACCCAAGAGTTGGTTTCTTATTTTGAAATGCTACATTTGAGGAGAAAGAGGCTGAAGGTGTTGAAGGCTCAGAGTTGAACCCATATTTTCCATAGAACTTTGAAACATCTATCAGGGGATACGTGACAATATGCCAAGAACAAATGACAGTTCAGAGGCCTCTACAATGCAACACAAAGCTCAGTTACAAATATGCCTCCTAATATTTGGAAACTGATACCTCTTGTAATGAAGGAAGAAATTTTACTGGAAAAGTGTGGTGCTGAAGGAAAAGATGAATCAACAAGCCAAAAAAACCCAAAACACCAAAGAAATGTACAAAATACTATGAACAAAAGACTTGGAAGACAAGTGTTTAGGTACAAGCCACTGAATAAAATCTGTTATTTGTATAGCATTGCCATGAATCTATATACATTTTAAATGCATTCAAATATTTTGCATTTCACAATAAAGTCTTATTTTGTTATTCATTTCTCATGTTTCCTTATGTACTCTTTAATGTCCCTTTTTTATTTTTCACTGTCGTATCTTTATGGCAAAATAGCCTGATGGCCACTTAGTTATGAGCAAATGTTTGGGACAAAAATGCTTGAGGCAAAGATGTCTACAGCAAAGATGCTGACTGTGAAAGTACCTAGAACCAAGGAAGGTTAGAGTACTCACATTCTGTCACCAGATCATTTAAAGAAAACAAAAGAACATTTAAACTTTACTTATGTCAATATTTCCCAAACTTCTGTGATGACTTAAAAAATTATTTGAATGATAGTTACAACAGAGATTTGGAGATTTCCACACCAGATTTCCTGATTCATAACCTCTGGATGACTGGTCATTTTAATTTACTTTTTCCCAGGGTTTCTTATGAAGAAAAAAGAGCTAGAAAATCATCTTTTAGGACAGACAATGGCGTCTGCTTAACTTAATTTAGCTCTTTTTACCGACAGTGAATTTCATTCATTCTCATCCACAAAAAGAAAGGTTTATGAATTTTCTGGATCCCAGCAATTCCTCTGGTACTTAGAATACCACAAGATGTGCAAGTCAGATGATAGTTACAAATCTGTTTAAGGTCCTCAGATGGTGCATATTATATTTCTTATGGTATTTGCATTTTTAATTTATCTTTTTAAAATTAAAATATCTGTGGTTAAATGTAATATAGATGCATACGTCTACAAAAGCTTACATACACGTATAGATGCATCTGTGTAAATAAGCCTACATACACATAAATATAGAAGAATGTAGACTAAATAAAGGCTTCCTTTGACAATTTTTATTTATTACATGCAAAAGGAACACTTAGAATCCTTTTATCACAGATTATATATTCCTGAAATATGAAAATCTATACAATACAGACACGTTCTTCAGATCTATTATTTTCCGAATTTTGCAAGTATAGAGACCTCTTAAATATGACTCAATCTTTTTGACATGGAATTTTTTCAAAAATCTGTAAAATATGTTCATTGTTTGCCTACATATTAATGAAAAAGAAGCTCTTTATAAACCATGAAAACTATTACAAACTTTTCTTTAAAATTCACTTATTCACTTAAAAAAATCCATTGACTAGCCCTTAAGTAATAAGACCCACACTAGAGTTAAACAGTGAAGTGGATACAAATAATAATACAGAGTCCCTCCCCTCAAAGGACTCAGCCCATCAGAAGACAGCCATATAAACACATAATAAAGACATTATGTGAAAATATCAGGGAAGCTGGAGGCCTCTGAGCACCTGGGAAGACCTCATAAAGACATTACCCTCAAAGGGAGCAATAAGAGGGAAAGCAGGAGTTCATTAAATGGAGAAGAAAAAGAATAACATTTACGAAGGCAGTGGAGGAAGTATGGGGATTGTGAATAAGTGAGAAGGTCTTGAGGTGTAGATTGTGGTGACAGTGTGAGAAGCATGAACGTGACCATGTGCTGAGATTAGAAGGTAGACTCCAGTAAGGTAATGAAGGAAACACATTAAATGTCTTTCAGATGTATTTGGATCATCTCCCACAGCCAAAGAAGAGTCAAAGATTTTAAAAAACAGTGATAATGTTGGGGGTGGGGGGTGGGCAAGGCTTGGGAGAAGGATTCTGTAAGGTGCCCTCTAGGAGGCGAGGAGTGTTTAACTTACAGCATTTAGGTCATCTTGGCTGAATATCTGACTCACCTGAGGAGCTGTAAAAATATAATGTCCCGATTGCACACTTGCCCAATCAATTATGTTAGAATCTGTAGGGAGTGCGACTGAGGCACCAGTATTGTTTAAAGCTCCCTAGGTGATTCTAAGGTGCAGTCAAATTGGGAACCAATTAGATTGTTGGTTCTCCTGAGCTAACTGGCTGATCCATGAAGGTGATGAGAGGGAAGGAGACATCAAGTGCCACTTGTGGTTTTTTGCTAGAGGAACTGGGTAAATAGTTAAGCACTGGCATTGATAGGAAATATGAGAGGACAGCTGAATACCGTAAGTATGAGTATAAGCCCAATTTTTAACATTTTGAATTTAGAGAAACACATTTTACACTATTGTAAAGTTTTTTCCTGCACTTGCTTGTGAACTTTTGTTGGTTTGGGAGAATGAGAAAATCCCATAAGGACATAAGAAAAGGAAAGATAGAGAAGAGTTTAAATATTAAGATTTCCATCACATGGTCTCTGATTCTCCAGCCTCTGGAAACATATGCTTTTCCTCACGTTTTAGGCCAAGTTTTCTTTATTTAGTTCTTATTTAATAAATAATCACTTATTCATTCCATGACTAGGTTTGTGCTAGAGGTCCCTCAAAGAGGAGTAAGACCTAGTGTCAATTTCATTTAAGGCGCATCTTCCAGACTCTGACCACAAGTGTTCCTGGCCTTAACTTAGTTAGTGTCACTTAGGCTGGGCACGTCTTACCCACTTCACAGCCAGATGGTTTTTACAACAAAAGTCTAAGTAAGACAAAGGAGAGACCTATACTTAAGCTGTATCATTTCCTTGATGATGCTGAATGATTTCAGAGTATACTTAACTAACCAGGGCAGCTGAGGTAGAGTAAACATGTTGGTAGAGGGATTAGAGTGAGAGAAGGAGGTATCTGTCCCTCAGTAATTTCTACATGTATAGACAATAATCCTAACAAAATGTGGATTATCCTAATGCAGGAATCCATGATTTTTCCAAGCTATCTAAGATTTAAAAACAAACCAACCAACCCAACGTACTTGTTGCAAAGGAGTGGTACATTTCAGCTTGCAGTCTGGCTCCCCAAGCAAATGGTTAAAACCCACACTTAGTTGTTCACAGGAAGACCAGTGTTGACTAGTGACGAATAACATAAACTATGCCTGATTTTCTGCATTTTGTGTGTGTTTAAGCTATGCTCAGCCTTTTATTCCAGTGAGTATTAAATTAATACTCTACGCATTTTCTTTGTTCAAAAATAACATCTCTCTCGTTATCTCCAGTTTCAAATATTTCTAGATTCTTAAACTTATATGTATTAAACTGTTGTGTAACGATTAAAGCATTCAGAGTGCACAAAGATGCAATAGTGGTATTAACCAAAGTCACATCATAAACTTTCAAGTATCACAAAGATAAGCACTGATTAGTATACAGGAGAAATAGTGTAGCTGAGGTATTTAGCAGAAAGAAAATTTAGCAGAAAGTGTAAGTAGAAATGTTTAAAAAAGGAGAGTTAGTTGCTTAATATTGGTTAAAATATATTAAGGAATAGCTATCCTAGTTTAAAGCACTTATATTTAATAATAAATAGTTGAAGTCTAAAATCTTGAACAGATTCAACAAAATAAAGCATATTTTTCAAACTATGTGACAAGCCACAAGCAAATTCTACTGAGATTAATGGTATAACACAGTTGCATGTAATCATACAGGAATAGACATAACCTATAAGAGTTATTTTTTCTTATACTATTAGGGCATGTAGTACAAACCCACAATAGCTTGGTTATGACATGCTAGAAAGACTCAACTAAAGTTGAATGTAATACAGATATACTTGTTAATATTTTTGGATGTCCTGAAATGAAACAAAAATAAAAACAGAAAAGCAAAAAAGTAAATTATTAATTCATATAACCCAAAAGTAATAAACTAAAAAAATTAGCATTACTAGGAGTAGATAGTAAATTGCCTGTTGCAACATAAATGTGAACTAATATTTCAATATATCAATAATATTAAATTATAAAATATGCCAAAATGTCATTTTCAATAACAAAAATATAAACTACATGGGGATAACTCTAATGAAATATAAACTACATGTGATAACTCTAAACTACATGGGGATAACTACATATGTGATATACATGAAGATAATCTTAAAAAATACTAAAAATATTTAAAAGTGTGAATAATTTAAGACAAATATAATTTGGGGAGATGGAAAAGCTGCTTATTTTAAAGGTGTTGAGTATTTTCGTATTTATTTAGATGCTGAAAACCCCACTAAACATCACTGGTAGCTGTTTGAGCCTTACCAAATTATGCTAAAGTGTATCTAAAGTTTCATTCTGATCAATAAAACTGTGACAAATGGAAAATAATTTATAGCTTGCATACAGTAATTTAATACATGATAAAAGAAACATAAAAATAAAAAGTCATATTTATTCAAAAACTAGTAAAACAATGAATATGAAAGCATAATTTTAAACCCACATCATCAACCTAAATAAGACCTAAATAAAATAATAATAAAAAATAATAAAAGAAACCACCATAAAGTAAAATCTAATAGAACTGAATTACTTTTTACAACCTCAAAAATAGAGAAAATTCTAATCTTACAAGCTATGGATATAATCATAATTGCAAAAGAAAAGATGAACAGATGTCCACAAGTTTAAAACAACTATTTTTTCCCACTTTATTGAGATATAATTGACATACAACATGGTGTCAGTTTAAAGTATACAACTTGTTGATGTGATACACTTATATATTGCAAAAGGATTACCACTATAGTGATAGCTAACACCTCCATCACATCACATATCTACCGTCTCTCTTTTGGTAGTGAGAACATTTAAGATGTACTCTATTAGCAACTTTCAACTATGCAGTACACTGTTATTAACTATAATCCCCGTGCTATACATTAGATCCCTAGAACTTATTCATCTTAAAGCTGTAACTTTGAACTCTTTGACCAACATCTCCCCATTTCCTCCACTGTCCAACCCCTGATAACCACCATTCTAGTCTTTATTTCTTTATATTCCTAAAACATCTATGCTGACATAAATACTGACAATATTGAAATATCAACAATATTTATGTCCATATTGACAAAAATAAATGTATATATTTATTGATTATACATATATTTATTTAGTATTTATGTCAAACTACAAACGGAAAATATTTTCAGAGCATAATATAGATGAAGGACTGTTGTATACAGTCCTCATTTATATTTAGAAAACATATATTACTTAAAGGATAAATGGACTAAAAAACTGACCAAAATAAAAGTAGTATAATTATTCACTTAACAAATTTTTACTAAGCACATGCTACATAACAAGCACTGTTCTAAATCTGAAGAAATAGCAGCATGCAAGCAGACAAAACCTGCTGCCCTTATGCAGGAGGGATAGACACATAAGTGTGGCCTAATGTATTGGTAGTAATTGCTATGGAGAAAAATAATTCAGGGAGGGATGATAGGAAATGTGGAAGTGGGAAGGAGACTGTAGTTTATACCTTCCAATTAACAAATACATGGTTAGAGAATGACAAGGTGATCTAAAATTTCATCCTCACTTTTAACACAATAAATTTGAATTAAAATAATATAGAAATAAATCAGCATTTCTATCATCAATTAATCTACGATAAAGGAGGCAAGACTATACAATGAGGAAAAGAATCTCTTCAATAAAAGGTGCTGGGACGGGCTTCCCTGGTGGCGCAGTGGTTGAGAGTCCGCCTGCCGATGCAGGGGACACGGGTTCGTGCCCCGGTCCGGGAAGATCCCACATGCCGTGGAGCGGCTAGGCCTGTGAGCCATGGCCGCTCAGCCTGCGTGTCCAGAGCCTGTGCTCCGCAACGGGAGAGGCCACAACAGTGAGAGGCCCGAGTACCGCAAAAAAAAAAAAAAAAAGGGTGCTGGGAAAATAGGATGACTACATGCAAAAGAATGAAACTGGACCACTTTCCTGCATTAAAAAAAAAAAAAAAAAGAAAACTCAAAATGGATTAAAGACTAAAATATAAGACCTGAAACCATTAAGTTCCTCGAAGAAAACAGAGGCAGTATGCTCTGCTCTTTAACACCAGTTCTAGCAATATTTTTTTGGATCTGTCTCCTCAGACAAATGCAACACAAGCAAAAATAAACAAATGGGACTAAATCAAACGAAAAAGGTTTTGCACAGCAAAGGAAACCATCAGCAAAACAAAAAGGCAACCTACTGAATGGGAGTATTTGCAAATGATTTATCTGATAAGGGGTTGATATTTAAAATATATAAAGTACTCATACAACTCTATATCAAGAAAGCAAGCAATACAATTAAAAAATGGGCAGGGGACCTGAATAGACGTTTTTCCAAAGAAGACATACAAATGGCCAACAGGCACATGAAAAGATGCTTAACAACACTAACCATCAGGGAAATGCAAATCAAAATCACAATGAGATACCACCTCATATTTGTCAGAATGGCTATTATCGAAAAGACAAGAAATGAAAAGTGGTGATGAGAATGTGGAGAAAAGGGAAACTTCTTGCACTGTTGGTGGGAATGTAAACTGGTGCAGCCACTATGGCAAACAGTATGGAGGTTCCTCAAAAATTAAAAATAGGACTCTGTATGATCCAGCAATTCTACTCCTGGGATTTATCCAAAGAAAACAAAAACACTACTGAAAAAATATATGTGCACCCGTATGTTCACTGCAGCATTACTTACAATAACTAAGGTATAGAAGCAACCTGTTTCCTTTGACAGATGAATGGATAAAGATGTGGAAATCTGCATTCCATAAATACAGGCTATTTACACACAACTTTATGCCATCATTACATGCATATTTTTGTGATCATAAATTATGGTGTCGAGTTCTATAAAAATATTGAAAATATAAACAATACAATGTTAATTGAAGAATATCAGAGTATTATACTGTATATAAAAGGTTCTTAAATTGTCTTTTTTAAATACAAACATTTATGGATGAAACAAAACTATTTCATGAAAAAAATATAGAACTAATCTGATTTAAGTTGATAGTATTTTTACCCAGAATTACAAAATTTTATAGTGAATGAGACCATATAATGACCAACTTTAATCTCTCAACCAATAGAGAAAGCATTCTACATTATGCCTAGATAATTTAGTTAATGTCAGAGGATCACTCCCCACTAAGATACACTTTTGTATAGCTTTTACCTTCTCCAAGGATCACAGCTTATTTGGCTAAATTATGAGTTCCAGATTAGACAAGGTCTAATCTCATCTAATCTCATTTGGTCTTACAAAATAGTTTTCCACTTAGAAGATTTTTGATACTAGCAACTCTTTCCAGGTGTACCATGGGCCTTATACTGTCCCAGCCTCAACCCCTTGCTCACAGTGCCCATTGCATCTGAGTAAAATAGCCATCCCTTTTCCATCTCCTTGTTAAAGTCTTCCTCATATTTTAGGTCATGGCTTAAATTCCCCCTTATTCAATAGTAAAATTAACAATGAGTAATAATAAGCATAGTAATAACATCAGTAAAAACGTATCATAAAAGGAATGTAATTGAGGGATTACTAGTAAAAGTATTTTAACAATATTAATTCTGTAATAGTCCCTTACCACCCCAAACCACAGAGTACTTTTATTTGTCTTTTCCAAATTAGGAAACTAGGAGTTCAGGAACACCAAAAAACTTGCCACATCAACGATAAAATTAGCTGAGCTGGGATTTGTCCTTGCGCCTGAAAGAAGCCAAAACTAGGGTTTTGTGGGATTTTTCCCCCAGTTTTCCATATTACCATAGTCTTCTTAAGATCCCTCAGATGGAACAAACCTCTCCCTTTGCTGTTCCTCAACTATGTTTTGAACTTGCGTACAGCATTGAGTTTACAGACTACCTTATACCATAGATATCTATGCCTTTCGTTCGCATACTGCCAAGCCATGTCACACAACACACACACACACACACACACACACACACACACACACACACACACACACACATCTATCCACAGAGGAAAGTACTTGCTCAATAAATACCCACTTAACTGACATAAAGAGAATCCCAATTTAATCTATCACTAGTGAGCCATTGTTAACATTTCTCATTCCAGTGTTCAAGGTAACATGGGCATGAAATCCCCGGAATAATACCACCCAAACCAACCGCAATGACGCAGGGCTGTGAAGAATGTGGAGCAGTGAAAACAGATAATACTTTTAATACTTCTAAAGGAATAGAGTATATCAACCCTAGGCAGTGCTACGTTTTACTATTGTAGTTATTGGCATTATGGAATACAGTTTTAAATGGAGTTTTTTCAAGTCAAATATCTTAATAGAAATGGAGCTATAATTGTACAGTGTGGTAAATTTTCAGCATCTAATGACTCATGAAAGTTTGCCAAAAGAGGCAGACTGTGAAAGAAAAGGTTTACTTCTTTTCTTGATTCACTACAGAGTAAATCACAGACAAGCTAGTGTTGTTTTTGGCTAAGGACTTGAGACTAAGGCATACAAATGTACAAAAGAAACATATCTAACCAGTATATTCCCCTCCCTGGGCAACACTGAGCTTATCATGTGAGAATGTAAAAGATTTTCAAACAATTATGAAAGTATTTACTCCAGGAATATTTCCATGAAATCATTTCAAGTATGAAGAGAGAATTATACGCATTTAACGAGTTGACAGAAAGTAGGAAAACATGAATGAATGAGTTTTGTGTGAAGGATAAATGATAGATATTGAATTAACATGAAATTCAAATAGCCACGAAGACTCTTTTAATTGCTTAAATACTTATTCTTAGGGGAGATGCTAAATTCAATGGTGAAAGTAAATATTCTAGTCCATTTTTTAACATGACTCCCTTCTAAAGGCACTATACCTTAACTCAAGATAAGTCAATAAAATATCCAAGCACATTTGATATGGAATATTTGGGCAAATCCATAAAAAGAGGATAAAGATTCATATCCTCTGAGCTTTTGAAGACTATCTGTTTAAAGCTACGAAACACAGACTAGCTATGTATAATAAGAATTATCTTGGCAAACTATAAGCTAATCAATTTCCATGTAATATGATTAATGTGATATAAAATAATTAAGAATATTAAATTAGTTCAACACACACTTTTCTATTTTACAATCTAGCCCATTAACTCTGATTTCTCCCCCCTTAATTATTCTCCTTCACACAACTCTAATCATTTAACATCTGATCAATTGTAACTTCTAGTTACCTCCTGTCTCTTTTACAATTTTCTGTTATCATTGCCACTTACTCATTTCAAGCTATAACCTCTTTTTTTAAATGAGAATTAAAGTATGTTATTACAATCTTTTTTACTGAAGTATAGTTGATTTACAATATTATATTAATTTCAGGTATACAACATAGCGATTGGATATTTTTATAGGTTATAGTTCATTTAAAGTTATTACAAAATAATGGTTATATTTCCCCATACTGTAAAATATATGCTTTTTGCTTATTTATTTTATACATCGTAGTTTGTATCTCTCAATTCCCTACCCTTGTCTTGCCTCTTCCCCTTCCCTCTCCCCACTGGTAACCACCAGTTTGTTCTCTATAGCCTCTTAAATATTATACTTGCCTGTGATCTACTAGAACAACGGTAACCATTTTATTCTTCTGCTTAAAACTCTTCATCATTATTGGGTTGAAACACAGATGTCTTAGTGCCAATGTCCTCTATGATTTTACTCTTGTCTACTTCTTACTTCATCACTTTTGTCTCACTCACACTGAACTATTTTCATTTCCCCCAACTCCCCATGATATTTCACACCTCATGTCTGCTTTCATCACTGTCCTCCAGGCCTCCCTACATTGCTATTTCCATTCATCTTTCAAGGCTCAGCTCAAGTGTTACCTCCTCCTCTTCTAATTGATCTCTAGCCACTTTCTCATCATCTCCCCAAACTGTTAGGTTCTTCTCCTCACGTTTAAGTTAAGATTAGCCAGACCTGAAATTCAAAACCTGTTCCTTTTACTTATGAGTTATTTATGTTGAGCAAGTTAACCTCACTAAGCTTTAGTTATCACATCTGTATAAAATCATATCATGTGGTATCAACAGCACTGTTTTGATGAAAGAAAAGTGTATTTTCTGGAGAATATCATTTCTTTTTGTTCTGTGCTCCCTGTTCATACCTCTATGGTATTACTGATAAGAGTGCTTTGCCGTAATTTATTTTTTCTTGGTGTCTTCAAGTAGACTGAACTTCTTGAGAGAAGAAATAGAGTGTATTTCTCAAATATGTATCTCAATACCTAATCTAGGACTAGTAACAGCTGATACCTATTTCTAATGTAAGCATTTACTAAGGGCTAATATTATGCTCAGCATTTTATGGATTAGAAACATATATTCAACATATCCTCTGTCCTTACTTAGCAGATAAGAACATGTAAAGAAGATATGGGTAAACCATGACATGAGGAAGAAAGCTGTGAATACCATTAAATAAACATGGGCAAAGGCATGGGATTTCAGAAGACAACAAATACTCCCATCCTGAGAGAAATGGGGGAAAATAGAGGTGGAAGTAACCAAGTAGGAAATGAGGAAGATTCTAAGAAATTTGCAGCATTTGAGTCGACACTTGGAAAGGTACTTAGGATTTGAACATAGAGAGATACAAGAAGTAAAGATAGAAGCAATGTCAGATAGAGGGGGGGAAAATAAAAGCACAATGAGGAAATGCTGGGCATTTTTACTTGCTAGCAAATAGGTCCACTAAATGAGAGTTCATGATAGCAAAAGTGGTGAGTATCTTTCACCAGTAAACATGGATCCTAGATTGATAGTTCAATAGCTCAACCAGATTTGGATATGTTGAGTGCACAGCATATTCTCAGCCATAGCAGCTATAGGACAGGATTAATTTATCATAGTGGTACTGACATCTCCAAAGACATAAAACAGTGGCTGTTACAGCTATTGTTCATTATTAATTGAGGTGAATAAAATTTAAAAATTTTCAAGAAAATATTTCAGTACAGTTATCCTAAAATCCTTAGAGAGTAAAAGCACAGAAATCATCTTCAAAAGTAACAAGCTATTTTTTCCTTGCTGATATCATTTAAATATAACACTCATAGTGCCTTCTCATGTGAAGAGTAACAGAGCATGACCTCATCTGATGAATGGAAGAAGCAATTTTTCTACCACTAACTGGCATGAGAAAGAGCAAAACTCCTGGAGGAAATTAGCAAATCTTAAAGGTGTGGATGACATTCTATAGTAGTGCCTGTCCAAAAAAAAAAAGACACAAATTATGGCACTGAACTGTAAAGCCAAACAGCTGCAGACACTCTCTCCATGGCAAAATGTATTTTTCCAGAGATTAATTTCTAAACATGTCAATGTTTAAGTGTAAGTTTGCAGTATATTACAAGTTACACTAAGGAGTCAGTTGAACCTCTCCTCTGACTTAAACACACATAAACACACACACATAGAAAATTTCCACTGGACAACAAGAAAACAAATTCTTATGTTCGAAGAAGCAAGTGTATATTTAAAAAGTCTTTTCCATATTTACATTGTTTTAGTCACTGTATGTGTTTGTGGGTGAAGTTAAAAATGTCATTGATGGTAATCTGAATGCAGATGGTGAATGTAACCACAAAATAAAGGCAGATATGTACTCTTATTTTTGAAATGCCAGGGTAGGACAACCAAAATTATGCAACTAATTCTCATAACATGATCTAAAAACAATCCAACAAGTGGCAATTTAAGAATTAATCTTTATGGATAAATATATAAGCAAAAACATAGGAATGATAAAGCCTGAAATCAGGACTGATTTATCCACTAGGTATAACAGCCACAGTGCCAAGGCCCCAGGGGCTCAAAAAACTGTTTTAATTTTAATGTTTTTAAACCAGAAAAAAAATAATATAATAACATTTAATATATAACAAAGAATTCACCCTGGGTTATATTCATCTTACTACCAACACAGTTGGAAAATACAAGTTTTTATGAACTTTATTATGGAGAAAGTGGCCCAAAAAGACAAAAGAACCCATGAAAGTCAGAATGTAGTCCTCTGTGAATTTATAATAGAAGCTACTTCTAGTACTGAAAAGAGGAAAATGATATTAAAGAAGAGTATACAGAGAGAGCGCCTCAACTTTTTTTGTAATATTTACTTAAAATTATTAAGCAGATGGGGCATAATGAGATTTGATAAAACTCTTTGGGTACATACACGTTTGCTATGTTTTCTCCAGTTTTAAAAATAATTCACAATTAAAAGGTTAATAATTGATCCTTTTGATTGAATGAATTATCGTTAGATTTTTTTAAGGGTAAAATGGCCCTTTAAGATAAGCTGTTAGTTTGGTCTCCATAAATATTTTTCATCTCTCAAATGAACAAACTTTCTTTGGAAAGAAATGTTTCATCTCAAGAGACATGTGATTTTAATTTACAGAATTGTTCTTCTAACCAAAAAATGACACAGTGAACTTTTTTTGAAAATCATGTTGGTTACAGATTTTTTATAGGGTATTAATGTTCCCTAATAAAATTGGTATGGTGACAGAAGGTATGGGATATTTTTGCAAGATTTCCTTATTTTAAAATGTATTATTTTGTTCCAACTCCAGAACTTAATAAAAACAAACTTAGGAATGAAAAAGAGATGGAAAATGTAAAAGTTATTTAAAAATTAAAATCACTGGAAATAAGAATAAAAAATACATAAATCAACCTGACTGGTATAAGGCTTTCAGTTCAGTACTGGTTACAGAGCAGATATTTATTTTCCAATATATTGGCTTATTTGAATTAGAAAGTCTATTTTCCTTAGACTGTAAGCTCCATGAAGAGAAGCTTTTTTGTTTTGTTTTGCTCACTGATGTGCCTCCAGTAACTGCAGCAGTACCTGGCACGTAGTATGTTTTCAATTAATATATGTCAAACGAACAAATCAACTAGGGTTGAGCTTCATAAAGGCAGGGTTCAAGCCATGAAATTGTTGTTGATAGTAATAATTATTTCTGCTCATATTCCTTCTTGACTACTCTTCTGACAGATTAAAACAGGAGAATTATCTATATGTTTTTAATCAGTACAAAACACCTGCGAACTTGGTTGTATTAGGTGAGAAAATTTGAAGGACCTCAAAAGACAGAAATTGGGGATAGTCAGTGAAGAAACAGGAAGAGCAATCCACACAGGAAGAACAGAAGTGAGTGCATTCTTAGAGCTACTTCTCAGAAGACAGCTCACAATGCAAATGGTGATGAGAAAAGTGCAGTCCACAGATGATATTAAGATAGCAACAGCGATGCAGAGAAATGGCTGAATAATACAGGAGTTTTCAGAATTAGACATTCAAGTTAAAGAATAAGTATGTGCGACCTAAAGTTTATTCTAAGTATTAGTTGGGGTTTTTGTTTGTTTTGTTTTGTTGTATTTGAGATACATCAGATAGAAATAAAGATCAATCGTTTCTCAACATAGCAGAAGATAACTAGCAAGATGAATGATGCCTAAGTGTGTGTTTGGCAGCAAACAAGGAAGAGACTAGAAAAAAAAGAGAGAAGTGGTGGTGAACATCTGGGGTGGTTTCTCTTCTATGAAAAGGAAAAAGGTCATATCCCACCCAGTGAGAAGAAGTGACCCCCTCGAAAATGTAAGTGATCTTGCTTGACCTATGACGCGAGCATGAGGATGACCTCGGCTGTTTCACTGCAATGTGTGTTTCTTGTTAGAAAAAAGTGTGAGAGTTGTGCTCTGCCGTAAAAGAATGTGAGGGGTAGGAAGGTGCTGAAAAGCAAAAGAAAGAAGTGGAGCGTGGGGAACTTGATGCAAGCTATGGAAAAAATGGAATACTAAGTCAGCCCTGCCTTTTAAAAATGTTAGGTAGAAAAGATAAAAAGAAATATGCATATATGTACTTCCCTATACACAAATAGATATGCATATACACGCAGACACACACACAGCTTTTTTTTTGTTCTTTAATTGTGGGGATCAGTTCTTTTTCTATTAATGTCTTCTGCTTATCATTAAAATAATGATCTTTACTTGGAAGGGAACAAGGCCATGGGCATGTCTCTAATAGCTCAAAATATCTAATACTATTTTCTGTGGACACCTAGACTCCCAAGTCTAAAACATCAATTTAGGTTAGTTCAACTTTCGGTCCTTTTACAAAAAACAATACCAAGCCAACACCCTTATCCAAGGCTTCACAGTACCCTCAGAATTTTTTTATTCTATAAAATATGTGGGTTCTTTGTTCAAAGTAGCTGAAAAATCCCCATATTACAATATAAATTAATGAAAACTTAAATGACTTGACCTACATAAACTCCTAACATTTGTTTCATCTTTTAAAGTTTTTTTCAATCCTTTTCTCTCCTCTAGCCCTCTCTAGTCCCTCAATCCCCTTGAGGTCTTCTCCACAGAGCCTCATTATTTAAGTAAGAATGCACCCAGCAAACAGCTGTGGAAGGGAAGAACTGGACCGAGGCACATGGCCAAACCAGGACAGAAATATTGGGTACAATGTCAAATCTATTGGTATAAGGACAACCAAACAATTATGAGTTCTCAGTTATGTTAAACGGTGGTGATTCAGTGTTTGTCATTCAGTGTTTCATTATGGAAATATAGGGGAGATTTTACAGCTGAAGGATTGGGGGATTTTTCCGATTATTTCATAATAAAAATCTTACTTATTCAGTTATTAGTTATGAGTCAAAGATTCTGTTTATTTCAAAAGCCCATGACTGAACCTTTACTGGGCCATGACTTTTTTAATAGTCCAATGAACCCAAAGAAACAGAAACTCTCATTTTTTAGGATGCTGCCTGCAGGAACTGAGATGAAACTATTAATCAAGTTATTTAAACAGAACTGAGAAGTGAGATGTCTTCTGCCATCTGTCCTCCCATCCCCCAAAATATTCTCATGGAAATATGAGACACTGTTACTCTTTCACTTACACAAAGCACCAACACTTAATAAGAAAGTCGACTCTGGCCAATGATTTAGTTAAACCCTGGGAAGCACACTGGATAACAATTTCCTCTTGCTTTCCCTTTCCTCTGGGATTCCCTCCTGAAATCTGAAGGCAGAGTGAGCCAGCTGACATTCAGTAGTGTATAAGGAATTTAATATTAAAAGTAGGGCACTGTTTTGAAATATACACATTTTTACTAGACGCTAGTGTCCAGTGACATGTGGTTACACCTATCTTAAGTAATTATTCATCATCTCACCGTGGATGCTCTGCCACGTGTCTTTGCCCTTGCTTTTTCTACTCATACTCCTGCTCTCCACGAGAGGGCAGGCAGGGGCAAGGAGAAGGCAATTCTGTCGGGAAATCTGGTTAAAAAAAGAAAAAGTTTGATAGGACAGGAAGTAAACAATATTGTCTAAATCCAGATTTGAGGATTATCTGCAGATTTTTTTTATTCCTCCGTTTCCCCACCTCTCCCGGATATGGAGCAATAGGGATTGGCACTTACGGAAGTAAACTGAAGTGAAGGATTTTCTGTGTGTTTGGGTTCACTGGTGAAACCTGAATGATCAAAGTTCAACATGTTGCATCAATTTCTTTTCAACTGGCAGGATGGGTGACTGTGCCACTTTTTCAACCTTGTGATTTTATAGTTATTTCCTTTGACTCAAATACTTATAGTAAATAATTCTTAATAATAATTCCCAATTTTATTCTGAGGAAAATTGCTTCAAAACTACATTCCCACGTATATATAATCTGGATATATATGTGATTTAGAATTTGGAATGGTGATCTGGATTTTACCTTAGATATGCTAATTTACTTGTGTATCACAGTTATACATAACAACTTAATTTTTCCCCTGTGCTATTGTAAAATGGAAACTGTAGCTCAAGAGAAATCATATAGAAGATTCTATGAATGATACTTGGATTCCTCTACAAAAAGGTACTAAAAATGTATAATACCCAATTATGGGTAAAGTGGCATTATGGATACGTGGATGGGTTAGAAGAACAAGTGATTTTTTAAAGATATTTTTTTCACCTTAAAATTCTGGGTAATGAAAAATTTTAAGCAACAACAATCAAAAGTCTTCAAATATCTTATTTTTCTGGAAATTCATAATAAAATAATTTTGTGATAAGTAGAAGAAAAAAGTATAACTTTTGATAAAAGAAAGTTCTTAAAAGTAATTAGAAGGCTACTTGAATGCATCCCCTAATATTGTTTTAATTAACCTACTTCTATTACTCACTTTACATTTTCTTTTACATCATATTATACTCACCTTAACTGGAACAAAAACTTGTGATATGCACTGACATTGACTTCATTAAAATACGAAGTTTTGACAGGGAAGAATTTTCTTATTCTATACTAATAAATGGAAGGGTTTCGAATTTCAATGGCTGAAAGGAAGTCAGATTTTAGTTATATGAATCCAGGGTAACTTCATTCATGGATCAAAAAAGACCTCTTGGGGCTTACAAAACCTTTATTATTTTCAAGCTACAAGAAATAGTTTGGTAGAGAGCTGGATAATGGAAAACATATTCTTCTCCAATCAATCCACTTTGGGGTGCTTTCCAGCTGTGAGACAGTCTCTCAAACTTAAAAGTTCTCCAAAGTTCTCCTTGGCCTGGAGCCCAAATTTACTTATAAAAAATATGACTATGTAAAAAAAAGCACTACAAAATACAGCAATTTTTGTTACCTTGCTAAAAACTTAAAATGATTTATGACACTGTTAAGGATTGTTAATGCTTCGAATGGTTAGATTTTAATGTTTAGAATTAGCACAGTTTAAATTTTCACCTACTATTTTAGATTGTATTAATTCTTGTAGGCTGAACAGTATGTCCCCAAACTAAGATTTCTACTTTATTATGCTAAGTACACCGCACTGGAAGAAGGCTACTGGAAATACATAAGTCATACATCTGAGGTGTAAAATATTATTAAGATAAGTTATAATCACCATAACAAAGATAATGAACTCTTTCTCTATATAAAGTAGTTTACCATTTCTAAATGCATAAGTTACAATTATGAGAAATAAACGTCATTAAAGCACGTAAGATTTGGGGGAGTTTTGATGTTAAAAAGTAATGTAAGTGGGCTTCCCTGGTGGTGCAGGGGTTAAGAATCCACCTGCCAATGCAGGGGACACGGGTTTGAGCCCTGGTCTGGGAAGGTTCCACATGCCACGGAGCTACTGAGTCTATACCCTAGAGCCCGAGAGCCACAACTACTGAGCCCACGAGCCACAGCTATTGAAGCCCACGCACCTAGAGCCTGTGCTCCGCAACAAGAGAAGCCACTGCAATGAGAAGCCCGCACACCGCAAGGAAGAGTAGCTCCTGCTCATTGCAACTAGAGAAAGCCCATGCGCAGCAATGAAGACCCAACGCAGCCCAAAATAAATAAATAAAATAAATTTATTTTTAAAAATCAATATAAGTATCTACATTTAAACTTATTAAACATGAAACAATGATAAAGTGACTCCAGAAGGAAAAATATAATAATTTTAAATTTGTAATTACACAATTATTTCATTCATTGCTAATAAGACAAATCTACGAGTAATGACGATGAGATACATATATTACACTATCTAAACTGTCTAGTCTAGTCCCCTAACTCTAATAGTCTTGTGAAGGATAAAGACATTATTTATATTCCATCACGATGGATTGTTTTGGGATACTAAAATGTGGGAATTCTTGTTTGACATGACTTGTCTTCAAGCCAAACCCATTTATTTGGAAAAAACTGAATCACCCATTTTTTCACATGGGAAAAAACTAAAACAGGCATACACTTACTTACAGGTATAATTGAAAATAATCTAAAAGTGATAGTGACAGTACCTGATATAGGACCTTTTTCTTAGATGGGCAAATCAATTTAAAATCTAACATAATATGACTCTTTAATTTACTTGTTTTTTTAAAAGCTAATGTGGATGTTTTAAAATAAATCACTAACTTATACAAGACTTTTTTTTTCTCTTATGACACCTACGGGAAGTAGACATTATAATTACCTAATCATGTAATTGCGTCAAAGTGAGCAACAATAAAAAATTTCCCTAGGTGATTGCTTCTGTGCTGATGGCTGCAATTACCACCTTCAAACTGCACCCAAATCTATACCTCCAGGCCTGACCGATTTTCCTGAGTTTCAGACTTGCAACTGAGATTCAGGTATCTTACATGTACCTCAGTATAAACAGGCCAACAAATAAACTCAGTATCTTTCCTTTCAAATCTTTGCCTTTCCCATGTTTCTATCTCAATAACAGTATGAACTCACCAATTCTGAAATTCAACAGACTATGCAAGACTCCACAGGTATCCTCCACCTCTGACCAGTTAGTAAACACATCAGATAGAGTCTCTCTTAAATCTCTCTAGTCAATCCCATTTGTTCCCAATGCCTAATGCTTTAGTCTATTTCCAGCCCTGCTTTCTAAATACCCAGAATTTCCCCGCAAGGCCTCAGGCCTCACTGCTTTCCTCCAGCTCTCCATACATCACCCACAAGCTGCCAGAAGAATCTTCCAAAGAGCAAATCCATTCATGTCACTTCTCTTATTAAATTTTGGTTCTTCTCATAACGACAGAGTGGGATAAATTCTCCTTATCCTGTATGTACGTCCCTAACTCATCATATCCCATTCACTCCCTACACAGGTACCCGCCACTCCAAAACATGTGTTACTCCCTGAATATAGAAAAGTTGTCATAACTTTGCACATGATTTTCTTCCTACTTAAAAATGGGTCCTCTTTTCCTTATCCTGCTCAATTTACTCTCATTCTTCTTCTGTAGGCCTTTAACCAAGTTTACATCATTTGAGAAGCCCTTTCTGAGCTACTAGTCAAGATTGGATATCCCTTCTACTATACTCCTGCAGCATCCTCTACCTATATCCTAGAGGTTTTCACTTTGCACAATAACTGTTTCCTCATTTGCATGTATCAATTTACTGTAAGCGTCTTAAGGACAAAGTTGATATCCTTAAATTCATTTTCAACAGAGCTTTCAAACTTATAACTCAGATAAAATCACAAAAATACTTCTCTACTAAGCAAAGCCCTTTGAGATTCCTGTATCTGTTGATAATCATATTATTACATTGCATATAATGAGAATATAACAACTAACATTATTACATGCTTTACAGTTTACAGAGGATTTCAAATAACTCTTCGAAGCAGGCAATGTTTTCTACATTTTGTGGATAATGAAACAAAGTTTCACAATATTTAAGTAATTTATCCAAAGTCCTTCAGTCAGTGTGTGGTAAAATTAATATTTAATCCAATTTTAGTTTGATTTCAAAATCACTGACTCGTAGTTGGTCACACAGAGAGATTTGGCTTAAATTCACAACTTAAAAGCTTAACATTTCTTAATATTAAGCAGCTTTACTATGCATTCCATTGTCCCAAATACTGGGCTGGAGTCACAGGCTGAAACAGCGACATCAAGAAATAGTCCATCAGCAGCATTCCCTTCAAGCAGTTATTTATCAACTACTCAGTATAGAAGAGTCATGGTCTATTCTAGAAAGACAAGCCCTGCTAAAAGTCCTTTGGGGGAACACGTTAATTGCAACTGCAGGCACGCATTATGAAGAATCATCATTTTCCTCTCTGAGCTGTTTTACAGACCAGCAAGATGAGTAGGGCCAACATTTTTTCCATAGGAGGACATCTCCAAATTTTTGAGTAGGTACCAGTAAAAGATGATCAGCCGAGGGGAAATACTTTATACTTTCTTAACATGTCTCAGTAATAGTGACGATCTTCAACTATATCAAAAGAGTTATAAAATAAACTTTATGGGTTAGAGGTAACTAAGGCAATTTTGAAGACCATTGCCCTAGCCACAATGATTTGTACCTTTTTCCAGCTCCTCCCTGGAACATAAGATCTCTCATCTAGCCAATGTAACTCAGGTGCTGTTTTTATTGAATTTTATTTTAAAAAACATATTTAGAATGTTAGAGGAGGGTCCTTATTTATTACTATATTTATATATATTATAATAATATTATGTGAGCATATATATGTTTGTGTAGGTTTGGGAGTGTGTAGCCTCTCTAAAATACAATGTTAGAGAGAGAAAAACTTTAGTTATTATATTTATTCTTTATCATTTGAGAGAGAACACGAAGAAGGCCAAGAAGGACTTGCCTAAGGTCCCTCAATAAATGATCATCATTCTACTTAATAAACAGCATTCCCCATATTTAATAAACATTGTCACCCACTGCAAAGTATACTTGACTCCAGGATCAGTAGAAGTGAGGTCTAATTCTCCCAATCCCATTTTTGCAGGTTTCCAAATTAATGCTAAATTTATTTACATTCCTTCAACTTCATATAAATTTTATGACAAAACATATATATCATATGCTGTCTGGAAGGAAATTTTTGCTCATCATGATTTGTCATAGGATCCTATCCCCAAGGTCCTCACACGGTCCGTGCCAGTCCTTTTAGGATTAGCAGCTGCTATGAGCAGACACATAGCAGGAAGGCTGAGTAACTTGGCACACTTTAAATAGATCGAGTTTGGTTTTAATTTAAAGAATAATTTGAATCAGTAATGTTATTTAAACAAATGTAAAACCTCTCACAAAAACGCATATGCAGTAAATGATCAAAGCTGTGGTTATTTAGGTTTTTATTTGCTAAAAAAGTCAAGATAATATTTTTAGCAAAAATTTCCATTCTATCCTTAGCTATAACTTGGGAGGAAGGGACCCAGTTAAAATTTCAGTTTCTATCACTTTGCCAGAAATAAGCATATTTGGTAACCATTTGAAATAGTTTGTCTTTTAGCTTCAAATCAATAGGGATTTAAGGTAGAGAGCATCAATCACTAATATAACAAATTGGATCAGACAAAAATGCCCTTATTTTCCTCAGCATCACGTTATTTCACTATTATAATGTTTTAAGTAATTAATGTAAAATAACCAGGACTATAGAGACAGTACTACCGTTATTTTTAATATTTATACTCTTCATAAAAAAAAATTGGGAGCTTCTATTCCTGTTAAGATAAAGTATATTATTTTCCTATTGCTGCTGTTATAAATTACCACAAATCTAGTGGTTTAAAATAACACAGATTAATTATTTTACAGTTCTGGAGGTCAGAGGTCTGAACTGGGTCTTACTGTTCTAAAATCAAGTATGTTGGCAGGGCTGCCTTCCTCTCTGGAGGCTCTGAGGGAGAATCCGTTTCCTTGCTTTTTCCAGCTTCTAGAGGCTGCCCACATTCTTTGGCTCAAGGCCCTCTTCCATCTTCAAAGCCAGTAATAACCAGTTGAGTGCTTCTCACATCACCTCACTCAGACTCTCCTGCCTCCTTTCACTTTTTAAAGCCCTTGTGATTACACTGGGCCCACCCAGACAATTCAGGACAATCTCCCCATCTCAATGTCAGATGATAAACAACATTAATTCCAACTGCAACCTCCAATTCTCCTTGCCATACCGTTTAACATAGCATATTCATAGGTTCTGGAAATTAGGATACGGACATATATAGGGAGCCATTATTCTGCCTACCACACAGAGTTAAACAACCCTGCTACTAAAAACAAAAATGCTGGAGATTACATATATATATATATATATATATTTTTTTTTTTTTTTAAAGTACTGAAGAGCTAATGAAAGAATTACAGAACCAAAAATTCAAGGGAAAATGGGAACTCAGGAGTGTGAGAACTAATTTGGGGCTGAGGATATCTGTGCTCTATCAAACATTACTTATTTTTTGACGTCCTCATCTCGATGAAGGGGAAATAAATGAAAATCTAAGAACATGCAAGATGAGAAATCTAACAGAAACCCCCCTCCACATTAATCTGGAATCTCAAGTGATCCCACCTACCTTTCTAACATCAGGGTACCAGAAAGAAATTTGCTTAGGCCCTGAGAGTAGGTGGGAGAAAAGGGTCCCCAAGAAGTTGCAATCACAAGCCAACACTTGCTCAGATGTGCAGCAAAGTCCATATATCTTAAGGGGACCAAATAACTTGTCTGATTGAATCTTCAACTGTCTAGCCAAAGCAGACACAAATTCTCTCTGGAGGAAACCACTAATTTTAGGCCTTAATGAATCACTATATATAATTTTTTTAAAGGCAGTGGCCAATATATAATGAAAAGCAATCAAGTTCACAAGAAAACAAAGCATCCTGAGTGAAAATAAACACAAATAATAGAAAGTTAAAACAGGTCTGTTGAAATTACCAGACGTATATTCTAAAAAAACCTCCTTTTGCCTTTTGCCATATTGAAAAAAATAGAAGATATGTTTGAAAATATTTGTAGGAAATAAACTATAAAGTAATACATTTTAAGAAAACAGTACTCCTGGTAATAAAAAACAGAATAACCAGAATCTTTAAGCTCAATAGTTGGGTTTAACATCAGATTATAATATCAGATTAGATACACATGAAGAAATGGTTTGTAAACTGTTAAGTACATTTTATCTAAATGCAGTAGTGGGAGAAAAAAATGGATATATTTTTTTTTTTAAAAAGAGAGAGAGAGAGAGAAATTAAAAGACATGGAAGATAGGGTGAGAAGGTCTAACATACATTTAATCAGAGTTCCAAAAGGAAAGGAAGAGAGAGTTGGGGAGCGGCAGTATTTAAGAAATGAAAGGTTGGAGATTTTCCAGGACTGATATAAAACACAATTTCGTAGCTTCACAAAGTCAGATGAATGCCAAGCACAATAAATAAAAAGAAAGTCAAGCCTAGATATATCATATTAAAACTATAAAACACAATACAGAAAGGAAATGCTTAAAGTTTCTAGGGCAGGGGAAGAATAAAAGGCAGGTTGCTTCCAAATAATTGACAGTTGGGATGAGAGCTGACCTCTCAAGAATAGTCATGGAAGTCCTAAGACAATCAAATACATCTTTAGCATGCTGAAAGAAAACAGCTGCCGACCTAGGATTCTACACCTGGGGGAAAGGCACGGGGAGATCGTTCAAGAATGGAGTTGTTGGGATTTCCTGGTGTAGTCTAGTGGTTAAGACTTCACCTTCCAGTGCAGGGGGTGTGGGTTCGATCTCTGGTCGGGGAGTTATGATTCCACATGCCTCAGGGCCAAAAAATCAAAACATAAAACAGAAGCAATATTGTAACAAATTCAATAAAGACTTCAAAAAAATGGCCCGCATCAAAAAAAAAATCTTAAAAAAAGAGAAAGAATGGAGTTGTGAAATAAAAATATTTTCAGACAAACAAAAACTTGGAAAGTCCACTGCCAGCCAACAGCCCCTGAAGGAAATTCTTCTGAACTTCAGAAGAAAAGTGACTGAGACAATGTCAGAGATGCAGAAAAAATACAGAAAAAGAGATGGTTAACATGTGGGAATGTCTATATGAACACTCAGTATGTAACGAAAAACTATGATCAATGTCTTAAGGGGCTAAAAATGAAAACAAGTTTTAGGTGAACAGAGAAAGCCCTTTTATGATTTGTCCTTTTTCATGGCAATAAAGGCATGTTTCTCACTGATCCCCTGTAATAGTAGTTTTAATAAAAATAAATCCTCCCTCATTGACTTTCTATTAACTACATTCCAAACATACTGCTAAACAATTTACAGTTACTACCCTCAGTCCTATGAGGTAACTACTATTAAACACATTTACAAATGAGGAAACAAAACAGGGAGTTTACATAACATTTAAATATTCTAAAACTAGTAAGCAGTTGGGCCCAGATTTATCTTACTTTTGTCAGCATAATTTTCAAAAAACCCACATCCTAACAGCTAGGCTTCCTGAAAAGATTGGGGAAATTTTACTAACAGATATGCCTGTATTTTAGAGAGTGAAAGGATTTAAGGTTCTGATAAACACAAAATTTAGTTCAATAAAGCAACTGCTTCATGAACTCAAACACAAAGAAGAGAGATAAGGAAAAGCAATAGTGTCATAGTAATATAGTGATATAATTCACAGACAGACATTTATTTTGTTCAGTAACTTAGGAAAATAGGCCAAAAAACCCGGTGAAATATGTATGTTTAAAGTTTGTAAATGTTTATTTTATATATCTAAATATAAAATTAAAAATGAAAACACCTACATTGTACTATAAATCAAATTTTATCCTTCAAAAATTTAATGAAACTTTTCTTGTATCCATATTAATCTGAGGGCTTTTTTCTCCAGTTCATTGGAACATAATCTAATCATTTTTTCTTGATTTATTCTTAAAATATTATTTATGACATATCAAAAAACAGTATACAAATATTTATAAAGTGTACTGCAGTAGGTTGGGTAATGACCCCCCAAAGATGTCCATGCCCTAATCTCTGGGATTGTGAGTACATTGTCTTACAAGGCAAAAGGGATTGTGCAGACATAATTAAGTTTATAAACCTTAAGATAGGAAGATCATCCTGAATTATGCAGATGGACCCAATCTAATCACCTGAGTCCTTGAAAGCAGTGAAATTTCTCTGGCTAGAGGCAAAAGAGGAGAAAAAATATGTAGCAGAAGAGGAAATCAGAGATTTCAAACCTGAGAAGGATTTAATATGTCACTACACTACTAGCTCTGAGATGCAGAGGTCTTAATGTAGGGATTGAGGGAGGGCTTTTGGCAATTAAGAGCAGCCCCTAGCTGATAGACAGCAAAAAAAAAATGGGAATGTCAGTCCTACAACCACTAGGCTCTGGGTTTTATCAACAACCTAAATGAACTTGGAGTAAATTTTTCCTAAAGCCTCCTGATAAGAACCCAGCAGACTGACACCTTGATTTTGCCCTTTGAAACTTAGAGCAGAGCAAAGAGCTGAACCAACCCAGACTTCTGACATGCAGAGCTGTGAAATCATAAATCTTTGTTGTTTTAAGCCATTAAATCTGTGGTCATTTGCTACTGCAACAATAGATACATACATGCAGCAAAACATTTAAAGTAAAATTGAAGTGCAGGTGAAGAGAAAAGCAAAACATCTGCGGATATTTGCTGCATATTTGACTCTCGGCTATTTAGCAACCAACACAAATAGAAAAACAAAACCAGTTACAAAATTAACAGACGTCAATACATAAGACAGATACAAATGAGTTTGTCAAGATTACATAACTATACCTGTTAACTTCCTAAAGAGGACCATGATGAAGAATGCCAACTATATCCATAGAGTAAATAGATTTTAAAGGACCATCACACCATTTTTCATAATTTTCTTAATTATAGGTCAACTTCACAATAATTTAGCAGTTTAATAAATGTCGAAAAACAAGACCTAACATCTGAAATTTCAGTTATCTAGAGAAACAATTTCTAAATGATGCTCCAAGAAGCATTAATTTTGAGAGATATTATTAGAAACAATATTGTTGATTGGAACACCACACACCAGTTATCAATGCCAGGGGAGTACTCCAATTCCATGGAGGATAGCAAAGATCATCACAATGCCAGCCACCAGGAAGAGAGGTCCAAACACTTCTGCCCACTGCATCTTTGTATAGGACTCGCCAAGGAAAACACAGCACAGTCAAGCACTGGGTGGAAAAATGCGTTAAACAAGGAAGAGAAGAGTCAGAGCAAGGTCAGCACCAATAGTGTGCATCAGTTCCTACATGGCTAGTGGGTCCTCTTGGTAGTGGAAACAGGGCAATTAGCTTAGCACCCCTCTCTTTACGCAGTAGAAGGACCCCTTCTCCTCCTCCATGTAGTCTGAAATACAGAAGCCTGTGGGACAGTGACACACATACTACAGCAGAACAAAGGAGTGCTCACTGAGTCTGAAACAGAGAAAGATGTTCCCACTCAAGGTGATAAACCCTGCATAGTCTGTGTAGGCACTTTGCCTTTAGGTAAAGAAATGTTCCAGGCCAAAGATCTATTCTTTTGTGGTTGCACAGGTGTCTAAAGACTGCCCATGACACTGCTATCTTTCCTAACAAATATGCAAAAAAATTTTTTCATTAGATCACTAGGCAAAGGGGATATCAATAAAGTAAACATATGTTTTGCTGTACGATACTGAAGTCCTTAATAGGTTATATATTTACTCTTTAACTTTGTAAGCAGTATAGTTTTTTGCAAGAAATCCAAGAAAAAAAGTTTCAAAGTAGATTCCTGTGTAACTTAATAAATCAGTCCACTTTACAGGTTTATTGACTGTATGTCACTTAAATTATTATTTTTAAAATTTTAGGCAGTATGTAGATAGCATAATTCACTGTCTGCCAGTGGCATTCCAGTTTCACAGTAGTAAAACCAAATTGTCTTCACATAAAGAGAATGTTTAGCTTTTTGCTTTCTATAACTGGCAAGATGGACATAGGAAAAAAGAAATACATCAAGTATATCCACATGTGGCATTGTTATTAAACCATAAGTACTTTAGAAAAGACTTTCAATTTACAACTCTGCTTTTCTCCCAACCAGTCAAGTGAATCTTCCTTGTGACTGACTCTCAAAATAGTAACTTTGACTTTCATTTTAGTAAATTCTGTCATTATTTAGCACAAATCACAGAAATATTCCACTATATTGCAGATCAATATTAACTTAATCTTTGTTATTTTTAAGATTACTTTTGACTGGAACTGTATATCTAACATATATAAGGTATAAATGTATAACCCTGAAAAGTAGTCAATTCCATAATCCCAGGACACTGTGAAAGCTTATTTAACCAACTGCAACATGACCATTGGCAGACGTCTACATGAAACCAGAAGCTTGTATTTAGTGTTGGGACATAAAATAAATGCAGACTAGAATAAATCAGTATGAGTAATCCAGTTTTCTTTATTAAATCAGCAGTGGGAAAAGGCAAAAGGTTCAAATTCCACTCAAGTTATTGGGTTCAAAATCATTTTGTAATAAGAGAAATTTCCTAACCTATTTGTTGGTCTAAGCTTCCTTACCATTTTAAAAACCTGTTAAATCCTCTTAAAGATGAACTTGATTGGAGTGAACGTGAACACATTATTATTAAAACCACTAATAGTAAAGTAAAATATCCCAGAAGACTTTCATTCATTTATTAATTTCCAAACACAGTCGGAAGGTATTTGATACAAGTGTCTGGTATAGCAGCGGTGCCCAACCTTTTTGGCAGCAGGGGCCAGTTTTGTGGAAAACAATTTTTCCACAGTGGGAGGTGGGGGGGTTGATGGTTCAGGCAGTAATGCGAGTGGTGGGGAGCAATGGGGAGTGGCAAGTGAAGCTTTGCTCGCTCGCCCACTGCTCATCTCCTGCTGTGCGGCCCGGTACTGGTCTGCGGCCTGGGGGTTGGGTACCCCGTGGTACAGCAAGCAGGAGAAGAAAATTTGCCACTCAGTAAAGCAATGGTAGTATTCAATGAATAGCAGCATTTATTAATTTCCACGGGAAGGGATTCAGAAAGGTTTCCTTTTATTTATTTTTTGATTTTTTGAATTTTATTTTTTTATACAGCAGGTTCTTATTAGTTATCTATTTTACACATATTGGTGTATACATGTCGATCCCAATCTCCCAATTCATCACACCACCACCACCACCAACCCCCCCCCCCCCCCGCTGCTTTCCTCCCTTGGTGTCCATACGTTTGTTCTCTACATCTGTGTCTCTATTTCTACCCTGCAAACCGGTTCATCTGTACCATTTTTCTAGGTTCCACATATATGCGTTAATATACGATATTTGTTTCTCTCCTTCTGACTTCGCTCTGTATTCTTTGTTATACACAAATAAAAAAGATTAAAAAGTCTCAGAACTGTCCATCATGTGAGTTTTATTCTAACACAAGGCAATCAAGTTCAGGTTTCTGCTGATAAAGATAAGAGCCTTGGATATATACTGTATCTCTCAAAATGATATTATTTTAAAATGTATCCATTTAAAGATAAAAATACCTTGCTGGTCTTGAATTCCTAAACCATATTTTCGGACAGGTGGATATGTTTGCAGATGAGTTCACAGAAATTAAATATTATCAAATTAAGAAAAATATGGAAGATCTAATACTATTTTTCTTCCAAGCTTAAAAGAAATTTCTCTTATATGTCTTGTCAGATTTTAGGATTGATTTGGTAAGCATCATCCGTGGAGTCCATTCACGAAGAAATTTAATTCCAATTTAATCATGGTATGATTTAATTTAAAATGTTTTAAAACATATGGACTAGAATTATGTCCTACATTGTCTCAAAACCCTTTTTCTTTTCTTGCCATTACCCAGCTTCTTAAAGAAGCTGGTAAATATGCTTTTTTACCTAACTAGTAATTCAGAAAACCCTAAAATTAGTCTTGAAGTTGTTCACATTAAATTCTCTAATGCTTTCCTAATTACCAAATTCAGTTACCCTTTGCTCAGTACTCATCCTATTTGGTCATTCTTACAGTGCTACTCATTAGCTCTTCTTGAAACTCTTTCTCCCTTTGACTTCCATGATCCTACTTTATTCCTACTTCCACCACTGATTATTGCCAAAATCTCTCAGTGGGGCTTTTCCTTCACCCTCTTTTTCCTCTATCAGCCTGTCCTGACCTAAATTCCTCCTACTCATTTCTATTCTACACAAAGTTGATTGTTGATGCCTTCCTATGGAACTTCCTCTTTGACGAATGGCAATCTTGGTAATCACTCCTCCAGTGAAGAAACTAAAAAAGTGCGACAAAATCATTTTAAAATATTTTTGGGGAAATTAAAGAATGCTTGTGTGGCATTATCAGAGCAAGCAATGGGAGAGGATGGAAATCCAGAGAAGTGAGTCCAACATTCAGGATTCTCTTGCTCTCACTGAATTTACCAACTGGGAGAGGATGGAGGAAGAAAATCAAAGTCTAGGGTCTCCCAAAGGAGTGACCCTGGTGAATCAACTCTGAACTTGAACTGAAGACCAAAGGGATGCATCCTAGGACTGACGGGATAAACCAAGTAAACCATGCTTTGCATGCTGTGAAGCTTGGCTTTGAAACATGTATGTAGAAAATATCATGCCTCAAGGTTGAGTTAAGGTTACCTGGATTGTTAGAGACTATGCCAATGGTAATTTAAGATCCTCTTTGGTGGATTTTCCTAGGACTCATTGATCTCTATAAATTAAACTTTAAATTTAATATCTATCGCACATTTAAAAAACACCAGAAACATAGGAGAGAAGACTCCATGAATGAGAAGCAAGAGAAATGAAAGACAACAGAATAGAATCTTAAGTACTAAAAGATATTGGTATTATTTGACATAGGTTATACATACACATCTTTAATATTTTTAAGGAGGTATATGCCAAGCTTCAGTTTTGTCAATGGAAAATGGTAAAGTTACATAAAAGATATGAAAAAAAACTGGCTAGATATAGAAACAAAAAATACAACAATTCAGTGGTTTTTGCTTTGGAGCAAATTAGACATACACGAAGTAAAAACAGATGAAGTCGAGTGTAAGCCTAAAAAGTCAATCCACAGTAAAATTCAGGAGGTAGAGGACAGGAGTGAAGGTGGGAGGATGAAACAGAAGGGAGTGTAAAAGGACACAATAATGAAGTTTTAAAATACGTTTAATTAGAGTTTTAGGATGAGATGGCAGAGAGACTGCATCAGAAGCAGTATTTAAAGGGATTAAAGGCAAAAATTTCCCAAACTGATTAAAGACATCAATTCATAACTTTAAGAAACCCAGAGAATCCTAAGCAAATAAATAAAAAGAATCTAAAACCAGATGTATTTTAGTGAAACTGCAGAACACCAAAGACAAAATCTTCAAAGTAGCCAGAGAAGCTGTAACATAGTCACCTCTGTAGGTGAAAATTCTAATACCTTGATTCTTTTCCCAAGCCTTCTCATACTAGTTCTACAATTGAATAGAAATTTTGCCTTTAAATATTCTAAGTGAGTTATAGTTAAGTTTGTATAAAGAGAAAAAAAAGGACATTAAATCACTCAACTCTCCATTTACACATTAAAATGTTCACATTGCATTTTCATAATATGAAAATAATAAAAAGGAACATTAAATATAAACTTAGAGAGGATTTATTTCCTTAATGGCTAGATTTCCAAAGTAGCTCAACATTCTTGTTTCCCCTGTCTTTACTGGGAAATGAACTGACAGCCATTATTAAATGAGATGATAGATGTCACAGAGTGCTACATAAGTCCTATTAAATGCATGGATATAAATGAGCTTGAAAAAACAATCTCCAAATTAGAAAAACAGAAAAAGCACAAGCTTTCCCTTTCTGATCAGAGAAATCAAATTAAGAAAATGACTGTGTTTAACATAATTGTCAAATATATGTTACATTTGGGTTATATAGCAAGTTTTTTTAGTCTTTAAAAACACAAAGTTTAAATGTGGTATGACTTTTTTAACGTGAAGCTAAATGTTATGGAAATTGTCTTAAATAACTCTGCTAAGAAACTAAGTCCACTCACCCCATTTCATTCAAGCCCCTATTCTGGCAGAGAGAGATGGAGACACCTCCAGAGATGATTCTTTGTACAATTTACAATTCTTGTATGAAATTCAAAAGCTCTGAAATCCACCTGTTATGTCTGTGTGTACGTGCATGTTTCTTAATTTATTCTGCCATAGAACTTAACTGGAATTGACAGAAGGCTGTTAATATTCTTCATTTAGACAAAAATTTGCCCCCCAATGTTTTTTTTTTTTTGGCTGGCAAATTTGCTACAAAAAGTATTGATTGATGGACTAAGGGTGCTGCAACAGACCCCCTAGGGGTGTTGCATAATACATGCTACATGTACCTTTTAAAAGCTCTAAAATATACCGGATTCTAAACACAACTGGCACTAAAGGTTTCCAAGTGGGATACATTCTTACACGAAGCAATGGCAAGGATCTGTTGGTGGCAAATGCTTATATATACATCATCACCTCCAAATAAGAACAGGTATGTCCAACATTAACTAAGAATGGAGCTCTTGAGGGTTTTCTTGGGTCAGGGGGCAGAGGCAAAAGACGACTGCATGATATAAAGAAAGGACGCATCTCTACAGTTTGCATTTGTAGATAAGACAATTTGCTGAAAATTTTGCATTTAACAGTGCAAGATATAAAAATTTTAAAAGACATATATCACTGCTACATTTAGAAGACATCTATTCAACAAAAATAAACTTTAAACTTTAATAGTAAAAAGAAAGACAAATGAGACCTGAGATTTTGCTTCAATACTTTTTTTTCTGTGACTTGAATTTAAGGAGATTCTGAAAATATGGGTAGATTGGTTATTACTCTCCATAGGCTAGTAAGCTGGCTATTTTTTTCTGCTTTAACCTGCATACCAGACCCTCTCTTCAGAGCCGAAAATCTTGGGCTATGACAATGGAAAATTAGGTGTTTATTCTTTTTCCTACTGGGTTTTCTAGAGTAATAAAGTTATTGAAAATGGAAATAAACTAAGCAAAATAGGTTAGGCTTAAAAAAAAAAAATTCTAGGCAGAAGAGCTCAGACTTCCCAAAAGGCAAGAAAATCCCCACGTACCTGGGTAGGGCAAAAGAAAAAACAGAGACAAAAGAATAGGGATGGGACCAGCACCTCTGGGAGGGAGCTGTGAAGGAGGAAAGGTTTCCACACACTAGGAAGCCCCATCACTGGTGGAGACTGCGGGTGTCAGGGGGAAGCTTCGGAGCTACAGAGGAGAGCACAGCAACAGGGGTGCAAAGGGCAAAGCGGAAAGGTTCCCGCACAGAGGACTGGTGCTGACCAGCACTCACCAGCCTGAGAGGCTTGTCTGCTCACCTGCCAGGGCAGGTGGGGGCTGGGAGCTGAGGCTCGGGCTTCAGAGGTCGGATCCCAGGGAGAGGACTGGGGTTGGCTGCATGAACACGGCCTGAAGGGGGCTAGTGTACCATGGCTAGCCGGGAGGGAGTCCGGGAAAAAGTCTGGACCTGCCTAAGAGGCAAGGGACCATTGTTTCAGGGTGCACGAGGAGAGGAGATTCCTTCCCTGTCTGCCCAAAGAAGGCAGAGCACCGCCTAAACGACCTCCAGAGATGGGTGCGAGCCGCGGCTATCAGCTTGGACCCCAGAGACGGGCATGAAACGCTAAGCTGCTGCTGCAGCCACCAAGAAGCCTGTGTGCGAGCACAGGTCACTATCCACACCCCCCAGGAACCTGTGCAGCACGCCACTGCCAGGGTCCCGGCATCCAGGGACAACTTCCCCGGGAGAACACACGGTGCACCTCAGGCTATTGTAAAGTCACGCTGGCCTCTGCTGCCGCAGGCTCACCCTGCATTCCGTACCCCTCCCTCCCCCTGACCTGAAGGAGCCAGAGGCCCCTAATCAGCCGCTGCTTTAAACCTGTCCTGTGCGGGCAGGGAACAGATGCCTGAGGGCGACCTACAAAGAGAGGCGGAGCCAAAACCAAAGCTGAACCCCAGGAGCTGTGGGAACAAAGAACAGAAAGGGAAATTTCTCCATGCAGCCTCAGTAGCAGCAGATTAAATCCCCACAAGCAACTTGATGTACCCTTCATGTGTGGAATACCTGAAGAGACAACGAAGTGTCCCAAAATTGAGGCGGTGGGCTTTAGGAGCAAATGTACACTTGCGGTTTCCTGTCTATGACTGATTTGTTTCTGATATTTATGTTTCTCTTAGTTTAGTTTTTAGCACTTGTTATCACTGGTGGATTTGTTTATTGGTTTGGTTGCTCTCTCTTTTTTAAAATTATTTTTTATGTTAATAATTTTTCTTAATTTTTTTATTACTTTTTAATTTTTATTAATTAATTAATTAATTTAGTTATCTCTTCTTTTTGTTCTGAGCCATGTGGCGGACAGGGTCTTGGTGCTCTGGCCTGACGTCAGGACTGAGACTCTGAGGTGGGAGAGCCGAGTTCAGGACATTGGACCAATTGGTGACAGCTCTCCCAGAGATCTCTGTCTCAACGCCAAGACCCAGCTCCACCCAATGGCCAGCAAGCTCCAGTGCTGGACGCCCCATGCCAAACAAACAGTAAGACAGGAACACAATCCCACCCATTAACAAAGAGACTGCCTAAAATCATAATAAGGTCATAGACACCCCAATACACACCACAGGATGTGGTCCTGCCCACCGGAGAGAAAAGATCCAGCCCCACCAACCAGAACACAGGCACCAGTCCCCTCCACCAGGAAGCCTACACAAGCCACTGAACCAACCTCACCCACTGGGGGCAGACACCAAAAACAATGGGAACTACAAACCTGCAGTCTGCGAAAAGGAGACCCCAAACACAATAAGTTAAACAAAATGAGAAGACAGAGAAATATGCAGCAGATGAACGAGCAAGGTAAAAACCCACCAAACCAAACATATGAAGAGGAAATAGTCTACCTGAAAAAGAATTCAGAGTAATGATAGTAATGATGACCAAAATCTTGGAAATAGAATGGAGAAAATACAAGAAATGCTTAACAAGCGCCTAGAAGAAATAAAGGGCAAACAAACAATGATGAACAACACAATAAATGAAACTAAAAATTCTCTAGAAGGAATCAATAGCAGAACAATGAGGCAGAAGAACAGATAAGTGACCTGGAAGATAAAATAGTGGAAATAACTACCACAGAGCAGAATAAAGAAAAAAGAATGAAAAGAATTGAGGACAGTCTCAGAGACCTCAGGACAACATTAAACGCACCAACATTCGAATTATAGGGGTCCCACAAAAAGAAGAGAAAATCAAAAGGGACAGAAAATATTTGAAGAGATTATAGTTGAAAACTTCCATAACATGGGAAAGGAAATAGTCAAGTCCAGGAAGCACAGAGAGTCCCATACAGGATAAATCCAAGGAGAACACACCAAAACACATATTAATCAAAGTTTCAAAAATTAAATACAAAGAAAAAATATTAAAAGTAGCAAGAGAAAAGCAACAAATAGCATACAAGGGAATCTCCATAAGGTTAACAGCTGAAATTTCAGCAGGAATTCTGCAAGCCAGAAAGGAATGACAGAACGTATTTAAAGTGACAAAAGGGAAAAACCTACAACCAAGATTACTCTACCCAGCAAGGATCTCATTCAGATTCGATGGAGAAATAAAAACCTTAACAGACAAGCAAAAGCTAAGAGAATTCAACAGCACCAAACCAGCTTTACAACAAATGTTAAAGTACTTCTCTAGGCAGGAAACACAAGGGAAGGAAAAGACCTACAAAAACAGACCCAAAACAATTAAGAAAATGGTAATATGAACATACATATTGATAATTACCTTAAATGTGAATGGATTAAATGCTCCAACCAAAAGTCATAGACGGGCTGAATGGATAAAAAACAAGACCCATATATATGCTGTCTACAAGAGACCCACTTCAGACCTAGGGACACATACAGACTGAAAGTGAGGGGATAGAAAAGATATTCCATGCAAATGGAAATCAAAACAAAGCTGGAGTAGCAATTCTCGTATCAGACTTTAAAATAAAGGCTATTGTAAGAGACAAAGAAGGACACTACATAATGATCAAGGGATCAATCCAAGAAGAAGATATAACAATTGTAAATATTTATGCACCCAACATAGGAGCACCTCAATACATAAGGCAAATGCTAACAGCCATAAAAGGGGAAATCAACAGTAACACAATAATAGTAGGGGAATTTAACACCCACTTTCACCAATGGACAGATCATCCAAAATGAAAATAAGTAAACACAAGCTTTAAATGATACATTAAACAAGATGGACTTAATTGATATTTATAGGACATTCCATCCAAAAACAACAGAGTACACTTTCTTCTCAAGTGCTCATGGAACATTCTCTAGGCTAGATCATAACTTGGGTCACTAATCAAGCCTTGGTAAATTTAAGATAATTAGAATCATATCAAGTATCTTTTCTGACCACAATGCTATGAGAGTACACATCAGTTACAGGAAAAATTCTGTAAAAAATACAAACTCATGGAGGCTAAACAATAAACTACTAAATAACCAAGAGATCACTGAAAAAATCAGAGGAAACCAAAAAATACCTAGAAACAAATGACAATGAAAACACAACGACCCAAAACCTATGGGATACAACAAAAGCAGTTCTAAGAGGATAGCTTATAGCAATACAATCCTACCTCAAGAAACAAGAAACATCTAAAATAAACAACCTAACCTTACACCTAAAGCAATTACAGAAAGAACAAAAACTCCCAAAGTTAGCAGAAAGAGAGAAATCATAAAGATCAGATCAAAAATAAATGAAAAAGAAATGAAGGAAACATTAGCAAAGATCAATAAAACTAAAAGCTGGTTCTTTGAGAAGAAAAACAAAATTGATAAACCATTAGCCAGACTCATCAAGAAAAAAAGGGACAAGACTCAAATCAATAGAATTAGAAATGAAAAAGGAGAAGTAACAACTGACACTGCAGAAATACAAAGGGTCATGAGAGATTACTACAAGCAACTATATGCCAATAAAATGGACAACCTGGAAGAAATGGACAAATTCTTAGAAAAGCACAACCTTCTGAGACTGAACCAGGAAGAAACAGAAAATATAAGCAGACCAATCACAAGCACTGAAATTGAGACTGTGATTAAAAATCTTGCAACAAACCCATGACAAGGTGACTTCCTGCCCAAGACAAGTTAGCTTCACAGGCGAATTCTATCAAACATTTGGGGAAGAGCTAACACCTATCCTTCTCAAACTCTTCCAAAATATAGCAGAGGGAGGAACACTTCCAAACTCATTCTACAAGGCCACTGTCACCCTGATACCAAAACCATACAAAGATATCACAAAAAAAGAAAACTACAGACCAGTATCACCGATGAACATAGATGCAAAAATCCTCAACAGAATACTAGCAAACAAAATCCAAGAGCACATTAAAAGGATCATACACCATGATCAAGTAGGGTTTATCCCAGGAATGCAAGGATCCTTCAATTTACACAAATCAATCAATGTGATACACCATATTAACAAATTGAAGAATAAAAATCATATGATAATCTCAATAGATGCAGAAAAAGCTTTTGACAAAATTCAACATGCATTTATGATAAAAACTCTCCAGAAGGTAGATATAGAGGTAATCTACCTCAAAGAAATAAAGGCCATATGTGACAAACCCACAGCCAACATCATTCTCAATGGTGAAAAACTGAAACCATTTCCACTGAGATCAGGAAGAAGACAAGGTTGTCCACTGTCACCACTATTATTCAACATAATTTTGGAAGTTTTAGCCACAGCAATCAGAGAAGAAAAAGAAAAAAAGGAATCCAAATTGGAAAAGAAGAAGTAAAGCTGTCACTGTTTGCAGATGACATTATATTATATATAGAGAATCCTAAGGATGCTACCAGAAAACTACTAGAGCTAATCAATGGATTTGGTAAAGTAGCAGGATACAAAATTAATGCACAGAAATCTCTTGCATTCCTATACACTAACAATGAAAAATCTGAAAGAGAAATTAAGGAAACACTCCCATTTACCACTGCAACAAAAAGAATAAAATACCTAAGAATAAATCTACCTAAGGAGAGAAAAGAACTGTATGCAGAAAACTATAAGACACTGAAGAAAGAAATTAAAGATGGTACAAACAGATGGAGAGGGAATAGACAGTCTACCTGAAAAAGAATTCAGAGTAATGATAGTAATGATGACCAAAATCTTGGAAATAGAATGGAGGAAACCTAAATGTTGTGCAAAAGCTTTTAAGTTTCATTAGGTCCCATTTGTTTATTTTTGTTTTTATTTCCATTTCTCTAGGAGGTGGGTCAAAAGGATCTTGCTGTGATTGATGTCATAGAGTGTTCTGTCTACGTTTTCCTCTAAGAGTTTTATAGTGTCTGGCCATACATTTAGGTCTCTAATCCATTTTGAGTTTATTTTTATGTTTGGTGTTAGGGAGTGATCTAATTTCATACTTTTACATGTAGCTGTCCAGTTGTCCCAGCACCACTTATTGAAGAGGCTGTCTTTTCTCCACTCTATATTCTTGCCTCCTTTATCAAAGATAAAGTGACCATATGTGCGTGGGTTTATCTCTGGGCTTTCTATTCTGTTCCATTGATCTATATTCCTGTTTTTGTGCCAGTACCATACTGTCTTGATAACTGTAGCTTTGTGGTATACTCTGAAGTCAGGGAGCCTGATTCCTCCAGCTCCATTTTTCGTTCTCAAGATTGCTTTGGCTATTCGGAGTCTTTTGTGTTTCCATACAGATTGTGAAATTTTTTGTTCTAGTTCTACGAAAACTGCCAGTGGTAGTTTGATAGGGATTTCATTGAATCTGTAGATTGCGTTTGGTAGTAGATTCATTTTCACAATGTTGATTCTTCCAATCCAAAGCTTTTGCACCGCAAAGGAAACCATAAACAAGACCAAAAGACAACCCTCAGAATGGGAGAAAATATTTGCAAACAAAGCAACTGACAAAGGATTAATCTCCAAAATATATAAGCAGCTCATGGAGCTCAATATCATAAAAACAAACAACCCAATCCAAAAATGGGCAAAAGATCTAAATAGACGTTTGTCCAAAGCAGATATACAGTTGCCAACAAACACATGAAATGATGCTCAACATCACTAATCATTAGAGAAATGCAAATCAAACCTACAAGGTATCACCTCACATCGGTCAGAATGGCCATCATCAAGAAATCTACAAACAATATACGTTGGAGACGGTGTTGAGAAAAGGGAACTCTCTTGCACTGTTGGTGAGAATGTAAATTGATATAGCCACAATGGAGAACAGTATGTAGGTCGTTAAAAAACTAAAAATAGAACTATCATATGACTCAGCAATCCCACCACTGGGCACAGACCCTGAGGAAACCATAATTCAAAGAGTCATGTACCACAATGTTCATTGTAGCACCATTTACAATAGTCAGGATATGGAAGCAACCTAAGTGTCCATCAACTTAGGTTGGATAAAGAAGATGTGGCACATATATACTATGGAATATTACTCAGCCATAAAAAGAAATGAAATTGAGCTATTTGTAGTGAGGTGGATGGACCTAGAGTCTGTCATACAGAGTGAAGTAAGTCAGAAAGAGAAAAACAAATACCGTATGCTAACACACATATATGGAATCTAAAAAAAAAAAAAGAGGTTCTGATGAACGTATGAGCAGGACGGGAATAAAGACGCAGATGTAGAGAATGGACTTGAGGATATGGGGAGGGGGAAGGGTAAGCTGGCAGAAAGTGAGAGAGTGGCATGGACATATATACACTACCAAATGTAAAACAGATAGCTAGTGGGAAGCACCTGCATAGCACAGGGAGATCAGCTCGGTGCTTTGCAACCACCTAGAGGGGTGGTATAGGGAGGGTGGGAGGGCGATGCAAGAAGGAGGGGATATGGGGATGTATGTATACATATAGCTGAATCACTTTGTTATACAGCAGAAACTAACACAACATTGAAAAGAAACTATACTCCAATAAAGATGTTAAAAAATTTTTAATTACTACAGGAAACTTTATTTCCTCGTTGAATAGAAATATATGTTTAATAAGAAAAATGCAATAACACATCATTAGCAAATGTCAATTGAAAAATCAAATACACTTTATGAATCTTAATGAAAAATTGTCAGAAGTATGTCATACCAAATGGGATAGGAATGGGCCAGTAAGAGGTGAAGAGAGTAAAAGCACAAGTTATCAGGACTGGTAAATTCTGATTTAAATATACTATATTAACTTTTTTCTGTGTAAAGAAAATAGTAAGCCATATACACATAACTATGAAGATCAACCTGTATAACCTAAAAAACAATTAAAGAATAGAAATTAGGCATACCTAATGCTTAAATAAAAACCTCATACTTCAAGAATAGTACAATCTTTGGAGTAATAAGAATTCTTTTAAACTTCCAATATAAAAAGATGATAAGCAAATATATTGATAAAGAAAAATCTTGGTTTTCATAGTATAGTTAAGAGCAGAACAAATTTATTAAATAATCTGCACCGATACAGGCAATTTACCTTAAGAATGTGTTCCAATAGTCAGAAACGAATTAATTGACTGTTCAAGTTTTTGTATATATATTTGTATTATTTTGTTTTTTAATTCTTTGATATGAAAGAATTAGAGGAAGGCATACTGGGAAAATAATAACCATCATGGGAGAAATCCCATTACCTTCCTTTTAAGGGGGTAAGAGAAAAACTGAGAGGAAAAATACAGTGTGTACAATACGAATATTTAATATGGAGATGGTAGGAGGGATGCTGTCAAATTATACTGATTTTTCCAGTTTTATTTAAAAACATTTGTTGTTCTTCATGGTTTCTTTATTTAAACAATTGATATATCTCTGATTCCATGCTACAGCAACCTACTGAAATATTGAGGTAGGATACTGAAATACTCCCAATCTTTTATAATAGATATATAGAGTTGGTCTTACGCAGAGATGCTCAGATTTTATATCCAAACCAAAATGCATGTTAAATTTGCAATGACACTTTTATTGGGAAGGTTTTAGAAGTGAATAAATTGTATCTATTTTATCTAATATTTTCAGATATACGTAATTATAAATATTAACAAGTATATGTTTAGTATTTATATGTAAAATTTAATACATAATTTAATTTAATCTCAGATTAAAATTTACTATAAAAAGCTGGTAAGATAACTGTTTTTTTAAACTAACTTCCCTCACAAAATTCACATCCAAACTGATCTGATAAAGAGTAAAACACCCTACACACACACACACACACACACACACACACACACACACAATCATATGTATGTACACACAGGTAAATGACAATACCTTAATTCATCAGGACTTTAAAATATATTTAAGGAAAAAACTGTTGAAACAGGAGAAAATAACAACTCAAGACACTGAAAGAAATACCATGTAAGAAGTAAAATGCTTAAATTGAAAATATAGTATTGTACTTTACCACTTCGTATCTCACTTTTAGCTAGTCAACTTAGATTTTTCACCCAGTTCTAACTTTCTTTAATTATATCATTGTTTCATTAATTTATTATTATTTTTTGTTCATAAGCTTTATAATTTTTTGAACCATGAGACAATTTATGGCATCTTAGCTTGATTGTGCAATTTGTGTTTGTCCTCTTGAATGACAAAAAAAAATGAAGAAACCAAAAGAACAAAAACTTACAAAAATGGATATTCACTGTAATTACTGTGTAGGTTAAATTTTATAAAGCAGAAGAAATAAAATAGTCTCATTAGAAGTGGTACAAAACTAATATGGTGGAAACAAGTTTTTAACCTTGGATATTACTGTTTCTTAGAAAGAATATAAAACTTAATTCATAGTGTCCTCAAGATGCAAACTCTATTAAATATATTTTTTTAAGGCTCTGGGAAAATGGTAAAAACTTACAGTTACCTTCTGCCACTAGATGGAGCCTGGGCATCTATACGGCAAAATTCTCACCAAGTTTACATTTGGCCATATTTCATTACTTAGAAACTGACATAGAGCAGTTTAATATGAATGGAGGGAAGGGGAAATAGGCGATTTTTAGCCTGTAGTATCCTGGCAAAATGTAAATTAATTCAAAGTTGACATTACTTTGTCTCTTTAAAGTCTCCTTTCCTGAATATAGATTCTCCAACACAAAACCCACAGACCTCTTTACTTGTATACCTGCCTCTCAATGTTCTATCTGTTGTGCAAAGACTTCTCCAGAGCTTTCAATAATGCTTTAAAGATTATTCTACCTCCATTTTTCTTATTTTTTTCTGAACCGACTGATCATATGAAACATTCATTCTTGATCTTGATCATATAGTATCTGTTACATGTGGTTATAATGATTTCACTTAAAGAAGTGGCCTTCTCTCTTGTGAGGAGATGACAAAACTCTAGGATCACCACTTTGGAATGGACATCAACTTCAAAAATGCAAATGGCCTACTTGAGACAAACAGATACCATCCATTTGTTGTGGGTTGCATCTTTAGGCCTCTGGGAAGTAGGGTAATCATAGGAGAAGGGTTTCTGTGTGCAACAGGTATGGCGAAAAAGAAAAAAACAGAGATTTGCTGCATCCTGCCTTCAGTAATTCAACTTGTCAGACTGCCAGGTATTATCTTGGAAAAGATTTAAAAACTGTAGTCCCAGCACTAACATAGGAAAGATTTTGTGAAATGCTGGAAAGTTTACAACGTTCCAGAGAATAGAATTTTGGCTTTTGTGGATTTAATGTAAATTATTTCAATTTTTTTTGATCAATCCTGAAAGTTCACAATGTTTAGTATTTGTAATTATGCTGAGGCAAAGCATAATTGAGAAATTTGTAGTGTTATGAAGCCCTTGTACAGGAATGAACCTCTTAGCTTAAGAGTAGGTCTAGTTAACTGCCTAGAATACACATAGCAACTCAGCTCTGTTCTCAACTTACTATGTATGGAAGAAATGTTTTCTGACTTCTCTGTTGAAGTCACCTTCTCTGTTGAACACCTATATTTCTGTTGAAGACCACCTATATTTTCTGTTTTATATTTGCAATTAGGAGAAAGAACACTAAAAATGAAAAATCCTTGAGGCTAGAGATCAGAGAAGAAGGAGGAACCAGTGTTTGAGGAGACAAAACACCTTGGGATAGGGAGACTGTATCAGCTACCAAAAAGACTACTTGAACCTGAATTCCAGAAAGAAAAGGAGCAAGTGTACGGATGACCAGACTTAGCCTAATGCATCTTCCTGGAGCCTCACTTGCTCACATGCAAAGATCATTTGTTCAGCACCAACAGTGTGTCAGCCACTGAGTTAAGGAGGCTGCATATCCTTTATTGCAACTCAGTTATGAAACTTAGGAGTTTAATGCAAAAGAAAAGGGTAGAAAAGAGACAACTATAGCACAATGATATAGGAAATATAAATTACAACGCGCTACTACAGGAAGGTTATCTACCTTTGGGGTGTATATAGTTTGGAAGTAGGAGCAAGAGAGTAGAGACCTCCATGAGACAATGGTAAGCTGATTTCTTAAGCTATTAAAAATTCGGGCAAATTTTAAAAAGAGGATTGTCACTGAAGAACAAGGGAAGGAGCTATTTCCCACATGAGTAGCCTGTACTCAGGCTAGAGTAACTCTGAAAAATGCATTCCTTCAAAGAGGAAGATACCAGGATAACTGAAAGAAAAATCTGGCGTTGGAGAAGCTAATCAAAAAGGATCTTATACTAAGCCTGATGCCCAGAAGCAGTCACTGAGGGTTTTACACAGGCGAAGGAAACTCATATGCTTTTACTTCAAAATAGTCAATCAATATTCCTTTTAAAGCTAAGTTTTCAAGTGTTTTTTTTAAAATTTAATTAATTAATTAATTTATTGGCTGTGTTGGGTCTTCGTCGCGGTGCACCAGCTTCTCATTGTGGTGGCTTCTCTTGTTGGAGAGCATGGGCTCTAGGCGCGTGGGCTTCAGTAGTTGTGGCTCACCGACTCAGTAGTTGTAGCTCACGGGCTCTAGAGCGCAGGCTCAGTAGTTGTGGTGCACAGGTTTAGTTGCTCTGTGGCATGTAGGATCTTCCCAGACCAGGATCTTCCCAGAACCCATGTCCCCTGCATAGGCAGGTGGATTCTTAACCACTGCACCACCTCAAGTGATTTTTGAAAGGTTAAGTCATATCACATTACTCTTCTGCTCAAAAATTTCCAATATTTTCCCATGTATCCCTAATACTAGCCAATAAGTCTTGATGAACTCTGTTCCCATGTTACTTCTTCGACGCATCTTCTACTCCTCTCTCCTTCCATCCATCCTTTCCAGTCCCATTGGTCTTATAGCTCTTCCTTGAACACACCAATCATCCTCTCATAGCAGGGTTTAGAATTATCCTTTCTCTCTGCCTGGACTCCTGTTTCCTAAAATAACTGTATGGTTTGCACCTGTACCTTTTTCAGGTGTTTGCTGAGAGTTTACTGGAACACACACATCTCTTGCAGTCCTTCCCTCCCCAGTTCCCTCTTCACTTCCCTTGTTTTGTTATTCCTCACATCTGACTTATCACTATGTAACACATGGTGTATTTTGTTAAACTATTTCTACAGTCTTTCTTTCTTTACTAAAATGTTAGCCCCCTGAGGGCTTTGGTTTTTGTTTGTATTGTTTCTGACATACCTCTAGAAACTAAGAAAATTCCTGGCACACAGTTATGCCCACTAAGCATTTTTTTCAATGACTTAAATCACGGCTAATAAAAACAAGTTATTAAAAATTTCAGAAATATAAGAAGAGAGGTCATGAGGATCTCCAGTTAAAGTTTGATAGGGCAGAGGGAGAAAACCTCCACAACTAATTGGAAGTTCCTAAAAAGCGTGACAAGACATTGACTATAATCAAGAAGCCTGGGGCCAGGTAAACAATGAGTACTTGCCTGAAGGAAAAACATTTGTTTCTGAAATGAAAATGACAGAAGAACGATTCAAATATATCTTTACTTTCAGAGTGGAATAACCTAGCAACTAGCAGGTACCATTTTTATATAGTCACTACAGTTGTCACTTACTGTTATCTGTATTAGAAATGTTCTCTTCATTAACTTCATTATCCTATTTAATCCTCTCAAAACCAATGTCCCTGACTCTCCATTTTACAGAAAGGGAAACAGAGTGATCATGGGACAGGAAGTGGTAGCTTCAGATTCAAACTCTCCTGTGGGAGTTTGGATGCTATTTGCTGGAGGAGCATAAGGGAGATTCACTTCCATGAATGTCTTTTCTTGTTGAGTTTGGTAGACAGTGAAGATGCAGCTCGCGAAAGTTAGTGGAGTATTAACTCTGTACGTAATGTCAGAGACTGAAAATAAAACGAGACATGTATCTTGTGCTCGAGTAGCTTATGGACTGGTGGAGGGGGAAATGTCACTAACATATGGAATTGCATGGCATCATTTATTTTTGATACACTAAATTTAACGACAAGACATTATACAACAATTTCTTAACTTTTTGAGACTATTAATGTTTAAACATCATATTCTTTTTATTGTAATCACCAATGATAAGCTGGATTTCACAGTATTATCCATCTGCCAACCTACTTACAAATAGTCGAAGAAAATAGAATCCTAGGCTCACAGCCTAATTGTGCTTCACTTTAAAACCGTTGATAATAGTTAACTTTATCTTTGGGGGAGGAGAAAAAAATAGGAGCAATTGTCCCGGCTCCAGAAAGGGGCTTTTGGTAAGGTTGAAATTCAACCCTAACTATAATCCTCACCTAGTCCCTCCTCCTCTGCTAATTTCAATACCCAGAAAGGAACTGATGACTTACTAATACAATATGTATGTATGGAAAAAGAATATTTTGATAATCATTTATGTTGTAATTTCTAGACCTGAGTTGCAAGAAAGTTCTGAGCTTTTCTGATACTAAGCACTCCCTTTATTTCAAATTTGAACTATTTGAATTTCTATAGTAGCTTTAGCTTCTGTTTGTGCTTACTGGCTGCACATATTTTTTTCTGGGAGAAACACATGCGTACATAATCTGCTCATAGTGACAATGTATTTTCATTGTTAATAGTATGAATTTTAAAGCCAAACATTCTGTGTGCAGGTATGGGCTTGCTAATTATGTGACCTTGAGCAATACACTTAACCTTCCTTTAAGCCTCACCATCCTTACCTCCTAAATGGAAGTGTATGAATCAACCTGCAAAATGATCCCAGTGATCTATCCCTCTGGTAGTCATCCTGTTATATAAAAGATCCTCCCACAAATGAATCAGGATTGGCCCTGTGTGACCCACAGAATACGGTGAAGTGATATTGTGTGACTTCCAAATTAGTCATAAAAGGCATTAACAGCTTCTCCCCTCACCTCTTAGATTGTTCACTCTGGGCAACCCAGAAGCCATGTTTTAAAGACATTTAAGCAAGCAAGAAGACAGGTTGATACAGAGGAACTGAAGTTACCAAGTCCATGACCGGTTTCATCTTTCAAGCCTTGGAAGTAAGACCTCCAGTCCTAGTCAAGCCTTTAGATGACTTCAACTCCAGCCAACATATGACTGCCACTGCAGCAGAGATAGACTCCCAGCTAAGTAATGACTGCCCAGCTAAGCCTTCCCTGAATTCCTGACCCAAAGGAGCTATGAGAATATAAATGATTGCTACTGTTAAGCCACTAAGATTTAGCATATCTTGTTATGTAGCCAAAATAACTATAACATGAGTAACATATCTTATGGAATTGTTATGGGGATAAAATGAAGAAATGTAAACCAAGAGGTTAGTATAGTGACTAGCACACAGTATGTGCTTAAAAAGATTGCGAAAGGTGCTATTAAAATTGTATGTTGGGGCAGGGGGGAGAGGTGGGGCTGGTGCTTAAACACAGCAAAAAACACAGAGAGACCTCTCTCAGGACAGGCTCTGCTACCATATAGATTTTTGCAACTTATAGCCAAGACTAAGTGTTCGCTAAAACATAGCTGTCTCTTGTTAGGCTTGGTCGTATTTTTCAGCCTCATGTTTAATCAAGAATGGCCATCTGACTAAGTCCTGACAATGAAACGGGAGGAGAGGTTATATGTGCTGCTTCCACCATGGCCTAAAGCCCTCTAGTGGACAATCTTCTCCTCCCCTTCTACTCTTCCTTCAGAAGAGAGGGAGGAGAAACCATAAGATGGAAGGAGCCTGGGGTCCTAAAAGACACAGAAGACTGCACTAAACAAAAAAATGATGTCAGTCTTTTTGTGAGCAAAAAATGTTGATTAATATACACCTTCACTGGACACTGGCATCTTCCTCCCTGTCAGGACTCCTCTCTTTGTTACTGAGAGTTTACTCTGTGCCTGCTTCTGGTTTATCATAGGAACGCAGCAAACATGAGGAACTGAATGGATTTCAACTGTCAAAAGCACCCCTGAGACCAAAATCTCTCTTATCAGGAACTCTCACAAAAATTTTAAAAGACCACATCTTCAGGCACTGGATTCCGTGTACATCACTTACATTTTTCTTTAATATATTCTCTCCTTATATCCTCTTTCCGATATTTTACCTCATTTTCCCTTGCCTACCTCGCCTCCAGCTTCTGGCCCATCCTAACCTGATATCCTGATTTTTCCGCTTATTAGTTATATGACCTTGGGCAAGTCAAAATACGAAACAAGGCCATTCTGTAAAATTCCAAGAATAGTTAATATGAAATGAGATAAACTAAATGAAGCCAGGGGCCCAAGAGAGTGCCTGGTACTTAGTTGGGGCTTAATAAATAACTACTATTATTCAAAATAAAATGATTTACCCAAATAATTTATATTTATATTCATTACCAAAATAAAAATACATTTTACATTTTTGTTACATAATGATATTTAAAACTATATTTCACCTCTCGATCCTCTGGCAGATATTACAGAATAATACCAATGTCTCACATTGTGGTATAAATTACATGATGCTTTCTGGGCATATGAGTGTTAAATTGATCAGTTTCCCTTTTTTAATCCTTGGAATCTCTCTGGCAATAGAAATTCTTGATGCATACTAGAAGGAAAAGCTTATAGTCCAAACATACAACCAGAAAATTGAGTTCAATTCTATTTTACCATAATATCTCGTACTAATGTGATGACACAGCTGAAAAAATTGAACAAGCTTGCTGATATTTATTTCAGAGCCCCACTTTGTAGCCTGAAATGGATACTCATCTCAGCAGGTGTCAAGACGCAACAACAATCCACTTTCAAAGTTAAATGCAAATTACACACTGAAATTCTATAGAGAAAACAACTCTATTCCTTTCCCCCAAAAAAGACTTCTCATTCTCTAACAAGAGTGCACTTAGCTGATATAGTAAATGAACTGCGGAAAAAAATCCCTCTGGCTTAAAGAAACATCAAAGTCCATTTCATAAATGAGAAATAAAATGTAACTTCCTTTCAATAAAACAAACACGTTGATGATGATGCTTTACCACATTAACAAGGGATTTAGAGTCCATATACTCTCTTTGAACTTGGTAATAAGTTTCAATGTGCTTAGCATGTTGATGTGGCCCTGACAAGTGCTAATGTATACCCTTTGGGTTACTTGATACTCTCTATTGAGATGCACTACTGAATTGAAAAGGAAAAAAAAAAGAGAAGAAGAAAAAAAAAGAAAGTTACTGCCATGGGTTCAAAAATTCACTTGTAGAGAAAATGACTACAGAAAACCATCCATATTTAAAGCACTTGGAAAAATATTGATTGTACAAATTATTTCACACTAATCTAGACATCACACTTAAGAGCTAAAAATATTATTGCAATAAGTATCAGGAAAAGTGGTAAAAGTAATTGTAGTATGGTACTTAATAGTCATTTTTCTCTGCAGAATTTCCAAATTCCAACTGTATTTATTCCTTAAATATCTCTTCTTCCAGTGATGTCAATATATCAGCATTTATTATGGACTCAATGTTTTAAATTTCCCATTAAAGTTACTATAGACTACAAGTAAGCCCAAGTAAGTGTGAAGGAAGCAAGTGAACAACAGAGGAAATTAATTTCCCATATCACAAAGAGGATTCCTGAGAGCAGTAATACTCCAAATGATGTAAAAGGAAGCTTCACAAACACCTTTATTTTCTCATTTTTTTTTACATGTAAAGAACTATAAATAAATGACTTTAGAAGTGGCCAGGGAAAAGTAGGAAGGAGAAAGAAAAACTCATAAAGCAAAATTTGAAACTTTAAACGTCATCTTGAAGTGATATATTATAATGTAAAATTTCACATCATTCTGAAGTCTCTGACAACAAAAACACACTTACTAAAAAGTGTTATTTATGCCCTTGTTGACTAGTTTAAGGAATATGTATGTGCTAGCTTGTATATTTACAATTACGATTTGCTTTCAAATAGTAATATCTTCGAGGTATTTCAGAAAAAAACATCACCTCATTCTATTCTCCTTTCATGATATTAGAGTGACTGAAAAGTAGGTGATTAGAAAATAACAGTCTTTTGTAACTTCAACCTTGCTCTCCCCTGGGGCAGTGGATTATTCTTACATCATAATATCTGTTAGTTAATACCAAAGGCTTCGCCCAACTTCAAAGCAGAGATATTAAAGGCTCACTTTCCACTACAAGCAGGTGTATTTTTATTAGCTTTCTCTTTCAAAATTGCTATGACTTCACTTGCGGATATCCCGCCAACAGCCATTATTGAAAGCCTTACTATAATTGCTAAGTTACATGGAACGTCTGAAGCACAAAACCAATGTCACTTGCAGCCCTCCAACAACTGACTGAAACCAAGTGTTACATCATTAAAGCTGAATTACAACACACCCATGGCGTGTTTTCCATGTGTGCTATTTTAAACAATAGTACAGAAAAACCTGGCTATAAATTCACAGATCCCCAATTTGTTCGAATTCATGAACAATAAGAGCTGTCCTAGAGCCTTTTCTGGCTCTATTTTAGTCAGAAATGTCATGTACCAAAATTAAATGTCTGTTTGGATTTTATTGGAGATGGAAATGCTAGCTTTATGTTGTAAATTTAAACAACCTGCCACAAAGGGAGCCTCACATTTATATCGCTTGGGAAGGCATATTCATCTCTAATTGCTTAGGGTAACACAAATAAACTAATGTAAAGTGTTCGGTTTCTCAACTGGTTCTGTGTAGAATAAATGAGATGAAGTGATGATGGCATGGGTTCTCAGTGGGTTCAGATTGGATTTGTTTTCTTTGATAGAGTTGGATGTGGAATCAGTGTATTCAGTTATTGTTAATGACCAGGAAGTTTTCTGGAAATTCATAAAAATACAGTAAGACATTCATTACTGCCGATAAAAAGAAATATTAGCAGCATACTCGTATTACCTTTTTTTTTTCCCAATTAGGTTCAACCCATTCCATTATTTGGTGATCTAAGTGGAAATATTTCTCCTGTCATAGTGGTACGCAAAGCTATTATAATTACATTTTAGAAAGGTCGACAACTTTTTTATTTGGCTTCAGTGATTTTATGGTGCCTAGATTCCACCGGAAAATATTTAGTCACTCACTTACTTGGATAGAAATCCATCACCTGGAATAGAAATCATGGTTAACATGCCAGCATCTTTGTGCAGACAGGCCTGAAAATATATACTAGGCAAGGCCACTGCCAAATGACTTGTGTCTGGCCAGGACTACCTTTCAAATGTTCTCTGCATACCAGTTATTGTTAAGATTTATTGTAGTATGTGTAGATAAATATACTTTAGCTTTCATATCCATAACTTAGATAATACAGTAGCAGTCTACACTCTACATATTACTTGTCTTCAGTTATGGTTCCTGTAGCCACTCACAATATTCAGATTTCTCACCAAAACTTAACAGTAGTCTTCATGTTACTTTAAATAGATCACATTAAGCCAAGTGTAGGAATTTCTTATACACATATATAACCAATCCATAAAGAAATTAGTTTAGTGTCTTAAACGAATCACTATCATGAGAAAATACTTCATCATAAGCAGATCTAATCTAAAATACATGAGAGAAACGGGGCCCTATAAAAATATATACTAACCTCAAAGCTAAGTGCTTGACTGGGAGAAATCCACTATATTATTTAAATTCTTTCATTCATGTGAAAAGTAAATAACCTCTATACACACATAAACACAAACACATACACATCAAAAAAATTTAAGTGCCATCACTTCTACCACATTCAATTCACATCACAAATTATGACAGCAAAAGAAATCCATCACACCCACCAAAAGAACAACAAAAAAACCCTAAAACTATCCTCTCACCACAAATATATGTCCACCCAGTTCTTTCCTTTACTTAGAAAATCTCAGTGCCAACTGAATCAAAGCAACCATACTATTTTAGGGTTTATTTGTTTTCTTTAAATTTGGCGGACACTGTTCTTTCCTATAAAATTGGTTGACTCAATAGGGAAAAAAATATCCACCATTAACTTTCAGCATACCCACTTGTTATTCTCATCTTCAATCCCAAAATTCATCCTACGGATTCATGTTTAAGGATTGCTGTTGAATAAAATATTTTATGAAGTGATGTGTTCTGAGTTAATGATTTTGGGGAAATCTGTCATTTAAATGTGTTCCATTGAATATATTAAGCACATTCTTTAGATTCTAGGATCTGGGCTGTTATACTCATCTTCAAGTACTTGGAATTTGACTACTTTGTGTGTTTTGATACACATTGAGAAAGTCACAGAGAAACTAAACTATGAGTTACTTCCAGTTTAGACATATCTACTAAATTCTAGGTTGTAGCATTTACATTATTTGAAAGACATTTATTAAGTATTTGTCTTATCAGGCCCTACACGTATTTCAGCAAATCAAGATAGCCTAGATTGTATTTACATTTAGACTGTAATTTTCCCAAACCACATAAACAAAACCATTTTGACACCTGGTCCTTTAGAGTTCATGAACTTCAACATCTGAAAACATACGCAGGATTGTCAAACTTTCCACTTCCCTCCCTGGGGGCACCCAAACATATGTAACCATGTATATCACTATGTTATATGCCATCAAATTTCCTTAAAAGAAAGTAACTGGGTCTCTTTATCGCGGCAGCAAACTGTCCCAGCTCTAAGTCTGTGAGATACGGAGCAAGGGCTCTCCGGGAGGAAGCAGCCCAAGGGCAACCACAGGCTTTCTAAAGTTGGAATCAAATATACCCACTCTCTCTACACTTTCTTTCATTCAAAACCTATAACAGTACCAAACATTAATGCCAGAAGAGGAAACACCTTAAGCCAAAAATCACATTTCAATAACAGAACATATTTTATAATTATATAATTTACATTCTCAATTATTCCGGGGGGGTGGTGGGGAAAGACAAAATAAAAAGGGGAGACAGGCAATGAGAGGAGTGATTACCCATAAAATAGGGGTGTATCCCCTCACTCAGCAAAGCTAAAGGGGATACAATGACATCCACCCCCACTGCTCATCTCTACCGGGTCAGAGATCTTCCAAACTGAGCAAAGGATTTTTGAAAAAGGGGCAGATGGGAAGACTGATTAAATCCACCCTTACCTGCAAGACAGGCAGCATCTCCCCAGAGAAGAGCGCTTTGTAATTCTGCCAGGGGACATGGGAGGGTCAAGTGCAACCCACCTGCTCACCCAGCACATCTTAAAGCTTGCTAGCAACATGTTCACAAAATGCAGCCGCTGCCGAGGCAGCGCTCGGGGTGAAATCTCTTTAGCAGCCTTCGTCCACCTGTCTCTGAGTGCAGCGTCTGGCCGCGTCCTGCCGGCTGTTTCTGACATTTACCAGATTGCTAGCCCTTTTGACCATGGGCAGATAAATTAAGGCACCTGGGCTCCACCTTCCTAACTTTGAGTAGCAAAAGGAAGCCACTCTCCAGTGGATTCTTAGCTCCAGCAATTAACTGAAGAAAGCGCTTAAAGGCTCCCAGGCAGACATAATAGAGGATCTGGGGCTTTAATTAAGCAGTGACTTAGGTTGGCTAGAGGGAATATGCTATGAAAATTTTATCTCTGGTGGAGAGGTCAGTTTTCTAAGTACTTTAGAAATACTTTCCTGTATGTAAACAGGGTTTTTTTACTTTTGTTTTTTACAATCTAGAGAAATTTGAAACACTGATTTCATCTTTTTCCTCTGCGTGACACTTTTTCTTTCTTTTTTTTTTACTGAGGGCAAATTCACATAACATAAAATGAATCACTTAAACGTGTACAGTTCAGAGGCCTTTAGAGCAGTGTTGGGCAACCACCACCTCTGTCAAGTTCCAAAACATTTTCATCACCCCCAAAGGAAAAGGTAAAATTCCACACATTCATTTGTTAGGCAAATATTTAAAAGTTATAAGAATTTATTGCTAACCATAGATAAAAATAATATATATAATTTAATCTTAATCATTCAAGTTGTTACACAAAATATTTTGCTGCTGTATCTCTGCTTTCAGATTTGCTAGCTGTAAAACTGTGAAGCTCTCACCTCTAATTATGTAATTTGAAGGTCAGCATCTGACGGAGATGCACTTTAAAACTCTTCCACGTGTGGGTACCTCCACAGCCCTCCTCCCTCCCTTACTGCAGTCTCTACTCAGGAACCAGAAGACCAAGTACTTCTATGCATCCTAAAAAGTAAACTAACTTTAAAATAAATGTATTTTGGGGATTATAAATGAGGGGACAAATGAGGGATGAGTGAAATGAGTGGACAAATGAAGGGATGAATGAAAGTATATTTCAAAAAAGAGTAGATTTGGGCTTCCCTGGTGGCGCAGTGGTTGAGAGTCCGCCTGCCGATGCAGGGGACACGGGTTCGTGCCCCGGTCCGGGAAGATCCCACATGCCATGGAGTGGCTGGGCCCGTGAGCCATGGCCGCTGAGCCTGCGCATCCGGAGCCTGTGCTCCGCAACGGCAGGGCCCACAGTGGTGAGAGGCCCACGTACCGCAAAAAAAAAAAAAAGAGTAGATTTCATGACACAATTTCATTTAAAATGTAGCGCACAGAATGAATCATCTTCACCCAATCACATTGCCTGCAAGTATTTATATCTGTTAGATCTTTAACAGATCAATGTTTGGTATAGGAGGTTGAATCCCTGCTGCTTCATACAAAATTGAAGAACTGTTAATAATACCAAGTTGTAATTTTATCTGTTCTCTCATACATAAATTGGTTAGAATGCTAACTAGTGGTTCTAAAACAAACAAAAAATTGTTTCAAATAGAAATAACCATTATAGAGCTTAATTAGATTTACATGTATTCAAATAAAGTAATATGAGTGAGCAGTGAGATTGTTTTATGTCTGCATTTTTGTAGTTAGAATAATATAAGAAACCTAACTTGCCTCTCCAAACTCATCAGTTCCCATGGATCTTTAAATGGTTGTCTCCCAAATTTACATCTTCAGCTTAGACAGCTCCTATTATTTCCAAACTTGCATTGCCCCACTTAGATACAGAGTAGGTAATTAGATTTAGTAAGTCTGAAATTCAATGGAAAAACCAGGAAAGGGTAGATAAAATTTTAGGTCAATAGCATTTAGAAGGCGTTGAAATCCACGAGACTAAGGTAAATTGTCTTGGGTTGGGAGTAGATGACACAGAGTGAAAGTAAGAGAACTGAGACTGACGCACTACGAGAAATGATGGTGAGAAAAAAAGTTGCTTCTAGCAGCTAAAAAGGAGAGGCTAGTAAGGCAAGAATAAAACCCACAAGAGAACATTGCTGTGGAAACCAGAACCAATGAAGAAGGAGGGAAAGGTCAAGGTTGTTGCTACAAAATTAAATTGAAGTAAATTCATGTATGTCTTCCAAATCCTTTCCCACCTAAGGAGAGTTAACTTGTTTTTAAAATCCAGTGTTAATCACTTCACTGGTAAACTCCTCCCACCTTTCATCATTCCCCACACCTGCCATTAGTTAGACCAGGCTTCATATCACGTCTTCCAAGTTTTTAGGCAGTCTCATCAATAAAAGTTCTCAGAATGGGAATAATTTTAGGAGGTCAAGAGATTTGGGCTTGCTGTCCTGATCAGACTTTAAAAAAATAGCTTATTTCATTAATGTATGTATTTATAAGGGAACTGTCATGTGTGTTAATATTCTCATCAACGCAGTCACTGTTATTCAGGAGACAAAATAACATAATACTATTATGTGGGAGTACAGTATAATAGCAAATGTACAGTTAGAAAAGAGGTTTGAATTCTACCCTTATAACTTACAATCATATGACCTTGGACAAGTTAACTAACTTTCTGGGTCTCAATTCCCTCATCTGAAAAGTGCATATAATAATATATACTAAAAGATGCTGTGAGTACATGAAAATGCATACTTAGAATGGAGTAGACACTTGGTAAACATCAGTGGCCTTTGCTTTAATGGATGTTTTGCCTTTCTTGCACCTAATAATAATTACACAAATGGAAATCTTTAAGAAATTTTATATTTTCCCACAGCAATTATTAAAACCTAAATTATATTTGATATTCAGTTACATTCTAAGGAACCCTTTGCAATAGTATATTAGCATATTAGTATATAGTATATTTCATAACTCTCCACTGTAAAATGATCAATTCTATTAATTTCTAACTATGTATCTTTTATGGTAGAATATATCAATGCCTTTTTCTCTTAATATATTCAGCTCAAAATTGCCTTTCTGTCAATGAGTGCTTGAACACTCTTCTTGTTCATTCACCCTTATTTCATCCTTAATTAAGCTTTGAATATCAAATTATAATAAGTATAGGTGATATTCTATCAAATATTTAACTCATTTCCTATCCTAACACCAGCATACCTCTAAGTGACATGAAAAGGCAAACAAGCCCGAATATTTAGTTTAGAAGATTTCTGAATGAAAGGGGTTAGGGAAAGTATTAACAGGATCTTTTGTAGGTCTGGGTTCACTTTTGGCATTTATGATATCATATTCTTTCAGGGATTATTAGTATCAAAGAAAGAAATATAATTCAAAGGATCAAATTACAAAACAAACAAAAAATCTATCATATACACAATTCCTTACCAACCCCGTTGCTTCACCTCACTGCTGTTTTATTTTTATCTGTATATGTTTGAAAATGATGCAAACTTCATAGCTTCCACTTAAATTTTCTGTAATGTTTACCACAAAAACCTCTGCAAAACTTGTATATGATAGTAGTGATTGCCTTTCAAAAATGATTTAAAGTCATGAAAAGCAGAGGAGTGAGATCCATTTATTACTTAGTACTGAAATAGCAGACAAAATTTTTCCTTCTGGTAGCATGTCTTAAACATGTTTTTTTTTTTCTGTTTTTTTTTTTAAACTTTTGGGAAGTCACAGAAATTTTTATTAAAATACATTTGAAGCTTTGAACAGTTATACATATATATATAAACATAAAATAAAGCAAATGTTTTATGATTATAAATATTCTACCATGTAAATATCTCGAATCTATTCACATCTCTCTAGCCTACTGTTATCACCCTATATAAAGCCACCATCATTATTTTTTTTTTACATCTTTATTGGAGTATAATTGCTTTATAATGGTGTGTTAGTTTCTGCTTTATAACAAAGTGAATCAGTTATACATATACATATGTTCCCATATCTCTTCCCTCTTGCATCTCCCTCCCTCCCACCCTGCCTATCCCACCCCTCCAGGTGGTCACAAAGCACCGAGCTGATTTCCCTGTGCTATGCGGCTGCTTCCCACTAGCTATCTACCTTACGTTTGCTAGTGTATATATGTCCATGCCTCTCTCTCGCTTTGTCACAGCTCACCCTTCCCCCTCCCCATATCCTCAAGTCCGTTCTCCAGTAGGTCTGTGTCTTTATTCCTGTCTTACCCCTAGGTTCTTCATGATATTTTTTTTTCTTAAATTCCATATATATGTGTTAGCATACGGTATTTGTCTTTCTCTATCTGACTTACTTCACTCTGTATGACAGACTCTAGGTCTATCCACCTCATTACAAATAGCTCAATTTCGTTTCTTTTTATGGCTGAGTAATATTCCATTTTAAACATGGTTTAAAAGTTGAAATTTGGGGGGCTTCCCTGGTGGCACAGTGGTTGAGAGTCCGCCTGCCGATGCAGGGGACATGGGTTCGTGCCCCGGTCCGGGAAGATCCCACATGCCGTGGAGCGGCTGGGCCTGTGAGCCATGGCCGCTAAGCCTTCGTGTCCAGAGCCTGTGCTCCGTAACAGGAGAGGCCACAACAATGAGAGGCCCACGTACCGCAAAAAAAAAAGTTGAAATTTGTACTCACTCATGTACATATGGGAAACAAGATTTAGAAAATAATAATTTTTACTCTAACTATCCATAAAATTCAGTGGATGATGCTGGCTATCATTTTCCTCTTACAGATTTGGGATTTTAAAAAAAGAAACAACTTGGCTATCAGTCGGGCTGTTACAAATAAAAAGATACAATTCCAAGCTTAAATCAAGAATTTCTTGATTACCCACTTAGAAAATAATACATATTTTTGGTCACTGATATATCTGAAACACCTACATCCATGTATGATACATAATAGGCACTCAATAATATTTACTGAATAAATAAATGCATACATATATGTAATTACAAATACTGGTGTCCTAATTAAGGACACCAGTTAAGGAGTTTGAGTTTCTCTCAACAAAGCTAAAGCAACACAGAGTTTTAGGCATTGCTAATTTTGCAACAGACTAATGGTTTCAGACCTAGAATTAATCTGTGGAGCAAAAATATATTACAATTTGAAACTAGGAATATGCATGTAGGACCACCTAAATGGTATGATGCTTTTTCATTGGTTGAATAAATCTCTAAACTTAAATATAACCTCTCTCAACATTTTACCTGAATTAGTTACCTTACTCTCTTCTATTAGTTTTATCTCTCTGGTGAGATTGTAATTTTCCTGAGATGCTGACATAAATTATCCTAAATTTCTCACTTTTCTCTATCCCTCTCTCCGTAGAGTGACTATCCTAGTTCAAGTCACTGTCATATCTTACCAGGATTACTACAATTAATCCCTAATACATTTCTTGTCTCTTACCTGTTCCCTACCAATTCTTTCTTTACAAAACCATTTCAGTGATTATATTAAAATGTGAGTCTAAGCAAACGGCCTCTGTGCTTAAAACTCTTCAATGGCATTGGTGGTGATGCCGTGAGGACAAAACCCCAAACTCCTATTGTGTACTCTCTACACTTCTTTTTCTGCTATCGCACTTTTCATTTTTCTAATATTATCCCTTGCGTTCTTCCACTGTCACCTAACACTAGAGCCATAAAGAACTACTGTCAATTCCCCAACATGGTGGCCATTTTCTCACCTACCGCCTTGGCCCAAGCTGTTTGGTCTGCTGGACATGCCCTCCCTCAAAACCCTTCAGTTGGTAAACTTCCACTGATGCTCAAGATACACATCATCACCTCGGGAAATCTTATCACACACCACAACTGGATTGTTCATGCTTTTCTTCTTTGTTCTCTCAGAGCATGCTGTGCATAACTTTAACACAGCATTTATCAAACTCTACTGGAATTACTAGTCTATTTGATCATCTCCTCCACCTTCTTAAAGACTTGGATAATGTCTCATTTGCCATTTTCCCTTAGTATCGGTCTCAATACTTGGTACTGGTGCTGTTGTTATTGTTGTTTTCATCATCAGTAACAACACCAGCTAGCACTTGTTAAATATGTACCATGCAGCAAAATTAAGTGTTTTACATCCAATATATCATTTAATTCTTGCAACAAGTCTATTGTTATCCCCTGAAAGCTTGAAAACTTACTAATTTTCGCACAACTTGTAAATATCAAAGCCAGAACCCAAACCAAAATTTGTGAGTTCCCACTCCCTGTTCCTAACCTCTATGATAACAATTCCAACGCAAAGTTGGTACTTAATATTTCTTGAGTATGTGACTGATGGATGGATGTATTCAATCCAGTAAGTTGAATGAAACCTCAATGTTTTAGTAATAAAATATTAATTCTTAATAAGTGCTAATATAATTATTGTTCAATATAACTAAACATTTTCCTTATAAGTAAAAGAAAGGATCATTTAAATAGATTTTTGTTGTGAATAGGAAGAAAAATACTGATTCTTTCTTGGTAGATGTAATACAAAAAAGATGCATTATATTCAGGTAAATATCAAAACCCATTGATAGTATTCTTTGTCATATAAAAACTATACCCTTCAAACTGGAAACAGGCATCTCAAACTGCATACACTGTATATTAGCATTCAATCAGCAATGTAAACAATATAATATAAGCATTACATGGACTCTACATTAAGATAAACCAATCCACTTCTGCCAAGACAGATGTAATCACTCAAATCCCACTGGGAAAGAAGTAACAGCGTTGTTTGGTCTAGGTCTCAAATACTTCATTTAGTAAATAACTTGGGCTTTGTATATTCATTTCTTCATAACACATATTTCTAACATTTAAATATTACAAAGTGTTTCAAGAGTTCTGGGCTTAGGATTCAATGGTAAAGCATGATATTTGCTAATCTTACCTCATCACGCAATTGTTATTTGACAGTTAAGGGGATAATTTACTTTACTCTTTCTTGCATAACACCTAAATAATAAGAGGAATATGGTATTGTTGTACCTTCCTTATATTTCAAGCCCCCTCATTTTTCTAAATCACAGATCTAGAAGTAAAACATAAAGCAGTTTTTAAAAGTTATACTCAGAAAAATTCAACAGTTTGACTTTAGTCAAGAGGTTACTTTTTAAAAATTATTCAAGGGTTAAAATCAGACAAATGAGTTGAGTATATTCAACATATGGCTTTGAAAAAACCAGTTATTTTAGTGTTGATTACCAGCAAAAAGCAAAGTTGTCTAAATTGAAGTGCACCTTGTTCTTTTTTTAATTAGATCCATTTGTTTGAATTAGAACTGTATTTACAAGTAACCATTTTATATATCTAAATGTACATGCTTTAGGGTATTATGTTTATTTCTTATACATTTATGGAAAAAATTACTCTTTGGCCTATCAACATAGGTCATAAAAATAGGTAGTACATTCACATGAATCAACCTTTAAAGATTCTGTGAAAAGGTCCCTTCCACATCTGTTCTCCTGCCATGCAATTTCTCTCCCCAGAGTATTCCAATGTTATTGTCTGTGTGTGTGTGTGTGTGTGTGTGTGTGTGTGTGTTTCTACGCACCTCCTGACAAATTTCATGCACCTACAAACCATAAATATACAAACAGCAAAAGACTTAGATCCATGTCACATGTAGGGCACATCTGTAAAGTGCCAAAAAGGATAATTAGGTTTCTTCCAATTCTAAAATATCTCAAATGATGAAAGCTGACAACAGTGGTTTATCCCTCCATTTAGTTTCATTTCAATATTGAAACATCCTCCTTTAATCTATAATAGGTAATCTAGTCATTTTCTTCCATGGCACAAAGTTACAGGGACTTACATGCTGTCTGTCCTTATTTGCCTGTCTGTCCTTATTTGCCTGTCCTTCTTGATGTCTATGACGCGAAAGAGTCAAAACCCTGCCTAGAGGACCATTCATGGACTCAAAACCATTCTTTGGCTTTAACTCATTAATGTCCTATGGGAATGCCAGTTCAGTGTTGCCAGATCTTTAAATTTTTCAAGAGAAATCATTAATCCAGGTTCTTAAAGTTTCCTGATTTAAAAATGTTGGTAAACTATCAAAACTTTTCCCAGTTTTATTGAAAAAAATTGACATACATCACTGTATAAGTTTAAGTCATACAGCATGATAGTTTGATTTACATATATTGTGAAGTAATTACCACACTAGGTTCAGCTAACGTCCATCTTTTCATATAGATACAATAAAAAGAAAGGAAAGAAAAATAACTTCTTGTGATGAGAACTCTTAGAATTTACTTTCTTAGCAACTTTTCTATATGTCATACAGCAGTGTTAGCTATAGTCATCATGTTGTACATTACATCCTAGTAGTTATTTAACTTATAAGCCATGTCTTGGCTATTGTAATTAATGCTGCTATAAACATGAGGATGCAGATATTTTTTCAAGTTAGTATTTTCATTTCCTTTGAATGTATTCTCAGAAGTGTAATTGCTGGATCATGTTAGTTCCATTTTTAATTCTTGAGGATCCTCCATACTGTTTGCCACAGTGATTGTACTAATTTACAATCCACCAACTGTATACAAGGGTTCCTTTGTTACACATTCACACCAGCATTTATCTATGTTTTTTATGATAGTCATTCTAATAGGTATAAGATGATATCAAGTACTTTTAATTTGTGTTTCCCCAATGACTAGGGATATTGAGTATTTTTTCATGTATGTGTTGGCCCTTCCTAGATCTTCTTTGGAGAAATATCTATTCAGCTCTTTTGTCTATTGTTAATAGGGATATTTGGAGGGGTTTGCTATTGAGTTGTATGAGTTCTTTATATATTTTGGATATTAGTCCCTTATCAGATATATATTTTGCAAATATTTTTTTCCCATTTCAAGGGTTGTCTTTTCACTTTGTTGATGGTTTCCTTTGCTGTGCAGAAGCTTTTTAGTCTGATGTAGTCCCACTTATGTAATTTTCATTTTGTTGTTTGTGTCATATCCAAAAAAAAAATCATTACTAAGACCCATGTTAAGGAGGTTTATGCCTGTTTTCTTCTAGGAGTTTTACGGTTTCAGGTCTTATATTGAAGTCTTTAATCTATTTTGAGTTAACTTTTGTAAGCAGTATAAGATATGGGTCCAGTTTCATTCTTTTATATGTGAATATCCAATTATTTCAGCACCATTCATTGAAGAGACTGTCCTTTCTCCATTGAGTATTCTTATCTCCCTTATCAAATATTAATTGACCATATATACTCGAGTTTATTTCTGGGTTCTTGATACTGTTCAACTGGTCTATTTGCCAGTACCATACAGTTTTGATGACTATAGCTTTACAGTATATCAGGAAGTGTGATACCTCCTGCTTTGTTCTTTCTTGGAACTTCTTTGGCTATTCGGGGCCTCTTGTGGTTAGATATAAATTTTAGGGCGATTTTTTCTACTTCTGCAAAAAATGCCATTGGAATCTCGATAGGGATTACATTGAATGTATAGAAGGCTTTTGGTAGTATTGACATGTTAACAATATTAATTCTTCCAATCCATGAACATGGATACCTTTCCATTTATTTGTGTCTTCTTCAATTTCTTTCGATGTCCTTTAGTTTTCAGCAGAGAAATTTCATCTCTTTAGTTAAATTTATTCCTAAGTATTTTATTGTTTTTGATCATTTTATAAATGAGATCGATTTCTTATTTTGTTCTTATTGTATAGAAATACTACTGATATTTGCATGTTAATTTTGTATCCAGAAACTACTGAATTCATTGACTAGATCTAACAAATTTTATTTGAGGCTTTAGGATTTTCTCTATATAAAATCATATCATATGCAAACAGAGATAATTTTACTTCTTCCTTTCCAATTCTGATACCTTTTATTTCTTTTTATTGCCTATTTTCTCTAGTTGAGACTTCTAGTACTATGTTGAATAGGGGTGGTGAGAGTGGGCACCCTTATCCTGATTTTAGAGAAAAACTTCCAACTTTCCACCACTGAGTATGTTAGCTGTGGACTTGTCATAGTTAGCATTTAATATGTTGATGTATGTTCTTTCTACGCTTAATTTGTTAAGAGTTTTTATAATAAATGGATGTTGAATTTTGCCAAATGCTTTTCCTGTGTCTACTGAAATGATCATATGATTATTTTCTCATTCTATTAAGGTGATGTATCATATTGATTGATTGTGTATGTTGTGCCATCCTTGAATCCTAGGGATAAATCCCATTTGATCATGGTAAATGACCTTTTTAATATGCTGCTGAATTTGGTTTGCTAGTATTTGATGGAGAATTTTTGCATCTATACTCATCAGGGATATTGGCCTGTAGTTTTTTTTCCTAGTAATGTCTTGTTCTGGTTTTGGTATCAGAATAATTCTGGCCTTGTAAAATGAGTTTTGAAGTGTTCGCTCCACTTCAATTTTGAGAAGATTTTGATAAGGATTGATGCTAATTTTTCTTTAAATGTTTGGTAAAATTCACCAATGAAGCCATCTGGTCCTCGGCTTTTATTTGTTGGGAGATTTTTGATTACTGATTAAATCTCCTTACTAACAATTGTTCTATTCATATTCTCTATTTCTCCGTGATTCAGTCTTAGTAAGTTGTATGTTTCTAAAATTTTTTTCCATTTCTTCTAGGTTGATAGTTTATTGGCACATAGTTCTTCATAGTAGCCTGTTATGATCTCTTGAATTTCTGTGGTATCAGTTGTAATGTCTCCTTTTACATTTATAATTTTGTTGATTTGGGTCCTTTTTCTTGGTTAGCCTTGATAAAGGTTTGTCAGTTTTGTTTAGCTTTTTAAAGAATCATCTATTTTAATTAAACTTTTCTATTTTTTTGGCTATTTCATTTATTTCTGCTCTAATCTTCATTATTTCTTTTCTTTCTTTTTTTTTTTCTGCTAATTTTGGGCTCAGTTTGTTCTCTGTTTTCTAGTTCCTTAAGGTATAGAGTTAGGTTATTTATTTGGGGTCTTTCTTGCTCCTTAATGTATGCACTTATTGTTATGAACTTCCCTCTTAGAACTGATTTTGCTGCATCCTATAAGTCTTGTATATTGTATTTTCATTTTAATTTGTCTCAAGAAACTTTTTTATTTCCACTGTAATTTCTTCTTGAACCCATCTGTCATTCAGGAGAGTGTTGTTTAATTTCCATGTGTTCATGACTTTTCCAGTGTTTTTCTTGTTATTGCTTTCTAGTTTCATGCCATTGTGATCAGAGGAGATATTTGGTATGATTCCAGTCTTCTTGAATTTGCTAAGGCTTGTTTTGTGGCCTAACATATGGTCTTCCCTAGAAAATGTTCCATGTGCACTTGAGAAGAATGTATTCCACTGTTGTCAGATAAAATGTTTTGTATGTGTCTGTTTTGTATATGTCTGTTACATCCATTTAATCTATAGTGTTGTTCAGATCACTGTTTCCTCATTGATTCTCTGTATAGATAATCTATCCATTATTGAGAGTGGGGATTAAAGTCCCCAACTATTATTGTATTACTGATTACTTCTCCCTTTAGCTCTGTCATATTTTGCTTTATATATTTAGGTACTCTACTGTTGGATGTATAAATATTTATAAATGCTATATCTTCTTGATGGATTGAGCTCTTTATAATTATATAATGATTTTGTCTCTTTTTACCACTTTTAGTTTAAAGTCTATTTTGTCTGAGTATAGCTATTTCTGCTTTTATTTTGATACCATTTGCTTGAAATATCTTGTCCATCCCTTTACTCTCTATGTGTGTCTCTAAGGCTAAAGTGCATCTCTTGTAGGCATATTGTTGGATTTTGTTTTTATTATCCATTTGAGCTATTCTATGAATTTTGATCAGAAATTTTAATCAATTTACATTTATATGAAATTATTGATAGATAAGGACTTACAATTGCCATTTTGCTAATTGTTTTCTGTTTGTTTTATAGATCTGTTGTTCCTTGTTTTTTACCCTGCTGTCTGTTTTGTGTCACGATGTCTTTTGCTATCAGTATGCTTTAACTTTTTTATAGTCTATAGTTCTTTTGTGTAATTGCTATAGGATTTTCATTTCTGGTTACTGTGAAGCTTACATAAAATATCTTAGAATTTTAACAGCCTATTTTAAATTGATAACAGCTTAAATTTAATAAAATTTCTAAACTTTACACTTTCACTTCTCTTCCCCTCATATTTTAGGATGTTGTTTTTTACAACTTACATATTTTTATATTGTATAACTAAAACAGATTAGACTTGTAGTCATGGTTATTTTTACATGTTCTTTTTTTAACTTTTAAACTAAAGTTGTGAGTTATGCATCAGTATTATCATATTACAAAATCTAACTAGACTATATATTTACCATTAGCAGTGAGATTTGTGCTACCCTTTTATGTTTTTATGTTGTTAATTAGCATTATTTTAATTCCACTAAAGAACCCACTTTAGCATTTTTTGTAAGGCAGGTCTTGTGGTAATGAATTCCCTTAGCTTTTGTTTGTTCAGGAGTCTTTATCTCTACTTTGTTTCTGAAGAATAGCTTCACTGGATATAGAATTATCAGTTGACAGTTATTTTCTTTCAATATTTTGAATATGTCATACCATTTCCTCCTGGCCAGAATAGTTTCTATTGAGAAATTCACTGATACTTTTATGGGGGTTACCTCCTACATAACTTTTCTCTTCTCTTGCTGCTCTTAAAATTATTTTTTTGTCTTTGATTTTTGACAAATTTAGCCCTATATGATTTCAACCTATTTGGAGCCTTTGGGCCTCATGGATCTGTATGTCCATTTCTCTCCCCATGTTTGGGTAGTTTTCAGCCACTGTTGCTTTAAATATTCTATCCCTTTATCTTTCTCTTCTCCTTCTGGAATTCCCATAATGCAAATATTATATATTTTCATTGTATCCCGTAATTACCATTCCCATAGTAGGCTTTCTTCACTTTTTCTTTTTCTCTTTTATTTATTTATTTTTGATCCTTTGGGTAATTCAAATGTCCTGTCCTCTAGGTAGATGAATCTTTCTTTTGTGTGGTCACATCTATTTTTGAAAACCTCTATTGAATTCTTCAGTTCAGGTTTTGTATTTTTCAACTCTAGTTTTTCTGTTGCTTTTTTTTTTTTATGGTTGCTATTTCCTGCTCAAACTTCTCATTCTGTTCATACATTGTTTTCCTACTTTTGTTTAGTTGTCTGTTTGTGCCTTCTTGTAGTTCACTAAACTTCCTTAAGAAGATTATTCTGAATTCTTTGTCTGACAGTTCATAGATCTCCATTTCTTTAGGGTCAGTTATTGAAGCTTTGTTAGTTTCTTTTGGTGGTGTCATATTTACACCTGTAATGACCTGGAATACATTCTATGGTTAATTGGGAACAGGTATTCTCAAGTATGTATTAATCTACTATAGCTTTGGCTACAGTCCCTTCCATTTGCTGCTTTGTAACATTTGTGTATTCATACAGTCAGATAACCTACTTTTTCAGGGCCATTATTACTGAGGATAAATATAAATAAAGAATCTCCCTGATTTTCATGTGAAGATTTTTCTCTGGAATAATGAAATAAGCCTGAGCTAAAAGTACCATTGCACATTGAAATTAGTCTACCATTTTACTTGTTGGTTTTAAAATAAACAGAAATCTAACACAAAATTATCCATAGCCTTCGGCAATCATCTGAAGAATATTTAGCGAACTGAGGAAAATATTTTTTTGCACTGCAATTTCCACATAGTATCACTAACAAAAAATGGAAGAGCAAAGTTTTTTCTAAGTTATCTGACTAATGTATTTTGATTAAACACTTTCACATGCTGATTGTAAACCACTCATGTGTCTCACATTGAGACTTCTTTCTGTGAGTGACACCTCAGTGATTTATAATTGACACTTTAGGAGAACAAAGTGGAAGGAATATATTCCTCTGGTTGCCTTAACTCTAGGCACATTGACAATAACAATGTTGCTGAACATGGATAACACTCTCTGTGCACAGCTATTATCAGTTTTTGGCACAAGGATTCTCAGAGAGCCTTGTTAAAGACTTGCTTTCAATTTATATCATAGATACTGGGATTAGTATTTCAATATCCAGTGTTCTCCCAGTCACAGATTTGTTTCAGAGCCCACTCCAATGACCTGACTCCATTTCCACTGGCCTGGAACCCTTCTAAGCTCCATCATCACCATTAAGAAAGCTTATCTGGAAAAATGGACTTATAGCAAGCAAACTTTTAAAATCTGTTTTGATTATTCATTTGTTTGGAGTGACTCTAGGTTGAAAAGGGTGAAGTGGTGATTATATGCAGGTGCAATTAAATTCTCGCAAAGCACGATTAGGATTATTATTGTCCCAGGCCTATCTTTTATGTTCTCACACATCATGTACTGAAAAATCTCATAGAGTCAATACTTCATTTCCCAAAGATTCCTCAGAATCGCACTCTTCTTAGTGAATTAATCATATGAATATAAACCAATAGTATCTATTTAATCTGTTTTTCAAAAATTACATAGCCAGTATGAAACCTTAAACATTGAAGTAACTTTAGAAATCAACTTCATTCCCTTGACTTTACAGATGGTGAAACTGAGAACTAAGTGACTTTCCTCATGTTGTTAATTCATAACATCCATGTGTCTGGAACCTGATGCCAGTTTTTTCTCCATCTCATCACAGTATTTTAAACACTTGTACAAAGCTAGGCTGAGCCAGTATCAGACACTGTCATAAACAAACACAATTTAAAAGAGGTAGTATCCTCTTGGGCTGTACACTAGATCAAATTCCTTACAAGTATTGAATTTTGGTAGGAATAATATAAAACACAGCATAAGCTGTGTTGAAAATCCATATTAGCTTTTAATCTGTATCAGCTGATTCCCTGATCCATTATGTAAGCGTGAAGAGAAGATAATACCAGTTAAACAGCAAACTTAGGAGTCACAAGTAAGGGTGTCAGGTGGTAATTCTCCATCAGCTAGATCCTTTTCTCTGAGATTGCATGTCCAAATGGTTATTAGCGGGTTTGCAACTATCAATGGGCTTAATACCAAACAGACAGATTTTGCTCTTAGTTCTGAACATATTTAGAAAACACACAGGATGTTTCATCTCAGAGAAAAGGAATGAACAAATTAGTCAGCTTTTCCTTTCTGTAACAAGTTGATCACAAGAAAGTAACTTTTAGAATGTTCTTAAAGGCTGCATATCGCTTTTTTTGTTTTACTCAGTAAAAGGAAGTTTGGCTCACCAATAACATGCAGAGCATATGGAGGACCTTGAGAAGGATAAATAAGGCATTATTTTTGAAAGATGGTAATTAAGTTGTTCAGTCTTGTTTCTTTTGGTTTATGTTGTTGTTGGTATGCTACTTTACCCAGCAAACTATTAGGTAATATATGTCTTTTTGACCTTTATTACATTGTGGCATACATGTGACATTAGGTATTTTAAGCAACTGAGTTTTTCAGCCTACTTAAAGTTATTCCATGAATATAATAAAATTGTATGATATATTAGGTACACTTGATAATACAGTAATTTATTCATTTAGTTTTACTAACTAATATACTTCAATCTAGAAACCAGACTAACTGGTAGGCAGATGTCTGCACATGTGGTAAGAGTTCTCATAAAAATGCAAATTTAAACTTATCTCTGTTGCCGTTAAATATGAAGATACTACCAGAGAAACAGACACAAAATTCCTTTTACATACCTCTCCACCATTATATAAGTAGAAATTGCAATACTTTAAGAGGAAATAACAGGTGCTTAAAGTTCCATTTGACTACAGAAGTAATAGGTAGTTCTGGGAACTAAAATTCTGTTTTTGTTTTTTTTTTTTTTGCGGTACGCGGGCCTCTGACTGGTGTGGCCTCTCCCGTTGCGGAGCACAGGCTCCGGACGCGCAGGCTCAGCGGCCATGGCTCACGGGCCTAGCCGCTCCGCGGCATGGGGGATCTTCCCAGACCAGTGCACGAACCCGTGTCCCCTGCATCGGCAGGCGGACCCTCAACCACTGCGCCACCAGGGAAGCCTAAAATTCTGTTTTTAATGGTGATCCTCTGAGAAGAAAACTTGGTAATATTTCTTGAAGGCATGAGTGAAAATTTCAGTGCTAAAAATGTACTGTTGAAATTTTCTCTGCTTTTTGGCCAGCAGGAGAAACAGAAGCAGACTTCCAGGAAGCATGTCATGTACTTAAGGAAAGAAACGGACATGTGCCCAGTGATAATTTGAATACCTGTGTTACTTTGCCTTTTAATTTGGCTTTAGGAAAATCATGTCATTTTCATGCTACAATAGCTGATGTGCTTTAGTTGGATACAAAATATAAAAAGAAGCTTATAGCATCTTATCAAATGAGCATTAATAAAAGCTTACCAAATAACTATGGTTAAAAAGGAAAAAAATTCTTATTATAGTTTTTATTAAATAACATATACACATATAGCTAGAGAGAAAAAGAGTAGGCAAACGTATTACACAGTATTAATTCACATTATTTTCAGAAAATGGGTTTTGACTTCCCTTAACCTTGACCATCTTTAGTTGTCAAGCAATTAATATGACAGAAGAAATAACAGATGTTCTTTTACCATTAACCTTCAGAAAGGAGATCCCCATTTCCAGAATTTATAACCATTTGACACAATCTATTAAAGCAATGGAAAGATTCCCCCAATCAGAGATCTCCAGTTTGCTCACTGCAGATAAAATAAATATATAATCCAAATTTAACTTCATTTTCAAAGGCATATGAGACAGTCTCCTAACGTGTCTTGCCTATTTTTAAAATTTTTATGACGGTAAATAAACCCTGGAAAATTCCTTCTTAGATTTTACCACCTGAAACTGCAGCTGTTGGCTGCCACTATCAAAGCCTCACAACTCCAAACTCACGTGCAAACCTCATCAAGGGCAGACATTTCTAATTGATTCCAGAAGTATTTCTTTTGCTGAGATCAGGGGGCAAAGGAAGAATAATGAGCAGCTTTTTAGAGGGAATTGGGGGTTAGGGTGTTGAGGGGAGGGGAAGGGGAGCTTTTAAAATCTTGGGTTTGGCCAGAAATGCATAGCAATTTTACGGTCAATTGGTGAGAGCATCTGGAACCAGGCATTCTGGCCTCATAGTTGATGGTAGTGAAACCAGCTTACAGGCAACAGCAAGCCCATAATGAGTCCCTGTCATGTACTAGTGGAAACCATGCTGACATTCTGCCAAGTATCCCTGCATCTTTTTCTCAGGGTCAGGATTCCCCTTAGAGCCCTCATCTACTGTGTGAAATCCTGTCCACCCATGGATCTTAACTTATTTTAGCCATTCTTAAAGGCAATGCAAAAAAGAAAGACTAAAAATTAGAACTTGTGTATGTTTCATTCCTTGATGAAGACAAGGCTTTATATCACAAGGCTGTGTTTGCTTTCATTTGGGGGATATATTTCAAACGCAGTGGGCCATCTTGTTAGTGTATACGGAGAGTGTTGGATGCTCAGGTCATAAATCACAGCACAGCTCGTGGCACACTCAGACTAGAGAAGGCAAAATTTGAGGCTCTTTGTTATTTCAAATGTAAAACAGGTGATTATAAAAAGGGACAGGATTTCTTTTTTTTTTAAATGCCAAGTCGAAAACCAAGGTGATGTGGAAATAATTTCTTATGAGTAAATGATGTTTACCTTAAGCTGCTGCTCGTAATTCACTATGCTGACATTGGTAGATTATACCCACAAATAAGTCAGGTAAAAGGACAGCCATGAAAAATGTAGAGTGATGTGAGTCAACAGGATGGAAACTGGTTCGGTGGTCAGGAAGGGGCGATGCAGAACGCTAGACTTCTAACATTCCTAAATTTTTGTTTTTATCTAAGCAATATAATTGAAAGATGGTATCCATTTTAGAAATCACTCAAAATTCCAAAGTTTGTGATATCGAAATAAATTCAACATGTTTTCTCTTCTAGTTAATCTCTGGGCAAGTAATCACTTCCTGTTTTCAAACAAGAGAAGTGAAACAAGCAAAAAGCAAAAGCAAGGAAACAAAAACTACACAAAAAGAAAGGCATTTAAAATATTTTTTAAAAACAATATATTTTGATGTAAAATTTTCATAAAATACCTATGCTTTGATGATTTGAGTATAAGTTAACAGAAATATGTAAAATTAGTGTTCCTCATAATTCATATAGTATTAAAATGTGGGGAAAAGTGCTTGATGGTGAAAATTTCCTTGAAGATAAAGTATTTGCAAAAGCAACCATATTTTGTAGATGCCCAGGCTAGTACTTTTCAAATAAAAGCCTAAGGGAGAAGGGACAGGTGGGTAAAAATATAAGATATATTTATATCTCTTAATTTTTAACCATCTTAATAGGAAAATATAATACACAGAAAATGATCAGGGATTAATATTTTCTTGTATGTAGATTCAAAATTTATTTTAAAAATCTCATACTAGGGCCAGTAAATTTCAGGAATTTTAACGTGATCATCTACAATCCACCGTGTCAAATGTAGTCTCTTTGTGCTATCGTAAAACAAAAAAAGCAGTACTATATTCTAATATTGTTTTATTTTGGTTACCAAGTATTTTGTTGCTCATAGAAAGAAAAAGTAATTATTTCTAGAAAAAACACAGGCAGTGGAGAGGAGTTTTTAAAAAGGAGCCTTATATAAATCACCCCAATCGTTTATTTTCACTTGCTACTAATCCTGCTCCACATTCAATGCATTACTTATGTTCTATCCACTCTTATAGAACAGTATATGAATGGACATGAGAAATACATGTGCACTGTCAATGAGTTTACACACATAAAGCTCTCTGCACAGGACCTGGAACAGAGTATTTGCTGTTTGTATGTGCTATACATTGAAAATTTTATATCTTTAGATAATAAAAATGCAAGGAATATAAGGGAGAGTGAAAGAATAAAAACATTTTAAAAGAAAGTGGCAATGATACTTAAATTGAATCAGAGGTGAAGGCAGAAGAGTGAAAAACTTTCTTATATGAACACACAAAAAAATCTAAAGGAAATTTGCTAATAACCTCAATGCTTGTGTATTTTATACTATTCCATGAATGTTGCATATTTTCCTAAAAATAAATATCTCTTATGTCCTATAAAACATATACTCTAGGGCTTCCCAGGTGGCGCAGTGGTTGAGAGTCCGCCTGCCGATGCAGGGGATACGGGTTCGTGCCCCCGTCCGGGAAGATCCCATATGCCGCGGAGCGGCTAGGCCCGTGAGCCATGGCCACTGAGCCTGCGCGTCCGGAGCCTGTGCTCCGCAGCGGGAGAGGCCGCAACAGTGAGAGGCCCGCGTAGCGCAAAAAAAAAAAAAAAAAAAAAAACATATACTCTAATATGTCACATGCAGGTTATTTTCAAATTTCTTAATTTAAAGAGTACAAAAGGGATTACATTCTGGAACCGTGATCTGGCTGGTGAAGTGGCTTATAGTCACCTATTGGATAAATAGCTAATGAACAGGCAATAATGGCTAATATTTGGGTTGTTTAATAGAAGACTCATATATTCTCTGTAACGTAGCATTATGGACATAGGAGCATTTCAGTATTTTAGCAGTTTTGATATAATGTAAAGATTCTGAAGTAACTTTGAGTACTTTCTCCTTAAAAAAGGATAGGGGAAATTCTGATCTATGTATTTAAAATTCAAACAGCCCATAAACCTTGCTAAAGAAGTCAGGCTTGTGGAATTAAACTTCATATTATATGTTAGCTTTTTATTTTTGCATAATTATAGACTAGATTCATAACCTTGTCCAAGATTCATATAGGTTTATACTGGTAGTTACAGGAAAAACTGTAGCTGGATATATTTAGCACTATGTATATAAGAAAAAGTATATGTTTATCAGAATTCATAATAACGAATGGTAGTATCATGTTTATGTGTGGAGGCAGTATACTATTATATGGCATTACTCTGTGGAAATAAAACCTATCTGAGTTCAATCCAGGGGCAATGAGACAAACTACAAGCTGAGGAAAGATACTTTTAACAAATATAAATGACGAAGGAATGGTATCGTACACAGAATTTCTAAAAAGCAAAAGAACTAAATAACAACCAAATAGAAAAAATGGGTAAATGATATGCAAGTGCATATCACTGGAAAAGAAACATAAATAACCAATGAAGATGAAATAATGATAATAAACAAGTAATAAACAAGAAGATGGTAATTAGGAATACAATGAGATATCATTTAATCCCCCAGATGAACAAAAGTTAAGAAAGCTGACAATTCTGACTTTGGGGAGGGAATTTATACTCTTTTAGTGGTAAATTTTACAATAACTTTGGAAAACAAATTAGCGTTCTCTTAGGAATATAAACGGGCCACATCCTACAATCCAACAATTCCACATCTACTTGTATAACCCCAGAGAAACTACATATATGCCATGTGCACTACAAGACCTGTGCACGAATTTTCATTGCAGCATTGTGAAAGTAAAAGCTAGAAACAAAGATTAGAGAATAGATATTGGATACAGTCATACAATGTACATAAAGTACAAATACATGCAATAAAAAGGCTATATTTTAGAAACAAAACGTTCAGTAAATTAAAGGAAATTGCAGGAAACTATACATATATGATATTTTGTTTTACTCAAAGTTTTTAAATAAATCAAATATTGCTTAGTGATAAATTTAAGAATATATGAAAAAATTAGAATTTGTTTAGAAAAAGCATGACAATGATAAACACAAAGTACAAAACAATGGTAGTATCTGTGGGAGTGTGATATAGAGTAGGATCACCCAGGTAGCACATCACAGTGTTAACAATACTTCACTGGTATTGTAATATTTATTTTTAAGGTGGGTGGCTTTCATTCTGTCTTTTAAAAACTATTTTATATAATTTAATGTATAATAAATACTATAATGGAAAAATTATGAGTTGATATGAAGAAAGTATTATTTAAAACATATAGGTACTTTTCATAAATGCAAACTTTGTACGGTTGATAAAAATATTTGAGGTTTGAATAATATTGAAATAGATTAGTCAAAACTGCTCTATATTGAATATCATAAGTCAGTGTGTGTGTGTGTGTGCGCGCGCGCGTGTGTGCGTGGCTGCGCGTGTTATTTTTCCACATAAATCCATAAGTATGTTTATGGCAGACTAGCATATATTTCATGAAAAAAAGTTGGGTGCAGTCTATTCTCCACATTCATAATGAGGACAGATGTACAGTTGAAATGAACCAACTAAGATGGCTTCAGGCAAATATGTCTACATCCTGTGATATACTAATCATCATTGTGAGATGAACCTAAATAATTATAAAACCCAAATGTGGTAGATTAGATAATGGCCATAAATTCATCATACCCTTTTATAATTGCCTGCTCTTCTAATCAAGAGATGGAGTCTATCTTTCTACTCCTTGAACAATGGCTGGCCTGGTGATGTTCTTTGACCAATGGAATATGGAAGAAATGACACTTTTTGAGTTCCAGAGCCTAGGCTTCAAGAAGTGTGGCAGATTCAGTTGTCATGATCCTGAAATTGCCAGGTTAAAAACCTGGTCTGGTCCACTGGAAAGAGGTCTTGTGGAGTGAAAATAAAGGTGTTCCCATCAACAGCCAAAATGGACATCCCCTCATGTGACCCTTGTGTACATTCAGCCCAGCTGACCCTTAAGCTGAATACAGCCTGATGCGTGAGACTACATTAAAACAGCGGTAGAAACACCACAGAATTGTGAGAAATAATAAATCTTCATTATTTTAAGACATTAAATTTGGGGTTGGTTTGTTTTGTAGGAACAGATAACTTAAACAGCAAAGAAGGTTGAATTTTACGAAAAAGAAGAAAGGAAGACTCCATGAAACATGATGCTGCTAAGAACTGCTAAACCTCCCTTCACTTCCTGACACACACATTTTGATCAACCCTTTGGATAACAAGGGACATCTGAATATGCATGCCTTGTTATTTGAAGTATTCAATATTTAATTCAGCATTCTATGTAAGGTGAAAATTCCAACAACTTGCTCTCTCCCATTTGGGTGATTATAGCTGTGGAGGAGGTGCTGTCAGTGTCCACTCAACATTTACTGAATCAACAAATAAATGCTGAAGTCTTTACCATATTCTATTGGCTAGAAGCATTCACAAGTCTCACCCACATTCTGGGGGAAGGGATTATATAGGCTGACAGGTCATAAACAGCAGAGGCAGGGATTATGGGGTCACTCAAGGTTCTGTCTGCCACAGTTGGAGAGAGTACGGACAATAATTCAGACAAATACTTATATACATATAAATACTAAGGGGAAAATTAATTAAAATTAAAATTAAAATTAAAATTAATTAAATAAAATTAATTTAGACGAGGCAAAATTAGAAAATAACAACAACAACAAAAGTGGTAACCAAGGAAGGCTGGTGGCATTTCAGGTAAGACCTGATATGAGGGCAAAAGTACTGTGGATTCCTGGGAAAGAGCAGGCAAAGGTAAAATCAAGGGCAAAGGTACTGAGGCAGGGTATACTGAGCATGTTTCTAGAACACTGCACATGCCTGGAACTAAACAAGCAAGAAGGAAAGGAGTAGAAAATGTGGTCAGGGCACTAAGAGGACATCTACTTTTTCATTTGATAAAAGTAGAGTATCCTGGATGAGCCTGGCTGAATCACATAAAAATCCTTCAAAGAGGCCCTGAGCCCTTCCTGAAGCAAGAGTTTCTCTTTGGGGTTTGATGAAGTAGACGGCCGTGCAGAGGAAGCCCACATGGCAGGGACCTGCGGGCGGCCTCTGGGACCTCAGGGCAGCCTCCAGTCAAAAGCCACAGAAAGTGGGGCCCTAAGTCATACAGCTGCAAGGAAATGAATTCTGTCAACAAGCTGAGTGAGCTTGGAAGTGGATTATTCCATAGATAAGAACACAATCTAGTGGACACTGAAATGCAGCCTTCTGAGATCCCGAGCAGAGAGCATAGAATGAAACTGTGTCTGACTTCCTGACCCATGGAAACTGTTAGACAGTAAATGTGTGTTGTTTTAAGCCACTAAATTTATGGTAAGTTTTTTACAGCAATCAAAAATTAATACACTGATTAAAATCGAGCTCACAAAGGGAAGGCCTTTGCTATGTTTTTGCTGGATCAGGCGTTCAGTAAGTGTGGAATAAACGTTTCCTTTTGCCACTTAGAGCATTAGGCTGGCTGGTTCTGTCTTCTGTGAGCATGTGTTTACCTCCTACTAGGATCCACTCTTTGGGCTGTTGTCACTAGTTTCATCTCATCACTCAAACAGTCCATGGCCACCCCTGCTTCCAGACCTTTCACTGTAATCTCCCTTCAGTCAAGTGCTCTCCACCTTCCCCTCTGCTTGTTCAAATTCTACTCCCCTCTTGTGCACATCTTCAGCAGACATAAGTTGGTTCACCATTTAACAGTGATGTGTTTCCATTTTAATGATTCAAGCAAAAACTGTAAGAATTTAGGGTTTTTCTGAGGTCTAAATTTATAGACATTGCATGTTCTTTAGGAATCAACTAATAAGCAGTTATTCTCAGGTTTTTGTTTTCATTGCTTTTAATGCCCTAGTTCTCAAAACATTGTTTTAAATGTGTGTATGTAGTTTGTGTATGTAGTGTGTGTGTGAATATGGCATAGATAAGTGGATATAATTATTACTTACATGCCAGATATTACGGTAGGTTCTACAGACTATCCTCTTTACTCCTTTGAATATAAAAACAACTTCCATAAGTTTTTTATTCTCCTTTTTGTTGAGGGAACGAAGGTGTGGTTATTTTAGATAATCCCTCAAGGCCATACAACCAATCGGCAGAGCTGGAAATGGCACTTAGATTTGTGTGACTTCAAAGCCAATGCTTTTTCCAGTACCCTAAACTATCTCCTCAATTAAATAAAAAGTTATGTGAAACAAAATATATATAGTATCAAAATATATGCAAACAAGTATTTCCCGTTATCTTATATACCTATATACTTATCAAAATATTTATTCATCTTTGACCTTGCTATCTTTTCTTTAAGTGTCTTTCAGGTTAGACATGTTTAAAGCTACTGATGCAAGTTAAATCAATCACAAATTCATAGGTGATCTTAGAAAAAACAAATTGTACCTGAGCCAGCAGAAAAAAAAATATGTGTTGCTTATGTGAGTGAGAAATGAGTGAATGAAACAGTGAGGTGATTGGTTTTCTGTCAAATTTCTTATACATAAAACAGCAAGTTTTTTAAAAAGTATGTGAGTCAGTCAAGATATTGATTGATCTATCCAAAAAGAAATGTACAAGGGCATGGACTAATCATTTCATGCACTAGATAGACAACTATGCTCTTGTATACCAGTAAATTTTACTTATAAATAGCAAGAGCACCACACCCTTACTTAATGCTCTCGTGGATCCAAGGTAAAGGGAATAAAACTTCCACATGGAAGTCACAGGATCAGATTCAAATTATACCTTGTATTTCTGACTCAGAATTGTAACTACCTAAGAGCTCTTTTATAATCTAAGTGAAAAATAATTTAAGGTCAATTTTCCAGTCTGTGTGTGCTTGTGTGTATGTGTTTTTAGCTGAACAGGTGTGATCAGCAGTACGCTTGTTTAACGTAGGACTGTTGTCATGCACACCTATGGAATTTGGCTTACATAATAAAGCAATACAACAGACAATCTCCAACCAGTCTTCGAGATAAACAGAGAAGAGTCGTCGGGCTACAAGCTGATGTTGGCAATACATACAACATTGATTTATAAAGGAAAGAGGATTAATTGCTTCAATGTCTCTGATTCTAATGATAGATTCAAAGAAAAATGATGAGAACACTGTATCCTTGTAGAATAATCACTCCTAGTCAGTCAGTCCTAATTCATATTGAATGGAGTCACTGAGGCCATTCATTAGGTTTCTGTACAACTTGTGGGGTGCAAAGAACAGTTTTAGTAAAACTTTGATAAATGGCAAAGATTTACATAAAGTTCTAAGAAATAAAAATGTTAGGAAAACACAAATTTGAAATTCACAATTAAGAAACAAGATTTGGTAACTGGTTTTAATTTTTAAATTTTTGAACTTTAAAAAGAAGTGGAAAAAAGCCTATTTCACAGGTAAAAATGTTGATAATAAAATACTTGCCCAGTCTTTACCACATAGTTATTGACCTCTGGTCAGAGAAGACTTATTCAGGTTTAACCTCGGAAATCCAGCGGCTAATAATAATAATATTTTAATAATGATAATAGTAGTACAAATACTTTTTATAACAACAATAATAGCAGTAATAATAGTAATATGAATAATGATAATTAAAATGTATCAAGTGCTTCCTATGTTCTTCCTTTGTGTCATTTAATTTTTCCACCAAGCCACATGGCGTAGACATCATTATTATACCACTTTAAGGAAACGTTTTAGTGGCAAATCACAGGCAATATCTGTTCTTGAAGAATTGGCCATGTGTGTGACTTTCTGGAAAGAACAGGTAAGCAGCTTGAAAGATTTGGCCATGGTCCTCCCTTCCTTGAATCATAAACCAAAGATAATTCAGAGGTAACTTATTCAAACTATTAGTCTTTTCAGAGCACTTTGCAGCTAAATGGATAAGACCTTTTAGCTCTCCACATTTTTCAAGGTACTTTTGTTACACTGCATCTGAAATTTCATCTAAACCCCTTGAGGTAGGTGAGTACTGCTATCAATACATGGAAGAAAACATTGCTTAGTGATCAAGAGCTATGGTGTCAGACTGCCTTTGCTGTATCCTGACTTGTTTGCATATTACCTATGTGAATTCAAACAAGTGATTCAACCTGTTACTCAGTTTTCCATTATGAAAATAAGAATACTAATCACATCATAAGTTTGATATGAAGACTAAACGAAATAATGCAGGTAAGTCTTTTAGAACACAGTATGAGCTCTATGCATATTAGCTCTCGTTAAACCTATTTTACAGGTGAACGACCTGAGGCAGAGTCCAATGTCCAAAAAAGTGAGTGTCAGGCTAAGAATCCATTACCATAACATTAAGTTCAACATTGTTTCTCCTTCCCAACCCCTATGTCAGTAGTTCCCAAACTTGACTTTTGGATCTCGTGGCAAGCCAAAAAATTATTTCAAGGGACCCTTAAGCTCATATAAAATAATAATAATAGCACCTAACATTTATTAAGCATGTACTATGTGTTAAGCACTGTACTAAATCTCTTACATAGATTATCTCATTTAATTCTCAAAACCCTATTTGATAGACATTATTAGTTTATTCCTTTACAGATGAGGAAGTTAAGGCCAAGAATATTTAAGTGATCAAATAACTGCCCAAGGACACACCGAAAGTAAGTTCCTGAGCCAGGAATCAAATTCAGACAATATGGCTTCAAAGCTCAAGTCCTAACATTCGCTTTCACCTACTGACTAATTTAAGTAAACAAATAGTGTTTCACCCCTAGAGTTCATCACCCTCAAAAGGTGGACACACTACACTGCCCTTCACTATCCCACCATCACAAACCCCAGTGTTTTTTGTAACTATTCCTTTTCATGTTTGCAACATGGACAACTTAAAGAACCTACATTCTCTCTTTGTTCTGGAGCATTTAAGATAAACTACCACAATATACCCAAGAGTAGGTTCATTAAATGGAATTACTCTCCTTCATGCCTCCAATTAGAAGGCCTTCCCTCATATAAAATGTGAAAATGCTATTTTTTTATTTTTAAGGGTTTTTTTTTTGCATTTATATTACTAAACTTCATTAAACATGTACAATTCATGCTTCTTTATTTTGATTTTAGGTTGTAACCTCAAGAAACAAAATACATGTAGACATATTAACTTTAATTAATGCCTATTTAAATATATATGTTAGATTAGATGATATCCAAGATCCTGGTACTAAGATTTAATACTTCATTTTTTTTACTTTAGATTTTTTAAAAATTGGAAATATATTTACATGGTTCAGAAATTTTAAGGTACCAAAAAATATTAACTTAATGAAGAATCTTCCCCCTATTCTTTTCTTCTAGTCACACAATTCACTTTCCCACAGGCAACCACGTGTAAGGATCTTGTTTATATTTCTGTATACATTTACATACATGTAAAAATATTTGTACATTTATATGCATATAACTCCCCTTCTTCATTTTTATGCTTATATGCCTTGTATGGTAGCATACTTCACAGATTCTCCTGTTTCAAGTTTTATTCTCTTTCTTTCTCTTCCTCTCTTTTCCCCGCTCTCTCTCTCTCTGTTTAATATATACACACATGATGCAGCAAGATCAAATATATATGTATTTTTTATAAATGCTCCATACTGGTATTAAAAACTTTGCTCTTTCCATTGGTAAATGCATATTCTACTTTGTGAGTGAACCACAAAATTTAAGCAGTTCCCTATTAATGGCTATTAGGTTGTTTTCAGTCATTCCATTACAAATGACTAACTTTGCATATACATTAGTTTGCACACGTGTGAGCGTATCATTTGTGTAGCACAAATTCCTTGGAGTGGAATGCTGGGTCAAAGGGTATGAGTATCTGTAATTTGATAAGTATCACTGAATTGTCTTCCAAAGCGTCTGTCCCAACTTATAATTATTACACACTTATGAAAGTGTCTCTTTCAGTTTTCCATTAACACTGGAGAGAATATTAGCATCTATGTTTCATGCTTAAATAAGGTTACACAATGCACATTCCGAGGATGTTGGCGGGTTGCTCAGCACCAAAGTTAAACAATATAACCCTTGATTTAAAAGAATAAAACCATGTCCATTAAAACAATAGTGATGAGAATTATGTTTTTTAACAGTTATCTAAGATTCAAAATCATAAATATGAATGCAAAAGTTCAGTGTTCTTGGAAGATAAGTTTTAATCCTAACAGGTCAAATTAAACATATTTTTCAGTTGTAGAAAAATCTCAATTACATTAATGATTTTATTTCTATAGAATTATTAACTCTCGTAAGTAATTAACAAAACATCCTAGTCACAATTTTCACTTTAACAGCCTAAAAAGAAAAATCTCAAATGGCAGAGACTCTGCCAAGAACTTTTTGTAAAGTCACTTCTACCACTTGTTGAGAAACAACTACATGGCCTATTTTCTTTATAAACATCATGCAATGCAATTTGTCCAACCACTTTATGAAGGTTAATAGTATCCATCCAAATTCAGAGACCAAAAAACTGAGACTCAACAATATTAACTAGCCCAAGGTGACACAACAAAGAAGTACTGGCAAGTAAGTGAATGGGTAAAAATTTCCCACAAATACTAGTCACAAAATAAATAGACAAAAACATTGTTGAATGAATGAATTAAATATGCAACAGATGTTTAATCCTGCTATAGCTACCTAAAGCAAGTATCTTACCTCAAAAGCAAATGACAAAGAAGGGATGAAAGACTTCAGATGACCCAATCTACACAGCATTAGGAACACCAAGCAACGGAAAGTTTCCAGAACAGCTGCCTTAGGTCTGAAATAAAATGTCATTTACATGCATTAGCTTTATTTTGTTTTGTTTTGTTTTGTTTTTTTTTGCGGTACGCGGGCCTGACTGTTGTGGCCTCTCCCGTTGCGGAGCACAGGCTCCGGACGCATGTGGGATCTTCCTGGACCAGGGCACGATCCTGTGTCCCCTGCATTGGCAGGTGGACTCTCAAACGCTGCGCCACCAGGGAAGCCCTACATGCGTTAGCTTTAAATATGCTCTTTATTACCTGGTATAATTAACAGAGTGATATACACTTATTTTAATTTTCAAGAAACACATAGTATTTTAATATATTTGAGGAGCATGTGCCTCTGAAGCTGCTTGAAAAAAGGCATTAAACTAAGACACAAAATGCATCTTTTAAAGAAAATCTATTCTTTATCAATTTATTGCTTAGTTTGAGAATTGCTGAACTAGGGTGAAACATTTTCAACTAATAAATAAAATATTAGACAACTAAATTTCTAGGGTTTCAAGACTAGACTCCCCTCACTGACCCAATACCTTCAAACTTCATTCATTTAATAAATGACTTCTTAGGAGGACTGACATAGTTAACGACAGTACTCTAAAATAATGAATGCTCGAATTAGGAAATATTGGGAACATGACAATGTGTAGTTAAGTCTAACATGATAGGCAGCATAGATCTTTATTAATTATTTTGTGATGAATATTTTCGTTATATATAGTATTCTTGAAATTCAAACTCTAACATATAAAATAGGTATATGTATTTAAAATGGAGTTGAGGGTCACACAGATAGGCATTTATAAATTGCCTTATAATAATAGGAATGAATAGCTACTTTATCGGATTAAAATACACTTCATATAATAGTCAACCAACATTTATTGTATAATTAAATATTTTCATAAAAGACAAATGGTATTTATGTAAGGTGAATTTTCTAATAAAATATTATTGAATTAATGTCATTATAATAAAGTTATATTTTATTTAGTTAATTTAGAATATAGAGGTAAAGAAAGAAGTATAAAAAATCTAAAATAGTGTATTTATTAAGCTTAAAAAATTCTTCTGCCATCAATTATGACATGTTGTGGACTTCCCTGGTGGTGCGGCTGTTAAGAATCCGCCTGCCAATGCAGGGGACATGGGTTCGAGCGCGGGTCCAGGAAGATCCCACATGCCATGGAGCAACTAAGCCGGTGCGCCACAACTACTGAGCCTGCGCTCTAGAGCCCACGAGCCACAACTACTGAGCTCACATGCCACAACTACTGAAGCCCGTGCACCCAGAGCCCATGCTCTGCCACAAAAGAGTAGCCACCACAATGAGAAGCCTGCTCACCACACCGAAGAGTGGCCCCCGTTCACCACAACTAGAGAAAAGCCTGTGTGCAGCAGTGAAGACCCAATACAGTCCAAAATAAATAAATAATAAAATTAAAAAAAATTATGACATGTTGTTTCTATAAAATTGAATATAACATTTTTGTGCAAAAATAGACAACACATTTCTACCAAATAATTTAAACTCAGTTAAAACAGGGTGACAGTTTATGATTCATTTGCATCCAAGTAATGTGATTTTTGTGTATGTGAAAAAAATGTTAAGACATTTTTTCCCTTGTAAAATAATCTTATTTCATTACTGTAAACTATTATTTTTTAAATTGATATTTGGGTAATATTCAGTGATAAAACAGAAAATAAAATTTCTAATTTAAAACACATTTATTTTTATTAATTCTGTTCTATCGTTTACTGTTTAACTTTATATTGTGAAATGAAACATACATAGGGAGAAGTACACAAAACAGAAATATGCAGCTCAATGATTTTCAACAAATAAACAACCATATAACCACTACTCAATAGCAACCCCCCCTCAAAGACATCTCACCTCCTCAATACTTCCACCCTCCCTCTGTTGCAAAAAGAATCACAACCTGTTAGTTTATCATTTATGCTAATCATACCATTTCTTGCTCTCTTTTACTTATATTTTTATTGCTTTAGCATAAATTTCTAAAAACTGTTCTTTTTTTTAAAAACTGTTCTTTACTCATCTTTTTTTTTACTTTTTGTAAATGAAATTATATTGTCTGCACCTTTTTGTATTTAGCATCTTTCAATCAGTGTTGTTAGTGAGATACATCTATGATTCTGCATGCAGCAGTAGGTCATTCTTCACTTGTGCATAGTATTCCATTGTGTGAACCTATGAATATTCATGCATCCATTCACCTTGTGAAGGACATTTGGATTGTTGGCCACATTTGTTTATTAGGAACAATGCTTTCTGAACATTCTTTCACGTGATTTTGGGGTGCATTGTTAGTATATATCTGGAATTGAATGGCCACGTTATAAGGTATGTGTGTGTATATATACACACACACACACACACACACACACACACACACACACACGCACATATTCAAATTTAGTAAAATTCTCAGTTTTTCAAATTAGGTATCACAATATAAACTGCCTCCTTTAGGGTGTGAGCATTCCAATAGGTGGTATTGTCAATTCTTTTAATTTTAGCCATTTGTGATACAAGGTCTTTGTTGCTTATAAAAATTGGCAAATACCATCTCCTACCTGAGAATTTTACTTTTGTACTGTCTTAATAAGAGTTAATTTTTGAAGAACTGACTTTCATAATATTATTCTAATCTAATTCATCAGTTTTGTCTATGTGATTAGGGATTTCTGTGAACCATTTAATATTTGTACCTACTCCAAGGTTATAGAGATATGTTACTATACTATCTGCTGGAATCTGTACTGGCTTTCCTCTCACTTTTAAATCTGCAATCCCCTGACCCCAGAATTAATTTTTTATGGTGTGAAATATTTGTCAAGTTTATTTTTCTTATTCCTATGTGGAAATTCAGTTTTACTAAGACCATTTATTGAAAAGATAGCATTTTCCCATGGCTGTGCAGGGACACCTTTGTCACAAATCAAGTCCATATATATGCATAGATCTGTTTCTAGGTTCTCTGTTCTAATCTTTGTGCCAATAAAACATGTCTAATTACTGTAGCTTTATAATAAATCTTGATAGCCAGTAACTCAACTCCTGCCATTGTAAAAAATTCTCAAGATTGTGCTGGCTATTATTGGGCCTTTGCATTTCCATATACATGTATTTTAGAAAGGTCCTGTCAAATTCCACAAAGAAGAGACCTTTTATAATTTTAATTCAAATTGCACTGAATATGTAAATCAACTGCTGAAATTATAATCTTTACAATATTGTGGATTCTAATTTATGAATAGTTATCTCTCCAATTTTAAAAATTCTTTATTTTTCACAGTATTTCAATAGTTCTATAGTGTAGTTTAGAGATTTTGTACTCATTTTTTTAGGATTGGTTTTTCTTGGTATTTGATATATTTGATGCTATTGCATAAAGTTTTATATTTCCTAGTACATAAAAATATCGTTGATGATAATTTCTTTAAAACTTTTCTGAAATGCATCCATTAATTTGAATAAATTCCCTATAGATTCCTTAGATTTTCTAACTAACTCACTAATTAGCTTTTAGATTAACATAAATTAATTTTCTAATTAATTTATTAATTCCTTTCAAATCCTTATGGCTTTTCTCTTTCCTTTCTCCACTGACAGTTTCCAGCCCAGTGTTAAATAATGAGCATATCTAACTGCTTCTCAGTTTCAAAGGAAAATTTTCAACATTTCACTATCAAATGTGAAGCTTGCTATAGAAATTTGTATAAACAGTTTTTACTTCACCTACATTTTTGCTGGATATAGAATTACAGGTTAGCAGTAATTTCCTTTCAGCACTTTAAACATATCATTTCATTCTCTTCTGGCTTCCTTTGTACAACGACATACCTATATCTCAGTATGAGTTCCTAAATAAGGCCAGAGGCAGGGGAGACTTTATATAAATATATACAATAAGAATAGCTTAATGTATCATAGGATATATTGTGATAAAATCAATAGCTTGCTTATTTGGCCTATTTATTTGTATCCATGGAAACAAAAAAATCTTCATTAAAAACATAAAACTATGCTATTGTTATTGGCTGATTGATAATTTTACTACGTATATGGAACCAACAGAACTGTGATCTTTAAAACGTGATCCTGATTCTTTGGATCTGGGTAATTATTTCAGATTATCTTGTGACTCAGTTTTTCATTTTCTTTTCTTATGGCTTAGTATGCCTTTTATTTCTAATATAGAAAAGTAGGGATGGATAGAAAGCCAAATAAGTTAAATGATAAAATAAACACAATTTTTAAACTATAGAAGGAAATACGTTTAAAATTCTACACACTGTTTACATATGACTATGTGAAGTGTGCCAGCCGCGTCACTCTACCAAATGCTTATAGCGAAGGCATACTGTACACAGCTCCATTAACCACTTGGACCTGCATCTTGATGAAACTTCAGAATCTACTCATATTCCAGAGCAGCTATTAAGCATTTCTTAGGAAAGTGACATGATATTCAATATAGATTAAATGTATGTTTACTGGACTTTTACATTTAAAATTTCCTGAAAGTAATCTGGTTATTGGTTACCTACTTGAAAAACAATTACACTACAACGATGATAAGATTTCAAGAATGACTGAGCTTTTTTGCCATTTTTCACGGTTACATGTAAATTCTATAATACGTGAATTCCGGGGTCATATTGCTTGGGTTTGTGTTCTATCTCTTAGTGTTCTTCTGTCTGACTTTCATAACCTGTAAAATGGAGTTTAGAGTAATTCTTATCTTAAAGTGTTACAAGAAATAATTAAGCATTCTGTGGCACATATTAAGTACATAAGTATTGGTATTAGTATTAATTTTAATGATTGATAAATACTAAGCAATAACAAGTGGGTGTTTTGCTATGTACCTTCAGCCATAAAAGCAATTTAAAATTGTTCAAGTGAATGTATTTTCTGGCCAGAGTAGTATTTGAAACTGGATTCATTAAATACTATGCTGTGTGAGGGTAAAGGACATAAACTTTAAATATGCAGTTGGCCCTCCATATTCATGGGTTCTGCATCTCAGATTCAACCAACTGCAGATGAAAAAATATTTTTTAAAAATTCCAGAAAGTTCCAAAAAGCAAAACTTGAATTTCCCACTGCCAGCAACTATTTACATAGCATTTATATTGTATTTACAACTATTTACATAGCACATACATTGTATTAAGTATTATAAGTAATCTAGATAGATGATTTAAATTTATGGGAGCATGTGCATAGGTTCTGTGCAAATACTATGACATTTTTTTTTCTTTTTTGTTGTTTTGTGTTTCGTTTTGTTTTGTTTTTTTGGCGGTACGCGGGCCTCTCACTGTTGTGGCCTCTCCCGTTGCGGAGCACAGGCTCCGGACGCGCAGGCTCAGCGGCCATGGCTCACGGGCCCAGCCGTTCCGCGGCATGTGGGATCTTCCCGGACCAGGGCACGAACCCGTGTCCCCTGCATCGGCAGGCGGACTCTCAACCACTGCGCCACCAGGGAAACCCTACTATGCCATTTTACATAAGGGACTTGAGCATCTGCAGATTTTGGTATGGGGGTGGGCGCGGCTAGGTCCTGGAACCAATCTCTTGCCAATACCGAGAGACAACTATATATACACTTAGGTGTATATTCTGAACTGTTCAATAGCAAAGGAAAAATAAATAATTTTTCGGTTTTATTATATACTCAGAGTTATACTCTATGTTTTGCTGACTTAATCACTATATTTTATAAGTTTTCTTAATATACTTGAAAAACCTAAATTTCACTTAAAGGGCTTAGATTTAAAATGGACCTTTGATTTAAAACCAGACAAACCACTACTCTGTCTCATTTAAAATGAAGGTGTGAATTTGTAGTTTCAACTTTATTTTTTTAATAACAAACACTTGCTGAATTTCAAAATTTCACATATATTTTTAAAACCACATTATAAAGTTACATAAAATGAAAGAATTTCACTTCTTACCTTTGATCCAGAAGAAATCCAATGGAGGTCAAAGTCAGGATAATGAAGCAAGCCCTCAGAAGGAGAGTGACCTGTGATAGTACCTGTCAAACAAACACAGAGACCAACGGATCTTTAGATGAGTCATCCAAAGGAGCATCAGAATTTAAAGCTGACAATAACAGACTCAATTTTATTTTATGTTATACCATTTGTTACTGACATTTTTCAAGAAGGTTGAATATGCAGAGAACATTTTGGTTTTCCTAATGTCATTTAGTTATCTTGTTGGACACTTAGAGAATGAATTAGACAATTCTAATGATGTTTTGCTTAAAGTGTTCTTTCTAATAATTCTCCTTTGAAGTTTTGGCTTTCGTAATTCTTTGACACACTTACGCCTCCACATATGGAGAAATCACTTACATTTTTATGAATAAATATCACATTTCAATGGTTATTTTTAATATCACCAATTCTTCGTGGTTTCAAACCCAAAAGTGTCTTTAATAAAGAAAATATTTAAAGGAGAATGTGTTATGAGTGCAAACACATACATGAAAGAAATTATGCATATCCACTCACATTTTTATTTGATGAAATCTGTATGTTCCTCTGTACATGTCAAGGGTCCTTTTTTGAATTAGTTACAAAAACCACATATTTCTTTGTTATAATTATAAATTAATTATGCATTTTGTTTACAAGTAAAAATGTAATAATAATATTTATTGAGCACCTACTATTTTATAGCTTCCATGCTATGTGTTTCACACATGCTAATTCTTTTCATATTCCTAACAAACTTGCAGAGTAGGTATCATCATATATGCTTTATATGTGAAAAAACAAAGCTGGAATCAAAAGATGAAGTAACTTTTCCAACATCACACAGAAATAAATGATGCCTCTGAAATTCAAAACAGACCTACCTGACCCTTAAGTGTGACAATGGTAGAACACATATGAGCAACAAACTTAAAGAGGGCAGAAGCAGAGACCTATACTGAAGTTACATAGCTCATGTTAGGGCCAGATGGTTATCACTTCAGATTGAGAGTGGATCAGTAAAAGCAAGGAGTTAGATGCACAGCCAATGGACGATTTCCCTACTCACTGATGGTATTTATGTTTCACCTTTATGAGAACACCGAAGGTTGTTTTACGTTGGCTAAAACAGTGATTGAACGCTCTCTCTTTTTTCTTTTTCCTGAAATAACTAGAGGTAATTTCAAGTCATTACTAACTAATATACACACCTACAACTAAGTAGCATCTGTCCAAAGTTATAAACAAATGTTATCAATTGCAATTGCTGCTCACATCCAATATCTCAGTTCCATATCATCTTCTAAATCAGCGCTGTCTCTAATGGCCAACTTTTTACACCTCCCTAGTTACTTTCTAAATGCCTACAATGGCACCCAGAATTGCCAAGGGGCTTTAACCCTCCAGGACAATAGTTTAGTAGAAGAGTATTGTTGAGTGGTTAAAAAACTGAATAAAGAGTGTCAGAATGTTTAGGAATATGGAGACAGTGCTGGACATCAGGTATAGGATAAGGAGTTCAGTGAACTCCAGAACGTTTGAATGGAGAGCAGGAGAGTACTATTTGGGTATGTGGAATTCCATGGTGGCTGCTTTGGGACAGTAAAGCAGAAAAACAAAAACAAAACAAAACAAAAAACACACCAGAAAAATATTTTCTTGGTGGTAGAGGTAACTAGGTGTGCTTGAGTAGATTAATGTTTGCTTAGGGGAACTATTTTGTCTAAAGAAAAATGCTTCTTACACCATTATTGCTTCTTTTTGATCTTTTAGGGAAAAATTAATATGGAAGGGAGAAATGATTTATGCCCCAAACCTATAGCATGATTTTAAATGCTCTATAAGAATGTAGCGCTTGAAATTATTTGAACCTATTAGCCATGTAACCAGTCAAATTGTTCAGCATTTCTAAGCCTCTCTTATGTGTTCAGTACATCTGAAATAAAATATGAGTTTGGCAAATACTATAATAAAGTACTTAGAAGAGTGCTTGGCATAAAGTAAGAAGTCAATCCGTGATATGATGATTATCATTGTTATTATATTCAGGCTATACTAATTTTCTAAATGGCTCTTAGGCTAAACTTAATTAATTACAATAAGTTAAGGAAGCACAAATAAAAGGTTTATTAGCTCTTCCAAATATCATAGGAAATTCAGAGACAGGACAAAATATATTTTTTGTTTTGGTTAGGGAATTTATGATACCTGGAGAGAAAAGAATAAAGAACTCCTCTCTCCACAAATTGCTTCCTGGCTAACGGTGTCTGAGTGAAAACCAACTTAATACAGCTATCTGGCTGCCTAGTGAAGCTTCTACTTGGCTATTACACATCTGAAACTTAGCCTGCCTAAAACCCTGTATTTGATTTCCTTCTCCACACCACACGCTCCCCACTTCTCTTCGTTTTAGGGATGGTACCCACAGTTTTTCATTTGCTCAAGCCAAAAACCCATAACTCATCCTTGACTCTTTCTCTCACTATCTACTTCTAATACATCAGCACTATATTTGAAATACATCCAGAATAAAGATATTTGCTACAAACAGCACACACAAAAAATACCATGTTTCACCCCCAACATTATCTCTACTATATTAAAATACCCTCCTAACTGGTCTCTCTGATTCTAAATTGTGTGTCCACCTATCCTGGCTTCCCTCCCCTGGTATGTAGCCAGAGCTATCTCTTTAAAACTAAGTCATTAGTTTTAAACTAAGTCATATTATATCATTCTTATGTTCTAAATCCCCCAGGAGCTTGAAATCTCAGTAAGAATGAAGCTCAGAGTCCTTACTCTGGCCTCTACACAACATACCCACTATTATCATATAATTCCTGAATCATTTCTGTCTCATTCTTATGCTACATCAGAAATTTTGCTCTTCCTTGAATATGACAAACATCCTTCCCATTCAAATCTGTTTCATCTGTCTCTTAGGCTTGAAATGACTTCCCACAGTGACCCTTATGGTTTATTCCTTCATTCCATTCAGGTAACTACTGCATGCCCTTGTTCATCCTGTATAAAATAGTACTTCTCCACAATGCTCTATAACCTTATTCTGTTGTATTTTCCTCCATACAACTTATCACGTCCATACACTTATACATTTGCTTGTTTGTTCATTCTCTAGCTGTTTGTTGTCTGTCTTCTCTCACTCCCTAAGAGAGGTTTTATCTTTTTATTCACTATTATATCCCAAGTACCTAGGACACTGCCCAGCACATAGTCAGTAGCTAATATGGTTTTTGAATGACTGACTGAATTATTGAATTATTTTACATTTGTGTTTATTATTCATACCTTTAATATAATTCTAATTGGCTTAATAAATAATTTAATATCACAACATTAATATTTAATTTAATATCAGTATTCTAGTCCTTAAAATTAAAATTATTTAATAAGTTAATATACTAAATGCTTGTGTTAAATATTTAAAACATTAAATACTTTAATATTTCTATGTTTAATTTCTTAAAGAACAAAACTGTCCTAAAACTGTTTGAGTTTAAAGGAAACTAAGATTACCAGAAGAAGAAATCCAATATTGAACACATGCTTCCTTTAGAGTCCATTTTCCTATGAAACTCTTAAGTTTTTCCATATTACATCCTTTGATAGGCTAATCAGTTGATCTTCTCTGACTTCTGCACATTCATTCCATGAATATGTATTGAGCATTTGCTAGGAACTGTGGTAAATAGGAGTTTAAGAGAGTGAGCAAGAAAGACAAAATCCCTGCCTAGAAATCACACTACTTTAATCCGTGCTGGTAGGACCATAGTCCAGCTACACTAGAGCAAAAAGGAGGGGAAAATAGGGCTTCCCCGGTGGCGCAGTGGTTGAGAGTACACCTGCCGATGCAGGGTACACGGGTTCGTGCCCTGGTCCGGGAAGATCCCACATGCCGCGGAGCGGCTGGGCCCGTGAGCCATGGCCGCTGAGCCTGCGCGTCCGGAGCCTGTGCTCCGCAACGGGAGAGGCCACAACAGTGAGAGGCCCGCATACTGCAAAAAAAAAAAAAAAAAAAAAAAGGAGGGACAAACAGAATAGACTTTATAGACTTTGACCCCTGTAAATACTTAGCCTCCTGTCTTTTAAACAAGATGTGAAATGACATGAAGCTTGTTAATTTTTTATAACAGTACAATTTCATTTTTCATTGGGTTTACTACCATTTTACACCACTCACTGCTAGTATATCTTTCATGTAAGATATTGCTGTCCTAAAGTGCTAAAATGGAATTATTCTAAATTAGGCTTTGAATATATTATAAGTCTTTATCACAAAAAACGAGAAGGTCCATAACTATAAAAAGCTTATGAAGCAAGGAATTAATTTTCCTCCTTTAAAATTATCTTTCAAATTCCAAGCAGTTTGGTAGCTCTTATTTCCATAGGTTTCTCAGTGCGGGAATTGCTGTCCAGATTTTTATGCTTGAAAAAAGCAAACATCCCTGCAACTTTAAGTAGATGAGAAAAAATACTCATGAGGCAACGTTAACTACATAGGAACTCAAAAATTACAATTACATGTTTGATGCAATGTTGCTTAAACAATTAATGAAGGTGTGAGAAGTCCTCCCTTTGCCCACAGGTATATAAAGAAGAAAGCCTTTTTCTTCTCGAATGGGGATATCACCCTCTTACTATTTCACAGAAAAATTCTGGTGATCAACATAATTACCTTTCATGTTTTCCCACCCGACAAATCTCACAAAGGGAAATATCAGACCCATACACTATGTCCTAAAATAATAGTAAGTGTCTGTATGCATTCTTTTTTAAAGAACTTTGTGTATTGTCAGAGGTAATTTGATAATATTTTCCATAGTTTTATTATAAGGATTTAGAAATGAAAATGTCTTGATTTTATTGTATCAGGGTTGTGCATTTTTAGGATTTTCGGAAAAGATCTACTAAAGTCATTATTTTGACTCAAAATGTTCATCTTCCCAAACATCTGTAAAATAAGGTCAAAATTTTCCTAACACTTACGTGTCTGTAACCTCTGATGTGAAGGCAGAAAATCTGGTTTGGGGCACACTTGCTCTGCTACCTCATCGTCCCTGTGACTCTGATGGCTCCTTTTAGATACCTTGTGCTGAAACCTAAGGCTTGAAGATGCTTCCCAGTATTACAACATAGACACAGGAACAGAACTCAAGGTGATATCATAAAGCAATTTGTAATTCTATACGGATCTCAAGAACCTATATTGAAATAAGATCCTGTTTTTAAAAAAATATATAACAGTATTGACTATATTTTTTCCAATATTTCAGAATGTTTGGTTACTGTTGAAGCATACATAAGGAAATATAATTAGAATGACCATTTTCTATAATTTCAAACAAGAAGCAAACTAAATAAATATATCAAAGGTGAAAATATATTGCCTAAAATGTATAACAAATATATAGTTCAGAAGCACTGAATTGGTATGGAATAGTGAGTTTCTACAAAAATGTGTAAGAAATAAAAGCAAAAAATTTTATTTTAAAAACTTTAAGTAACATAACTTGAAGAATAGTTATGTTGTAGTCATATTTCAATCTATGATTCCATTCTGTTAATAATGAATGTGCACCCAACTAAATAGAGAAACAAGGATTGATTTTCCCTCCCACTTGAAAACAAAACAAAACAAAGCAAAACAACATATCTGAAACAATTGTTTTCAAGACCCTGGACACCAGGCAACAAAGGTCAGTGATCCCAGGGAAACGGGATACAAATGACATGACCCCTCACTATTGCTCCAGGTTACTACCTTGAGAGAGTTTCTATGCTGCCACACAGACGGAACTCAGAGGGGCCTGGTGGACTCCCTGATTTGAGGAGATGGAGCTGGGATTTGGGAGAAGCCAGGGAGGCTATTATTTGGAAGAGAGTACCAAAGAGGAGAGAGCTGCATAGACAGAACTCTATTCATCTGCAGCGGGTGCCCATCAAGTCTCGTATATCAGCTCATACATGTGAGGAGACTATCAAAGGTTAGAAAAGGACTAGAGCTTGCAATGCCCAGAGCTCACAACAGGGCCAGCTAGAGTACAAGTTCCCATCAGCCAGACTGGACAGCCTCATGATTCACTGGGCATTGGGTAGAGAAATCTGTGCATTGACATATATACAATGGAATATTACTCAGCCATATAAAGGAATGAAATTGAGTTATTTGTAATGAGGTGGATGGACCTAGAGTCTGTCATACAGAGTGAAATAAGTCAGAAAGAGAAAAACAAATACTGTATGCTAATGCACATATATGGAATCTAAAAATTTGGTACTGATGAACCTAGTGGCAGGGGAAGAATAAAGATGCAGATGTAGAGAATGGACTTGAGGACACAGGGGTAAGGGGAAGCTGGGACGAAGTGAGAGAGTAGCATTGCAATATATACACTACCAAATATAAAATGGATGGCTAGTGGGAAGCTGCCTCATAGCACAGTGAGATCAGCTCAGTGCTCTGTGATGACCTAGAGGAGTGGGATAGGGAGGGTGGGAGGGAGGCTCCAGAGGGAGGGGATGTGGGGATATATGTATACTTATAGCTGGTTCACTTTGTTGTACAACAGAAACACAACATTGCAAAGCAATTATACTCCAATAAGGATATTAAAAAAAAAACTGTGCATTGAGATTTTGAGTTTCCAAAGCTGAATTAAAGTATCTAATTTTTACATATTTTTAATAAGTCAAAATGAGATCTTAATTCAAATTATAAGCAGTTCATGGTTGGTTGTATTTATTATATGATAGCTTTTAAAACAGCTGCCTGATGCTAAACAAATTTTGAGACAGTACTAATAGTATGAAGATATATTTAACTTCACAGTTAATATTTCATTATTTGATGCAAAAGGCATTTTTAAATGTTCAATTTCCCACTTTATTATATTTCAATATAGTGGACAAAAATAGATTTTTCACAGGAATTCACAGTGATCACTTTTCTAAGTTCCCAAAGTCTATGCTTATTAGACAGGTAGCTTTGGTTAATATCCTTCCTTTACTAATATACATTTATTACATTCATTTCATGGATTTAAATTATAATTGATGCTCAATTTAGCTCACATTTCTTTTTTCATATTACTTCAGTTACCACCTAAGAACTTTAGGAAATTAAATTAAATCCCAGTGGGCTGCACTGGAAGAAAACAGTATGTGCTGAATACTGACTTGAGAGGTTTCACGTAGGACCTAAGTTAGATCTAAATTGTGCAAGCGACACTCTCTGTTATGAGAGTACCACTAAATATATTGATTTTTTCTAAGGGTCTATTAAAACATGTCAATATGAAAGCATTGGTTACAAAATTTTAGTGCCCATAATGTTTTACAGGGTACAGCAACCAGGGGAATTTAAGACTATAAAAACCTGTTTCCAAATTTATATTGGATATTCTCAGATGCCTCATGTTGAAATATATCACCAAATAATCTGGGTTAGACATATCTACAGTAACTTTATTATATATTCTATTATAAGACCCTGTTAAATATTCAAACTGTTTTGAGTGTGTCTATTATTGAAAAGGATAGCATTGCTTTTACAGTTTTACTTTGGAAACATGCTAGTGCGTCCATATTTCCATTTCAAACCCGTATTCATGATATCACCCCATGAGGTGGACCCTGGCAGCTGAGGAATTGATTTCCCAAGCATTACTAAACTAAAATCAACATAAAATACTGTGGGTCATATAACTAAACTAAACACTATATATTTAAATGTATACATTGCAAGTTTCAGTAAGAAAGAAGTGTGCCTTTTCCACCTTTTTGGTGGCCATCAAATTGCTATTTTGACTCCCAAAGTTATTTATACAGAACTTGCACACATTAAACAAGTAAGTATTTATCTACTCTGGTAAACGCATAAACAGAAAAGGCTGTGGGACTACAGCAGGGTCCGCAATTACACGTCAGCCACAACTTTTCTATGTGATTATTGGCTACAGTGAATCTGGAAAAAAAATATTGCTGTTGGATTTTAATGTCTTCAGATGCTTTTAAACATCCCTGAGACTAGAAAGGCACTATAGAATTCTGCAAATAAGCAACCTTTTTTCCTATTTGTACAGCATGTTTTTAGCAAAGAAAAACATGTGTGGGAAACAAGCAAATGCACTTTTCAAAATTAATTTGTGTCAGGGATGAAGCTGTCTCCAACTCTAATTTTAATTTGAAAAGGATTTCATCACTTGATATTTCTCTTTGTCGACATATCTACATGAGTTTCTCATATAGTTTTTTTACGACAGTGGAAAAATCTTGTGAAAACCATGCTATGAGTTACATATTTTAACATACACCCTGTCTGGCTACATTTTAACCCAAGAAGCACTCACACATGCCTAGACCTTCAAATTCTCTTGGTGAGCTTAATATAAAGGCCTCTACTTCAAAATAAAAATGGGTAAATTTTCATTTTTATTTCTATGAGTTAGGTTAATTTACTTTGAGACTGTATTTAGTACAACTAAAAAAAATTCAATAATGCAAACTGTACTCAGTATTGATCAGTATATCAAGAGTTAGATATTTAGATGTAGATGATATAGCTTTTCTTCTGGTGTTATTCAATTATCTAAACTCTATTAACGCAGGCATATTTTAATCATAACTTAGGTGAACAAATTAAAATAACAAAGTAGTTTAACAAAGTAATCAGTGATGGGTTAATTATGTAATACTTGAAGACATGATTATGAGACCTTAGGTTAAGCAATTAATAAGTCTAACCATTATGGTATTTTGACATCTACTTGTGCACTGCTAAGAGTGATGTAATCCATGCTGCTTTTAAGAAAGATTTGCTCCTGAAAGAAATTCTTGGGTTCAAATTTTGTCTCTTTTGAAGCTAAAGGCAAATGAACCTGCTACAATTTGGAATTGGTGACATTAGTTGTAGTACATGTATGAACCAGCAAATAATAAGCCATTATATATTCTTCCATGATGTTTTCAAAGCATTTCTGGTCACATCATATCCTATTTCTTTTTTTCAGTCCACAAAATGGAAACCAGAATTTAAATCATTGTTTTCTCCTATGATCAGGAATGAGTTTTTCTGTAGTTTAAAAAAAAAAAACATTGTACTTGCGCAGAGAGAACATGTGAACTTGTCTAGTGTCCAAAATTGGAGTCACTATGTGTAGCAATTTGGGGTTATTAATTTTAAATTCTAAAAACACAAATACATATGGACAATATCAATCGTTAAAGACTTTAAATAATGTTTAAAATTGAAATGGCTTTCTTCAATATATTATCCAATAGTCTCTGCAGACATCTTGTAAACCTATTTTATTTAGTAAGGACACACTGTGACATACACTGCTATTTGCCCAACCAGAAAATATCCCCTATATCTTCTATACTAATACTATGCTGATTTTCTCCAGGTATAAGAAAGGGATGTTCTCAGAGGCAAAGTGAACCCTTTATCCCCAGGGCATGAATTATGCTTGGTATAATTCATTCATGGTTAATTCATGAACTAGTGTTAGTTATTCTTTCAGTGTGGGCATGTGAATCAGTCCTGAGCAATGAGACATGAAAGGACATTTGCTGAGAAATACTCTGGGACTTTTTTCCCCTCCTTCTTAAGTGAAATTTACAAGATGCTCTAGGAGAACTGAACTTGCTGCCTTTGGTCACAGTGTGAGGACATGATGCCTTGAGTTGCTGTAATGATGATGATGAAAGCCCAGAGAACTGTAGAGAAGCCTTTTTGGAAACTCCACATGTTTGAATTGCTGAACTAATCAATCCTGGAAATACTCACCTCTGAATTTTCAGTTATACTTAAGCCACATTTAATTGGATAATCTGTTTCTTAGAACAGAAGATATCTAATGGACACTCATATCATAGATACTTTAAAATGATATTCTACAGGAAGGTTTATTATGTTACTAAACATTTATGAGTGTTCAAAGAATATTCTTTGAAAAGAAGTTCAAATCACATAGTATTTAGGAGTGAGAAGGATTCATATAGATCTAACATTTGTTATTTTTGCCTACTTGAGTCTATTTCCTTTTTTCCAGAAACTATCATCTCAATATGTCTTTCAAGCCTTCCTATCACTGGCCCTGTCCTCGCATTGATAGATTAAATGGTCTGTGATCCAGGCCTGATCACTTTGATGGGTTCAGTGATACCCAGATGAACCCACCCATAACATCAGACTCCAACTTGGAACTTTCACTTCTGGAGTTCCTTGTGTGGAAGTATTTAAAGCTAGAGCTGCTGGTAACCATCTTGCTACCATGAAGGTTGAGAGCCTGTAGGAGAATCTGCTTTGAGAAATGCATAACTGCAGAAAAGAATGAGAAGATTCCTGATGAAGTTACTTGACTCACTGGATCCAGCACTGCCTAAAGAAGAAAAACCCCAGACTCTTCAGTTATATGAGTTAATAAATTCACTCTAAGTTGAATTTCTGTCATATGCAACCAAAGAGTCCTTCTTAATACACTCAGTGACCTATTTTGAGTAGACTTATTTATAGAACTCACTGTGTGAGTCATATGGAATGCTTAGAATTGTTCCAATAGAATATACTGTGATTTTTACAAGGGTATCTAATTATTAAATATAATTCCATAGGCTTTATATATTAAAATTATTTTTAAAAACTTAGACTAATTTTTCTGTGTATATCATTTATTAACTTCTATTACGGAGCTTTCATGGACAGACTGACATCTTTCAATAGCGCTTACTTAATCTTTGAAAAAGGTAATTTATCTTTTTTGAATTCACTGCCTACTAATCCTATTTGTATTCATCTGCATTTTTTCTAGATTCTTGTATTATCTTAGACTTTTTCACACTATTTTTTATGTCTAAAGATAACTTCTGTTATGTTTTTTAATATCATTGTCTGTTCACACTGTATAATGGATACTTTTTTTGCTCTTTTAATGTACTAATTCTCGCTTTAGTTGTCTTTAAACTGCCAACGAAGTCATTGACTTCCTTATGTCCATTATATTTTTGTGTTCTAGAAGTCTAATTTGATTATTTCTAAATATGTTTCATCATTGTTTCTTGATTTTCCATAATTTCTAATTTCTTTTTAATTTCAACTTTTGCTTCTTCAAATATATTAAATTTACTTAATTTATCTTTTAATTGATTTTATTTACAAAATCTGTTTTTTTTTGAGGGTATAATTCTGTCGCTTGTTGTTTCTGTTAATGCTTTGTCATAGTGGCTTTCTCCTAGTGTGTTTCTGTGCTTTTTATCTCTCAGTTCATCATCACTGAGACATTACCTGGGGGGACTATGCTGAGACCTGAGTTTGAGGGGATTGCTCTAAGCATGATTTGAACATGGGTCTTTTAAACATGAGTCCTAAACTGAGACTACACACTTAGTTTAGGTTTATAAATCAATGGTTAGTGTAAATCCTGGATCCATATCTGAGTGAGAGGTGGTTTGTAGTCAAAAATTCTCAGGGAAGGCTTTTTTCTGCCTCCTCAAAGCCAAGTCCAGTATGGGTAAGTTTCCTTTTTACGTTTCTTTTTCTCATCCTCCTCCCCCTCCCCTTGCTGAGAGTATTTCTTTTGCTTTCAGTTGTTTTACTTGAAGTTTTTTAACTGACTTTCCACCCACGTAGGCTCTCAGCTTTGTTTCGAGTCCCTTAAGGTCTTGATCAACAGAGATTTTTCAGTGCCTGGGATAGCTGTCAGGAAGAGCACCTCATTGGATTTGCATTTTCTCAACATTTTTAGCCTCTAAGGAGTACCTCAATTTTTTGCCTACTCATCTATGCAGTGTATTTAAAGGTTTTTCTTAAAAATTACATTTTGTCCAGCAATTTTAGGTGTTTGATATGCCTTAAAAAGAAGTAGGTGTATTTAACCCACCATTTTGCTAGAAATGGAAGTCCGCTTTCCCTGCTTCTTTAGAGTGTAAACATTACTCATACAGTGCTGCTGTGTGAGGCCTCAACATCCCTGACTCAGTGAGGTTCTTTCATGAGGTACATACTACCTTGGTAACAAAGTGAGATACTGATTTTTCATTCTTCTGTCACCCTATTTTCAATTTCACCTACTTCCAAGTTAGTTACTTTACTATAATTTATGTACCTCTTTGAACTATTGTAAATCCTTTTTGGAAGAATATAATATGAATAAATCTGTGAAACAAAGCAAATATTTAAAAATACCTCTGTTTTTAATCTTTTTATGGTTTACAGTGCATTTTTACATACATTATGCTATTTTTGTTTTCTCCAAAATATAGGCAGTGAGGGTATTCTCATGTTGCCAAAAAATGATTCCCCAGGTAGGTAATGCCTGAATCAGAATCCAGATTCTAAACCCTGGTCCAGTGCTCTTGTGCTTCAGGAATATTTCAAATATTTAGAAAGGACAAAATAAATGAAGTTAACTGTACATTGCAAACCCCCTAAACTCAAGTTATCAGGGTATTCTTTAATTGAAGATAAGCATGTTGAAATTGCTATAAAGTCTGCTTTCCCCAACACATTTAATTCTAGCTTCTGAAATACTTCTTTTTATTGTTGAAGAATTTATTTGTGACAAATCATTTCCTACTTATATTTTAGATCAATTATATACCATTTGATGGACATCTTATACACAACACTTTGGATACAATTAATTAACTTACATTAATTAAATTAATTCTAGAAGAATCAGTTTACCTGTTTAAATGTGAGACGTTGCCAAAATTCAAAGATTATTACAGAAAAGAATAGAGCACAGCTATAATAGAGCTTATTTTCATCTTCAAAGTGACAGATAACTTTTTCACACTCTATTTAAAATGAGCACCACTTACAGCTTTATCTGTATAGGTCTCTTCATAAAATGTTAGTATCAGAGCAAACTGTACAACTGCATATGTCTTTAATAGCCGAGATGCTGCTGATGAGAAGGGAACTTCTTCCCCCTTGACCTAGGAAGATAAGAAAGAAGCCTTTCCATTATATTGTTCCCTTATCTCTCACATTGAAATTCACACTAAGTGAAGAGGAGATATGCAAAAAGAAATGAAAGGTTTTGCTATCTTTTTTAATCCTCGAAATGACTCTAACGTTTATTACTTTGGATAGAAAAAAATGTAAAAATTAGGAGACTTGTTTTTCATTTCAGAAGCATTATGATTCTGATCTACTCTGCTTTATATAGAGCACTGTAAGAATTGATACTGATGATTAACATAAGCAAAATGAACATGTAATATGAAATATGAAAATATGTCCATGATTATACATCAAAGTATAGCAAAAGAGAAAATGGAAGGTGATTTGGGATAGTGTAGATATTCATGCTTCAAAGGCAAATACTGTCTTATTGAAAACAGCTTTCCCAAACTACAGTTTCCCAGAAATAATATAATCCTATCCTTATAATGCAGATTTAGGCATCGATATGATTTTAAAACATTCACTTTGAATTATCTATTGCAAAAAAGGAAAATAATAAATGAACTGTAGCTGACTAGACTTTCTGGAGCTGAAATAAGCAAATTATTTTCACTTATATCAAGTCAGATCATTGTTATATAACTAACTGTGAACATAACCAAGTGTCTGGAAATTCCAACACAGCACCTTTCATAAGTGGATGAGAAAATATCCTTATTCAGATCAGGATTTTTGAAAAATAACAATATTCAAATAAAGCATATTTCATTTTCTTGAATACTGACTAATTTTTATACTCATAATTATCTTTCAAATCAACAGTAGCTTATTGTTTCTATATTACTATCAATGACAGTTATTTTGATAAGCAATCTCAATACATATCCTAAATGATTGGAAAGAAATTCCTTTTCCTCCATTTCATAAGAGAAATTCCATATTGAAACTGTATTTTTCATTTGATTTTCAGTGTTTTAAACCTCTACCTTGTTTATTTTTCATTTTTCATGGGACTTCTGTATTTAATGCTACTACGCCACTATGAAATGAATAAAGTTGTAATCTAATCTAATAACCACATCATTTCGGTATGACTTTAGACCTTTTATTCTGGAGACCTCAGTTTTTCATGGACAAAATGAAGGCTCGACTGAATCTTCTCTAAGCCTCTCTGTGACGGATCCATAAGTGTCTGTGTGCTTTCTGCACTACACAAAGGCTCTCGGCTGTGGGTTTGAGCCAAGAAAACCAGCCTCTGCTGCTCTGCCCCAAACCATGCTCCCTAGTAAGAGGCAGTGTCAGTCTGGGAGAAGGCACCCCTCTTAATGGCCCCTAGGTGGTGTCCACTTATTAATTTACACATTACAGGGCTGTATCTGCCTAAGGGAACATCTTTTTTCAGATTTGCATGAAGTCAGCATGTATTACAGGCCGGCTGTAGACCTGACAATATGAAATTAATCTTTGCCATCATCGAATTCATGAACTTTATTTACCTCTGGAATTTCTTCAATCAGTCCAAGTCTTGGTTTACCTGGACCCCATCCTGGTCCTTTAAATATGACAGAAAACTTATTGAAGAATCCAGGTGTGGCCCAGAATGTAGTCCATATGGTAAGTAAATGGTGGAACTAGAAGAATAAAAATATAGTCTATTTAAGATAAGAAAAGACCATAACAAAAAAGATTAAATACATTAAATCATGGATTTTATTTTATTGTTTAATGTAACTTACAAATTATTCTTTAATATATAGGTTATGTATAATTTGCTAATATTGATTAATATGCAATTGCATTATAAATTGAAATTCATTCTATGCATTCTGCATACGTTTACATTTAAATGTGTTCTTGTCAATATTTCTGAAGCTCCACAAAATTATAAACAGGAAATTTAATAATAGGGCAATTGTTTAGAAAATTAGCAAAGAATAAAAAGTGAGTTCAGAGAATTTGCTTCCAATGGATTTAACTAGCAGCCTGTGCACTCGACAGCCACATCTCGCTAAATGGTTTTTAAAGTTGAACATGGAATCATACAAATATTGCATATCTGTTATATATTTTTAAAATAATCTTTTATTTAATGTATTGAATTACAGACAAACACCTCATTTTAAGAAAAAATGTTCAAAACCATTTCTGATGGTAGACCTCTGAGGATTAAATAGATAGACCACATTCTGTAATAGGAAAAGTTTGCTGAGTCAGAAGTTTACCTTGAGGCTTATAGCAGGAATTCACATTCTTTAAATAACACACATTTGATATGTATAAAGTTAAAAGTATGCCCACACATGACAAGGACTCAACAAATACTGGCTATTAGGATAAATAGCTATACATATCATATATATTATAAAAATGTATCATAGGATTAAAAATAATCCTAGATATTGGGCATCAGCTGTTGACTCGAAATGAGTTCTATTATACATGTAGTGATAAATTAATGTAGAAAGAAGTTATGGCTCTATCAGAATTTGTGGTCTCATTGGTATTTTCACTATCTCTTACAGAATTTAAACTGCTAGTATTATAAAAATTGTTTTTAAAATTACTTGAAATATTATAATAAGGAATCTGAAGCAATTAAGCAACAATGTAGGATTTAGCTGAGCAGATTTTAAAGAAAAAGGAAATGTTAGATGGAAACTTATCCTGAGGATTTGCAATAATAACATAGAAAATTAATGTTACAACACGCATTAATATACTTACCTGTTTTGTTATTTTAAAAACTGAGTGCAAGACTTCCCTGGTGGCAGAGTGGTTAAGAATCCACCTGCCAATGCAGGGAACACAGGTTTGATCCCTGGTCTGGGAACATCCCACATGCCGCAGAGCAACTAAGCCCATGCGCCACAACTACTGAAGCCTGCACGCCCTAGAACCCACACGCCACAACTACCGAGCCCATGTGCCACAACTACTGAAGCCCATGCGCTCTAGGGCCTGCATGTCACAACTACTGAGCCCACGTGCTGCAACTACTGAAGCCTGTGCGCCTAGAGCCCGTGCTCTGCAACAAGAGAAGCCACCGCAATGAGAAGCCCGCGCACCACAGTGAAGAGCAGCCCCCACTCGATACAACGAGAGAAAGCCTGCGCGCAGCAACGAAGACAACACCACCAGAAAAAAAAAAAAAAAAGAAAAACCTGACTGAAACTTTACTGCTATCATTCTAGACACAAACCATGAGAATACAGGGCTTTTAAATAAGGAGTACTTTCTCACTTACTTGTTTTCCAATGCCCTGAAACTCTTGGACTCCAAAGGAAAGCAAAATGAATGGTCTATACCTAGTGTCAAAGGGGAAAAAATCCTCTCCATCTAACAGGGGCCATCCTAAGGTGCTTTTGATGCCTCTGATGGGAGGTTGAGAAATTTAGCTAATATAAAGGAATACAAGTGAAAGTAAATACGTGATTTTGTAGGTTTAGGAACTCCTAATTATTACAACTCGCTGATTTGATATTTCTTGCAATATAAGTGAGTATGTAGGAGACTAAAACTTAGACACAGTTGTGACAACTATTATGCTAAAGGCAATGTTTACATGAGGGCAGATTTAGCAGCAGCTCATAAAGACCTATGACTGAATACTGTGTCTCCAAATCCTAATCATCCAACTCCTTGTGCAGCTCATGTGATGCAGTTTTCAACTTCTTATTGTATCTCGAATATGAACCCCTTTTCCTCCATGTGTGTACACTCCCAAAGCCTTGCTAGCTAAAGGATTGCCATGAACCAGCAGTGTTGGCATCTCCTGGGAGCTTGTTAGAAACACAGTATCTTGGCCAGATTTCAGACCTACTGAACCCTACTTTAATAAGATCCTCCCATGATTCATATGCACATTAAGTTTGAAAGGCTCTCTCCTAGAGGGCAGGGACCAAGCTGTATTTCCTTCTTAATCTCTACATTATGAAGACAAGACCACGCCCAGTGAAGAAGTGGCTCTCAATGTATTATCTTGAAACTGATTTCAGTTCTATAAAGAACGTACCTAGAAATGTTTATTATTAAGGAAGTACCTGGATTCTCCTGTAAAAAATCTCTCATATTCTTGGTAATGCCTAACCAAAAGAAAGAGAACCAAAGACAGAGAAAGAAATGCCACTAGTTGAGAAGAAAGAAGAGAAATAATCAACTTTTCTCTTCTGAACAGAGACATAAAAATGCCTTTCACCTGAAAATTGAGTTAATCAAGTTTGGGGCTTGGCCTTCAACCCACCCTACTTAGGTTAGCATCTGACAAACTGTGTTTAGGCGGGGGAATTATTTAAATCCTGAGAACCTCAGTTTCATCCACCAAAAAACTGAGGTTAAAAAGAACCACTACCTTATAAGGTTTTAGTAATGGTTAAATTAAACACGTGTGCTGTTAGCAATGTCCTGCACATAGTAAAAGTTCAATAAATGTCCATTTATTTTGTTACTTTAACTTTCTTTAAAAACCTTGAAGAAGTAGCTTTGAAAAGCAGACCCAACATGAACCTGTACTTTCTTCCCTTTCTGAATGCTGTATATCCAGTCCCCTGGACAGAGCTGTCATTGACTGATCTCTTCATTTTTTCAAGCATTTTTATCTTTTTCTCATTTATTAGTCCCGACCCCTGGGAGTGTCTGCGGTGCTCTGCTACTGACGGATCAGAGCTTCACAGACATTCCTTATTTCTCTAGTGCCAACCATTGAGACCAGCGAACAACCAATACCACATGTCTGACAGAAAACTGGTCCAGGGCAACAAGTCTTAGCAGGTGAGGCAACGTGCAAACCTAACCAACCCGTAATAGCTCCTGACACCTCCATCCAAGAAGAGGAGGGCAAAGGCCTCACCCTGAATTTCTAACCAGAGTCATGCAGGCTTGAAGCAAATATTTTTCTTACTCTGGGATCAGCCTTAATTATACATTTTACTACCGCTCCTTCTGAATACATGAATATATTTCAGGTCTATTCTGAGAAAGGGTATGTTTGCTAAAGAGCTATTTCTTTTAATTCTAGGTAACAGACATATTTTAAAATTCTTACAATGAATTGTTTTCAAATGTATTCTGCCCAATTTGATTCAAGGCTTTGAGTGCCAGAGTTATTTCTAAATTCTTTTACAGTTAAAATATATATTTTTTAAGGCTAGTGTAATGTGCTTCCACCTTTCAACAGCTGATTTTTCTTTCAAATATAAAATTTATAAAAGGATGGAATCAATTCAGAAGAAATAAAACCAAGTACATTACCTGCACCTTGAAAGGTTCAAATGAATTAATGGGATGTGTTAGACCATATACAACTTTTTCCTTTTCTGCCTCAAATGTTCCTGGAAGATAAACAATAATGATATGATTGACTTTCTGTGAATGAAGGAGCTAATTTAATTTTTTAAATGCTCATAGTTTTTACTTACCAAAAATTCTATCCCATATAATAAGAGTTCCGGCAAAATTTTTGTCTATGCAATAACGATTTCTGCCTATGAGACAAAATATTTAAAAAAAAATTTTTGAAAATGGAAGTTATACTTTTTGAAACAATGATATTCCTAAAAATATCTTTTCACTGACAACACTAGACTTTATTTGCTAGTAAACTGAGTATTTATTTTCCAACTGATTTTACTAAAAAGAGCAAAGACTTCCTTAAAGCCATAGATATTTAGAATTATCCCAGATTTCTAAAAAAGCATCGTTCACAATTTTTCTGGTCTTTAAAAATCTGGGATAATTCTAAGTAATTCTTTTTTTTTAGGACTATTAAAAAGTAATAATTAAAAATTAAATGGTCCAGAACAAAAGGCAATATGAAATAAGATAAATATCAATAATATATGCATTTTTTTTGATGTGATCTTTACACCTTTTCACTGCCTCTTTTCCAGGAAGAAAATTTTCCACTTACAGTAAGACTTTCCTATTTTTTTCATCACAAAAGACATAAGTAAAAATTAAGTTACCTTTGATTATATTCATTGACTCATAACATACATGATATTTTAATGCCCCAAATAAATAATAGTTTAAATTTAAAGAGTTGGACATAGTTTACTAATTTAAAAAAATTAAATAAACACAATCATATCCACATGATTGTAAATCAAAGGAAAAAGAATATTAATCCACCAAGCCACTACTCCAATAAATTCAACTGTCTCCACGTGTCCTCATTTCTTTACACATCTTCTGTACATGCAAATGTGCACATGAATGTAAAGGTACAAGGAAAATTCTCCCCTGGTACAAAAGTAGAGTGGGGCTGGCTACACAGATCCACCAACTCATTGCCACACGTAGGCTAAACAGTGGCTCCCAGTTGGGTGAGGGAGCACTTTGAACCTCAGGGAATATGTGGCAATGTCTGGAGACACTGTTAAGAGTCATAACTGGGAGGGGATACTATTAGCATCTAATACGTAGAGACCAACATCTTATAATACACAGGGCAGCCTGCACGCTCTCCCCACATTCCCAAGTGAAGAAGTATCTGGTCCAAAATGTTAATAGTGCAGAGGCTGAGAACGCCTGATATAAAGCAACATGCATGCGAAGGTGCCCTAAGGCCAAACAGGAAACTAGCAACTATTTCTTTTTCAATGTGGACATGTTTTTCTCCAGTCCTTGTGTTTCCTTTAATATGGAGGGAACAGCAAGAGCATAATGCTCTTGACCTCTGTACCAACTCAGTAATAATTCCCTGTGGTGGAGGTATGACTGTGGAGTTTGGAAGGGGAAACTGCACATGTGCAGCAGGACCCCAGCCTCTCCCCACCTGGAGGAGCTTGTGCTTCTGCTCTGCTCCCTGTCCCAGGGAGAGGGACCTGCCCACCTTGGGAAGGCAGGCCTGACGTGTGCCAGTACTACTGCCTGTGATGCCTGGAAACTTATAAAAACAGAACAATAATATATATTATTTTCTTACTAGCTTCTGTCTCTCAAAATGGCATTTGTGAGATTTATTCATGCCATTACATGTTACAATAGGTTGGACATTTTCATTGCGATGTAGTTCTCCATTACACGAATACATGAATAGTCTACAGTGTATCTGTTCTATTGCTGACAAACATGCGAATTATATCTTTTTTTCCTAGTACCTAATACAAATAATGTCAATATGCACACTCTTTACAGGTCTTTTGGTGAGCAAGTGTAAATACTTCTGTTATTTCTTAAGCTAGTGTCTTTAAACCTTAGGCACTGGTCACATGGGATTTTTTTTCTTTGTCAGGAAAAAGCAGTGTATGTTGAGTTTGTTCACAGAATTTAGGCAGAAAGTGAAGTGTTGTTTATTAGGCTTTCCTTAAATACCAACAGTTTTTAAGACCAAGACACTATGACTGTATACAGGAATGACCCTCAGCATGGGGTCAAGGAGTAACTTTCAACAAGCTCCTCACAATATGAAGTGTGTACCCCCTCAGCTGGTTAACTCTTTTTTCCATTACATCTGAGGAGAGCTAAGCAAAAAGGAAATTCAAAAGTCAGCTATGGAGAGGATTTTGTTTTGTTTTGTTTTCCTCCAGTCCTTTCTTTATAGATGAGGTGTGTCCAGGTACGAAGGAAGAAGCAAATGCCTATTTGCAGTGTGTGGTGACTAGGTTGGGTAATTGTGCTGAAGTGATACAAAATAATAATGTCATTTTTCAAGAAATGAGGAAGGAATGAAAGAAGAGATCGAATTTCCTCACCATGATGAACCCTATGATGGCTAGGAGTATTAAGAATCAGTTCCAAAGGACCAAGGTTATCGATGACCTGTTTAAAAGAAAAGGAACATAGTTATTAAATTATATATAATATTTAGGTACTCACATTAAAATCCCATATGGGTTAAGAAATATTGCTAGTTCCACGGTTGGCATCAGAGTCCTAAGAAGGTTCTCTATCTTCTGCTGTTCATATAAAGATAACAATTAGCTCATCACAATATTCTAAGAGACAATATAGTAGAGTAGTGAGGTTAAGAGTAGTGAACTGACTGCCTCAGTTCAGTCCCTGAATCCTCTATTTATTATTATGTGGTACTGGGGGAAATTACTTAAGCTTTCTATAAGTCAGATTCCTTATCTTTAAAATGGAAATAATAGTATCTACATAATAATGTTCTGAGGATTACAAATGTTAATGTATTTAGATGCTACTATTGCCAAGGCATACTTCTTTAAGTTTCATGTCATTTTATGTTCTTCACCCATCAGCTATGTCTTTGATGACTTATGTTAACAGAGCATAACTAGACGAAGGGAAACCCAGTATTATATTCGTTTTCTGGAGTTGGTTTCACCCAATAATCAGTCATGCAGTAACTTAGTATTGCAGTTGCATTACGGTGATCCTTGCTTATTCAAATAGACTCCTAAATGTTCTCTTACTGTAGATGCCCCATCTTCCAGTCCATTTCTGAGGCACGATTCAAAGTCAAATACGTAAAGGGGCTTTTTTGGAATTAAAGACCCTTTAAAATCGCGTCTATTATTCTCTAATGTTCTCTCTCAACATTTCTCAGTAAGAACCCCCCTATGCCAGAGTCTGCACACTCTAAAGAGTGTAGAAACCAGGTAGTTACCATAAATTAGAACAGCAGGCCATATTTAAGATATCCATTATGTCATACAGTTAATATTGGACAATGTGGGAACGCTTTTCATCTCAATTACATTATTCTTTCTTCCATCAACCATGGCAGATAACAGCCTTTTACTTTTCTTTAATCACAATCTAAATAGATCTTTTAGAGCCTATTTATGACAAAATCAATACATTGATATTTTAAGAAATTATGCACCTTTAAAGTTAACTTCCATTTAAAGGATATATAAGGAATAAAGTAATATGTTAAGTGCTACTTAAGGGGAAAAATAGTCACTGAAATCGTAACACTGACATGAATTTGGCAACAAGTCAGTGGTACGAGAAAAAACAGGGAGCTGGGACTGCTTCATATGAAACGATATTTAAGATACATACAACCAAACATATTGTGGGGATCTTGTTTAGATACTGATTTGAACAAACCAAATATAAAAGACATTTTATAGGCAATGAGAGAAAACTGATTATAAACATAGTATGACATGATAAAAATACTGTTTTATTAGGAGTTATGATGGCATTGTTATTGCATGAGAAAATGTAATTGTTTTTTAAGAGTTGTATAACTGAAGTATACGTGACATGAGATCTAGGTTTTGCTTCATCATATTTGGCAATGAAAAGGAAAAAGAATAACTCATGAAAATGAATCAAAATCATAGTGTTTTTATTGAAATATAGTTGATTTACAATGTTGTATTCATTTCAGGTGTACAGCAAAGTGATTCAGTCATACATACCTATCTATTATCTATTATTTTTCAGATTCTTTTCCATTATAGGTTATTACAAGATATCATAATGATTTTTAAATTGAAGTTATGGAGCTAGAAACATTCATTCTATTATTCTCTCTACTTTTCTGAATGTTTTAAAATTTTTAAGACAAATTTAAATAAAAGAAATTACTACTCTAGTAATATACAGTAATGCTCAGTTAGTTGGTTGAAAATGTTAATATTGATAGAGCCCTATAGTCCCAAACATACATCTGTGTTGTAACTCTTTACATGGCAGGGTTTAATGCTTTTTTGGCAACCTCTGACACTGAAACACCCAATCTGCAATTGCTCTGCAGACATGCAGAGCCGCAGGAGCCACACGGTCCTCAGCTTGTGGGGTCCTGCACGTTCCTGAAGGAGAAGCAGCAGCAGCGCTGCCACATAACAATGTTGCATCTCTTCATAGGGCAGGTGTCACCAGCATCTCCTTATTAGACTCACTGCACACCTGAAAGAAACAGTCCTTGCCTCCTTCCCTGCTGCCCAGCTTCTAAGGGGTTCTCGGTTTCCATTACGGTACAGGCATGAAAGGATGCAAATGTTTGCAATGCAGAGGATATGTAATACGTTCTCTCTCTCTCTCTCTCTCTCTCTTTCTTCTTGTCTCTCTTTTCTAATCTAGAGTTCTATAGCCATTTTTAAAGTTATCCATAAGAAATGTATTATGGGATCCAAACAACAGACTTTTTTTGTTGATCCATAAGACTTTTTCGTTGATTCATACAACAGAACTCATTTATACATGAAAAAAATCTCTGTAGTTTTTAATTTCAGGAGTTCAAAATACGGTGAATATATAGCCCTTATATCAGACCACAGTCCTGTGAAATAAGAGGCAAAAATATTATCCCACAAATGCACTATTAATGACCAGAAATTGGGAGGGGAGTAAGTAGAAATAAGCCTTAATTTTATTGGACTACATTGCTTTGTACTGGTGGAAAAATATTTGTTGAGAAGAAGAATGGTGACGGATAGAGAACAAGAAGGGGGTTTCTCAGCAGTCAGGACATTGAAATCTGATGCTCTGCTCAGGCTTTGTATCTCTGGCAGAGAACCAGATGGGAAAGGAGAAAACCATTTTATCCTTGTTTGTGTCTTTGGTGGCTAACATATGTTACAAAAACAGACAACAAAAGGGGGTAGAGGAGACTACACTAACTGGTTTCTGCTACCCAGATGCATTTCTAATCCTTGGTCCCGGCGTGTGTGCAGCCAGATTTAAAGCCCCACAAATGGTAAGTGAATTCAGATGATTGGAGCCTTGGCTGCGGGCATTATTTTTTTAATGTCAAGTACTTTTCCTCAAAGAAAATCTTTTGCTTCTGCAGGCTAAAGCATGGTGATATCAATATTGAAAATTCCTTTTTTTTTTTTCTTTTTTTAGTAAAATGCCAAGTATAACACAGGCAACCAGAGTTAAATTTCCTTGTAGTGCCTATGAGTACCTTGGAGCTGGGGAAGACCACCTTGGTGTGGGAAATGATTCATCATTCAGACAGCCCAGTCAGAACCTCTCTTGTAGTAAACCCTTCTGATTCAAAGTCATGGAGAAGTAATTAATAACTAATAAGAGCTGAGTGGGACGACTTATCAGCCATTTTTGCAAATTCAGTCATTTAGAAATTCAACCGCATCTAGCTTTGAATCACTTCCCGAAAATATTTTACTGTGAACATAACTGGAGCTATTCTCAGTTTTAGAAGTTATTTGTCTTGCTTTTTTTTTAGATTTAGATGAGTTAATTTAAATTATAAAATTTTAGAACATATAGAGGACTTAAAAATAATATAGTGCGATACTCTATTACAAAAAAACATAAAACTGAAGCTCGGAGAAGTTAAATTACTAATCCAAGTTTAAACATCTTAGAAGAAGCCCTAAAGTCTTCTCAGTTTCAACTCAGTAATCCTTCTATTTTTCTATCATGTTGCTTTATGAGATATAGCACTTTTTCCATCAAATAAAAGAAATCTAAATTTTTAGAACTTTAACGGGAAATGATAACTAAGTGCTTTTTGACTACATTTCAAAATGAAATCCAGTTATTTAGAAAGAGCCCAGGAATTTCAGCTTCTACATTGCGCTCATCGTATTTTAGGCACTTCTGGGGCTTCTTAGGTCTCTAAAGCAACGGTCTGTGTCTTGTAGCCTGTAGTTTTCTATCAGGGTTTTATAATCTGAGGGCCATGGATGTCTAGAAGGGCCATTTATGGGCTTCAGAAGGCCAAGAACACCCTGAAGTGTCATACCAAATTTTATGAATATGTGACTATGGGTATTTTCTTGGGGAAAACTACTATTTTCACAATATACTCAAAGGGATACATAAGTCCCCAGAGGTTAAGAATCAATGTCCTAAACAGAGTGCTTTAGGTTGTTGCCTTTGCCCTTCTTATTTATATTGTGTTTTTAGTTTCTGTATTATTAAAACTTGGGTGCTAATTTCCCACCCAATCTTCAAAGACAGTAACTTTAACATTTTTTTCTGCCTATTTCGTGAAATCATTGTTTTCCAAAAAGATTGTTTCTTAAGCTGCTTTTACTTGTTTAATAATAAATTATTAAAAATAAGTAAATAATAAAAGTAACGATTTTATAATTATAAGCTCCATTCATTCTATTGATTAACCTTTATCCAGCAGAAGTGCTCTGGACTGGATTTGCTGGAGTGGTCACAAACTCCTTATTTCTCTCTCCACAATTTATGGTGGATGTAGGGAAGAAGAGTTAAATGTAAAAGTAAGAGAACAGGAACCATGAGTTTCATCATGTCATTTCATCATGTCATTTCCTCTCATCAAAACTAAAATGAACTCAAATAAAAGGATCTTCATAATGAACTAAATAAAGTCCAAAACATCTGGAATTCAAAGCCGTTCACATTTTTCCTCAAGACCAATGCCAATGCTCTCACTTTTGCCTCTAAGATCTTCATGTCCCATCCTGACCTGCTGGAATCATGCTCTACCTCCAAGACCTAGTTAAATTTTCCAAGCACTCTTCTGGATTTTTCTAAAGGGAATTTTATTTTCCTTTCTCTGAGTACATATCAAGATACCACTACTTTTTATGTCGGTCTGTCCTATGTCCTAATTATTTGTGTTCATTTCTGTGAAGACAGAAACTGGGTCTCACCCTTCTCGAAGTTTCTCACAGCACATACAACATTGGTTCGCACATAGTGATTTCTCAGCAAGATTATATTGGGTAGATAAGTCAACTTTACTGCCCTCCACACTTCTGCCTTTATAGTAGTGGTTCTTAAACAGGGGTGATTATGCTCCCAGGGGACTGGTGGCAATGTCTGGAGATATTTTTGGTTGTCTCAGCTGGGGAAAGTGCTATTGTATCTACTGAGTAGTAGGTTTTAGTGCCGCTAACCACCCCACAGGGCACAAGACATTCCCCGAAAATAAGAGTTATCTGGGAAGCAGCCGCATAGCACAGGGAGATCAGCTCCGTGCTTTGTGACCGCCTGGAGGGGTGGGATAGGGAGGGTGGGAGGGAGGGAGACGCAGAGGGAAGAGATATGGGAACGTATATAACTGATTCATTTTGTTGTAAAGCAGAAACCAACACACCATTGTAAAGCAATTATACTCCAATAAAGATGTTAAAAAAAAAAAAGAAAAAAGAGTTATCTGGTCCAAAATGTCAATAGTGCCAAGGTGGAGAAACTCTGTGTCATGGGTGTGAATGTCTTACTGTGCTCTAGTCTTGTGTAGTTCAGGAGGGAGGCTCTGTATAATTTCTGTCTTCTAATTGGGAAGTTGGAGGAAGGGGTGCATTAGGGAATGAGCCTGGTAGTTACTGCCAAGGCTAGAGGCAAAACATGAGTCTGGAGTGTCCTTAGAGTTTAAAGCCAGGAAAGTGAGTCCAAACATAATTTTTGTTTTAGTGAGGTGAAAAATTAAGACAAATAACTAAAAATAAAGGGGCTAACAACAACAATAACAACAACAACAAAAAAACACACACAGAAAATCACAGAGGCTAGATGATGAGATAACTGAATTATGATAATCATTGGCAGCTGAATTTCTTGAATTACCTTTATGCTCTCTTAGCACCAGTTTGTGTGGGCTTCAGTTTCAATGAAATGAATCAGAAATACAAAATGTAGTTTCCATGTCATCAAGTGCTTTTGAAAGTTCCTTTGAGAGTTCTCATGACACCCGCACCCCACCCACCCTCCAGTTACACTTTGAGTGAGCTGGATAACTTACAAGTCTAGAAGAGTGATGACACCTTCATAGTGCGTAGGTTACCAGCCTGAAATCGTTTGGCTTTGGAAATTGATAAACTAAGTACACGTGGTAAATCAAATATTTAAATGTCTATTATGAACCGATTGCAATTAATCTTTCCATGATATAGTTCTCAGAAGTTTTCTCACTACCTTACATTACATGAAAAACATACCTCAATAGGTCTTTCCAATTGAAATTGAAAAATCACTTACAGTTGAACTCTATAAGCATCAAAGTAAGTGTTTTAAATTAGTGTCTTGTCTGAAATTATTTCTTATAAAAGTAACTTAGTCCATTCTATACATTTCTTAATTAGTTTCACGGATTCTTCTGATTGGGAAACATGGGTTCGATTTTTATAGTTCAGTTAAGAATACAGAAATAATTACCGGATGGTCAAGTTGGATGACAAGATTTCCTTTCAACAAAAGTGATTAATTCAAGAGAGAAGTATTTCGTTTGTCTGTATTGCTTAGAAAATTGCCTCGTCTCACCTCACTTTGACTATTGAGGATAGGGAAGAGACTTTCTAAATCTAATTTTAAAAACTCTAATTCTATTTTTTCCCTAATTTTGGAATAATATGTGAATACCATATTACATTTCTACCCTGCAGTTTTTCTATCTGCAGACTGGCACCAAAACGCTAAAATATATTATTGAAAGGCCACAGAAATCCTTATAACAACTTACTTTTAAGAAAGAAGGCATGAGCTTATAGTTATTTGTAAAGTTCTTTCCAAATAAGAGATGCTTACAAATATTCACGCATCCTGTCTGAGAGGAAAAAATTATAATAGGGAAAATATGTCTTAAAAAGCATGTGTTTTACAGAATTCTCATTATAAAAATGAATGTGCTAACAATATGATAAATGCTGAGGGGCGACTGGGTTGAGGGTGAAGTGAAATGAAATCTCCGTAGCAGAAAAATGCCTGCATTCAGATGAGCGTAGGTTACAGTGACGACATTGACTCTAAGTAATCAAGACTTCTCCTTACAGCATCATGCGTGATTGATGTTCCAGAGGGACCCATACCACTGCAGGCCTCTGGGTTTCACTGCATCAGTATTTAAGGGAAATGCTAAGCCAGCTCCCAATACATTTATCATCTGATATAAAAATCACTGTCATGTTATATTTAACTAAGAAACATATGCTTGAAGTGCAGACTAAAAACAGCAAAACTTTTCAGGTAAATTAGTGGCAAGATCCAGTGCAAACCCAAACTAAAATTAAATGGACTAACAGTTATATTATGATTACTTGCCTTTTTCTTATCTAATTTTCTTTCTTTCTTCCTTCTTTCCTTTTTTCCTTCCTTCCTCTCTCTCTCTCTTTTTAACTTTTTCCTTCTTTCTTTCAACTATCTATCTATCTATCTGCCTTTCTACCTATCTATGTGTATGTCTATGCATGGGTGTTTTTGTATTAAAAATTTGGAGAATCTTTTATTTGGAAAGATCTTTACAATTAACTATAGGCTCATGCATATCTTTTTGAAAAGTAAGTGATTATAAATATTTCTATGACCTTTCAATAATGCCTTCCAGTATTTTAGTCCCATTTACAGATTAAAAAACCTGAAGGACAAAAGTATTAATGTATATACATATATTTATTTCTATTAAATATATTTATTATATATATACTAAATATTAAATACAAACTCAAATACCAATCAATGACAATTTTAGGTACCAAACTACCAGTAAGGGTTTTCTATTAGGGTTGGAAATAATCTGTTTCAGAGGATTAAAACCTGTATTTATAAGTCCTTATCAAAGTCTTTTATTAAAAGCTACTTGCAGAATAATCAGAGCAAGAAGTCTCTTGTCAGGGATTCCATTCATTCTGCAAACATTTATTGAATTTCTATGAACTTTACTAGGTTTTAGAAGTAAAAAGAAATAAAGCGAGATGCAGGTACTTCACATAGGAAGCTTATTTACAGCCCAATGGTCTCTTCAATGGAAAGGTAAAGCTATTTCAGAAACAAAGCTTTTCTAAAAACTTATCTTTCTCGTAAAATTTTGTGATTTTGCGGGAAGGATGAGAAAATCATTCTTTTTTTTGTCTTGTTTTGTTTTCAATTACAATGCACAGCAGAGACATTTGAGCTTACAATAAATTTGAATATGTAACTGGCACAAGAGTTATTTAACAAGAAGCAAATTGAGTTCCTTTTCCAGGTCTCAAGCTGAAAACTACCCTTAATAGAGATATATGCTTTTGCTTAGTTTTCTATAGTGCTGCTTTGCAAACAGTCCCATTGCTTGTTGCCAGAGAATGCTGTAGAGAATTCTCCCTTGTTCATAAACTTCATCTGACTGTATGGAAATTAAAATAACCTATGTGGGTTTCATTTATTCAATAGGTATTTACTGAGTGCATATTTTATGGAAAGTACTGTGTTAAGATCTTTTGAAAGGTCACGGAATAAAACAATGGAAATTACAATTTATTAGCAGGTAGTTTATTAATTTAAAGGTAGAATGAATGGCAATGTTAGATTTTTATTGTTTGCATATATATATTTATGTACGAATAGGTTTTTCTCTCTCAAAAAAACCTATAGCAATTCCTCACTTAAAGTTTTAGAAAAAGGATAAAATCCATAAATACTACAAGTCAACATATTAAAATAATTTTACTTCTTGTTCTGAATTAGTTGATCTTTAAACACCCATTGTTTTCCTTATTAAAAACTTAATCAATCTGAACAGTTATGGATAAATTTATACTGTAGAGCATCTGGTGATGAAATGTAAAAATAAAATCTTAATTATACCCCCCACTAGATCTGCTGTGTTAATTCAAGACAACAGATTCAAGTATTTAGACAGATGGTAGTGGAGGCCATATTAGCCTCTTGATTTCTCTACAGGGAAGCAAGAGAAAGCAGAGCTCTTAGGATCTGGGCTTGTCTGCCTACTTTCACACTTTGAAATCCTCGACAAATGCTGATTTATTCACAGCCAAATGTTTTCCTATCTGATTAGGCAGTTTTCTACTTCAGTAAGCATGTAATATGGAGGTAGCTGAATTTCCACACTAAGGAGTGAAAAAACAATATTTATAGTTTGGAAATAAAACAATCTGGAGGAATCAGGACTGTTGGGATCATAAAGAGCTTCATAGGGAGTAAATTTTTGATGAATCCATACCACAGGGTTAAAGAGTTAAAAGCTTGGTTTTAAGAAGAATGAGACTAGGCTATGTTTATACAATAAACAAGGGTTTTAAAGAACTGTGTTTGTAATAAATTACCTTGAAGGCTGACTCTTGTCACTTATGATTGTATTATTCCTCAAACAAGAGGTGGACAAGTTAGCATTCTATTTGAATTCATCTCAGCTTACATTTTGAGTAACACTTTTAACTTTTCCTTAGAAAAATGAATGTAAGTAGCTGCTGAATGTGTTCCTTCAAAGGGAGGTGGATTCCAAGTGACTTCTATAAAGCAACACCAATTAAATTGACCTAAGAAAAATGGGAAATATTCATAAGCATAACTATGTAAAACTTCATTCTTGTGTAACATCATTTTATTTTACCAATTTGGTCACTCAGTGAGAAAAGGAACCACATTGTTATTAGTGGTAGTAACATCATGTTAAGAGAAGGTAACTGACAAACTGAGAGTTTAGGTAGTTCTTACACAAACTCCAAATGTTTGACTCATTCTAAGGCTCAGTACATTGTGTCTGTCATGATGATCATATTCCCAATTTCAGTGTCGCTTTTACATTCATTAATCAACAAATGTCAGTGATTACTGACCATGTACCTGGCAGTTGCTAAGCATTAGATATAAATCTGCATTTTAATGTTTACAATCTCATAGGTCAGATCTCCTGTCACTCATTATAAATTTTAGTCTGTTAAATATTTGTAAATACCAATTGCTTAAAGTCAAATATCATAGCATGATTTCTCAATTAGTTGTTTGGAAGCTACAAGTATCTGTTTGTCATAAATTAATTTGTCCTGTTCCTATTTGCATATTTTCCTTCTAAGGACAAGCTAAAGGACAACTTCTCCCCTTGTCCCTCAGAATTTATTAAAGATTTATTTATTTTTTAACTGTACATCATGTCTTAGTCAGTTTGGGATGCTGTAACTAAATACAATAGACTGTGTGGCTTAAACAACAAACATTTATTTCTCACAGTGATAGAAGGGAAGAAGTCCAAGATTAAGGTGCCAGCAAATTCAGCATCTTGTGAAAGCCACCTTCTTTCTGTATCCTCTCCTCTTTGTCTCTTCTTCTATGAGCACTAATCCCATCATGAGGGCTCCACCTTCAAGACCTGATTACCTCCTAAAGGCTCCATCTCCAAATATCATCACTGTGGGGATTAAGGCTTCACCATATGAATTTTGGAGGAACACAATTCATTCCACAGCACATCCTCTCTGATCCAAATATTTGCCATGGGTACTCTCTTCTTGTTTCTCCTTCTGCTTCTCTTCAATATATACACATATTATAAAGAATCTGGTTAACATGACCAGACAAGACAATGGGAAAACAAAGAGGTATAAAACATAGTCTTTGTCTTCAAGAAGTTTACTGTCACCTCCTGCATTCGTTGTGCTCAAACTTCATCACAACAATGTTCAGTCTAATCTCTTGGGAAGCTTGCTCAAGTTTCCTACTCTTGCTCTCCAGAGATTTAGATTCTGTGGTTCTCAGAACGGGACCATGATTCTATATCTTGAGTAAGCACAAATAGTTCTGATGCATGCGGGTGACTGGCAACAGTTACACCTGCTTCTATTAGCTCTGTCTCTGTGTACCAGTTCCAATATGCAGGGTTTGTTTTGTTTTGGTTGTTTTTTTGCTTTTTCATAATTGCTATCGGTTGAAAGCGTATTATTTTCCAGACTATATACTTAACACATGTTATTTCATTAATCCTAACAACACTCTTATTGGGTAGGTATGACTAGTTTCAGTTAACAGATTTGGAAGCAATGTCAGAGAGTTTAAATAACTTTACTAAATGTCCACAGGCATTCATTCAACAAACATGTCTTGAGCTCCTATTAAGTAGGTACCTTTTATATTCTGGGAACACACTAGTGAAGAAGATGTACAAACCTCTAACAGAGGATAGACTTCTCTTTCATTATAAAACCTTATGCCATTATGTTTTACTATTCCCTTGTTCCTGAAATGTCTTTCTCTTCAATTCTGGTTATAGATTCCGATCTTATTTCTTGTGTCTGAAGGCCTCCAATTCCAATCCTTTCACAACAGATATTTGAATACGGTGATCTATGAATTTTTAAACAGTTTATTGATAATCTTCAGGAAACTCAGTAAAATTCTTGATATTTTGTCAAGTTTTTTCCTTTGGCAAAGAGTCACCAGAATCCAACAGTTTCTGGAAGGAGGTTGTGATCCTCAAAATGTTAGTAATAAAGTGTGCCAACCCAGGTCAGAAAACTGGAATCGCTCTTTGGCCCAGAGTAGCTGCTTGAGAAATATTTTTTGAACATATGAACTTCAAAGAGATTTATATATCTAATACATGTGGAAAAGCATTACTAATTTATACAAGAATAAGCAGGGTGGGGTTGAATTATTTTAAAAGGTAACTGTAGAACAGAAGATTTCTTCTAGAGAGAACATGTATAGGCTACTAGAGAGATCAAGGAGTTGAAGGTGACACCAGGATTTGATCTTGACATTGTCTTCAAGTAGCAATGGAAACAAAGAACAGCTGACTTGAGGTGAGAAGAGCTGAAATGGAACACGTTTTAGAAATGTCGACTCAGAGTGGTGTCAAATATTCCTATGAATATGTTAAGTCAAACATTCAAAAGATAGATCTTAAATCCATAAGAAAATTCGTATTAGAGCTATAGACTAAATATGCAATTACTTGAAGACAACCTAAAAATGGTGAAGTAAATTAAATTCTAAGAAGGAAGAATACTGAGAGAAGAAAAGAGAATTGGAACCGGAAATTCAGGAAGAAGTCAAACAGAGTAAGGGAGTAAGAAGAGCACAAGTGCTGAGAAATGTCTCAACTTATTTCAAGAACAAAAGGTTTATGATACTAGGTACTATTGGAATAAGCACTGGATAGAAAAAAAGCATGAAAGTTGATTTTTGTTAAAATAAGTATCTTTCAAAAGCATATATTTTGAAATAGAACTTACTCATTCCCCCAAGTTCCGAAAGATATGTAATCATCACCCTCAAAAATTTACACTCTATTAGGGGAGATCCAGCATAAGTATATTCTAGATATAAATACAAGTACGTACACACATATGTTTATTAATATCTAACACTAATAATTATTATCAGCAAGTTACAGTTAATTGTCTATTTAAATACTGGTGATGGTTTTTATTAAAGTTTGTATATATTTATATAATATATGTACACATACACGTAAATAGATGCTCACATAATAGATGAGGGACACTTTCTGCTATCAAGGAACTCAGAGAATAATGGGAGAAGCAGAGTTAAGCAATAAATACAATACAGTGGTGTAAGAATTAAACTTCACCATTATTAATTGGATGCTTCCTATGTGCAACAACTGATATGTTATCTCATTTATGCCCTCCCAACAGAGCCCATGCTTTTTATCATTAACTGCCAATATGGAAATAGGACACGGGGTAGTGTCAAGAAAAGTGCGCTCAACTTTAACTAAGAGGTGAAAGAGTGACATTCCAGAGGAAGTGGTAATTGAGTTGCATCGTGGGGAATGTCTGGAAAAAAGGTATCACAGAGAGAGCCTATGCTAATACAGAGGGAAAAAATGTGTTGGGCATGCTTAGGGAGCAAAAAGCAGTGTGGTTTAGCTGGACCGGCTAACTAATGGAATGAGACTGGAGAGTAAGCAGGGTCATATTGTAAGGCTGCTAAAATCTATGTATGTATTTAAGGTGTTTGATTCTATCTTGGAGGCAACAGAGAGCCATTTAAAAATTTCTGTTGCTGATGTTTGTTTCATGTTGGGTGTGCCCTGATACTGCTTGGGTTCTAAAATGATCACCACAGTTGTATGCAAATATATAGGAGAGGAAAGAGTCTGCAGGAATAAGAAAAAAAAGGAATTTTGTAGTAATCATCTATGTAACATGATAAGAGCATAAATTAAGGCGAGGCAGTAGAAACAAAAAGGGGAAGAGAGATGCAAGAGCTGTTTAGGAGGAAAACACAACAAGTGTACGATGAATACCTTAAGAGAGTGACAGGGTGTGCTAGTAAAAATTATGCCAGAAAAAAAAAAAGGTATACATTGGGGCTGCACCAGGCAAACTGGGACATTACCAAGAGATGTGAAATCAATGATACAGGATTTCAAAGGAGGAAAGGAGAGAGAATTGTTTACCAGGTTTTGAGCCACAGATCTACTATAAACTAGCTGCAACAACATTAAACAAGTTCATCTCTATGTAGTTCAATTTCTTCATTTTGAATGGGGACAACAGGGTTGCATTAGTAAATACATTGTATAATCAAATAAGTACATCTTGTGAAATACTTAGCATAGTGACTGACACATGGTCTGAGATACATATGTGTTTGCTCTTAATAAAGGAAACACTTTATGGAGAAGAGGGAACTGAGTTGGGCCTTGCAAAATGTATAGAATAGCAACATGTAGAAAATATAAAAAGGAGAGGCACTGCAATGATCATATATCAGATGTATTTGGGAAATGGAAATGGTCTAGTTTGACTGAATTGTACAGAATGGAAAGTAATGGGATATATACCAGGAGATCTATTTGAAAGGCAGTGCGTGAGAAACATAAAATGCAAGAAATTTAGACTTAACTCAGCAAGCCATGGAACATCACCAAATAATTTTCAGCAGGAGCAGCCTGAGAATAGATTAAATTTTAAGAGGGACAAGTAGATGTGTATGAAGTTCACACAGCAGTTTGGTATAGGTAATATTACAACTGAGCTCTGTCTCAAGTAACCAATAGCCATGATCTTTTCACCGTACCATATTGATTCTTTATGAACCCTGTGGCATTCTGCCATGCTATACTGAGATGTAATCAAATAAAAATTTTGTTTGAAGAAGTACGATGTGTGAGTAATGGCAAAAAATTATCTCTGAGCCAGCTATGTTACCTTATATAAACTGTAGAATCTCAATATTCTTAGCTTTAAAAGGGATGGTGTTTGCTCACAGAGTTAGTGAATATAAAAATTTCAGTTTTCTAAAATTGTCTGTTAAATTTCTGGTATGGTTTCCTGCTGCATGTACTTCTATATGTTGTCCCCTTAAAATAAAGCTCCATTAACTGAAGTTATTTGAACTTACATTCATTCTTTACAACCTGTAAAAGTTTAATTGGTCTTTAGTGACTCAAATTATTTTATGGGAATTAAATGAAAAATTTTTGCTTGGCACATACTCAGTGCTTAATACATGGTAGCTATTTTATTATAACATTAGGATCAGAAATGACCCATCTATAGGGAAGCTGTATAGTGTAGTGGATGAGAACAAGGAATCTGGATCCTGACTACTGGATACAAAGCCCAGCTTTCACATTTACCAATCACATCACCCAGAATAAGTTACTTAGTATATTTAATTGGAGGAAATAGTATTCGTATTTCATAGAGTTGCTTTGAAGATTTAATGAGATAGTATTTGTTAAGATGCTTAAAATTTAATATTTTCAAACATTTTTATAATGCAATAAAATAAGGTAAATTTAATTTTAAAATAAATAATAAATCTAATAACTTAATAAAATGCTGAAAAACTGAGTGCTGGCTAAGTATATGATACACAAAATGAAATAAGTAAATAGACAAACAGAAACGTCATTTAATCATATTTTCCTTGGGATATCTCAGCCAATAACAACTATCAGTAACTGAGAATTATTGGCCTGGGATGACTGTAACTGTTTATTCTCCTAAACTTGTCTGTTTTTTAATATCTTTCAAGCTCAGATACTTTTTCTTCTTCCAGAATATTGCATCTCATTATTCCAGTCTTTAACCCAATTTTGGTTTTTGTTATTACATGCAAGAGTAGGAATGTAATAGGCTAGGCACTCAGTGCATGTCTGTGGGATATAATAATTAAAATATTTAACAAGATATACAGAACTTGGCAAATTTAATAGTTTTTTATATTGATTAGTTTCTAAATCACACAAGAAAAGATATTAAAAAACCTGATCAATGCACTTCATGCTAACAATCTGAAACTCTTATAGTGAAGAATGAATTTTTTTTCCCAAAGTAAATTTGTGCATTAATTAATTATTCAAGTTTAAAATCCAACTGCATGGGACTTCCCTGGTGGTGCAGTGGTTAAGAATCCGCCTGCCAATGCAGGGAACACAGGTTCAATGCCTGGTCCAGGAAGATTCCACATGCTGCAGAGCACCTAAGCCTGTGCACCACATCTACTGAGCCTGCGCGCTAGAGCCCATGTGCCACAACTACTAAGCCTGTGGGCCCTAAAGCCCGCATGCCACAACTACTGAGCCCACATGCTGTAACTACTGAAGCCCATGCACCTACAGCCCATGCTCCACAACAACAGAAGCCACCACAATGAGAAGCCTATGCACCGCAATGAATAGTAGCCCCTGCTTGCCACAACTAGAGAAAGCCCGTGCACAGCAACAAAGACCCAACACAGCCAAAAATTAAAAATAAATAAATAAATAATAAATTAAAAAAATAAAAAATCGAACTGCATTTATTCTTATTAGTAATTCATACTAAAGTATGTATTATATTAAAATTATGTCATAAAATATACACAAATAATTATAATGATGGCTAGGAATGAATAGTAAGTGACATCCAATAAAACAGGTATCTAGAGTGCAGAAATAGTAACATCAACAATAATAGCACTGAAAACATTTTTTAGTACTTTTTATGTGCCAACTGTTCTAATCAACAGATTGTAACATGAACTCTTTTATAATCCTCACAACAATGCTACGTAGTGTTACTATTTTTATTTTACATGTGAGGAAACTGAGGCATAGGAAGGTAAACAGTCCAAAGTTGCAGTGATGATTCACACCACAACAGCCAAAACATGGAAACAACCTAAATGTCCACCAACAGATGAATGGATAAAGAAGATGTGGTACATATATACAGTGGAATACTACTCAGCCATAAAAAAGAAGGAAATAATGTCATTTGCAGCAACATGGATGGACCTAGAGATGATCATACTTAGTGAAGTAAGTCAGAAAGAGAAAGATAAATACCATATGATATCATTTACATGTGGAATCTAAAATATGACATAAATGAACTTACCTATGAAATAGAAACAGACTCACAGGCATAGAGAACAGATCTGTGGTTGCCAAGATGGAGGCAGGGTGGGGGAGGGATGGACTGGGAGTTTGGGATTAGCAGTTGCAAGGATGGAGAAATGGATACATTTGGATACATAGGATGGATAAGCAACAAGGTCCTATGGTGTAGCACAGGGAACTATATTCAATATCCTGTGATCAACCAAAATGGAAAAGAATATGAAAAAGAATATATATATGTATAACTGAATCACTTTGCTATACAGCAGAAATTAACACAACATTGTAAATCAACTATACTTTAATTAAAAATAAACACACACAAAGTTGCAGTGATTGCAATAAATGAAGTCAGGATTTAAATTCAGGTAATTTAATCTCTAAGACCCCAAAAGGAAAAACACAGTTTACAGTATGCAAATGGTATTTCTTACTTTTACTGTGTTTCAAAAAAAGCACTTGAGATGAATAATTGTGTTTACAATACTCATATTTAATTTTAAATAACTATAGTATGTGAAATATTCAAGAATGTCTTCCCAGATGTCACTTTTCTTTATGCAAAATGAATATAAATCTGTTAATGAAAAAGACTTGTTGACTAGCTTAATAATTCCAATACATTTCCCACCTACACAAAGGGCAAAACAACAGCTACAGAGACTTGAGATAAACACGTTTCTCTGCAATTATGACTTAAAATTTATGTCACAAATATTACATATTTCACTCTTTCTCAATGGTTTATTAAAAAGATAGAATAAAATAGATATAGCTAGGTAAAAGAAAGCTAAATTTTTACACATGACTGGGTCTTGAGTAGACCTGATAAGATTTTGAAGAATAGATAAACACTGCCAAACTTCCATGAGAAGCATAATGCTGGATGCAAAAGGGCAATAAGCAAAATACTTTATTAGTTATATCATCAAGAATTCAGGTGTCCTAATGCTCATGCTGCTCATGCTGCTACCACTCTATTGCTTTTGCTGCTATCGCATTACTTTTTCCTATTCTTCTCTGTATGTCCTGGCTTCTGCAAACTTCTGGCTTCTACAGTCTCACTAGCTATATTGCTTCAAAATACCACTGTATGTTTCTCATGCTTTCTAACTGTGCACATTACACTCTGCAGTTCTCCTGTATGCCAATTTCTACTGACCCTTACTGTACAGGTCTATCATGAATATATCCACAGAGAAAAGATCTGATTGGGGCAGCTGCATGATTTTCTGGTGTTGCTGATGAGAAGAATTTGTTTTCTTCATAGCTTGTCAACTAGATCACTGATGGCAAGTGATGGCAAAACAGTGATGTTTGTTCTTGGTGGATATAGTCTGCACAGTAGGATTCTACTAGAATGGCCACACTAAGTCGTGTCCTGATTGCAAGGAAAAGGGGAGCTGGAGGTGGTAGAGCTTGAAGAGAAAGTGCTGGTCCCACTAGGTTAGAAGTCAGAGATCAAATTTTGGGACTGCAAGAGTGACTGCAAATTGAACGGAGAAATCCTGTGGCACCACAAGGGGAGGAGCCACATCATCAGCTCACATACTGCCCTCAAACTTGAATCTTGAATTAAGAGTCTTGGCTGACTCTTATATTATTCATGCATGGGACAAGACATTAAGGAACTTGCTGAAAAGTTACGAGGGTAATGAGCAGGAATTTCAACTGCTACCTGGTACTGGCAAGAGAAAACTGAGAATTCATATTCTACCAAGTTAAAGGGGCTCTGTAAACACCTTATGCATTTCATTAACAAACAAACAAAAGGACGCTACATGCTCTTTGGTGGGGCTAATGGTGGATTCCAGAAGGGCTCTTGCCAAGGACTACTTCCCAGAACTTCTGCTGCCAGTGTCCTTGTCCCTGTGGTGAGCCACAGCCACCCCCCACCTCTGCAGGAGATCCTCCAACACTAGCAGCCATGTGGCTGACAGGGCCCTGATGCTCTGGCCTTGTGTCAGGCCTGAGCCTCTGAGGTGGGAGAGCCAAGTTCAGGACACTGGACCACCAGAGACCTCCTAGCCCCACATAATATCAATAGGCGAGAGCTCTCCCAGAAATCTCTGTCTCAACACTAAGACCCAGGTCCACCCAACGGCCAGCAAGCTCTAGTGCTGGACACCCCATGCCAATCACCTAGCAAGACAGGAACACAACCCCACCTATTAGCTGCCTAAAATCATACTAAGTTCACAAACACCCCAAAACACACCACTGGACGTGGCCCTGCCCACCAGAAAGACAAGATCCAGCCCCACCCACCAGAACACAAGCACCAGTCCCCTCCACCAGGAAGCCTACACAAGCCACTGAACCAACCTCACCCACTGGGGACAGACACCAAAACAACGGAACAAGGAACCTGCAGCCTGTGAAAAGGAGACCCCAAACACAGTAAGTTAAGCAAAATTAAAACACAGAGAAATATGCAGCAGATGAAGGAGAAAGGTAAAAACCCACCTGATCAAACAAATGAAGAGGAAATAGGCAGTCTACCTGAAAAAGAATTCAGAATAACGATAGTAAAGATGATCCAAAATCCTGGAAATAGAATGGAGAAAATACAAGAAACGTTTAACAAGGAAATAGAAGAGCTAAAGAGCAAACAGACAATGATGAACAACACAATAAATGAAATTAAAAATTCTCTAGAAGGAATCAATAGCAGAATAAATGAGGCAGAAGAACAGATAAGTGACCTGGAAGATAAAATAGTGGAAATAACTACCACAGAGCAGAATAAAGAAAAAAGAATTAAAAGAATTGAGGACAGTCTCAGACACATCTGGAACAACATTAAATACACCAACATACAAATTATACAGGTCCCAGAAGAAGAAGAGAAAAAAAAGGGTCTGAGAAAATATTTGAAGAGATGATAGTTGAAAACTTCCCTAACATGGGAAAGGAAATAGTCAATCAAGTCCAGGAAGCACAGAGAGTCCCATATAGGATAAACCCAAGGAGAAACATGTCAAGACACATATTAATTAAACTTTCAAAAATTAAATACAAAGAAAAAATACTAAAAGCATCAAGGGAAAGGCAACAAAAAACATACAAGGCAATCACCACAAAGTTAACAGCTGGACTTTCAGCAGCAATTCTGCAAGCCAGAAGGGAGTGGCAGGACATATTTAAACTGATGAAAGGGTAAAACCTACAACCAAGATTACTCTATCCAGCAAGGATCTCATTCAGATTCGACAGAGAAACTAAAACTTTTACACACAAGCAAAACTTTTACAGACAAGCAAAAGTTAAGAGAATTCAGCACCACCAAACCAGCTTTACAACAAATACTAAAGGAACTTCTCTAGGCAGGAAACACAAGGGAAGGAAAAGACCTACAAAACCAAACTGAAAGCAATTAAGAAAATGGTAATAGGAACATACATATTGATAATTACCTTAAATGTGAATGGATTAAATGCTCCAAGCAAAAGACACAGACTGGCTGAATGGATACAAATACAAGACTGGTATATATGCTGTCTACAAGAGACCCAATTCAGATCTAGGGACATGTACAGACTGAAAGTGAGGGGATGGAAAAAGATATTCCATGCAAATGGAAAGCTGGAACAGTAATTCTCATATCAGACAAAATAGACTTTAAAATAAAGGCTATTATAAGAGACAAAGAAGGACACTACATAATGATCAAGGGATCAATCCAAGAAGATATAACAATTGTAAATATTTATGCATCCAACATAGGAGCACCTCAATACATAAGGCAAATGCTAACAACCATAAAAGGGGAAATCAACAGTAACACAAAAATAGTAGGGGACTTTAACACCCACATTCACCAATGGACAGATCATTCAAATTGAAAATAAATGAGGAAACACAAGCTTTAAATGACACATTAAACAAGATGCACTTAATTGATATTTATAGGACATTCCATCCAAAAGCAACAGAATACACTTTCTTCTCAAATGCACATGGAACATTCTCCAGGCTAAATCATACCTTGGGTCACAAATCAGGCCCTGGTAAATTTAAGAAAATTGAAATCTAATAAAGTATCTTTTCCAACCACAACCTTTGAGACAAGATATCAATTGCAGGAAAAAAACTAAAAAAATATACACATGGAGGCTAAACAATATGCTACCAAATAACCAAGAGATCACTGAAGAAATCATAGAGGAAATCAAAAATTACCTAGAAACAAATGACAGTGAAAACATGATGACCCAAAACCTATAGGATGCAGCAAAACCAGTTCTAAGAGGGAAGTTTATTACAATCCTGTCTCAAGAAACAAGAAAAATCTCAGATGAACCTAACCGTACACCTAAAGCAGTTAGAGAAAGATGGACAAAAAACCCACAAAGTTAGCAGAAGGAAAGAAATCATAAAGATCAGATCAGAAATAAATAAAAAGAAGGAAACAATCCAATGATCAATAAAACTAAAATCTAGTTCTTTGAGAAGATAAAAAAATTGATAAACCATCAGCTAGACTCATCAAGAAAAAAAGGGAGAAGACTGAAATCAACAGAATTAGAAATGAAAAAGAAGTAACAACTGACACTGCAGAAATACAAAAGATCATGAGAGATTATTACAAGCAACTATATGTCAGTCAAATGGACAACCTGGAAGAAATGGACAAATTGTTAGAAAAGCACAACCTTCCGAGACTGAACCAGGAAGAGAGAGAAAATATAAACAGACCAATCACAAGCATTGAAATTGAGACTGTGATTAAAAATCTTCCAACAAACAAAAGCCCAGGACCAGGTGGCTTCACAGGCAAATTCTATCAAACATTTAGAGAAGAGCTAACACGTATCCTTCTCAAACTATTCCAAAATATAGCAGAGGGAGTAAAATACCCAAACTGATTCTACGAGGCCACCATCACCCTGATACCAAAACCAGACAAGGATGTCACAAAGAAAGAAAACTACAGGCCAATATCACTGATGAACATAGATGCAAAAATCCTCAACAAAATACTAGCAAACAGAATCCAACAGCACATTAAAAGGATCATACACCATGATCAAGTGGGGTTTATTCCAGGAATGCAAACATTCTTCAATATACGCAAATCAATCAACGTGATACACCATATTAACAAATTGAAGGAGAAAAAACATATGATCATCTCAACAGATGCGGAAAAAACTTTTGACAAAATTCAACACCCATTTATGATAAAAACCCTGCAGAAAGTAGGCATAGAGGGAACTTTCCTCAACATAATAAAGGCCATATATGACAAACCCACAGCCAACATCATCCTCAATGGTGAAAAACTGAAACCGTTTCCACTAAGATCAGGAAAAGACAAGGTTGCTCACTCTCACCACTCTTATTCAACATAGTTTTGGAAGTTTTAGCCACAGCAATCAGAGAAGAAAAGGAAATAAAAGGAATCCAAATCGGAAAAGAAGAAGTAAAGCTGTCACTGTTTGCAGATGACATGATACTACGCATAGAGAATCCTAAAGATGCTACCAGAGAACTACTAGAGCTAATCAATGAATTTGGTAAAGTAGCAGGATAAAAAAGTAATGCACAGAAATCTCTTGCATTCCTATACACTAATTATGAACAATCTGGAAGAGACATTAAGGAAACACTCCCATTTACCAATGCAAAAAAAAAGAATAAAATACCTAGGAATAAACCTACCTAAGGAGACAAAAGACCTGTATGCAGAAAACTATAAGACACTGATAAAAGAAATTACAGATGATACAAACAGATGGAGATCATACCATGATCTTGGACTGGAAGAATCAACATTGTGAAAATGACTATACTACCTAAAGCAATCTACAGATTCAGTGCAATCCCTATCAAACTATCAATGGCATTTTTCACAGAACTAGAACAAAAAGTTTCACAATTTTTATGGAAACACAAAAGACCCCAAATAACCAAAGCAATTGTGAGAAAGAAAAACGGAGCTGGAGGAATCAGGCTCCCTGATTTCAGACTGAACTACAAAGCTACAGTAATCAAGACAATATGGTACTGGCACAAAAACAGAAATATAGATCAATGGAACAGGATAGAAAGCCCAGAGATAAACCCACACACATATGGTCACCTTATCTTTTAAAAGGAGGCAAAAATATACAATGGAGAAAAGACAGCCTCTTCAATAAGTGGTGCTGGGAAAACTGGACAGCTACATGTAAAAGAATGAAATTAGAACACTCCCTAACACCTTATACAAAAATAAACTCAAACTGGATTAAAGACCTAAATGTAAGGCCAGGTACTATAAAACTCTTAGAGGAAAAGATAGGCAGAACACTCTAGGACATAAATCACAGTAAGAATCTTTTAGATCCGCCTCCTAGAGAAATGGAAATAAAAACAAAAATAAACAAATGGGACCTAATGAAACTTAAAAGCTTTTGCACAGTCAAGGAAACCATAAACAAGACGAAAAGACAATCCTCAGAATGGGAGAAAATATTTGTAAACAAAACAACAGACAAAGGGTTAATATCCAAAATATACAAGCAGCTCATGCAGCTGAATATCAAAAAAACAAACAACCCAATCCATAAATGGGCAGAAGATATAAACAGACATTTCTCAAAAGAAGATATAAAGATTGCCAACAAACACGTGAAAGGATGCTCAACATCACTAATCATTACAGAATGCAAATCAAAACTACAGTGAGGTATCACCTCACACTGGTCTGAATGGCCATCATCAAAAGATCTACAAACAGTAAATGCTGGAGAGGGTGCCGAGAAGAGGGAATCCTCTTGCACTGTTGCAGGGAATGTAAATTGATATAGCCACTATGGAGAACAATATGGAGGTTACTTAAAAAACTAAAAATAGAACTACCATATGACCCAGCAATCCCACTACTGGGCATATACCCTGAGAAAACCATAATTCAAAAAGAGACACATTCCACAATGTTCACTGAAGCACTATTTACAATAGCCAGGACATGGAAGCAACCTAAGTGTCCATCAACAGATGAATGGATAAAGATGTGGCACATATATACAATGGAATATTACTCAGCCATAAAAAGAAATGAAATTGAACTATTTGTAGTGAGGTAGATGGACCTAGAGTCTGTCATACAGAGTAAAGTAAGTCAGAAAGAGAAAAACAAATACTATATGCCAACACATATATATGGAATCTAAAAAAAAAATGGTTCTGATGAACCTAGCGGCAGGACAGGAATAAAGATGCAGACGTAGAAAATGGACTTCAGGACACGGGGAGGGGGAAGGGTAAGCTGGGACGAAGTTGGAGAGTAGCACTGATATATATACACTACAAAATGTAAAATAGATGGCTAGTGGGAAGCAGCTGCATAGCACAGGGAGATCAGCTCGGTGCTCCGTGACCACCTAGAGGGGTGGGATAGGGAGGGTGGGAGGGAGATGCAAGAGGGAGGGGATATGGGGATATATGTATACATATAGCTGACTCACTTTGTTATACAGCAGAAACTAACATAACAGGTAAAGCAATTATACTCCAATTAAGATGTTAAAAAAATAAAAAAGAAAAATGAAGGGTGATAATTTAAAAAAAAAGGGCTTCCCTTGTGGCACAGTGGTTAAGAATCCGCCTGCCAGTGTAGGGGACACGTTTTTTTGTTTGTTTGTTTTTGTTTTTTAACATCTTTATTGGAGTATAATTGCTTTACAATGGTGTGTTAGTTTCTGCTTTATAACAAAGTGAATCAGCTATACATATACATATGTTCCCATATCTCTTCCCTCTTGCGTCTACCTCCCTCCCACCCTCTCTATCCCACCTCTCTAGGTGGTCACAAACCACCTCTCTGATCTCCCTGTGCTATGAGGCTACTTCCCACTAGCTATCTATTTTACGTTTGGTAGTGTATATATGTCCATGCCACTCTCTCACTTTGGGGGACACGGGTTTGATCCCTGGCCAAGGAAGATCCCACATGCAGTGGAGCAACTAAGCCCGTGCGCCACAACTACTGAGCCTGCACTCTACTGTCCATGAGCCACAACTACTGAGCCCATGTGCCACAACTACTGAAGCCCCTGTGCCTAGAGCCCATGATCCATAACACGAGAAGCCACGACAGTGAGAAGCCTGCACACCACAATGAAGAATAGCTCCTGCTTCCCACCAACTAGAGAAAGCCCGTGAACAGCAATGAAGACCCAACACAGCCAAAAATGAAAACAAATAAATTAATTAATTAAAGAAAAGAACCCTAAAAAATAAAACAAGAACAACACAAGACAGGCCTTGTCCTAATATTAAAGACCACCAAAGATAAGGTATATGCCCTAGGACTAAAGACAGTACTAAAAGATGGATGTCCTATCAAAGTGTACATCAAAGCCTCCAAAAACACAAGACAGTTAGCTAATTATTTTGCTGCCTCCTACAATAAAAAATAAATGGTCAGAGAAACATAATAGAATCTAGAGTCTCTACAACAAGTTTTCCATAAAGATTGGCTAGTAATAATTTACTAAATATACAAAGAAGAGAAAAAAAGTGATCCATATTGAGGAAAAAAAAAGCCAATTGAAGTGCAAATGACTTGCACATGACTCAGATGTTGGAATTAGCAAACCAGAATTTAAGCATAATTATTATAATTAAGACTTAAAGGAAAAGATAGTCATAATAGGTGACAATTTCAGCAGAGAAATAAAAATTCTAAAACTTAAAGCATAATAACTGATGTGAGAAATCCACCTAGTGGGCTTAAAAGCAGATTCTTAAGAGCAAGTAAAAGGGTAAACAAACGTGAAGACAAATTAATCGAAATTATCCAATCTAAATAAGAAAAAAAAAGTGAAAATTTAAAAATTATGGAGCATTATTGATCTGTGAGTCAACATCAAGTAGTCTAATAAACATGTATTTAGAGTCCCAAGAGAGGAAAGAGAGAAAGGTATAGATATAATCTTTAAGGAAATAATGGCCAGAATTTTTTTCCAAAATTTGATTTAAAATACACTGTCTGTGAACTCTAACCAATAAAGCAAGAAAAGTAAATAAATAACATAAATACAGGAAAGAAAGAAATAAAAGGCCATAAAATCACACATGGGAGACATCCTAGAGAATTTTAGTTTACAACCTGTACAAACAATTCTTCCTATAAAGATACAGTAATCTATAAAGTGAGGGATTTGTATAAGAGGAGACAAACAAATCAATGAAAGAGAAGACTAAAATTATATTCAACCACATATATGGTCAATTTCTTTTCAACAAAGAACCCAAATAACTCAATGGATAAAAGAAAGTCTCCACAACAAATAGTCCTGGAGTAAGAGGATATGTGCATAGAGATCATTATGAATTTTGACCCCTACCAAATGCCATTCACAAAAATTTGTTCCAATATTACAGACCCAAAGAGAAAATTAAAGTTCAAAAACTTCCAAAAGAAATCCTAAGATAATTTATTTGAAAGTTTGTGATAGTCAAATATTTCTTAGAGAAATACAACGAAAGTAACCATAAAATTTTTAAATGATAAATTAATCTTCAAAATTTAATATTTCTTTTCATGAAAAGTCATCAGGAAGAGAATAAGAAGGTATGCTACAAGCTGAGGGAACATATTTAAAATACATATATTTGACATTGATTCATATCTAGAATCTATAAAGAATTTCAACAAATCAATTAGGCAAACAATTATTTAATAAAAAATAAGAGTTTGAACAGACAATTAGTTAAAGCAAATGTATCAGTGTCCAATAAATACATGTAATACTGTTCAACATCATTAGTTATTAGGGAAGTATTACCAACAAAAGATAGCTCTTAACCCACATTAGACTGGGTAAAATTAATGTTAACATTTCATTGTAATCCTATCTGTCAGCCATCCCAAATATCCCTCCCCTGGGAAAACAGTTGGCTACCCACGTGTATTTCTAGAGTCATTTTAGGCATATATGAACATATAAAACATAGAGTTGTTTTCTTTTTTAACATATAAATATTAGTATACACTATACCCTGTTACATAACTTGATTTATTTGGAGATCCGTCCATATTAGTACATGAACAGATCACTCATGTTTGTAACTGAAAATAATGTTCCATGTAGAAGCTTCAGTTTAACACTATAAAAGTCATAGAATCATATGGTTCAAATCTTCAATACCAAGTAATTATTTTTATATTTCTCTGCTCAAGCATCATCTGATATGTATATGAACAATATGATAGCAAATTTAAGTTAAACCAAAGGTAACAGATAAAGTTACTACCGTTACTGTATTATCTAAATCAGTTGACACCCAAATATCATCTAATATCTTAAAAAATAATTCCAATATTCCATAGTTACTAAGTTTAAAACATGTATTAAATAAATATTTTTCTAATTACATTTAGCAAACTCAGAAGAAAAGTGTATAATTGACGATGAACTGCAGACACTTTAGATGAATGAACAATAAACAAAAACACTGTCATAAAAATTAAGCAACAGTGTACAGTTTTAAGCAGAATGTTTTGTAACTTTCAAAAAAAAGGAAGAGATAGATGCTATTGTTTCTTCATTGAAGTAACTCAAAACTAAGCAGAAAATTTCGTTATAAACTCTTTAGTTCGTTATATGACCTACTTTATCTCTCATTTACAATCTTTCAAAACCATGTTGTTAGTTTTTTTTCTTCCTCTTATCCTCATCTGATTGAAGTGAATAAACTTTTCTTCACTTTTAGAAAATCGTACTTCCTTTAGGCCAGATTCCCCTCAATGAAAAGTGATTTTATGGATGTCAGCAGAAGTGAAATAACTGTAAGAAATCAAACCTTCATCCAGGTATGTACAGGGCTCTTTGGTCAACACTGCCACATCTATGGCTCATATATTGTTTCTGTGAATGGAGACCCAAGTATGATGCCTGAAATTAAACAGTGCCAAAGTGGCCTAAAGGGGCTAACATATTTTAGAGTCACAAAGTGGGTATTTTTCTAGGCTGAAGGCCACTGTTTTCAGTTTTATTTGTTATTTCTTAATCTAATATGTATTAATCTCTAAAAAGTAGGGCAAAAGCATGATAATATATATTTTTTCTTTTAAAAAGGTTAAGTCTTCTCCTCACTCCAGTTCTTTGTATCACTTGCTCCTCTCTCCAGAAGCAGCCACTGCTACAAATCTCTTGGCTCTACTTCCTGAGTGGTTCTGTTATTAGTAAACAAATGGCAGTATGCTGCCTAGAATAATTAATGCAATTAAGTACACAGCTGTAAAAATTTTAGAAATGTACTCACAGTTCCAAGAATCAAACCTTAATTTCAGAAGGTACGCTCTTACTTCTGTGCCACTGAACTGTAGTAACTATACGCGTACAGTACTTGCAAAAGTCTAAAGCACAACACAAGTGAGAGGCTCTAATGCATTGCTTCCAAGTTAGAATGAAGCCACATGCAGCTTCTGAGCTTAAAAGGAATGTCTGACCACTGGCTTTCCTCTACTCCCCATTTACTTCTTAGGATAGAACTCAAGCCCTGGCTCATGGACTTCTCGGAGGGCCACAGGAAAAGGTGAAAGTTACTTAGGCACCATTATTCTGTATCCAGACTAATACCAGACCCAACACATGGCATGATGTGGAGCAGAGCTGCTATAAAAATGTATTTCTCCTTTAACCCCTCCATGTAAATCATCAGAAAGCTTCCCTCCACTGATTTAAACAAATTTGTCTTTGACCTCTAGAGTCACAATTGGCCTCAACAACTCTTTCAGATGGTTGTAGTATTGACTGTTTGATGTATGTCAGCTACCATAAAATGCAATACTATTTCATGACAGATCTTCAAATAATGCCACATACGTCCAAAGTCACGGTAACAGTCTTTATTCCAAGTAAATGAGTAGCATGAAATACTGCAGATTAATGAAATAGTGCACTTTGTTGTATCAAGCTTTGGCATCTAATGCAGCTGTGATTTGTGGTAGTGTTCAACCAGTTGCAACACCTGTCAGCATGCTTCCTCTAGAACTTCAAAAGGCTTCCGATAAATACCAAATGCTTGAAAGGGTTCTAATGTGCATATGTAAGAACTTTTCAGGGTCTGTGATTTTTGGTATTTAACAACCAGATCAATATGATAGTTCATAAAACAATCAGTTGCTTAATGATCTATCTGCAAACATTCAAGTCTGACAATTTGAAATACCACAGAAGACCCAAGAAATTATATTTGTTCACTTTTGTGGAAGAAAAAACTTATTGAACACTCTTTAAATAAAACCTAAACTCTAAAACTAGAGAAAGGTTTCCAATCAAAAGATATTTAGATAATTTCTTTAAGCATTAAATGTTTTTCAAGGAGTTTTCAAGCAGTTTCCACCGACTGATATATATATGTATATATAACTAAAAATGTATAAACATTATATATCTTATATAATTAAATATTGTTCATTATATAACAAGAAATTATATTATACATATAAATTATTATAACTAGTATATATTAAATATATAAACAAAATATTCACAAATATATACATATATATAAACTTCTATCTCTAAATTGAAATGAATTTCAACATCTTTATGTTTAATAAACTGTAATACAGGAAGATATTGTATTGAGTACAGTATTAAAACATTTTGGTACTTAACAGTTCAAAAATTATTTTATTTAATTGAGACCAACTGGCCTCATTGCTTCTTATAAACGTTGCAATATATATTCAGTAAAAAGGAATAAAAATGAACACATGTTTCTCCTTAAAGAAGGCAAACAAAGGTTTTTCTTACACAATAAATCAGCTGCTAGTGGATTTCTAGGACATTGCTTTAGGCTATTTAGGTATAAAACTTAAGAAAAAAAATTACCTTTGTGTGGATCCAAAACTGGTAGAGGAGATTGAACTGAAGATGAACAGCATAGACTGAAGGTGGTATGAAGAGGGCCAGTGGAGAGTAGAATATCTGAAAGATTAAAACATTATAAATTTGCACATAGGACTTCTCAATAACATATACTATCACTAATGATTCAATATTTTGAGTCTATCCTTCAGCAAATATGCCTTATTTTTAGCAAATATATCTTATTCTGTACATTTTATTGCCATGTTTGACCTTGCAACATTAATTTTTCCACTTGATGATAAAGTTATAGACATGTTGGAGCTAAGTCCACTGGACTTCTATTTCACATTTAATATTGTCTTCTTAACAAAGCATACAATGTACGTTATTTCCTTAATCTTGAAAAGGTTGGGTGTATTTCCTGGAAGTAAAGAGGTTTTTTAATATATACAAAAATACACACTTTCTTTAAGTAAAAGAAATGTAGGAGCATGTGCCTTTATACCTTGACAGCTCCTAAACACTGTATTATTATGGCATTCTGAGTAACAAAATGCAATTATAGTAAAAGACAGTAACTTCATATGAGAAGGGGAAAGAATACATTTTCCCTCTTAAATTTTACTTTATTATTTTGTGGTTGACAATATCTCCTGATTTTTTTTCAAAGTTAGTAAAGAAGGAGCTATGATACTGTGCCATTGTGGAAACAAGTTTTGAAGGTCCCTATTTCCTAACAGACGGAAATGCCTCTGCCTTGGGAAAACAACTTATTCGTAAACCACTGGTTAGAATCAACGAGTAAGCACAATCTGCTGCGTTCTCCCAATGACTTTGATCCCCAAGAGTGGTTTCATGTTGTAAGAAAACTTTTTATTAAATGAAAAACTAAACAACAAAATAGGAAGAAAAAGAATCAGACTTCAACTTTACATTTTGGGGTTTATAAAGTTAATATTTCCAAAAGATGAGATATTTTAAAAACATGCTTTCAGAATACTACAATTTTATTTCTGAATTATTTTAAAGCTTTTATTCCCAATTAGGCCAAATATCATTTCAACAACGTTTAGTAATGAGGATATATTTGAAATCAGACATTTCCATAAATTCTTATAGTTTTTGTTTCGAACTTTAAGTCATGAAAAATCTCAGCTGTCATCACAACAGGATCAGTTGCATTATTTATAAATTCATTATTAAGCAATGAATTAGATTAGTGAACAACAAAAGAACACTGGGCTCTTACTCAAGACATTCCCTTTTAAGCCTTCATTCTACTACAGAATGGCTCTGTAATATTTACAAATTTCTTAAACTTCTCTAGGCTCCAGTTTCCTCAAATGACTGGTGAAGGAGAAGACCATCTGAAATCTAGTCATCTTTTTAGTTCCAAAAAATCTCTAATATTGTGATTTGATTTGAGAATATATTAATATAGTTCTCTTACAATAGGTGAAAAAAATATTTGAAACACATATATGACCAATGATTTAAGTATTTTAAGTTAAGGAATATTTTGGAAACTTTGAGATGTAAATAAAAATATAGAACAAACTTATCTTGATGCTTAATAAATAGTTCTCTCTAGAAAAAGAGTTCATACAAGATGACTATTTATAGTTCATTATAATTCCTCAAAGTGTGAAGAAATAGTCCTTTGAGATAACAACAGGTATTATGGAAAAGGGTGTTCTATCATCAGATAAACTGTGAAGAGTTGAGTAAGGCAAGTGAACTTTCCTTACCATAGAAATTCTCAGAGACTTTATCATGCTAGTACAAACCACAAGCCTGTTAGCCCATAGAACACTTTCTTAAGGAATTCCCCATAAGATTTCCTAAAAACGTATTTGATGAACCATGTTGTTGAATTGGAAGAATCAGTATTCTAATATGACCATATTACCCAAGGCAATATACAGATTCAATGCAATCTTTATCAAATTATGAATGGTATTTTTCACAAAACTGGAACAAAAAGTTTTTTAATTTGCATGGAAGCACAAAAGATCCCAAATAGCCAAAACAAGCTTGATAAAGAAGAACGGAACTGGAGGAACCATGCTGCCTGACTTCAGACTATACTACAAAACAACAGTAATCAAAACGGTATGGTACTGGTACAAAACCAAACACATAGATCAATGGAACAGGTTAGAAAGTCCAGAAATAAACCCACACACTTACAGTCAATTAATCTATGACAAAGAAGGCAAGAATATATAATGGAGAAAAGACAGTCTCTTCAATAACTGGTACTGGGAAAACTGGACAGCTACATGTAAAAGAATAAAATTAGAACATTTTCTAACACCATATACAAAAACAATCTTCAAATGGATTAATGACCCAAATGTAAGACTTGATACTATAAAATTCCTAGAGGAAAACATAGGCAGAACACTCTTTGACATAAATTGCAGCAATATTTTTTTGAATACATCTCCTAGAGTAATGGAAACAAAAGCAAAAATAAACAATGGGACCTAATTAAACTTAAAAGCTTTTGCAGAGCAAAGGAAACCATAAACAAAAAGATAACATATGGAATGGAAGAAAATATTTGCAAATGATGCTACTGCCAAGGGCTTAATTTCAAAAATATACAAACAGCTCAATGTCGAAAAAAAATCAAATCAAAAAATGGGCAGAAACAGACATTTCTCCAAAGAAGACATCCAGATGGCCAACAGGCACCTGAAAAGATGCTCAACATTGCTAATTATTAGAGAAATGCAAATCAAAACTACAATGAGGTACGGCCTCACACTGCTTAGAATGACCATCATAAAAAACTCTAAAAATAATCAGTGCTGGAGAGGGTGTGGAGAAAAGGGAACCCTCCTACTCTGTTGGTGGGAATGTAAAGTGGTGCAGCCACTGTGGAGAACAGTATGGAAGTTCCTTAAAAAGTAAAAATAGAGTTACCATATGATCCAGCAATCCCACTCCTGGGCATATAGCTGAAGAGAACTCTAATTTGAAAGATCCATACACCTCAATGTTCACAGCAGCACTATTTACAATAGCCAAGACATGGAAGCAACCTAAATGTCCATCGACAGATGAATGGATAAAGAAGATGTGGTATCTTGATACAATGCAATATTACTCAGCCATTAAAAACGAATGAAATAATGCCATTGGCAGCAACATGGATGGACCTAGAGATTATCATACTAAGTAAAGTAAGTCAGACAGAGAAAGATAAATATCATATGATATCACTTATATGTGGAACAAAAAATGTGATACAAATGAATTTATTTACAAAACAGAAATCGACTCATAGGCATGGAAAAAACATAATTACCAAAGGGAAAGGGGGGAGGGGGTTTGGATAAATTGGGATATTGGGATTAACAGATACACACTACTATATATAAATTAGATAAACAACAAGGATCTACTTTAGCACAGGGAACTATATTCGATACCTTGTAATAACCTATAATGGGGAAGAATGTGGAAAAGTATCTATATATGTGGAGATATATATATATATATATATATATATACACTCATATGTATATATACACATATGTATATTTAACTGAATCACTTTGCTATACACCTGAAACATTATAAATCAACTATACTTCAATTTTTAAAAATTGATGAAACAATGTCTCAAATCTTACAAATCAGTAAATATAATGATGAACTTACAATTAGAAAAATGAACTCAACATAAATTACAAAAAATAACATTTCTAATAAGAAATAAAGATATATGTCAGGGAGTAAGTCACATGAATCATATTAAAATTAATTTCTTGTGATTAATATAATACTATAAAAAGAGTCTAATGATACAATTAAGGTTCCAATTTCTAAAATTGAAATCAGCTTAGTAAATGTCAACTAGTTCTGAGAATTCTTATCTTCTTCTCTACTTCCAAATCCTACACAGTTTTAAAAACTGGTTTAAATGCCACTTCCATCATAAAGCTTCAGATGGTACTAATTTGTCAGAAGAAATTTCTCCTTCCTCAAACTTAAACTCTTAGTACCTGGGCCAGAGGATATTATACTGTTTCCCGAATATATCCATTTCTACCGTGCATTCAAACCCATGTTATTCTGACTCCAAGGCTCTTTTGCCTTAAATTACACTATCTACCTTAGGTTATTTTATTATCTTTTGATAGAGGTCATATATAATAGGGTCATGAAGGAGAGAAACAACACAAATCTGTATGTGTGAGGAGAGAATAAAGATAGGTCTAGAGGTGACCTTAGGCTAATGGGGAGGAGATGAGTGGGTTTTATTCTGTTCATCAAGTAAATGGGGCAGGCAGGGGTGGTATGAGGAAGCATCATGAAGGAAAAAGCAACATGGCCTTGAGGGGGAACCGTGAGTATTCTGGCACTGCAGAAGCCATTAGAGAAAGGGCAAGAGATTGGGGGGAACCATGGAATTCATGGATAGATCTTAAGGAGTCTGTGAACCCCCTGGATAGGACTATAATAAAGTGTGAACTTGTATGTATGGGGGAAATGTGTGATTTTCTAAAGAAACAATCTATAGCTTTCATCAGGAAGGCTCTGGGGAATCTGTGGCTCACCACAGCCAAACAAAAACAAAAGATAATTTAGACATTGGTCAAACCAGAGAGGGAGCACTTTAATGCCATTCTAAGGAGATTGGATTTATCCTAGGCCAGGAGGGAGTAGTTAACGTGTGATTTTTAAGCTTGTAAGAAATATAAAAGTGGTATGAAATCCTATTTGTATAGCCCAGTGAAAAATCATGCACATTCACCACAGCAGCAGCCATGGGAATGGAGAGGCAGAATATATACAAGAGACCAATGGATTTGGTAACTATTTAAACATAGGAAATGAGAGAAACAGAGGAGAATTAGAAGACACCCAGATACCTGGCTTGTGTGAAGGGTGATGTTGTTCACCAAGATGATGAACAGGAGGAAGAGTAGATTTATTAAGTTCATCTTAGGGTATACTGTGTTGAAGCCCTTGAGGAATATTCCAAGAAAGCTGTTGAGGAAGCAAATATGTCCCGAAAATATCAACTGAACTAAAAAACGACACTGGATTTGCAGCTATGGATCAGTGGAGCAGTAGGCCTGGAATGCAAACCTCAGTAAGTTGAAGAATCATTCAAAGGAGGTGATGAAACAGAGGTAGGTTTGATTTACTTCTCTCTTTCTCCAAGAACAAGGAAGGAGAGAGCTGGAGGTATTTCTTGAATAGAACATATGGATGAGGGAGGAGATATTGTGTGTGTGTGTGTGTGTGTGTGTGTGTGTGTGTGTGTTTTAATGTGAGAGACATGAATATATTTATGGTATATTCAGAAGGAGCCAGTTGAGAGGAAGAGGGACAAATGCCAGGAGTCATTGACAGGACAAAGTCCAACAGAGGAACACAGTAGGACCAATGTCACCAATCTAAGGATTAGACCTACTGAAGAGAGGTGAACATTTTCTGCAAAACTAGAGGTAAAGGATATGCAGTAGGTCCTTGTTGGTTATCTATGAACCTAAATGGGAAAAGAACTTGAAAAAGAATAGATACATGTATACGTATAACTGAATCACTTTGCTGTATGCCTGAAACAAACACAACATTGTTAATCAACTATACTCCAATATAATATAAAATGTTTTTAATTAAATTAAATGAAAAATAATTTTTTTAAGTATATGTACCTGTGAATTCACAAATCTTAATGAAAATATCTGAACAGAAATATAGAGAGGGAAAACCAGAAAAACTAATTTCTCTGTGAAGTTTTAAATTCATTTATTGGCTGACAAACAGGGGCAGCAGTGGAAAGATCTTGAGGAGACTGAGGAATTTTAGAAAGCCTTCTCCCAGGTAGGGGAGAGGCTCATGTTTATGGCTTGGTTAGCAGCACTGACAGCTCATTTGGGTTTCGAAGCCATTCGTGGAGGGGCACCGAACTCCCAGCTGGTGATGGAGGACACCCATGGCGCTCAGCAAGCTGGGTGTGGCAGTGAAGCAGGTGAGTGACCAGATTCAAGCAAGGCTTGGGGACTTAAGGGCAGATGTAGCAGAAGGAGGTAGCCTGTACTTGCTAGCGTCATGGGCATTAAGCATCTTAGGTTAGATGAAGTAGGAAGGAAAGCCACGAGGAATGACAAGTTGGGAGAAAAAGCGGGGTTGACAGAGGAGAGCTGTCCATGAATAAGCTGTAAGCAAAATGGTTGAAGCTCAAGGGTATAATTACTTTGAAAGAAATATTTTTTAAAAAATCTTTTGAGCTCCAGATTCATGTCTACTTTATTTTAATAAAGTAGTTTAACCTGACTAACAGCTGCACTTCTATGATTCTTGTTTATTTCTGTAATACTTTACAGACATTTTCCTTGAGAATTGAGAAACTAAAGATTGAATAATTCCTTAAGTCTGTGATTAGCAATGACAGACATCCAATTCCTCTGATTGCAGGTAGAGTACCCATCTCCATCCTTAAAACACATCTACTTAAATTGTGATGTTTGGAGAAAGTGCTTGTGTTTCCACTTAGAAAGTCTTCTTTAAGAAATCCGGGCCCACCCTTCTGTTCCCATTTCTGTGCTCTTAGCCATTTCCCCTTTTCCCCATTCCGCCTTCTTATACATCCTGTATTCTAGCCATACTCATACCGTGATGGGTTGAATTATGTCCCCTAAAAAGGGAAGATTTGGACACAGAGACAGACATGAACCCAGGAGGAACTTCAGTGAAGAGGGAGGCAGCTATCGGAGTGATACATCTACAACACTAGGAACACCAAAAACTGCCAGCAAACCACAAGAAGCTGTGGATCTGATGCTTCCTCACAGCCCTGAGAAGGAACCAATCCTGCCGATACCTTGATCTTAGATTTCTAGCCTCCAGAACTGTGAGACAATGCACTTCAGGTGTTCTAAGTCACAGTTTTTGGTACTTTGTTAGGGCAGTTCTAAGAAAATAATACGCATACCATACATGTTACTTGCCATTCCCTACGTTTATCATATTTGTTCATAATTTCGTGTTTTCACAGACATTCTCCTTCTACCTAATGTTCCACTTATAACCATATTCATGGCAAAATTTTTTTCTTCTTACAGATTGGGCTCAAGCCTCGTTTCTTCTGTGGTGCTTCACTTGACCCTCCTTGGTTCTCAGAGCAGACATCTCTCTCTAAATCCTTAACAATTTGTATTACAATGGCTGTAGACTTGATTGAATCCCTCCAAGGAAAGCAATCACCTTAAGAACAAAAGCTCATGTCTTACTTCTCTTCATATCCCCAACCTCTGCCACCATGAAGACCTCTGTCAGTCAAAAGTGTATATAGAAAAAAACAGGAGTGGATGTGTTTCTCAAAACAAGAAAAATAACATGTAAAGGGAATGTTTTAGCCACTTGAACATTTTTTTTAAAGGCCAATAAGATAATGCTGTTTTATGTAGAGGTCTTCACTATGATACCCTTATTTATCTTTCATTATAAGGACTACAAGTGACTATCAGATTTCTGTAAAGAAAAATATCAAAAATCAGGGGAAAATTTTATTTTTACCAAATTTCAAAATGGCTTGGTAAGCACCAGAATAGTTCCATTTTGCTGATCTGTGCTAGAATCAAGGATCTAAAACTGGTCAACACACAAACTGGCAAAGTGCTTCTTTTATTTAATGTATGGACATAAACTTTGCCTTACTAATGTCCTTGAATGGAGGTTGAGGGTGGTGAAGGGATACCTTGGAGTTCTGAGGCAAGGTCCTGAGAGAAGTTTTGTTTTTTTTTTACTTCATGGGAGGCTCAAGGCATGTTTTCCTTCTGTGACATAAGAGTTGTGAGAATTTTATCCCCACTGCATTTGACTGCATTACATCAAAGTTGTTAGTTTTTTGTGTCTTTATTTGTTTGCATTTATCTTTATATAACTCCAACTCCCATATATTGAAAAATAGTCTTTGCTTATGTAGTTTGGCAGAGAGTGTGTCATAATAAAAAGATCTGAGATTTCACTAAAAGTTCCTCTGCGGTTTTATGTGTAATATAAAAACAATATTATACATGTGAATCATACTTCATATAGTTCAAAGAATTTAAAGAATTTACACACATTATTTAAGGTGATCTTCCAATAACAATATGAGAAGGCAGAGCAAATATTAATGCCTAATTTCATGTTCAAAATCACTGAGATTCAAACATTACTTAATTGGTTCAGTGTGGCAAATCTAGCTAATAACTGATCTAAGGCTGGAACTCAGACTTCTTTCTTCCAAGTGAGTTGTTCTCTACTGTTTCCTCAATGAAATTAATATGTATTTTGAAATTATTATGCTCAAAAATAATATCATCATACATTTACATATTCCCTAACTTACAGATATAAAGGTTCTCACAAATTGGTATTTTAACTGTATGTCTTTCCTCTGATACTGGTTAAAATTTACTTATTTTTAGATTGCTAATATGCTCTAAACATATTTTACTAATTCTTGTAATATTGATAATACCAACCTAAAAAACAAGTACCTCTGACAGATACTACAGAGCTAAAAAAAAATTACATAACCCAGTCATTTAAACTAACTGTTTATCATTTTTTACTGCTTTTAAAAGAAATACTCACCTACTGAAATGTAGATAGTGTACTATTTCCCATTCAATAGCTTCATATGTCATGCAAATATGTTAAAATATATTTTATTCCAAAAAATAATTAAGTTACTCACGCTGTGCTCTAATTTTTTGAGGATCTGTTAGATCATAAACATTTAAATGACTGACAGATTTAAATTATTTCACACACTGGTCTTACCCTAGGTAACTTAGAAAAATAATTTCTTTGACAACTATTAAACTTTTTGTTTCATTCATTCATGTTATGTGCATTTATTAAGCACTGACTGCATGAGGCACTTTATACATGCTAAGTATGTAACAGTGAAAAAATAGAAGTAGGTTCATTTCCTTCAAAGTTTACATGCTGGTGTGAAAGACAACAATGCAAATAAGTAGTATAATAGAATATGCAAGGCTTTATGGGAGGACAGAAAGAAAAAAAAAAAAGTGACCTGGGGAAGTTAGGAAGGTGGCTGTAAGAGAAATGAATCTTGAAGGATATAACAATCAGAGGTAAAGCATAAATAACTTTCTAGGCAGAGATAACTGTATGTTCAATAAAATATCAAGGCATTGTGTCATGGTAGATTTAGAGAATTGAAAATTAATTGTTAAACTGGATGGGGTGACAATGGGGGAGGGTGGAAGATGAGATTGGAAACAGGTTGGATCAGGTTTAGACCAGCTCTGCCTGTGATAAGGACTCTATGAGGTTCCTTTCTAACAGCAATAAAGGAGTTTAGCTTGTTCAGAGCTGACATTTTGGAAAATGAGTGTTGGATTGAGACATTAAGAATGGAAACATAGCTACTTTAGAACAACAGCCAGTTTAACAATTGCATGGCTGAATCATTGTTCTTTATGATACTCTAGGGGGTTCCAGGAATCAATGTCTATTGCTAATGGCTAGATCTAAGTTGTTTTTTTCTAGAGTTGGTATATGATCTACAGTGGCTCTGAGTTTGAAAATGCAGGTATGGACATGTAGCTCTATCTTTTAATGAACTATTTATTTTATAATAGATTTATACTTGCAAAAGGGTTGCAAAGATAATATAGGAAGTTGCCACATTACCTCCCCTGCTACCCCCAGACTCTCTATTGTTAACATATTACTAAGCTGCATTGAAACAACTAAGGAAGTGACAGTGGTACATTACTTTTTTTTTTTTTTTGCAGTATGCGGGCCTCTCACTGTTGTGGCCTCTCCCGTTGCGGAGCACAGGCTCCGGACGCGCAGGCTCAGTGGCAATGGCTCATGCGCCCAGCCGCTCCGCGGCATGTGGGATCTTCCCGGACCAGGGCACGCACTCGTGTCCCCTGCATCGGCAGGCGGACTCTCAACCACTGTGCCACCAGGGAAGCCCAGTACATTACTTTTAACTAAACTCCACTAAACTCTACACCTTATTTAGATTTCATTAGTTCTGTTTTTCTTCCCCCCTAATATTCTTTTCCTGCTTTAGGATCCATCTAGGATAAAACATTACATTTAGTTTTGTATCTTATAGTCTCCTCTGATCTGTGACAGTTTCTCAGACATTCTCTGTGTTTCATAACCTTTACACTTTCGAGTACTGGTTAGGTATTTTGTAGAATGTCACTCAATTTGGGTTTGACACATGTCTTTTCTTATGGTTAAACTGGGGTTATGGGTTTTGGTGACAAAGACCACAGGGGTGAAGGTCCATTCCCATGTATCTTGCCATAGGGTACATACCAACAGCATAATTTTATCACATCTTATCAAAGGGTACCTGCTACCAATACAACCTGATGATGTAAACTTTGACCCGCGATTTATTGTGTTTGCTAAGTTTCTTCAATCTAAAGTTAAACTTCCACTTCCACCCCACCCTTTGTCCCTTTCCATACTCTATTCTTTGTGAAGGAGTTATTAGAGTCCACACTCAAAGGGCAATGGTAAAGGAGGTATTAACCTCCATTTCCTGGATGGGGGCAGTATCTACATATATAATTTGAAATTCTCTTGAAATTCTTTAGGGGATTTCGTTTCCCATTTATTTGTTCCTATTTATTTATGTATTTAATCATTTATCTATGTCAGTGTGGACTGATTTCAAAGATATTTATTTTATACTTTGGATTATAACTTCACACTATGTTATATATTTTGTTGTTCAAATTGTTCCGCATTTTGGCCATTGGGAGCTCTTTCAAATTGGCTCCTGTAACCCTTTGACTTATCCCATTCTTTTATTTTTTGAGCACTTCTATAACTATGTTTTGAATATAAAGCTGTAGCATTCAGATATTTTATTTATAAAGTTGGAAGAAAATGAGATGTTAACCTTGACCCTATTATATATTACATAATATTCATAAGTCTAGACACATTTTATTATTTGCAAAGTGGAGAGACTATCATGTTTAAGGCATTATATTATTAAGATGTATAATAAAAGACTGAAGTAGCAAGCAAAACCATATATTTAATTATTATAATTAATATTAATGTATTTAATTATTATAATTAATTATAATAATTAATTATAATGAATAAGCCTCACTTAAAAAGGTGCTACCAAAAGGGGCAATATAGGGATAGGGGATTAAGAGGTATAAACTATAATTGTACAAAATAAACAAGTATATATTGTACAATACTGTTTTGCTGAAATCCTTCTTTCTGTTTCAAGGTTCGTTGGATTCACTGGCAAAATAACCACTCATCTCACACAACTGAGCAGACTTAATTAATTTTTTAATAGAAGATTATTTAACTTAATTTCAATATACAGGCATTAGAAGGGGATGAATAAAAGTATTAGAGAGACATAACAGAGTATATATCATCAGATTGGTCCGACACCTACATCCAGATTCAAATAGCAGCTGGGAAGTCCCAAGTAACAGAAAGCTGGAGTCCCAGTTGGGAAGGGTCCCAGGCGGTGCATCCACCCCACAGGTGAGACTTCAGTTTGCCACTCGAAGGAGCCCAGTTTTTAGCACCAGGCCGCATGCCGATAACCATCAACCTACATGCAAGCTTGCAGCTCTGGTTATTGTCATAAATGCCTTGGTCGTAACTCATAAGTCTTGGAATGTTCTTGATCCCCAGGGGCTGGCCAGACCCTCAAGGTGCAGGAAGTCCCAGGACTTACTCTCTATCTTATCAAGTGGTTTACAGTGTGTGCTGGCGCCACCCCTTTGGCCTGGGTGTAGCTCAGCAGTTTGGCATGCAGCCGGCTTTAGTGTCATTGCCAGGTCAGAGAGAGGCCTAGTGTGGCCTCTGAAGCCTGAACACGACTACTTTACTAGCTTCCCCAACAAATACAGGGAATATAGCCAATATTTTATAATAACTATAAATGAAGTATAACCTTTAAAAATTATGAATCACTATTTTGTATACCTGTAACATATAATATTGTACATTGACTACACTTCAATAAAAAAAAAATCAATAATTTGGGGAAAAAAAGTTACTCCACTAATTGTAGCTCTTTGGGGATAAGTAACGTTAAATCACCTAAAACTGGATTTAAAAAATGCAAAAAGTATGGCTATAAATTCTCATCTTTAACTACTTTAAATGACAGGCCTGCCACCCTAATTTTCATAGTAATGTCAAAGAAAAGCACTCTGAGCTTAATTTTTCTTTTCATTTCACAATTTTCTCTCCAAAGACATGACCCATTTATTATTTGTTCCAAAATACATTGTTACCTTAGTAGCTACCAAATTATATGCCTTATATAGCTGTATCGATGAAAAGACTCTTACAAAAGATGCAAAGAAAATGAAGAGACCTGACAACTCTGATTTTAATGGCTAGAAAGAGCTATCACAGACTGGCAACCACCACGGACCCTGAAACCATCCAAGTTATCTTCTGGCACACTTACAAATACTAACCAAGAATCCAGGCTGATTGACAATCTCTACCTTTCATGTCCCATACTGGAAATCCTCTCTTCCTCCCCATCTCCACCCCAAATTAAAAGCTGTAATGCGTTCCCAATGCTCATTTACTTATTCAGCATATTTTCTGTGTCTTTGGCAAAGTGATAAGAGGTTATAAAGGGAATTTAGTCTGGCAATAAATAGGTGTGAACCTGCATTTCACTTCAGTTTTCACTCATCTGTATCTTTGGATGCATTGATATAATAGGGGAAAGGACACAAGCTAGACCAGGATAAAGATGGGAGTAAGATGTCTGGACTGTTCCAGCCAACAATGTTCAATACTGGATGATGGGTGGGCTCCCCTGAGATTCATTTTGTAGCTTTAAAAATAGATGATTTAAATATCGTATCTCCCAGGTTTCTTCTACTTCTGAAATCTCTGATGCTCAGATAGAAAATTTTCCTTTGATCATTCCTCAGATAATTAACTCATTAATGACACTGATTTACCTGCAGCAACTTCCAACATAGCTACATCCCTTGGAGACTTTCTCCCCCAAAATGTAACTACTGGTGGTTTGAGTTACCCTTATGCAAAGAGTAATATATAAATCAGGAGAGAATAAATATTTTTGAGATTATTATTTTAATCAGTCATATAGTCAGCCTATTTTGTATAGGATAATAGCAATTTGTATTAATGCAGCTATTCCTTAAGAAGGGAGGGTGGACAGTATTCTCCTCCCCAGTCAGGAGCCTGTCCTTCCCTCCATTCACTGGACCAGTCTTGAGGTATATACAGCGTGTAATAGGTAGTATGTTCCTCTACTTTTAACCTTCTAAAGTTCCAGCACAAGCTGGCTATAGAAGATGTGAGGGGGAAATTATCTATCTATGTATCTATCTATCTTTCTTTCTTTCTTTTCCATGTATATTGCTTAGAGCTGTGTTATACATTGAATCATGTCACTCTAAAGTTCATGTGTTGAAATCCTATTCCCTGATACCTCAGAATGTGACCTTGTTTGGAAATAGGATCATTGCAGATGTGATTAGTTAAGATGTGGTCATAAGGGAGTAGGGTGGGCTCCTAATTCAACATGACTAGTGTCCTTATAAAAAAAGAGAAATTTGAACACAGACACAGGGAGACCCCCATGTGAAGATCAGACTCCCATGGGGAGTGAAGATTGGAGAAGCTAGGAGAAAGGACTTGAACAGCTGCTCCCCTAGAGTTTTCAGAGGGACCATGACCCTGCCAGCACTGGTTTCAAACTTCTGGCCTCCAGAACTGTGAGACAATACAATTCTGTTGTTCTAAACCACCCAGGTTGTGGTACTTTGTTACAACAGGCCTAGGAAATTAATATAAGCTGTAACATAGGTGTATGGTGTGGGGAGCAGGGGGTGGATTTCCTTCAATATCCTTTGCAGCAAATGTATTAGTGCCACCACTGGCTTATCCATTTGTATGGCCTATGCTCCTGTTTGGGTCAGAACACATGCCAGTACATCTTTCTACTGATTATGAAGAATCTGATTTCAAATATGGGACTTTGTCACTTACTGGTTGTGTAATTAACCTCATTGACCTACAGGTACCTGATAATGGTAATACTTGATCCAGCATAGCACGGGGGGCAGGGATCAAAAGATATGACATAAGTGAAAAACAATACAGAGGTACATAGAAGAGAATTTAGTGTAGAGGTTAAGATCTTTGCAGCCAGGTTGAATGAGTTCAAATTCTACTCCTCCCTTTACTAGTTTTGTGACTAAACTATGGACTCAGTTATCATTTTGAAATGAGAGTTATACTAGTACCTATGCCTTGAAGTTGTCATGAAAAACAAATGAATTAATACATAAAGAGGTCTTAGATGATTGTCCGGCACATAGAAAATATTCAATAATCATATCTAATAGAAGTATTATACATGCAAACTATTAAGAACCATACAGATGAACATTTGTATTATTATCATTATAATTTATCATTAGTAAACAGCTACTGATGAATGCACTTATACATTGATAACTCTGACTTTCTAGCTCAAGGTGCATTTTAGCAGCAGTACTTTAGACAGCTCAGAAGAGCTAAAGAGGGACAATCACAGATGAGGTCTGATACCAAGTGGACCAGGTTTGCCCAGAGAATGAGAAGAATCTTAGAACTAGAGGCGATTTCTGGTATTCATTAGTCTTGTCATTTCCTTATGTTAAAATACTTTAGAGCCAAACTTTCTGTTGAGCATTGTACTAACTATGCTAATACATAGATAAAAAGCAATTAATTAGATTTTACTCAAGCATGCAGAAATGGGAACTGATTTTTTAAAAACTGTTTTTAAAAGTTTGTAATGAAATCTTTACATATATTTGAATTGAGATACATTGTCTATATGTCACACTCCTTAGCTGACAGTAAATAAAGAACAGCCAGCCACTTTCTCACCGTGAGTTTTGGGGCCTCAAGTAAAAGACTACCATTGGAAAAAACCACTTCCTTCATGTGTGTCTGGCTTCACAGAGGAGAAGGAAACACTTTAGTGTCTGGCCTTACAGAGGAGAAAGAAGCATTTTTTGTAAAACAGCTTCTATTCATTTACTTGGAGGAAACAGAAACAGTTGCGACTAAATGAAATTATATTATCACCTTTATTCAATTTCATAAACTTACCCAGGAAGTGTACAGTTGGAAGACAGACTGTCTCAGCGCTGTGGATAAGTTATAGTCTTCTGAACTGTGGTGTGTTTGGTGTGCAGCCCACATAAAATTAACCTCTGCAAAACACACAATTTGAAATGAGCCATGACAATAAGAACAAAGCAATTTTCATTTTCAGTTATGTATGCTGCTCTGTTGAGTGAGGAAGAAAAATCTCGAACATCTCTGAAAAACCTAGCCAATATAATTATAATTAAAATGAGCTGCCTCAAATCATTTTTGGAAGCAGAGATGGTATAAATTACAAAGAAATAAAAAAATTGAAACACAGCCAATAAATATGTATAGTGTATATGATATAATTAAATGCCTTCAGCAAACTGAAATGACTTCCAAACTTTACACTTTCCTAACATATTACAATGTGACAAATCATAAAAGCCAACTGGTAATGTTGTAACAAATACAGTCAATGCATTGTGATAAGTTTTCAGCATGTGATAACATATTTCTAATTAAAGAAGAGTACTCTGATGGGAGAAATTGGTGCATAAATTTTGGAATGAAATATTTCATAATATTCTTCCCTAATGGCTTTTTAAGAAATTTCAAAATCTGTCTATTGGAATAAGAGGCAAAGCAGAATAACATCTGGCCCTAAGATTTAAGGTTTCAGTTTTATTTACAGATATATATTAATAACTAATAGTTACATATAGTTCTTCCCATACCTCACCAAAACAGTATACCATTTCTAAAATTGTCCCACATAATTGCTGTTTGTCCTCAAAATAAAAGAGAAAATGCAAATTGTTAATTTTCACCGAACATTATGTAAATTGCCCTCGTACTGTCTTGAGATTCATATATACCTAAAGGAGAGTTGCTTGCCTTTTCTACAGCAAATGTGCCACTATAATAACCACCTATGTATATGGAATTTAAGAAAACAAGCCCACATTTTTCATTCTGCCCTCATTTTTCATTTCCTACCAGAATTACAGATCAAAATGCCATATATTCTGTTTTAGTAAAAGAAAGTATGCTCTTAGCTAAACTAAGTTATATTTTGTCCTTTGCTACAAATACACGAGATAGAATTAACCATATGATGTGATAATTGTATCCCTGCCAGTATAGATTAGAAATTTAAAATTTTTTAGGCTTGGATGCATGGGAACTGAACAGTGAACCTAAAAGTGGAAATATTGAGTTATTGGTCTCTGCAGCTGCCATATACTCATAGTTAAAATACATGGCACATGGCAGAACAATTTGTTAGAAATTTTTAAAATGAAAAGCATGGATAAATGGAGATATAGACATAGATATAGTCATTCTGGGTGGACTTCTTCTTGGCCATTCATTTAGGAAATGAAAGGTCTGTGGACAATCTATGTAGGGAGTTACCAAATAAAATGTGCAAAAGAGTTTTGGTAAACAAATGAGATATAAGAAAGACTTAGTTCTGTGAGAATGAGATTATGAACAGGATTATGAATACACAGCTCTATCAGAAGTCATTTCTATTAAAGTCATATATTTTCAAGTGGGGCAAGTATTTTCACAAACCATCAGTTTATATCTAACTTAGATCCTGATTGGTTTCATACTTTAATCATTCTAATCGTTCCTAGTAATGACCCTGTATTTCTACCTGAGCAATGAAGGAAATTGTTCTTACACAAATGAGAACTACTTCACCATAATGATCTCTAACTTCCCAAGCATAATCTCTGAAATAACCTAGAACCTAAATCTCTGGTTTACTGACTAGCCTATATAGCTATAAAAATAAGAGCGATACAAAGAATCCCATGGCACTTGAAATCTTCAGATGTTGTGTGGAATATTATTAAGAGGTAATAAATTTGATGAATCTCCTAAATCTTTTAAAACTTTTTACAGATTGAACATCTGAAGTAATCTGAACACCATTTTCTCTTTAGAACATACACATTATTGAACATTTCAGAATCTGTCACATAAAAACTTCATTACAAATAAAAACACTACTTTGTTGGGCCTTTCAGGATTTTTGTTTAAAAAAATTCATCATAATGTATCCATATTATGAGTTCACAAGTGGATGAGCTAATCAGATGGGGTTTAATTAGAGGGTAACAATATGCATTGGAACTACCTCCTTATAATCTCCACAGAAGCTAAATGGTAACAAAGAATCCATGAGGGTGGAGGTTAAAGACCTGTTTCTATAGTTGTTTTAAAAGCATTTACTTCCTATCACAAACTGTGTGTAACACAAGCCTTCATTCAATGAAGTACAGCTGTATAAACAGGGTGCAGTAACTGGATCCCACTGCCTTACCTCTGTCACTTTTCAGAATTGGGAAAAACAAGAAGAAATACAGAGGTTTTTTTTCACAGACTATATTCAGTTTACTTGAAGTAAATTATTTTCAAAAGTGGTTATAAAAATACATTTTATAGAAAATTGTCCCCACAGTTTTTTAGTAAATGAGGAAAAGTTAATAGTACATTTATATATATGTTCATCTTCCCTAATACTTGAATTGATGAGTTGTCTGTTCTAAGGAAGAAAACCAAATGTTAAAGAGAAAAAATTGATATTATCACAATAAACTTCTTTCTGTGAAAAAAATTAATAAAATTATAAGTTGTCAACAATAATAATTTTCTTCTTCTATAAGAAAAAATTATTGATTTTCTAAGCATATGATATGTTATTATGTTTTTTTAATTATATTAGAAATAATAATGCTACTTTCCAGTGCCAAAATATAGATTTCTTTAAATATATTTTATTAATACATTGACCAATCATTCAATTTGTTTGGCCAAAATTTAATGTAATATGTGTGTTTGTATGTATGTTATATTCTTGAGTTTGTTACCTTGTTTCTATTTTTTGTAAATTAAGGTACAACTTACATACAGTGAAATCCATCCCTTTTGATATTTAGTTCTATGAGTTTTTGCCAAACAAACACCACTGTGTAATCACTGTCACAATCAAGATAAGATATGGAACAGTGTTGATCACCCCTAAAAGTTCCCTGTTCCACTTTGTGTATGGCAGGCTGACTCTACCATGGCTCCCAGATTCAGATGATGAGATTCTGGACTTTGAACTGATAATGTAATGGGATGAAATGTTTAGGACCTTAGGAGAGGTGAGTGTGTTTTGAATGTGAGAGAAGTAAGAATCCATGGGACCCAGAGGATTCCTATAGGAGGCAGCCCCTAAGATGGCACCCAGTGATTCTTGCCTACTGGTGTTCAACCCCCTGTATAAACCCACCCTTTGGGTGTGGGCTGGATTTTATGACTCCCTTCTAGTAAATGTAATTTTGGCAAAGGTTATGGGATGTCACTTCTGATATTAGGTTATAAAAAGACTGTGGCTTATGTCTTAGGTGCTTTCTCTTGTACTCTCATATACTCTGTCTGAGCAAAGTCACCTGCTGTGTTGTGAACTGCCCTTTGGAGAAGCACATATGACAGGGGACTAGGAGAGGCCTCAGGTTAACCAGTTAGCAAGGAACTAAGCTCCTCAACCCAAACTCCACAAGAAACTGAATCCCAACAACAACCATGTAAGTGAGTTTGGAAGCCAATCCACCCCCACTTGAGTCTTCAGATAACACTACAGCCAGCAGACAGCTTAACTGCTTAACTACAGCCTCATGAAAGACCTTGAGCCAGCAGCACTGATCCAAGCTGTGCACTGATTTCTGACCTACAGAAGCCGTGAGAGAAGCCACGGATGTGTTACGAAGCAGTAGAAAATTAATACTGTGGTCACTTCTCCTTGACCTCATTCTCAGTCCCTAGTATCCACTGATTTGGTTTCTTTCACTTGCATAATGCATCACAGATTCCTCCATTTTGCTGTGTTTTTCAGTAGTTTGTTCCCTTTTTTGCTGAGTAGTATTGCATTTGTATGGATGTACCACAGTTTTTGTTTTGTTTTGTTTTGTTTTGATCCACTTAGTAGTTGAACATTTCAAGTGTTTCCAGTATTTGGCAATTACAAATAAAGCATCTATAAATTTTCTAGTATAGTTTTCATGTGAACATAAGTTTCATTTCACTTTGGCACATACTCAGGAGTGAGATTACTGAACTGTATGGGATGTTTACATTAGGTTGTCAAAAACTGTCAAAACGTTTTCCAAACTGACCGTGCCGTTTTGTATTACCACCAGCAGTATACAAGAGTTAAATTTGCTACACATCTCTGACAGCACTTGACATTATTAATTTTACTTTTATTTATTTATATGATAACATTCTAATAGGTGTGTATTATCATATTGAAATTTTAATTTGCTTCTCTGCAATAGCGAATGACAATGATTACCTCTCCATGTGCTTATTTGTCATTTATGTCTTCTTTGTCTATTCAAAATTAGTGCCCACAATTTAATTGGGTTGTTTTCTTATTATTGAGTTTTGAGATATCTTTACATATTCTGCACACAAATATTTCCTCCCAGTCTGCGGTTTGACTTTTCATTTTTTTTACAGTACCTAATTAAAACCACTGGGTTTTAATTTTGATGAAATCCAATTTATATACTCGAGAGTTACCTTAAAAGATATTTTTAGTGTGTATAAGAACAGAGGTTACTTCCAAGAAACTTTTCAGAATGAGGAAAATTTGTAAGCAGAATAAACTTGTAGTTTAGAAGCTAACAGATTCTATATGTACTATACATCTAAAGTATATCTAAATAAGTCTCTTCTGTCATTTCTTGTCACCTATGAAATGGAGAGAAATAATTCTTTAGGTTAATCTAAGACACAAACAAGGTCTACAAGGAATTTTTACAGCTATATGATAGCTATTTAATCTTCAGTAGTGGACAGGAAGTCTTGGGGCATCCTGGGGGTGATGATGTTGCCTTCACTCATAATTTGGAAAACCTTCGAGTTATGAAGGAAAAAATGTTCAGGCATAGTTGCAAAATGTTGGTATTTGCACCAAGAAAGGCATGTTAGTAACACTTGATGGAACATTTAACATATTGTGTGGTAACTATGGAACATGAGAACTGCAAGGAGTTTATGAGGTTACTTAGTTCAAATTCTTTATTTTATAAGTAATAAAAATGAAATTCAAAGGGAGAGGGAAAAAAGTTTCATTAAAGGAGAGAAAGCTTTTTAAAATTTTGTCTCTCTCTCTCTCAACAGTGATTTATTTGATGCATTCATTCCCCTCTTGGAGTTTTATTTCTCCTCCAGAAATGGAGGTGACTGGGACCAACTATTCTGTGAGCCCCAGATGACATGCATTTGGTAATTTCCAATAAGTAAAGGACATTAAGGAGCTCAACACACATTATTAAATGATGGTGCTAAATCTCTTGAATTGGAGCTACTGCTTACTGCCTTTTGCAGGAAATCTAACACTACAAAATACTGAACTAGTCTATTTTTGAATGAAAACAATTGTCACTCTGAATTTGAAAATATCAGTACCAGGTATAAGTGTATCCTTTAAAAATTTGTTCCATCTCTTTCCAACAGACAAGCATGACTGATAAATGATTTCAAAAAAGTAACTGAACTAAGCAATCAAAATATTAGTAACAGACTCGAACTATCGAAGTCAAGTCTAAATGGAAAATTTAATAGCTGGTGAAATAACAAAGAATATACCCTCAATGAATGCACTGATGATGACACCATCAATTGTGTCATCACAATTTCATTCACTTCCTATAGCAACAAATCAAAGTGATGATAAAATTGATGATATTGCTAATTCATTCAGTGAATAGAGATTGATAGTCTTTATTGAGTATTTTTTTCTAATCTATCCTTTGTCCACTTAATACCAAAACATAAATGACTAAATATATCTAAAAGTATCAAATCAATGAGAATAAAATTGATAAACTGGCTGGACCTCCATATTTTTGTTCAACACATTTTGCATATATCCAGATGTTCAGCATCATAGAAACCAGTCATCTGAAGGACTGACCAAATTTTCACTTTTTATCTATACATTTGGCAACATGTAGATATTAAATCATCTCTCTAGAGGAGGTAACAAATGATGGCTCTAAAATTGTCACAAACACTAAACTGTCTCTCTAATCTTTCTAGCAATCACAACTTTAATATTTTTTTTAAATTTATGTTCACATGGAAGTCTTTAAAAACTAGCATGCAGAATTTTAAAAGACTAGTTCTCCATTCATATGTTTAAATTCTTTCAAAATTTAAACAAAAAATAAAAGATACAACTTTTTAGTATGAAGCAAAATAAATCCTTAAGAATGTATATCATCTTTTCAATCAAAACTTCCATTTCTATACAATGCAAAAGCAAGAAAAAATATGATGCTTATTATTGTTATTTGGATGAAATGTTAAAATTAATTGAAGATATAAAAGAATGTTATTTCCACCTACCATATCCACTATCATTAAAAATGAAAAATGTGATTTTAAAATTTCAGAATTTTGACACGTCCATAGTTAGTTCAGTTGTATTCTATTTTAAATCCATTTAGGAAAGTCTGAAAATTAAGATTATATTTGAAAAGATTTCATTTAAATTGTGTATTTTTTAAAAAATAAGGATTTATTTAGCACTAATTTATTGAATCCCTACTATGTATATCTTTGTGGATATTCTGATAGATAAAAGCATGCAATCAATCAAACAAACAAACAAAAAACATCCCTCAAAGAACCTACAACTAAATAGAAGCAAAAGAAAGATATAGAAAGAACTCGCTGATACAGGAAACTTTTACATCCCTTAAAATAAAAATAATTCTGTGTAAATTATACATGCCCTGCATCACTTTGTAGTCATTGTTTCATAACAACTTTTGAAAGATTATTATAACCAAGGCTTCCATGAAATATAAGAAGACATTAGCTTCACTCTGTCTGACAGATTAAGTGACCCCTTCCCTACCTGTCTTTCTATATGTCTATTCTCCACCTTTTCTAGAAATGAGATTTTACAATATCTCATACAATTTAAATTTGTATCATTGCCTACTTACCTAATGGTTAGAAATGCTATGAGTTCCTCCTTGACTTTACTCAAAGATGAGACTGATTAATGATAATAATAATAATAGCAATGATTGTAAACACACAAAAGTGCTTATCATGTTCTAGGGGATATTTTAAACACATTATATGTATTAATTCATGTATTATCTAGAACTATACTAGAGGTAGATGTTTGTATAGTTTCCATTTTATAAATGAGGAAAGGGATATATGAGATTTAATAACTTGCATAAGTAATGATTATTTTTCTTATTACATATTAATAATTTTATCATTGGCAGAAATCATATTTTCCAGCCCCACTGCCCCTCAGTGGGTTTGTGTGTCTGATTCTCAATGATGCAGTGTAAGTATAAATAATGTGTGTCACCCCGGGAAGGGGTAGAGAACTGGTGTGATCCTTTGCACTCTCTCTGTTCCCCTCCAATTGCCAGACAGGATATTCAGTGGAGGACGCTGAGGCCTTAGGGTATGCAAAGAAACCAGACAGAAGGATCTTGGCTATCTGGCTACCAGGGTAGAATAGAAAGCTCCCACTGACCGTTATTTCACCAGGATGTGAATGAGAAATAAATCTATTGTGCTGTCACTGGGATTTGTTATCGCTCAATGAACTTATTCCCCACTAGTAATTTTTGCTCTTAATACATATGAATATGATGCAAACCCCACCAATATCAGTGACCTTATTACAGATCTATGTACTCTATCACTCAGTGTTTCCTATGGATTGACTTCTATGAGGAAATCACTTCACAGCATACTGGGTACCTGTGTTTCTAAAAGCAACCTCCAACTAGCATAGCTCAACGTAACGTATTTTCTTATCATTAGCCTTCCAAAATGAGTGCTTCAAAGAGATGGCAATAGGGAATCCAGAACATATCCTGCAGATGTTTCCTCTCTCTCTTTCTTCTACTACCTTGAGTCTCCCCTCACTTCATTCTAATGAAAGGCTTGCCTTGCCTTGGGGCAGGTGTGTGTAACAGGGCTGGGAATGTCAAGGAAAGAGAAACGTCACATATCTTGTTAGTAGCATCTGATACCCCAGTCTCATTTCCATGCTCCTCCAAGAGTCCCCATTGTCTTCTCAACACTATTCCTGCCCTTATACTCCTCTCCTTTCATCACCACCCTGCTCTGGAAAGCCCAAGCCTGACTATTCACTTTCCTCACAATGCAGATGAATCTAAATTTTGCTCACCAAAGACCCACCATTTTATTAGTTATGTATGAACGTATTTCTACCTTTACTACCTAAATATATATAGAATAGGAAAACTTTCCTTGTTGCCTTGCCAGATCAAGGAGTAAGAACTTTTAGAAAACTTTAGCAGAACTGAGCTTTCCTTGGCAGAGGAGAGAAGCTATAGGACCACGCTCTCTTCCACAGGGAGTTAGATTACAATGCCAGGAATAAAGGCTCCTATGATAGGCAAGAGGTATTAGGTATAGGAAGGGAAGCAGACAGGCCTTGAGGAGTGATTGAAAGAAAGGAACTCATACTGGGCACTAGGATGAGTCCTGCAAAGTCTCTCACTTCCAATCTCTCGCTACACTTCACCATCTTCAGCTAACCTTCCAGGTTAGAGCCCTTGTCCCAGACCAGAAAACACAAAACCAACCATATCTTGAAATTAAAGGTGTACTTCCTTCAGCCTAGGCCAGGCAGGTGGAACAGAAAGTGAGAGGGGGTTCCTCATCCCACTGCAAAGAAAGAGATGCTCCTGGCTTCCCAAGTTGAAAGGCTAAAAGCAGTTTCCACCTGAAATATTACTGAACATGGTAATTACGTCCTATAGAACAGTTTTCTTTCAGTTTTATGATGAACTATATGTCTTTATATAGGCAGATTTGAGAACCTAAGTTCAAAAGGGTGCATTTCTTTTTGAAAATGTGCACCTCGTTCCTAAGAGCCAGTTTACAACCAAGATTTCTAAATATTGCTCACCCATATGAGGAAATTGCTCATATACATATTTTGAGAATTGAAACAGGGGAAGGATGAAAGCGAATCTATGAAGAGAAAAGAAAATGAGGTACATTTCCAATGTAATTTACACATAGGCGCACACATATATTTACCGTACATTTGTGTGTATGCATGTTTATGTATTTATATTCAAGGCAGACAGATATAAAATACACATAGTTTCATATTACATTCCACATTTAGGTACACAGATACGAAGTATGGTGCTTAAGGCTCCACCGAAAGACAGAGTAGAAAGAAACAGTAGTGCATTTACACATGAAAGTAGAGAGAGTTCTACTTTGCAGTCTACTCCATCTCTGAGTAGACTAAGCTTTATTGTAGGTTGTCAGTCCATATAATCTCTGCAACACTTCCAACCCATGAGATAAACTGGTTGTCTACTAGCTTAAGAATAAAATGGTAATTTTTGACTTTACTGTCCACTCTATTAGAAGGTTATAGGCTGCCTGAAAAGAATGCTGTGAATAACAGTTTGATGTCATGCACACTCTTCCTTCTCTAAGCTCCATCATTCTCCATTTATATCCCTCTGCTCCTAGCCATTTTGGGCGTTGATACTTGCCAAGACTAAATATTCACCTAGATTTCTCTTCTTTCTCTTCAGATTAATATTACCTCGGCCCTAGGCCATGGGCCAAGTAATTTGCTAGAGAATACTGATTATATCCTTGGTAATCCGTTGGAAGGAGCTCTTCCTCACTCAATAGAAAAAGTGTTATTGAACTGAAGTATTAAGTGGCTTGAATACTGACATTTCCAGAAATACAACAGACTAGTGAAGAGAGATTTTTGGTTAAGGGAGATTCCCATACCTTTCAACCATGTGGAAAATAAGCTGTGTTTATAGGAAAACTATCCCTCTCTGCAGAAGTTGGCAGAATTAAATACAAATTCTTTGAAATAAAAGTTATCAGTATTACATTTTAAAACAATTATGAATTTGACAATTTTTATGTCTCTTTATTACCCATTTAATAAAACCAAATTCTAGTGCATGTGGGTCCTGGTTAGCAACAGCACAGTAATATCATGGTTTAGGTTTTGGGGGCTGTTAGTGATTTTATCACAAGATTTCCAATATATTCAGATTCTAAGGAATCCACATGCTTTACACAGAATAAAAGCAAGAAACCATCCAGAGGATTTAATGACATATATTTGGCATTCCTAATGACCTAACTAGCACAATCTGGGGGCAGAAATCGTGGGAGAAGAACTGTCTTTATGTCAATAGAGTTAGCTAGGATTGGCAAGCACTCCTTCTGTGCAGCATGCTCGCCTGTGGTGAGACCCAGTGAACTTCTGCTGTATTATGTTTGGAATAATGATTTCTATAATTTGTCTCCACAAGTCACAGAATCCAAGAACAAATTAACCTCCGAAGTTTGAAAGGAGAGCAACGTAAGGAAGTGAACAGGAAAGCAAAACAACCAGGAATTGTCAGGAAAAGACAGGAAAGCAGGAAAAAATGGCACTAAAACCACTAGTTAGAAGGTGGCTGCAATCTGTCTTTATTCTTCCTCTATTAAGCCTCCTGAGTGGATACAGATTACCCCTGTCAACAGCAACAAAACCTACCAGGATCTCTTTGCCAATAATAAGGGCTTTCCATTGGTCTTACCATTTGCCTTTGTGTTCTGAAACTAATTTTTACTGCTTCATAGCAAATGAGTTAGAAGCTTGGAAGATTACTGAATTTGCAAGAAATGTGATGGTGTCCAATGAAGGTGCCAGAGTGAATCAGCACTGGACGTCCCAACTGGAACAGGTCAGTCTATCCTTTGTGAGTGGTTTCATTCTGACATAGATTGGCATTGCCCCTGACCTTTGAGGAACCAATCTGCATCTGATAGATTTCGTTCTACACATTTGTTCCTCACTCTCTTATTATCATTTGCTGACACATCATAGAACTGAACGTTATTTGTTACTGTGATGAGTTACTTTGCCCTTTCCTCTGTTCCCTGCAAAGTAAATGCATGTCTGAAATCTGAATATATGTCTGGTTTAAAAGGGAGGCCATCAATGACTACCGAGTCTCACTACTATTTGAGGAAGAGGTCTTGGAATATTCTTTGGCCACTGAGAGATGGAAGGGGTTGTGCAGGACCATATCCCCCATTATTCTAATAGACAAAACTTCATATTCTACCTCCAAAGTCCCCAACCATGACTCCATTGCTACATGACCTTCAAATCCAAATGCTATTTGTTAAATGAATTCATTGTTTTCTGCCTATGCTCCTTCTTTCTGTTTCTGACCTTGTAATATGACTATTGTACCTTTGATCAGTCCTTTTCCCTCCCTTGGGCCCCCACCAAGACTTCCCGACTGACTGCCATCAATCCACAAAATCACCTGATTTTTTCCTTTCCTATCTCATACCTGCTGTCCTGGATTAAGGCCTCATTGCCTCGGTACAACCAGAAAATATTCACTGTGTGATATCTATGTGTAAGATACTCTGCCCTTATATCACTCACAATCTAGTGCAGGTCAGAAAACTGACATCACAGGCCAAACTCCAGCCCACAAACTGCTTTGTACAGCCAACAAGCTAAGAATGGTTTTTACATTTTCAAATGACAAATAAAATCGGAAGAGTAAGTTTGTGACACATGAATAGTACATGAAAAAATATGTATCTTCCTCTTTTTTTTTTCTCATGTACCCTCCATTCTCTGGGCATCTTGAACACCCTCAACACTTTCCTGGTCCCGTCTTTGTGTGACCTGTCAAAATATCCTTCATCTTTCAAGAATAACTGCATGTGTCATTTTCTTCAGGAAATCATATTCAGCCCTCCCAGGTACAATTACTGTATAATTCTTATTACTCCTTGGCCTCTAATGTCACAAATAACTCTGCTATTTTGCACCCTCCCCTATTTTATGAGCTTCTTAATTCGAGGGATTAATTTGTCCATCGTTGTACTTTCCACAGCACCTACTATGATCTTTGTATAGTAGATCACTAATGTATTTTCTTTTCTATGCTTACCAAATAAAACTGTTTCATTTGAATAATCAATAACCAAATAAATAACTATTGATTTTATTTGCTAAATACATGTATTTTCATTAGCAAAATCAATGCTTTTTAAATTTTTCTTTTTCCTTCCCACTGATTCCATCTCCCTAATTTCAGTCATATCTAAACATTCCATTTTGTAAAACATGAACACTTGGCTTTCCCTTTCCTTAATTTGTTTTTATCTCAAACATCTTAAAAGAGCAGATTATTTACTTACTTACCACGCATTCATTCTTAAGCTCATTGTTAATACCACTTAGTTCTCTCCAAAATCATTCTTGGCCTCTTTTCTTGCCAAAACTAAAGACCTCATTTTAGATGTCGTCCTATTTGAACTTTCTGAAACATATGACAATTGCTTCTGTTTGAAACTCTTTTCTTCTGGCTTTAGTAACACCCCTTGCTCCCAGTTTTCCTCTTTATCCATCCAGGTGCAATTCCCTGACTTCCTTCCTGATTCTCACCCACCTTAAAGGGACCAACTCTTGTTTTCCTTTACCCCTCACTCTTACTGTTTTTCATGGTGTGCTACGACCAATGACTTCAAGAATCACTGATCCAAAAATTGATGGCTCCCAAATACTTCAGTCTACAGGTTTCCATGGACTCTGGGTCTGAATTCCTTTTAAGAATTCTATACATATTGTGCCCTGAGTCTATCTCATGATCTTACTTTCTGTCCCCTGTCGTCCTTCTTTCTTCATGGCATTACTACCACCTTGGCCATCCAGGCAAGGGAGATGACAGCCAGGGAAGGTCTCAAAGCAGAACTAGATCTCAGTGCTTTTTTGTATCCTTCTGACCTCTCTTTTGATATTTATGCAATGCTTAGCACATGATCAGGACAAAACCCAGTATCACTAAATGAATAAATTTTTTAAATGACTCCACATTAGTTTGTGATATTGTCTTCTAATACATGGTAGCAAACAGGCCTAAAAGTTGGTTTTATTACTAATAGGAACAACCATATATATAAAAAACATAAAGGGAAAACTGGAATGGCAAAGGTAACATAGAAAACCATTATTATTTGTGAAAGTCAACAATAAAATGTAAGATTCTTTCCTCAAAGATTTGACATTTTAGGAAAAATCCATAAGGAACAGTATATGAAGAAACTCAAAAACTATTTGACACAAACTCTAAAATAATGAGACAGCTTTTATACTACAGAAAATTTTCCTCTAATTCCTCAAGGTATTTTAAATATTATTAAATGGTGTATTACTGCCCCTCTAGTCCCGAAGTTAGAACATCAAACTGGGAGCCTGTCCACCTGGATGCTGTTTACAGATTTCTTAACCATCTGCAAGAAGTCATGACTAGAGTTATCTCACCTGCTTACAGTTAAGCTTACCTTATCATGAAGTTAATCTTTACTTGAACATAGATATTTTTGATACACTTATGAGGTTGGGAGAACAGGAAGGTGATACAGCACTTTAGCATTTTTTTCAGAAGCCTCAAACATTAAAAAAAACAAAAATCAAAGAATATGGCTACACAAAACTCCTTAAAAATTTTCAAATCCCCAAATGGAAAACAAAGATACTGTCAAAACACAAAGGGCTATCCCCGCGGTTTTGCTGCTAGGTAACCCACACTTGCTCGTGATATCCAAAGGAAGTTAAGGGCTCCATGCACTCCTCTTGCCCTTTCTTCTGCCATTCCAAATACGTGTGGTTGTTCTGTGAACTGAATTTAATTCTACCCCGTCAAATACAAAGGACCAGATATTTTATTGAAAAAATACTCTTCCCTAAGAGGACCATTGTATTTCAATATAATTTTGAAAACAAGTTGTTGGAAATGTTTTATAATGTCATTAGTATGTGGAACTGTTATTTTTAAAGTTATTTTGCAAGCAATGAAGATCAATTAAATAGGTTCCAGGTAAAAGGTCATGAAGCAAAATATTACCAAAGTTTAAGGCACACGTGGAACATTTCTCAGCACAATCTAACATCCAGGAGTCCACAATAACTGGCCTTGATCTCTGAGCCTTGCAGTGCAGTGTGAATTTAAGCAGCCATAAATCTATTAGCAGATAACATGACAAATTCATGTAGGTCAAAACAATGATTTGAACACATTTCGCCTAGTAATTCCCTCTTTTCTTGTGATCATCTTGTCTGAAACCTTGTCAAATGGCAAAAAAAACCAACAACCCAGTTCTGGTGTTGCAGAGTTGCATAACGTGATTTCCTATAATGATGTCACGGTTGATGCAGTAGACCATGTGGAACAGATTAACTGTGACCAAATTAGCATTCTTTTGTAAGGCCAGCTGATATGCACATGTAAAACATGAAACACCCTCATACTTTGAGAGGCAATTAAATGATTCTCAAACACTATGCTGTAAATAATTTAAACCTCATAAATATCTACCTTATAAAGTAGAGATTGCTTTTTATTTGTTTCTTTAAACAAGCATCATGACAACCTAAGTCATTTCAGTGCATTTTCATCTTTGGGAAACTTACTAGGAAAATGCTTTGGTGGCTTTTTTTTTTGGTTGGATAATGCCTCGTTTGTTCTTTTTAAAGAGTTCTTATGTTCATGTGTTCTCGGCTGTCTTCTGGAAAGATTGATGTCTGGTGTCACTGCTAGGAAGTGCAAACTGTTCAGCCTCACTGCAATCTATGTCCTCATCCTCTTGCTCCACAGGATACCACATACTTTGGCAGCCAACATTCAGAAGGGAAGTGCTTTAATGGTAATAAGTGATGCCAATGAAACCTTTCCCCCAATGCTCAAAACTTAGTGGTTGGAGGCTGAGGAACCAAATGGCGGGACTGAGGGGAATAAATGACCATGTTAGCTGAAAGGGACCAATGCTGTTTATCTAACCAATGGTAAAAGAGATTTGAAATTTCCTCTCTCATTAAACTTTTCACCAAAATATCATCCTCATGGTAGCCTGGGAGAATCTGGATCTATTTAAGGATGTCTTGACCCTCTTTTCCCAGACATAAGAGTTTAGTGATCAATTGTGTTAATAATAGCAATTGTCAGTGTGCTTTTTAGACGTAATTTCCACAGTATAACATGTTCCAGCTATACCTCCACCCCTATGGAGAGTCGAGCAATAGGAGGGAACCCTTGCAATGTAAGTAAAATGAAAGGAATTTATATAAGATGACATGAAACAGGTGTTTGAGACATGTTGAGCTCCTTAGTGCAAAAAAAAAAAGTGCTATTGTGGAAGCAGTATGTTCAGAAGCTGTGTGATGGTGGCAAAGTCATTTAAATTGAAAGTCTGCAATGTTCTCATCTCAATGAGTGAGTGAGGGCATTGTTTTTCATGAAGAGCAATATGGCTACCTTTACAATATCAAGCAGAAATAGAATGTGGATTTTTCTTTCTTATAGATGAGTTGGATTCTGATTGATAGAAATGAGTTACTCATTTGATTGCCTCAGGTCACAAATGTAGTCAAAACCACCAAATCCAGTGAAAACAACTAACCACATGGTGATCTGACCTACCACATTGGTCTTATTATCTCCGTGCTTTAAACAAATTACCTAATTCTTTGAACTGTCCAGTGAAATAGATATCCAGTTGTTTGCAAGCAAAACCATTAAGCATAAAAACTCAAGTTGATCTTAACAGCCATGAGTGATTTCTCTAGTAGTTTAGATTGCTTTTTGTTTGTTTGTTTTAGTTTTTACCTAGGTCACTGCCAAGACTTTACCACATGTAAGTAAAATTCTACCAGGTTTTTTATATTACTTTTGAATTAGGGACACCAAAAAGCAACCATAATAAAGAGTGGTGGGTAGTAAAGACTAAAAAGAAATGATTCTTGCAAGCAATTGTGAGGAGAGGTAAAGGTAGTTTGAAGGAGAAATGAAAGATAACATACATTGAAGAGTGAAAATGTGTAGAGTTCTAGGCAGATACTTGAGATTATCCTTGCTAAGCTTAACAATGAGTTAACTCTTATTTTCTCGCTGTTTTAAAGAATAGGAAATTGAGGAAACAACTTTTTAAAATCACAGCTACAAAGATGCAGAGGTAGAATCTGAATCCAAGCCCATCTGGTCCCAGAGCCCACACTTTTTTCTGAGCTCTAATATAGGTACCTGCCCACAGCTCTGCATGACATAAAATGTACAGTGAGTGATACCTAGTGCCTACTTTTAAAAGTTTGTTCTTTAGACAGAAAGAGAAGATAAAGACATTCATACGAAAAAGTAAATATTAGAAAATAGTAAACCACTAGTTGCGTAAACATTGCATATAATGGAGATCAGGGAAAGATAATAGAGCTGAGACCTGATTAGTCAGGTTACATCCTCAGAAGAGGTTAGGGTTGAAGCTCTGCCTGAATGTTAAAATAATAATTTCTAGAAGGCTGGAGTTTAGTATATTAAGAGAGCAACTTTCATTTAAAAAAAAAATATATATATATATATAAAATGCAAAATAATTGTTAGAGTATGCCTTCCTTTAAAACAAATTCAAAACATTGACATTGAGATTAACCCAATTGAGGTATATTTTTTAGTTTTACAAAGTATTACTCAGTTTAAAAAAGGTAAAGTACTACTTGGTTTAAAAAATCATTTTTTGGTGTATTTTTAGGAACTATTACTAATGTTCAAAGTGAAGAATACAAAATATGAACAATTTAATAATGTTTCACTTAGGGAAAGGAAAAATGGAATTCAAATATCACTTTTTTTAAATAAAGAAGGACCACTTAATACTTCATCACATCTTAAAAGCCCCTTTTCTCAAATTTTACAATAATTAGTTCTAAGACACAGACACTTAAATGAATTTCTGCTCAACTCTTTTTCCAATTTAATTTATGTAATCATGAAGCTTAGTTTTTCTTTAAAAGCCTCTGAAGTTTTAGTAAAATATCACAGATGATTTCTATTATTTATATCAACTAAATATATTTTTTTTGGCGGTACGCGGGCCTCTCACTGTTGTGGCCTCTCCCGCTGCGGGGCACAGGCTCCGGACGCGCAGGCTCAGCGGCCATGGTTCACGGGCTAGCCGCTCTGCGGCATGTGGGATCCTCCCGGACCGGGGCACGAACCCGCATCCCCTGCATCGGCAGGCGGACTCCCAACGACTGAGCCACCAGAGAAGCCCTCAACTAAATATTTTAAACTTTTATTTCAGTTAAATTTACTGAAAATACTATTTTTTCCTCAAAATATTTGCACTAATATTTTGCAATTTCACCAAAAATATTTATTTAAGTGTATTTACTTTAAAAAAAAGGAAGAAAAGAACAAGTCCCTCTATGGATTTTAGAGTGAATATTTATGTAAATGAGATTATTCATCTTGGTTAATCTATTCACAACCACACACACACACACACACACACACACAAATGCAAAGTGCCTGATATTATTGTCAATGCATAAAGCTGTTGGATTCTGTACCTTTTCACCCATAAAATGTGCTCCCAGCAATCAAATGCTCATGAGTATATGCTGCTTTCTTTGGTTTTACTCAAAGGCCTGTTGCTGGCCAATTCACTCTCCTTTAATAGAATGGACCCATCTGACAATTTTTTACTTTTATTTGAAAAATACATTTAGGAATCAAAACGTGAAATACTAACAAGAAAATTAAATAAACTCTTTTATGCAATACTTTGGAAGGGACAAAAATAAAATTTGAACAAAAATAAAGAAAAAATCTTCAAAAGACAATGTTAACTATTGTTACTTGTTTAATTACAGTGTTTTCTTGCAGTGAAAGATGAAGCTAAATATGTTAGGAAGATTGTTTAACATCAGATTTTACTATAAGAAGATAAAAATTTCAGCAAAGGATGTTTCAATCCTCTCAGCTCTTTTTAACCTGAATTGTAGCTGGGCTCTTATAGCCTCTTCATCAGGGAAAGCAAGCAATTCTCTAAGAGGGCTACATACATTATTTTTAATGGAAAAGAAACCGGATATGATATAAAATTGTTTTCACTGTAATGGAAGCTATAAGGCTCAAAGAAGACAATGCTTATAATTTATTGCCTATATTTTAACAAGGTAAGAGTGATCCTAATAATCTTTCTATAATAGGACATGAGGAGTTCTGGGTAATTAAATATTCTGGTTAACAGAGAAACACACTCATATGAATTATCCATTTTCAAAAAATTAGGCTAATAAAAATTGGCCACATGAAACTACAATGAGATAATTACATCTTTCTCTGTTGTTTCAAAAAATGTGTAACACTGAAGTGTCTCAAGACCATGTTACTATTTCAGCAATGTTGGATGGCACATGTGCAGACAACGTGTTTAGTGAGAGGCCCAGGGTTACAGAGAGCTTCACACATTGCCTTTAATTTGATAACATTTATCTGTTATTATACTGTGTTGAATGGCTATGGGGATTTTTGTCCACCATTGAAAGAAAAGGGAACATTGACCTGTGCTACTGATTCACAGCTGCTTCAAAACACAATATTGTTAAACACTTTGAAATAGTATAAAGACATGAGTCTGTCTTTCCTTCCTTACTTTCAGTTTCCTTCATTCGTTCTTTCGTTTGTTCATTCTTCCTTCCTTCCTCCCTCACTTTTTTCTTTCTTTCTTCCCCAAGGACCTCCTGGGGACCGCTCCTTCTGTATAACCTTTGACCTCTTGGTACTATGCTCTCAGACATGATTATAAGGGACCATTTCACTTTCAAAAGGGATACTTGAACACAGTAACACTCTATAATAAGGGTTTTTCTAGTAATGCAAAAGGCACTAGACTTTAAATGCCTCAAATTCTAGTATAAACTAACGCAAATCATTACATTATTATTATATTATATTCCTTAATCACGTTTGGCTTCAGTTTCTTCATTAGAAGGACAATGGCATTTTGGCAAATGTTTGCAGGAAAGCATTGTATCAACAGGACTTTACATTAATTTGCACAAACACTCATGCTAGGAACAGGCTGGTTCTGATTTGGTATGGTACACTCAAACAGTGGCTAGTAATAGCATTAGCCAGTAAAATTGATATTTCTTTAAGAAATTGGAAATTTGAACAAAGGAAAGAGAGAGAGAGACAGAGACAGAGAGAGGAAGAAAGAAAGAAAAAGAAGGAAAAAAGAAAAGGGAAGAGAGGAGGAAGGAAGGGAGGGAGGAGAGAAGGAAAACAAACAAAAATTGTAACCTGATAATAGCCAAGTGTTAAATGTTATAGAGTTATTACAATGTTATTATCTAGGAACTAGAATCTTGACTCCCAATTTTCACTATCAGTTAAGGGTTAATATACTGCTTAATTTTGTACGTGAATCTCATAGCTTACTTTTGCCGTATAAAAAATAAAAATTAAGTTATTCCCCTTCGTATTTGATGTATATTATACAATTTGCAAAAAACTTGCTTTTAGGATTTTCTTCTCCCAGTTATTAATTATTCTGGTCCTCCATGCTCTTATCTCACCTGAATGACAGTTTTTGCGTACTCTTATTTCTTGATGTACATTTTTCTTATTTGCTTTCCTTAGAATATCACTATGACAAATCTCCATGTCACCTGGCCTCTGCCTGCGCTTGTTTGTTTATTCTTCTCACTGCAATATATGCAATCCCTGGACATTATCAAGTTTTCACATAGAGAAGGAAAGTGAGACACAGAGAGTGAGTGACTTACACAAAACAATTTGGCAACAAAACTAGACTAACAGTACAAATAATCACTTCTTACCTACGTGTAACAATTTATAGTGATCCACATACTTTACTATAGTTTATGTATTATGATCATACTCTAAACCAATCAACTATAATCTCAGTCTCTACAATTTTTATTTCTGTGCTTTTCCCATATAACATACTGGGTGTGGAATGCATTTTAAAGTATTCACCTTTTATCTCTCTGCCTGGACAATTCTAGCTCTATACTTTCTCAGTGGAATAAAATTCTATCAGAAGCCAATTCTCTAGTCATCTCACCCTCAACTCAGTTTAATTCAATAAATTTTTTCTGTGCAACCTCTATTTGCAAATCACTGTGTTCATCCTACGCACAAAATAACTTAAAATGGATCAAAATATAAGAACTATAGCTATAAAACTCTTGGAAGAAAACATAGATGTATACCTCTGTGACCTTGGCTTAGGCAATATTTTCTCAGATATGATACCAAAGCCCAAGCAAGAAGAGAAAAAATAGATATACTGGCCTTAATTAAAAAGTAAAACATTTATGCATCAAAGGACTCTATCAAAAAAGTGAAAGACAACCCACAGAATGAAAGAAAATATTTTCAAGTCACATATCTGATAAAGACCTAGTATCCAGAACATATAAAGAACTCTTGTAACTCAACAATAAGACAGATTATCTGATTTAAGTATGAGCAAAATATTTGAATAGACACTTCTCTCAAAAAGATATACAGAAGACCAATAAGCACGTGAAAAGATGTTCAACATCATTAGTCATAAGTGAAATGCAAATCAAAACCACAGTAAGATACCATTTCATACCTACAAAGATGGCTATAATTTAAAAAATGGACAATAACAAGTGTTAGTGAAGATGTGTAGAAATTAGAACACTCATACATAGCTGATGGGGATGTAAAGTCATTGCTGATGGGGATGTGCAGCTGCTTTAGAAAACAGTTTAAAGGTTTCTCAAAAAGTTACATATAGAGTTACCACATGACCCTGTAATTATACTGCTAGATGTGTACTCAAGAGAATACACATGTAGAGAATATGTGCTTACACAAAAACTTACACTTACACACAAACACACATACCACAAACTTCCTCTCTTCACTTTCTCCCAAAAAGGCTGTCATCATTATTTTTGATAAAGAAATATTAAATGTGTATATTTTGTGACTTTGAAAATATTATGCACCACTGAGCTATGCAGCATATTATGAAATTTTCTTCTTCTTCCACATTTTGTTTACCTGAAATTTGCTTTTCTATTTATCAGTAATTTATCCCCAGATTTTGCTGCAGAAAGATTCTCTTTTAATACATTCAAATATATCAGGTAGTCTGTGAAAGTTCTCTTTTATTTTTCTTTTTGGATATAGTTCATGAAGTCTTTGGGTCATCAGCTTCTCGATCCAGACTGATTGTTCTCAGGTTGGCTTCATAATTTTTGTCTGAGGGCAACAAATTTGGAGTTTCCTTTAAGGTCTCTCCCATTGCATTTCCTATTTCCTAGATGCCACTTCTTCCTCTTTCTTTAATTATTCTCTTCTCTTGATAAATACCACTTCTAGTCCACAGGAGGTAAGTTTTGATGTCAGGCACATCTGAATATATTTTTATTCTATTTACATACTTGATTGATAGTTTGCTTAGGTATATGATTTCAGGTTGGGAATGATTTTTTTCTTCAGAATTTTGAACCCATTGATATAATAGCCCCTAGCATCTAGGTGCTGGTGAGAAATTTCATGCCATTTTTATCCCATCACCATTGGATGAGACTGACCTGATTTGTTCACTTTTCTGCAGGAAGTTAGTGTATATTTTTATCCCTAATGTTCTGAAATTTCATAATGAAGTGTTTAAGTATGATTGTTATTTTCATTTACTTAACTGGAACATGCTAAATTTGGGAACTGCCATCCCTTAGGTCTCAAAAAATTTATTTATCTCTTTGATAATAAGTTTCTTTCCATTTTCTCTATTCTTTCTTTCTGGAGGAAAAAAAAAGTTAGTTAATCAAAACCATACACAGACATTACAAGAAAAGAAAACTACAGACTGCTATCTGTCATTAAAGATAGATGCAAAATCCTTAACAAAATATTAGCAAAGTGACTCCAACAGCATATAAAAAAGAACTATACATCACAATCAAGTGGGATTTATCCCAGGTATGCAAAGCCTGGTTCAACATTCAAAAAATAATGTAATCCATCACATCAACAGGCTAAAAAAGAAAAATCACATAATCATATCAATAGATGCAGAAAAAGCATTTGTCAGAATCCAGAACCCATTCATGGTAAAAAGTCTCAGTAAACTAAGAATACAGGGGAACTTCCTTAATTAGATAATTAATATCTACAAAAAGCCTATAGCTAACAAGATACTTAATAGTGAAAAACTTGAAGATCAGGAATAAGGCAAGGATGTCTCCTCTTACAACTCCTTTTCAACATTGTACTGGAAGTTCTAGCTAATACAATCAGACAAGAAAAGGAAATAAAAGGTATACAGATTGGGAAGGAAGATATAATAAAACTGTGTTTGTTCACAGATGACATGATTGTATGTGTAAAGAATCCCATAGAATTGATTTAAAAGCTCCTGGAAATAATAAGAGATTACAGGAAGTTACAAGAAACAAGGTTAACATACAAAAGTCAATTGCTTTCAAATATACCAACAATGAACAACTGGAACTTGAAATTAACGACACACACACAGATGTAGAAAACAAGCACAGTTATCAGGGAGGAAAGCGAGGGGGTAGGGATAAATTGGGAGACTGGTATTGACATATACACACTACTATATATAAAATATATAACTAATGATGGCATACTGTATAGCACAGGGGACTCTCCTCAGTACTCTGTAATGACCTATATGGGAAAAGAATTTTTAAAAGTGTGTATATATGTGTATGTATAACTGATTCACTTTGCTGTATAGCAGAAACTACCACAACATTTTAAATCAACTATACTCCAATAAAAATTAAAAAAAAATAAACTTGGTGACTTAAAACAAATAAAAAAGAAATTAAAAACACATTTCCATTAGCACCACCAAAAATGAAATACTTAGGTATAAATCTAATAAATTATGTGTAAGACCTATATGAGGAACACTAAAGAACTCTACTGAATAAAATTCAAGAAGAACTAAATAAATGGAGAGATATTCCATGTTCATGTATAGGAAGACTCAATATGGTTAGGTCAAGATGTCAGTCCTTCTCAACTTGATTTATAGATTCAATGCAATTCCAATCAAAATTGCAGTAAGTTATTTTATGGATATTCACACATCGATTCTCAAGTTTTGTAGAGAAGCAAAGGACCCAGAATAGCTAACACATTATTAAAGAAAAATACTGAAGAATTGACACTACCTGACTTCAAGATGTACTGTAAACTACAGTATTAAAGACAGTGTGGTATCGGTGAAAGAACAGACAGGTCAATCAATTGAACAGAATACAGAACCCAGAAACAACTCACATAAATATAGTCAGCTAATCTGTGACAAAGGAGCAAAGGCAATACAGTGAAGCAAAGATAGTGTTTTCAACAAATGGTGCTAGAATATTGGACATCTACAAGGAAAAAACAAAAAAAGAATCTAGGTCTTACAATCCTTCACAAATATTAACTCAAAATGCATCACAGACCTAAATGTAAAATACAAAACTCTGAAACTCCTAGAAGGTAACATAGTAGAAAACTTAGATGACCTTCGGTATTGCAATGACTTTTTAGATACAACACCAAATAGAACATGAAAGAATTGATGAGATGGACTTCATTAAAATTAAAAATTGCTTTGTGAAAGATAATGTTGGGGGGATGAGAAGACAAACCAGACTGAGAGAAAATATTTACAAAAGACACAACTGATAAGGGCTTGTTATCCAAAATGCACAAAGACCCTTTAAAACTCCAAAATAAGAAAACAAACCACCCAATTAAAAAATAGGCCAAAGACTAAATCCTCACCAAAGAAGATACACAGGTAGCAACTAGCATATGAAAAGATCCTCCACATTATATATCCTCAGGGAAATGCAAATTCAAACAACAATGAGATATCACTACACACCTATTAGAATAGTCCAAATCTGGAATGCTGCCAACATCAAATGCTGGCGAGGATGTGGAACAACAGGGATTCTCATTATTTCTGGTAGGAATGCAAAATGGTGCAGCTACTCTGTAAGACATTTTGGCAGTTTCTTACAAAACTAAACATACTCAGCACAAGATCCAGCAATCATGCTCTTTGGTATTTACTCCAAAGATTTGAATACTTATATCTGCACAAAAGCCTAAACACAGACGTTCAGAGCAGTTTTATTCATAATTGCCAAAACTTGGAAGTAACCAAAGTGTCTTTAAGTAGGTGAATGGATAAATAAGCTGTGTTATACCCAGATAATGGAATATTATTCAGTGCTAAAAAGAAATGAGCTATTAAGCCATGAAAAGGCATTTAAGTATGAAAAGTGAAAGAAGCCCGTCTGAAAAGTCTACATACTGTATGATTCCAACAATTTGGTGGTTTCTTACAAAACTAAACATACTCTTACCATATGATCACTGGATCACTTTTGTTCTTGCATATTTCTTTTATTTAGCATTCTATTCTTGTTTCATAAATACAGTACCTACTCTTCCTTCTCTAAAGACATAATTGTAATTTAATTATAATAGGATTTAAAAACTATTTCTTTTGCTCCTTGCATTGCACACCTTTGTATTTACTCAGAGGAGTTGAAGACTTACATAACATACACACAAAAACCTACACATGAATGTTCATGGCAGCTTTATGCATAATTGTGAAAATTTGGAACAACCAAAATGTTTTTCAGTAGGTGAATGGATAAACTGCGGTATATCCAAATAGAATATTATGCAACACCAAAAAGAAATGAGCTATCAAGCCCTGAAAACATATGCAGGAACCTTAAATATGCACATTAATAAGTGAAAGAAGCCAATCTAAAAAGGTTACGTAATATACGATTACATTTATAGGACCTTCTGGAAAAGGGAAAACTATGGAGAGTGTAAAAAGATCAGTGGTGCCGTGGTTGGAATGGAGGGAGGGGTGAATAGGTAGAGTTCAGAGAATTATTAAAGCAATGAAAATACTTTGCATTATACCATAATAATGGATACATGTCATTATACATTCATCCAAACCCATAGAACATACAACACCAAAAGTAAACTGGAATGTTCACTATGGACTTTGGGTAATTATGATGTGTCAATGTAGGTTCGTCAATTGTCACAAATGCACCATGTGGTGGGTCATATTCATAATGGGGCAGCTATGCATGTGTTGGGGGAAGGAGTACATGGAAAATTTCTGTATGTGCCTTCCTCTCAATTTCTTCTTAAATTTAAAAAGTATGTTGATTACACTAAATTAGACCTCCTGTACTAATCCTCTAATTTTTTTTGAAAACTTATTTCTAGTTTTTTTCTTTTTTGTTTTTATCCTATCCAGAAGATTTTCTCAACTTCATCTTTCAACCCTTGTTTGGAGTATTTTCTTTCTGTTCTCATATAGTTAATTTGTAAGAATTCACTTCTGTTCTTGCGTATTTCTTTTATTTAGCATTCTATTCTTGTTTCATAAATACAGTATCTACTCCTCCTTCTCTAAAGACATAATTGTAGTTTAATTAAAATAGGATTTTAAAACTATTTCTTTTGCTCCTTGCACTGTCTTTCTTTCACCCAAGTTACTTTTATTACTATTGCTATTGTTTTGTTTTTTATTTTGATCTTCATATTTCTCTGACATTTTGAATATCTGTAGGTCAGGGAGAAATCGTCTTATTGTGGACCAGGAGGTTATAAGAACTCTCCAGATATTTTTGAAGCCAGTGGGGAAAGATTTCCTCAGTTTTCCTGTGTTCAGTTTAGTTATCTTGCCTTCAGTTCTATTTGCTATTCCCAAGTGCTAGGGCCTTCTGTTTCACTGAGATCAGAAAGTAAGCTTCCCGTCTTCTCCTGAATAAGGAAATAAAGTTCGCCCAGCTCTTCTGGGGACCTGGGGAACACTAATGCTTATAAGGAATTTCAACTCGTCCTCAGTTTTCAACTCCAACTGTACACCCTCTTCAGATGCACCTACGGTCTCCACTTTTTGAGACTTTCTAGGGTTTTCTCAGGCAGATCATCTTTATTCTTGGCTTCATACTCAATAAGTTTGGGTTTCAGCCTTCTTGATTCAGCAAATTAGTTTAATTCTTGTTCATCAACTTTCAGCTTTCAAGATTTTGTTGCAGTACTCTCCACTTGTTGCTCAATGTTCTTGGGGTTTATGGCTTTCTTTGTCAGTCTCTTACTGTCATTTTCATGAGACTTCTCAAAGAACCAGAGATGAATGCAAGTGGTCAATCAGCCATGTTTAAGTGTAAGCAGTATCCATGATATTGTACTGTAAACTGGTATAATAATCTGTAAAGTTATCATTTAGTAATTCTTATCAATGTAACATACAATACTGTCTTTTTTTTAAAATGAACTTTAGTGTGCCAAAGAAAGTTTGGGATTTTTATTTTAAAACTATCAACTTTTCCAACAAACAATTCGAAATATCGATTCCTTTTGTGTACTACGTTTCAAAATCAGAGTTTTCTAAAATCTACTAGTCATCATTCAGTAGTCAGATAAATTTAATAAATGTGTATCCTCCTCCTAGAGATATCTGATACTTAGTAAGATAACAAAGGTTCGGAGTAAAGAAATATATTGAACTTTATTTAAACTTGGGTTTTCTTTTTTTTTTCTGCTGTATGCGGGCCTCTCACTGTTGTGGCCTCTCCCGTTGCGGAGCACAGGCTCCAGACGCGCAGGCTCAGCGGCCATGGTTCACGGGCCTAGCCGCTCCGCAGCATGTTGGATCTTCCCAGACCGGGGCACGAACCCGTGTCCCCTGCATCGGCAGGCGAACTCCCAACCACTGCACCACCAGGGAAGCCCGAAACTTGGGTTTTCTTAACCTATTCAACAATTCGATAATTTTCCCACAAAGTTCCTATCAGTATCCAATAGAATATTTGTCTGTGCAATACATTCTGAGAAACTCTGCTATGGGTTTAATATTTACCCTGTTAGAGTTTACACAGACATAGTGTGTAATTAAGGTTTATTGAAATTATTACCAATACTTTTAAATGTCTTAGAAAAGGGCTACAGTGGATTAGCTTGCCATGATAATACTACTTGCCTCAAATTTAGTTGATAAGTTTATCAAAGATAAGACTATACACCTAGTTCCTTAAAATATAAGTACCTTTTATAAGATATATGACTACAGTAGTATCATTATTTGGACTCCAACTGTCAATTATGACAGTCATATTTTATGCAGAAGACACAAATATGAAGAATAAATTATACCTGCTTTAACTTAGTTTTACAGTTAATAATGAAATCACATCCTTGCCTTGTTATATTCTTTAGTACAGATACATACACTTTTAAAATCTAACCCACCTGTGATATTCAAAATTGTAATTCCAATTATATACTACATAATGAAGTAAATTGGGATAAATTTACATAAAAATATTTAGAACTAGGAAGCAAAAAAAAAAAAAAAGGTAATTTAGCTCACAGGACTACTTCTATTTATTCTCTCACTTGCCTACAAGAAAGCATCACTTGGATTACCAAAGTAGCTATTTTTCTGCTGTTAGCTCTAAACCAAATATTGGCACCTAAGAACACCATCTCTCCTTCAGCGGATCAAGCCAAGTACAACTACAGCCCAAAAATACATCCTGTCCCTCCTTCAAAAGCCAGCAGTCTTCCCTCACAGTTCCAAAGAAAAACAAGAACAAATATTTGCAAAGATTTTTGTCTTGTACTGAAAATGAGCATTAATAAAATCATGCTTGGAGGAAAGTGCTGAGAGAGTGTATAAAAACGATATTGTAATGTCAAAGTGGGAAGCATTAATTCATAATATGCAGGAATATTTTTAGATGGTACTGACAGTTTGCATGAAGCTTGGGAGTGGTGTGACTTGCTTTCATAGGAAAGGAATGGCCTAGCCTGGGAATTTTATTGGCAGAAATCATAGCTTAAAAATGCACATGGGATGTCTGTCTTATAAAGCAACAAGTATAATATTTTACAGCTTTTTTCAATTTATGATAGGAATCAGTTATAGAAGAGAAAAGTTTTCTTGTTTTTCTCATTATTCATCGTACTTTTGCTAGACAGTCTTAAACAGAAGTCTGCATATTATCTTGGATTTTATCGCTCTCTATGGTTTGCAAAGTACTTTCACATACATCACCTCCTTTAATCCTTGCAACAACTGTTGAGGGTGTTATTAATACATCTGCTTTATCAAAGAGAAAACTGAAGATCAAAGGGGATTAGTGAGTTGCCTAAGACTACACAACCACTAAATAATAGAGCCAAGTGTGGAACCTTGAACTTCTGCTTCCAAATCCAAAGAGGACACTCCCCTCTCCCGCCCCTGTGACATGTTCTTTCTTCTTTTAATTAGCTAAACATGACTCAGGACTTTACAAAATGTCAGCCTACATTAGGGAGTTATTTTCCATTATATGACAGACTGAAGCCCACAAAATTACCATTTTTTTTTAGGTCAGAAGCAGGTGAATATCAGCAATTGCACAAAGTACGATCTAATACATACAGAAGCCCTGTAAAGATATTTGATAATTTGCAATACTGCTCACACACACGTCCTGTTTTAAAACTATATCATAAAATTTAATGGTTTTTAAAAACATCAGCTCTAGCACTTTAAGCCGTGTCTATGCACACACTGGTTTCATCAATTTGATTGACTTTGTTAAGCCAAGGTAAATAAAATCATCCAATGAGTTGTTCTGACTTAAAACTCTTTGTTTTTGTTTTATAAGGAATGAATCAATAAACGTAGTTTAACAGGGTTCATTTAACAGTGTAAGTGGTACAGTGAGAAAGGTGCTTGTGGGCAGGGGTTCGAGGGAGTTCTCAGATGACAGAGGCCCTTGTGCAAGGGCCTCAGGATGCTGAGAGGGAGGGAGGAGTGGTCGTGTTCAGAATGCTCTCATTTCCTGCCCTCTCCCCGGGGAAGCATAGATATCATAAAAGGTCCTGGAATGAACCCTTCTGAATCTTAAAATAATTCATTTTCAACTTTTCAGGGATAGATAAAATTTAGGTTTGATCTTGGTTTGAAAAAGACATGATTTTCAGTCATTAAAAAAAGAAACGTTGCCCAAGCCATGAATAACTTGTGTTCATAGATTTTATGATGGTTCTAAACAAAGTGTATTTTTAAAAAGGCATAGATTTTTACTCAGTTTAAACTAAGGCAGAAAAATAAGAGTAAGAAGAGCAAGATGTCTATATGTCAAGCTCTTTGACAAGGCAAACTGTAATAGTTACTCTTTCAGATACAGGTAGTCTCCTTCATGTTACCGGATTCTATAAGAAGGATAGCCTGTTTTACAGGGCATGCTCGATATTGAATTTTAAGCAACACTGTGATTAATATTTATTAGAATTTTCCTTCACTGTTTCATTCATTCATCGATTAAATTTTATTTGTTCATAGTAAATACCTAATGAGTGCTTATTGTGGGTGTAGCAAGATTACTCAGGTACTTTGCAGTCCTGGGGGTACAACAGTGAACAAAAGAGACACATAAGGTTTCAAAGTGGCTATTTATCCAATTGCACATTTTTTTCTAACAAAATCTGTTTGTCAAACCTTAGATGCAAGTCCCCATTTTTCAACTGTTCATAAACACAATATCTATAACCACACATGTTCCAGTAATGTTTTCTTTATGATGAGCCTCAAAAAAGGACATTCATCATAATTATGGAAAATATTTTATCTTATTTAAATAACATTGTGTTCAATTATACTTACTATATTAAAATGCATATGACTATTAAATAATGGCTGAAAAGAAAGAATATTAATTTAATAAACTCTTCAGTGAGAACTGAGAAATTAAATATTGACCTTGGCTATATGCCATTTAGAAATAAGATTTTCGACTCACATTGACATGATTTAAAAATAAGACAATAGTGGGCTTCCCTGGTGGTGCAGTGGTTGAGCATCTGCCTGCCGATTCAGGGGACACGGGTCCGTGCCCCGGTCTGGGAAGATCCCACATGCCGCGGAGCAGCTAGGCGTGTGAGCCACGGGCACTGAGCCTGTGCTCCGCAACGGGAGAGGCCACAACAGTGAGAGGCCCGCGTACCGCAAAAAAAAAAAAAAAAAAAAAAAAAAGACAATAGTAAGAAAGTAAGAAACATTTGTAATCTGGAACTTTTATAGGCAGCTGATCAGAGAAAGTTGGAGTAAAAATAACGTCTATGAAGCAGCAGTTTAGGTAAAATACGAAATAAAAAGAAACAGTTGATAACTTCTGAACTGGGAATTAAACTGAGTTTTTGAGAAAGCTAAAAGTAATTTCTATGATTATCAACAAAATAAAGATTTTGATATATTAGTGTGTGATTTCTTCACTGAATTATAATCAATAATGTTCTAGTAATTCATGCAACAGACATTTATTGTGTGCCTAGTGTGTAATACAGCCAGTGTTGAAGAAGAAAGAGGTAGTCCCTGCTTCAGTGGGGCCTGCTATTGAACAAAGGAAATGAAAGTTGTGTAAGTGTCCAGAGATGAGGGGACATCCCCAGCTAAAGCACGGGTCATCACACCAGAAGTCATTGCTTCAAAGTAGCTGGAAATTTCTGACCCCGTTAACTGTCTCATTACAATGCTGCATGCTTTTGAGATTGGCATAGCATTTCTTTAAAATAATCATAAATATAGTAATCATAAATATCCCATATAATCATATATAGCCCATATAATCATAAATATATATATCTAAACCAGCTAATTATAAATATCCTATATTTAACCCCGTGTATATAAAAATAACTTGATCACCCTTTCTGTTTTCAAAAAACACATGTTAAATAAAGGCTGAAGAGAAACAGCATCATTCATATTTCCTCTCAATGTTGCAACTTCATCTTTACCACCTCTAGATAATAAAAACAACCATAATGGGTTACACTTAAAGTCAAGCATAAAGAGCTTCGGTAAAAAAACTATAGGCAATGGTGATCTACTTAGATATTAGCATAACCACCAAGGACCTGTTTTACCAGAGCTCGAACTTGTCTATTTCTGAGCAGTAGGGGTTTTCATTAACATTCATCAAATCCTCCTGCAGAGAGACCTGGGCTGCTAGTCTCCCTAGAAGGAGCACGTCTTTTGGCACTTTGTTGATCAGACCCCTGGGAGATCAGAAGGAAAGCATACTCAGTAAATGATTCAGGATTTTAGAATTCATTTCCCTTGCCAAGAAAGGAAAACCAGGGTCTTTGGGGGGCTGAAAAGCTCACATATTTACACATGTATTTACTCGAAGAAGTGTGGTGCAAATTCCCAGGACTCCTAGGAAAATAAGAATACTATTTTGTGGTTATATTTGGCAAAAGGACCAGAGATTCAATGTCATGATAGACAAATATTACAAACACTAAAATAAATGAAATAAGACCCCTTCTTTATTTATGCAGCACAAATGTTTGAAATAATTCATATTAGTTCTGCAAATGACCACAGGTCCACAAGCTTAAGGTTGAATGATATTAAGCTGGACCCAGAAGAATCTTACTTGGAAAAGGTAAAAAATTTTCTAAAACAAAAAGAAGACACAAAATATGTAGGATAATTTAGGCCCATTTTATCACCTATATCAACCTAGAATTTCTAAGTAAGATAAGTTTTACAGCATATCAGAAAGCTAATTTCTTTGTACATATTCCCAGTACCCTAAATAATGCCCAACACACCACGTGATCTCGATAAATATCAGTTGACATTGATGTATTGTAAAATTTTTGTAAAGTGAAATTATTCTATTCAAATTTATTTGATGTTCTGCAAAAGATGGAAGGTTTCAAGGCTGTAAAAATAAAACGTTTTTATGTAATTGTTCCATCAAATATAAGTCATTGACATTATTTATTAGTCTGCTGGAAAATCAATTCTACTAATGTCATAGAAGTTTTTTCTTTCTACAGTGTGCAATCACTGGCAGAGTCCTACAAATTCAAATATCCAATTAAGAGTGAAAATATACTAAGAATAACTTAAAAGAAACCATATTTCCTGTAGCAAAATGATAAGCCTTGACTACTGAGCACTAAAAATAAAAGTTTAATAGGCATGGCTAAATCACAGTCATGCACACTAAAGACATGTAGGAACTGTAGGTCTGTATCAACTCTATCCAAACCTGTCTACATTTCTGATTCACTTACTGCAAAAGTTATACATTTCTCTTTATAGAACTCTATCACAGGGACAAGAGCATACTAAAATCTATCATGTGATTGGCCAAAATGTCCTATATAAACATTTCATATGTCTGATCCATAATGGTAGAGTAATATTGATTTATAAATGAATCTATGCAAAATAGGGAGCATCATCTCTACAGCCGCTCCCCATCGCTTGCATTACCACCTGAGCTCCACCTCCTGTCAGATCAGCAGCGGCATTTGAGCACGAACCTTACTGTGCACTGTACATGCAAGGGATCTCGGTTGCACGCTCCTTATGAGAATCTAATACCTGATGATCTGGAGCTGAGGTGCTGATGCTAGTGCTGGGGAGTGGCTGCAATTACCGCAAATACTGCAAACCTCTCATTAGCAGAGAGGTTTGACTGCACAGAGACCATAATAAACCAATTGATTGCAGACTCATATCAAAACCCTATCAGTGAGTGGCAAGTGAAAACAACCTCAGGGATCCCACTGATTTTGCATTCTGATCGTCTGGTGAGTTGTATAATTATTTCATTATATATTACAATGTAATAATAATAGAAATAAAGTGCACAATAACTGTAATGCACCTGAATCATCCCACAACCACCTCCCCACTCCAGTCTGTGGAAAAATTCTCTTCCATGAAACTGGTCCCTGGTGTCAAAAAGGTTGGGGACCACTGTCCTACAGGTCAACCAAGACAAATACAATAAACAGTTTATTACTGTAAAAACTACTCTGCACTATCGTAAAGCCTCTTCTAAATCAGTGTAAGATTCACTTTCCAGAACACAAATGGAACAAACACATTGGCGTTCATTGTCTCTTTTATCTAATCATTCTAAACATTCTTCTTGAAACACCTAGTACATTTTTAATTCTCCTTTATAAGTCCGAGGTCCAAAAAGGAATGGAGAAGACCAAAACCTCAGTCCTCACGGATCTCATGCTCTATTACTCCAGAGCCTGTTCTGTAGGCAGCAATGTGCTAATTGCTGCAGGTACAAAGAGAATGATGATGGTGATGACAGTGACAGTAGCTAATATTTTTTTTTTTTTTTTTTTTGTGGTACACGGGCCTCTCACTGCTGTGGCCTCTCCCACTGCGGAGCACAGGCTCCGGACGCGCAGGCTCAGTGGCCATGGCTCACGGGCCCAGACGCTCCGCGGCATGTGGGACCTTCCCGGACTGAGGCACGAACCTGCGTCCCCTGCAGCGGCAGGCGGACTCTCAACCACTGCGCCACCGGGGAAGCCCGACAGTAGCTAATATTTATTGATTGCCTCTCCTTTAATATTCATAGAGGTTCTATCTTTATCCTGATGTATAAGTGTAGAAATGGGGCACAGAGAAGTGAGATAATTTTCCCAAAGACACACAGTTAGTAATTAGTGGAGCCAGGATTCAAATCCAGGTAATCTGAACCTTATGCTCCCTTCCTATCCTTAAGGATTCTTTCGGTCTAGTGCAGTAGACAAGAATTAATGTAAATAATCTTACAAATAAATATGTAACTGTAAACTATGATAAATAGTATAAAGGAAAAGAGGCCTGGATTTATAAATGTGAACAACAGGGCATACTGGTCTGAATTCTGCAGCTCTTCTACTCAGTTTATGTACTTGACCTGCTAACCTGAGATATCCTATCTGTGCTCTTCCTGAAATCATTACACCAAATTCTGATACTGCAGCCACCTACAGTCCCCAGTACACACCCAGGTGGCCTGTAGTGGTGGCTGTTTCATCCCTCATGTGACTCAAGGACGCACATGGACTGTGTCTTACATCCAGGTTTTGCAAAGCACCTCTAACCTTTCACCTTGTATGTCTGATGTTACCCTCAAAGCAAGAGCCATGGGAGATCTGCTTGGCACCCAATATGCACACAAAAATGTAAAGGCCTTAAAACCTTATGGACCACCTTTGACTAATGGAAATAAGAGCCAGAAGAATAAATTCTTTTCCCTTCCTAACCCTGATGGACCACTTAGGGAGCTTATCGGGACTCTTGGAAGATGCAGCGGGTGAAGGAGCAATCAGCTTGACAAGAAGCTAGGCCATCTGAGTAATGTACTCCCTTGCATTTACTACCTTTCTCCTTTAATGCCTGCCTTTCATTTTCCTCACTCCCTCTTCCCTGGGATTGCACTTCCTTAGAAAATGTCCAGCCAAATGGAAAAAACATATGCCTTTGCCTCAGGCTCTTTATTCTAGGGAGCCAAAGGGGTGAGGAGTGCTCACCCAGTATGAAGGTCAGGAACGGCTTCCCTGAAGAAGGTACATTTGTACAGGTCTTAGCATATAAGCTAATTGGAAATGAAGGTCAAGAGGGTCGGAGGTAGAGACAGGGAGAATTTCAGCTTGCATGTGCAAAGCCCTGATTAGGGTAGGAGCACAGTGCTTCTAAAGAAATAAAAGAAGGTCAGTAGGGAAAGTGATGTTGAAAATAACAGTAGTTAACACTATATGCCAAGTACTGCTCTAAGCATTTATGACTATTATCACATCTAATTTTCACAAATCTCTGAACTAGGTATAGTTAGCAGTCCTATTTTATATATGAAGAAAGGCTGAGAAAGGTTAAGGAAATTGCCCAAGGTTGTAAAATGAAGAAGTAGTATAGGAAAATTTAAGAATGCAGATTTTAGAACTAAACTACATGGGTCTGAATAACTGCTCAGCTGTTTGAGAGTTGTGTGACTTTGAATTCTCTGTGATGCAATTTAATCATCTATTTAAGGGACTAATAATCATACCTTTCTCATAGTATTGCTATAGAATTAAATAAGTTAATACGTGTAAAGCATTTCAAGCAGTTTTAAGTACTCCCATTTTAAACACTGTGTAAGTGTTTGATAAACAACAAAGTCAGTTTCAACTAAAATGCTGGGTCTAGATCCCATACTTCATAAGCACTCTACTGTCTTTTACTGTGTTAACAGTAGTAGATAAGGGTCACCAGGAAATAGAGAGGACAGGGATTAGTGATGATTTAGCAAGGTAACTACAAATTAGGGGTATAAAACAGTATTTACTAGCATGGACCTATTGATTCTCAAATACTGTTGCAAGAACATTGTCAAATATGGATCATACAGTTTTACAGTACTGCTAAATGTAAAAACATAGAACAAAGATTGGAAGAATGTAAATGCTATTCAATCTAATAGTCTCCAGGGATTTTACCTGGAAAGCATGATCCAGACAACAATGAAATGTTGTATTCTTATTTGCCTAATAGACGTGTTGAATTTATTATGGCTCCCCTGATTTCACATGGACATGTGAAATATACTGAGTAGGAAAAGGAGACATTTAGGGAACGTTAAAGGCCTAAGAAGAGCAAGGGGATTCTGTTGTTGGAGGGAAACTTGGCCAGACACATCAGGCTTAATTTATGGGAAAGGAATGGCAGCTACAATATTTGTCCTGACAGTGTAAATGGTTACAGTATTTTTACTTGTTTGGACATAGGTGTTTCTTAATGAAGCTTGTTTTAATTGAAGGCATTATAGTGTTCTTTATCAAAAAAAAAAAAAACCCAAACCAGAATTAAAAGCATTTAAATGTATACAAAAGGAATAAAACTTCACAACAGTGCATGGAAATTTAATAATAGGATTCCTGAAAATATTTACACCCCAACACTGCGTCTATAATGGCTCTTCCAGGCAAATAGAAAATCCAGAATTTTACACAGGGTATTTGCACCATATTAAATAACAGGTATCTGTAGTTTTGGGATATTATTTCTGAGGCAGTTATGGGATTTGTTAAATAAATCTATATTTGAATTCACTAAGCCGTATTCATAATTCTGTAATTTTAAGCAAATATAATTAAAGATGAAGACCTTTAATCCTTTTAGAAGGGAGATTTTATAGTTCATGTTTTAGGAAGATGCTCGCTGTTCACTATAGTATGATCCTGAGATGCGGGTGAGGGATTTGTCCCACCCCTGACCCCTGTGAGGCCCCCGTCACCTCCCACACAAACTCAACTTCTCCTTTGACCTCAGCAAACCTAATAGTCTGTTTTTCATTTGTAACTCTTCCTTGGCCTCACTTAACAAGATGTTCTAACAGATCCAACAGCTCTCCTCCCGCCTCCTGACCGAATAGGTGGGCGATTCATTAAATTCTCATCTGTTTCTGGGATAACCCATCAAGAAGGTAGTGAGTTTAAATGTTGGCTCTAAATCACTAATGCAAAATGGTGATGGCAACAATACTATTACAACTGATATATCCATTGTAATATTCTTACAAGTGGCAACACACACAATGCAAAGGTTGCTTTATTTTTGTTTTTATCTCTGTCCTGAATTGTAACAGTACCAGACCTTGGTACCAAGATGACTATGCCAAGGATATATTTTCTATATAATACAAGAATTATTTTTTCTGAACATTCAAAGGCAAGATCATTCATGTTTGAAATTTCCTATACTGCTTAACAACTTCACTGTAGGAGAAATGTGTAGTCCTCTCAATTGTATAATTATATGTACATGCATAATACATATATGTACGGGTACTAAATACATGTAATAATTACACATATGCATTAAATGTTTATGTATACATACAAGTGTATATGTATTTATGTACACAAATTACATATATATGTATATGTAATTTGTATACAAGCATATGTGCATATGTGTATGTGTGTGATTTTTTTTTTTCTACACTTGGTAAGATGGTGCCTCAGAGGTATAAACTCAATTAATCTTTGAAAAAATATATATCTCATTTTGGAAATGAGAACTTTTAGAACTCCCCTTTTATAAGCTACTTTAATATCTTATGACTTTTACTTTGTCTATTTGAAGACTATTTCGAAAATCTCATATATAAATATATAGCTTATTCCTCTTGTCAAAAGCTATGGAGATGGAACTTCTGATGGAATAATACAGTAATATCACAGTATCTTCATGTATGATAGCTGAGGAAAGTCAGTTAATATTTTATCCATAATGTCTAACACAGATTTTTAATCAAGTAAAAGCCCATGTAAGAGCAACAACAACTACAACATCTACAAAACCAATTTTAACAAAATGAATGGATGGATTGTACCATTCGATATCTGACTAAAGAATAAGCAGTCAGAGAGACCCACTGCAGTTTGGCCACCTGGTGAGGCAGTTACCGGCTGTGTAACCTCGGTTGGTCAGCTGAGCTCCTTGTGCCTTACGGCAAGAAACAGAATCTGAGCTAGGACCATAAGAATGAAAAGGGATGGGCAGACTCAAGAAGCTCTTGTAGTCAATTGACAGAATTTTGTGACTGGCTGAATGTGAAAGAGAATTAGAGAAAAGAGGCAACACCTTAACCTGTGAGATGCCTTTGAGATGGCAACATAGCTAATAGGGATATAAAATACATGAGGAGAGCCTGTATGGAATAAGGTCTCATTTTAACACACATTAATTTTGAAGGGGGTAGAGGATATCCAAGAAGAAATGTCTAGGAGATACAGTTGATAAGAGAAATCTAGATCTCAGTAGAGAGGGGTCAGGTGTTATAATGCTCAACACACTTGGAAATGCATCTAGAGAAAACCAAAAGAATGGATGATCTCATTCAGGAATAGCTGTCTTAATGGTAAATGGACCAAATAACAAAAACCTAATGGAAACAATTTTTAAGGTCTCCATTTAAAAAAAAAAAAAAAAAAAGAACGGTGAATGACTAGAAAAGATAATAAAGATGTAGGAGACTCGGAAGAGGTCTGAAATAGAAAGATGGAGTCGTATGGAAAGAGATCAAATAAAATAAGGTCTGGATACATGCCATGTAATTGAATCATTAGGAGATTACTTTCAACTTTTGTAGGAAGAGTTTGGTAGAGTGTTGGAAACTATATGGCACAGCTCTAAGAAGTATATAGCAAGAAATGTGAAAGTGAATATAACATTAATAGTCAAAATAGTCATATTGTATTACCATGACTTCAGTTTTTTCACATTTAAAAAATTGTATCTATTACAGGGGCTTATACATCTTCCAACAGTAGGAAATAATAGACTCAATCTGTTTCTATAATATTACAACTTCAGGTATCCATAATTAGCCTGTTAATAGATTGACTTTCACAAATTAAATCTCAATTTGAAGTCTTATTATATTAAAATATGGGATAACTTTAGAATACTCTTATGTGACCTAAGTGAAACTGCTCCTCTCTAACCTATGTAATACAAAAACTAAACTTTAAGTAACCTTAGATCACTTAAAAACGTTGCTATTTTTTCTTTCCTTTTTTTTTAGTGGGGTATAGTTGCTTTACAATGTTGTGTTAGTTTCTGCTGTACAGTGAAGTGAATTAGCTATACGTGTACATATATCCCCTCCCTCTTGGACCTCCCTCCCACCCACCTCATCCCACCCATGTAGGTCACCACAGAGCACCGAGCTAAGCTCCCTGCACTATTTTTTAATTGTTATTATTTTTGTTATTTTAATTCTCAAGGACAGCAAACTACAGGAACATAAACATTTAATAATATATATACTTACAGAGCTTTTTAGAATACTCATATATAGAAATACTTACTTCAAATGTACCCTTTTCTTTTGGGAGTGTGAATAGGTAACACATTTCTTTTTATTATATATAGCATGTATATATTTTTATGAATAACTAAACATATTCATAATCTTAGACCTAAATTGTATATTTTTTAAAAGAATAACCAGATCCTTCCAGGACAAACAGCTGTCTCTAAGTAAAAATTAAGCACTTGTGGCGATATATTTGCCCTCTGGATTTAGTGATCTATTGCACCTCCAACACATTCAGACGAACACATTTCCTTAAGTGGTTTATTTATACCTCTAGACTAGTGTGCACATAAATCAGAATCATACCCAATTGTCATCATTATCATTTCCCCATTTCCTCTATAATTCTTCGTATTGATGTTGCACACTGGTATGATCTCACAACTTTGCAAGCTGGAGATGAGATATTAAATACCACAGACATTTGTGAACAGAGGTAACCCACTGAAGTACAGGACTTTAAATTTAATATTTTCTGACTTCACTGTATTTCTAGCCATAAACTATGATACTAATAGTACCCCCCAAAATGAGATAATAATTATAGGTCTACATGAAACCTCTTATGAGCATAGTCTATTCTGTATAAGAATGAGAACATGGCGCAGGATCCTTCTTTCTGCTTTAATTATCAATGAATAATGTCATGATTGTCATGTCTCAGCCATACTTGGCAGGGCATGGAGGGAAATCTTTACTCTTGAATATTGTTTAGTAGCTTAACTATAAATGAGGATTACCCCACACTAAAGCAGCATTGTTTCAGAGACAATGTTAACTTGGTGATTAATGAAGTGATGCATGAGGAACATATGACTGTTTCCAGGTTCATTCCAGCATTTTTCTTAACTTCGACCCCAGCCAAAGCTGTCAGCACTAATGACAAGATGACCAGATAATGTTTCACCTGCAAGTGGGGATCTTGACTGCAATTTAAAATTTCCAAAACTTCCACACGGCACAGCTCTTATGTAAAGCCAAAATTTTTTTTTTCTTTCAAAAAGCTTAAAAACAAATGGGACAGCAAATCTCTGAGGAGGAAAAGCAGCAGATCGGTTTGCACTTTTGGAAGTCATGTAAGTATAGACTGATTAGCAGAGTGACTCGGCTGCCCAAAGACTGGAGCATTCAAACAAAGAATTTCGTATTAAAAAAATGATACAAATGAACTTACATACAAAACAGAAATAGACTCACAGACATAGAAAACAAATTTATGGTTACCAAAGGGGAAAGGGGCATAGGGATAGATTAGGAGTTTGGGATTAACATATATACACTACTGTATATAAAATAGATAACCAACAAGGACCTACTGCAAAGCACAGGGAATGTATACTCAATATTTTGTAATAACCTATAAGGGAAAAGAATCTGAAAAAGAATCTGTATGACTGAATCACTTTGCTGTACACCTGAAACTAACACAGCATTGTACATCAATTACACTTCAATAAAAAATAAAGTCCCCCCAAAAAGAATTCTAACAATAAAGATGAGCCTGATTCTGAATGATTTAGTCATTCAAAATGCCTGCGCCCGTAATTTTTGATGAAAAGTTTTTGAAAGACGTACTGAATTTTAGCAGCTTGCAACACGCTTCCACACTGTAAACTGAACTCTCATACGTTTGTCATTTATTTCTTTAGCATAGCCAAACCTAATTTTCCTCAGAGGAAAATATCAAGAATCTGTAAATCTACAATTATACTTACTAAGAAAGAATTTAAGTGTATTGAATGTAAATCAAATGATGCTTTTCCTCCTTATTTAGAATTTCTAATGTTGTAACTCAGCTAGACATGACTGTAGGTGAAAAAATAAAGAAGGAAAAGGATTTGAGATGCAGGACTTAAAGAGGATTTAACTGAGCTGTAAATGTAAATGGTTGTATTTTCCACATCAGATCTAAAAAAGACAGATAAAAAATTCATTTCTGTGAGCCCTCGTTTTCAAATCCTGAGGTAGAGATACTTCCAAATCATCACTTAACAGAGCATCAGCGATGCATTGGTGTTTAATAATCAAAGCAAGTGAAGTGCTGAGTCTGGTTCAAATTGGACTGAGGCAAAACTTCTAGGCAAGTGATAGAAGTGTCACTTTAAGAGGAAGCTTATTGATATAAATATGTACAAAGTGGGAATACATTTCAAAGTAGAAATCTCAGTTCACTTCTGTTTTGCCTTTATCCTTAAGGACTAGAAGATGACCTCAATTACCAAGAATCATTGCTGTTTGAATAAGCAGAGGATATTAAGAAGGAATTGTGGAAACCAAGGTAACAGTTTTCCAAAACAGGATCTCACATTACAAAGATTTCTGTGAGGGTACATTAATCCACAGATGGATTGTATCACTCTTGACATTTTACTGAAAGTAGTGAACTATAACATTCATGAAAAATTCAGTCTCTGAAGATATCCTTTCCATGGAAGGCTTCTTCATGCCCCAATGTGTGTTTATTTGACAGGAAGCTCCATGGAGGGCAGGACATGGATAAAGAATATTGCTGTTTTGTCTTTGTCTTTCTATGGGCATAAAGTATGTTATTTTATCTACAACTTTCTCTTTCAAAGTGGATTCTTTTCGAAAAATTGGGAGAAAGATAACAAATCTGTCTTTGTGGTGGTGGTGATTTTAATCTTTTTTTTTTCTTTTCTTTTTTTGTCAAGAGTTCTTTCTGACTAGTTGTTGGTTTGTGTTCTCTGCGAGGAGAATAAAATGATAAAGAACCAAAGAGCTGTTTTCCTTTTATCAAACTTCAAAAGTTGTTGATAATGTTATGTCTCCTGGACTTTAAAATATTGGATGCCCATTTCCAAATACTGCAAAACATATGTAAAGCAAAGTAAGTGAAAGCTTGCTGTATTTGAAGGACTTCACATGTCACATAATTTAATTCTTACAACAGCCCTCCAAGATTAATTTTATTATTATCATCCTCCCAATGTTATAGATGAGGAAATGGAAACAAAGTAACTCACCAGTTGGGCTGGGATTTGAACCCCAGCAGTCTGAGTCTCAAGACCGCCTCTTAACCATCATGATCTACTTCCGACCAGAGGGTGTACCTACACAAAGCCCCCAGTCATCTGAGGGTGTTTTTTTTTCATTGAATTACATCAGTTTGTGCTAAACAAATTATGTATATACAACAAAATTATGTCTGGCATTAACTATCCATTCTGGAAAGTGCTTTTTTAAAAAGATAAATTCTCCGTACGGCTTTATGTGTTAGGCAAAGTTGAGAATCTCAGTTTAAGGAATGAATGAAACTTTGAAATAAAGCACTGAAGATGAAAACAACCTAGAGCAATGTAAAAACAAGAAAGGATCGCTTGGCTGCAGTAGCTGGATGCCACTGAAAAAAGTAACTAAACTGGATTACAGAATCTTCCCCAGAGACAACAGCGTAGGTGTTCATCAAATAACTGTTACCTACACATTCACTCTGTCTCCTTGCATAATACTATCATGTTTCAAGGTATAACTATATTCGGCACAGCAGTATACGATGAATGTAAATGAATAAGAAATTGGGGCAAGGAAATGAGAAAAAATTGTCTATTTGCCAGTAGAATAAAAAGTTTCATAGTTCACAAACTTTGAGAGGAAAAATTAGGCAATTCTTGGGGACCGCCTAATATTTCTAGGTAGCTGGTATCTAAAATGCCAGTGAAGTATGACTAGCTCTCTGATGCTCAGTGAACGTGTAAGATAACTTTTTTTTCCTTATTGGATTCCAAATTTCTTACCATTAATTATCACAAGAAATAGTAGCGCCTTGATACTCTACACCCTCAAAAGTGATGTTTCCTTTCTTTTTTGATTTTATGTTTCTTCTTCAGAATCACTGCTATGAGATTGGTTTTCTCATACAGGAAAGCAGTTGAATGATTAAGTCAATTTCGGATTTTTAAGTCAAAAAGTCTAACAATAAAAAGGCAAGTATACTTAGAGGTTACTAATTTACAGTGAGCAATTTTAAGCTATTTACCTAAATGTCAACATTTCCCCAGTCACTCCTTTTATAAATAATGAACACATCAGCTTAATCACTCCTTCCCTTCCCTCTGCTTTGAAAACCATAATTTTAACTTGGAGCTCATGCTTGACACTTTGATGAAATGTAGGAATTATCATGAATAATCCATAAAGACAATTTTTATAGATGATAATCTAAAGCTTTGTTCCCCTAGAATTTCAGTGTGGTATTTCAAAGTTTGAAATTACTTTCTACACACACGTTTAAAATGTTACAACTGTTCCAAGTGATGTCACTGCCCCTTAGGTTAGGGCAAGAAGACCAGTAGAGAAAAAGAGATGTTCTACACTTCCCAGGCATAATGCAGTCCTAAAATACACTTGTCCATTCCTGATGGCTGTTTAGCTGCATATTATGGAGAAAATAATACCTTACGAAAAGAGCAGGAAAGCATGGACTTGTCAATGTGGAGCAAACTTTCCAAACTTTATTGAAAGATGTTACACGACCTAAACATTTCCAGTTGTAGCGCGTAGTGTTACAAAGGCTTATGCTACAGCAGAAAACCACAAACAGCTGAGTCCTCCTTCCACAAAAGCTGTGAGTCCAAAAACTGACTGCAAGTCCGAATTACCGCAGAACATTAAACCAATACAGATTCCCTGATCTTGCCAACAGAGATTTCGATTCTGCTGCTCTGTCATTACACTTGAGAATCTATATGAACATGTAAATAAATAAAAACATAATAGATGAATAAATACATAATCATATAACCCTTGGTGATTCCAATACCCAGCCAAATTTGAGAAAGACTTCTGTGCAGGATGTCAGTTGAATTTGGGCCACTGTGCAACCACGTTTCTTATTTTGGATGGACTCCCCAAATATAAGAGGACGAGCCCTTGAACCTTTCCCCTGTGCGTATTAAAGAGACATATAACCTCCAGAGAAATGCTCCGTCTTTGACCAGCTAACATCCACTCGTGGGTACGGAAAAGTAAAGCCTCTTTGTAGTGACAGTTTAATCATACATATGAATTAAATACAGCTCTAGCCTTAACTGGAAAATGAGCAGAGACAAGGGGAAAGCCTGGACTCTGAGTTAGAAGAAATTAAATTCATATACCTAACAAATGCCCTAATTTGATATGTGACCTTGAGCATGTCACTTAATCCCTCTAGCCTTTAATTCCTTGTCTATAAAATGGGTCCTTCTATAAGAGGAAGGACCACTTCTCTCAAGTATCGTTGAAGACATACTGAAGTACAAGGAAAATGTTTCATGGGTTTTTTCTTTCCAAACTCAGTGTGGAGCAGACTGTAAAGTGATCACTGAAGCAAACCAGCCAATACACTCTACAAAAACCAGAACAGTGAGTCCAACACATGCACACAACAGGCTGTTGACTTTCCTGTCTGCTGACAGACATCAGATCTCGTCACTAGTACAGTCAATGGGGTGCAAACTCCTCTGGAATTTGCTGAACTGAACACCACACAGAGGATGGGAACCTCAGACACTGGCCATGGCATGTGTTGTCAATGCTGATCGTGTTCCTGTTCTCACTCCAGGGCCAGCCAGAGAGTCTGTTATTTACATTAAAGACAAGACTCTTCATATCAGATAAAATCTTAAGCAATTATTTTGACTTAAGACCTCCTCTTTTATTTTCGAGTTAATGATTTGGTTTTGAAAAATATATACCCCGGATAAACAGTTTTATCCTAAATTTGGTGCCCTAGAACTTTAATCTATCATGCGGTTCATCATCCGGGATAGGTAGCACTGGAAATGTAAGTTTGTATAGTAACTTTATATCATGTGATGTCAGACAAATGAGCCAATAATATTGTGCCTGCGAGTGATACAGCTCTGAGGCTGAAGAAGTTAGACACACAATTGCTCATGCATTCTAATTGATTTCATTAGAATCAATATACTTATCTGTAGAGACAAATCAAAGATGCATGATTTTACATAATCATTTGCTCTGCAGAAATGATAGCGATTACAAGACATTTAATTGGTATGGAAAATAAAGGACATCCCAAAATAAGAGTCCCTTTTATGTTTGTGATACCAGAGTTTAAAATGACAAAAGTGAAACGAGGCAGGACCAGGAAAGGGAAGAATCCAATCAGAGCGCAGAAAAACAGAATGGACCTAATACAAACACAGGTGATCTGAAGCTCAGTCTAAATCCATAGAATTGTAAAGCTGAAAAGACCTGAGAAAGACCTAGAAGAAAATGAGCCACTGAGACATTAGGTGATTTGCTTAAATTCACAGGACTAGAACTAGCATCTCCACACTCCTGAGCCAATGTTCTTTCCACTCTAGTCCATAGCTACAGTTTTAAGTTATTAAGTAGCTCCACTGAATATAGATGGCTGAAAGCAGAAAGGGATTACCATCTTTTTTTTTTTTTTTTTTTTTTTTGCAGTACGCGGGCCTCTCACTGTTGTGGCCCTCTCCCGCTGCGGAGCACAGGTTCCGGACGCGCAGGCTCAGCGGCCATGGCTCACGGGCCCAGCAGCTCCGCGGCATGTGGGATCTTCCCGGACCGGGGCACGAACCCGTGTCTCCTGCATCGGCAGGCGGACTCTCAACCACTGCACCACCAGGGAAGCCCGAGATTACCATCTTTTTGCATGGACTACCATGGGATGTAAACAAAGAAGCCATTGTGGTTTGGGTTAACACTGACAGACATAATTTAGTGAGAGTCATTCAAATAAAAATTGACCCGTCTTGTCATGCATCTTTCTTCTCATGCATTCCATCTATACTGAGGGCTTACCCTATGCCTGGGCATCTCCTCTCTATAAGGGAGACAAGGAATATAAATAGATGGCTGCAAAAAGGTATATGGTAGGAGTGGTGATGAGCAGTTAGTAACAGGGCCGGGACTGTAAGAAGGACCCAGATTATGAAGAAGTTGTTCTTGGTAAGGATTTTAAACTATATTTTTGCAGCCAAGAGTCAGTGGATGACTTTAAGCAAAAAAGTGACATGAACAGGTTTATTTAGGAAAATTACTCTGGCTTGTTGATAAGGTAAATGGACAAGAAAAGGGAGTTTAGCAGGGTGACCAAATCAGAAGCAGATACCATAGCCTGAGAAGATGGTGAGCTTGAAACAAAACAGATATAGAAATGTTTCTGTCAGTAGCTACTTCTGAGATGGAACTATTAGTCTCGTATGGTAATAATTAGAAAGTGAAAATAAACTGCTGGTGCATGTAATAAAGGAAAATTCATTTCTTCAGATTAGAGTATGGGTGTTTCAGTCATGTGGAGGAAAGTATATGTTTATGAGCATAGAGAAGTTCTGTTCAAAGCATCTTCAGTTTCAAGTTCTAGGAGAAAGGTAATGATGTCTTGAGTCAGTTGAACATAACTTCCTAAAGTTTGGAATGGGGGAATGGAGTAGAAATGGGGAATTGAGTAGCCTTAAGCATGTGGTTGATGCCATGGGGGGCAGAGGAGAGCACTACAGGCAATAAAGATACAGAGAAAATCATACAGTTTCATAGAATAAAAGTCATAGCATTTCCTATCACTAAGCAGCAAATCAATAACAGGATATCACAAGCAGCATAAGATTAGGTTAAAAATTTTAACTGCCCTGATTTTGGCTGGAATTCTCCCTCTGGCTCCATACTAATTCAAACACTTCCCCCAAATTAGCTGAATTCTTTAGCATCAAAGTGTAAGGCACTTTTAGATGGAAATTTCTTTATTTCCCACTTCATAAGAAAAGTTTATAGTTTGAATATTTTTTTGATTTCCCCCTCATTTATTATTTATTTATTTATTTTTGGCTGCATCGAGTCTTAGTTGCAGCACGCAGGATCTTCGCTGAGGCACGCGGGATCTTTCATCGCAGTGCGCGGGCTTCTCTCTAGTTGTGGCACGTGGATTTTCTCTCTCTAGCTGTGGGGCATGGGTTCCAGAGCGTGTGGGCTTTGTGGTTTGTGGCACGCAGACTCTCTAGTTGAGGCACGCTAGCTCAGTAGTTGTGGCACGTGGTTTGCTCCACAGCATGTGGGATCTTAGTTCCCCGACCAGGGATCAAACCTGCGTCCCCTGCATTGTAAGGTGGATTCTCTACCACTGGACCACCAGGGAAGTCCCTATAGTTTGAATCATATAGTCCATATTTTTTCTGAGTCTTGCCATTACATATAAATATATATATTGGAAAAGTCACCTCTTACTGCCACAGGAAGTGATGACAATTATTTGAAGCCTCAGTCAAGCCCCACCTAAGGTTAAAGTGAGTGAGAACTAAGTGTGTGTTGATCATGATGACTGATTAACGAATAAGAAACCCTCGCAGCTACAGGGTCTTAGGTGTCAGAGAGAAATGGGAGCAGATATAGAATCAATATATATTGCCACATCACAGGACTGTGGACTCAAAGGAAAATTACTTTGAGTCCACAGTGTCAAAGTGGACTGTGAAATTTTAATAGATTAAATAGATTTAATTTATTAAATTATATTTAATTTACTTTCTACATTTTAATAGTTTCTATATTTTAATAGTTCTTCTTTACTGCTTTACAGGAAAATAGTGGCATATAAAAGGAAAAGGAAATAGGGGAGACAATATGATGGTTCTGAATACAAAGTATTTTATTACAGGGATCCTATCCACAGTTCCTAATAATGGGAAGGTCTGGAAAAGTGCAATGGAATCTTTTTCAGTAGGAAAGGACTTTGAGAACACTTTGAGAGTGACATAAGTGTTGGGAGTTACCACAGAGTCCTTGAATCTCTGCCAAAGATATCAAAGCTGAATGTGAAGAACTAGACAGTTTCCTTGATTCTAGAAGGTCATAAAACATCTCTAAGAATGAAGAGGAATATTTCATAATGATAAGAAGATCAATCTGTAAGGAAACTCTGTCTTAACTGTATATACCTAATAGTATAGCTTCCAAATTTTTAAGCAAAAGAAAATGACAGAACTAAAAGATAAATAAATCAAACTATATTCAGACTAGGAGATTTAACATACCTTTCAATAACTAAGACAAGCAGACAAAAAAAACTTAATAAGGATATAGAAATTAGATCAAATTTGTTAATTTTGTTGTTTAGGATCTAGCAAAACAGAATTCAATTCCTTTTGAGAGCTCCTGTAGCAATTCTGGGGCTACATGGTGGACCATAACCAAGTTTAATAATTTTCAAAAGACTGAAATACTTCAGAGCATGTTCTCTGAACACAGTGAGATTAAGCTAGAAATCAATATGAAAAGTCTAACTAGAATACTACCAACTTTGGAAGTTAAGCAATACACTTATAAGTAACACAATGGTCCAAGAAGAAGTCACAACAAACTAAATGATAATAAAAACATAGATCACACTGTGAGATATATATAAAGCTGTGCTTTGAGTGTAACTTATAATTTTCCACAAATTAATAAAGAAGGTTGAAAATCAATGATATAAATGTCCATATTAAAAAGTTAAAAATAAAATTAAACTCAAAGAGAGGAGAAAGAAGGAAATAATAAAAGATCAGAAATAAAAGAAACATAAAATAAATGTACAATAGAGAGACTCAACCAAAGTAACATGTTCTTATGAAAAAATTGAAAAAATGATGCACCAGTAGCAAGACTGATCAAGAAAAATATAAGGAAGGCACACATTACCTATATAAGGAACAAAAAAATAAGATACTCTAAATTCTACAGTTTAAAAAAATCTGAATAGGGTGATACTATGAACAACTTCATGGCAACATATTTTGAAAATTTAGATAAGTTGAACAAATACCTATAAGCGAAAACTTACAGAAAAAGAAACACTATTAGAACATCCGTATCTTGGTATGTGTCCTAAAGAAATTAAATCTGTAATTAGAAATAGCCCCAAACTAAATATCCAGGCCCAGATGTTTTCATGAACGAATTCTATCAATCAGTAAGGAAGAAACAGTGCCTGATTTAAACACTTCTATATGCTAGGGAAAAAACAGGGATACTTCCCATTTTTATTTTGTGGTAGCATTTCTTCTGTACCAAATTCTGAAAATGAAATAATAAAAAAGGAAAATAAAAGGGCAAAATCTATGAAAATAGATGAAAAACACTAAAATATGAGATGTCTCAGAGCTGGAGAAAAAAAGTAATATCACATAATTAAAAACATTATTGAGGACCAACCTGTTTAAAAGGTCTTATGATTTCTATGCAGCTAGGTTTACACATGAATTAAATATGTAGGAGGTGGATGGGAACTACTAAAGGCTGGCCGCTACAAGAAGTAAATGAGAGATTACATAAGACAAAGTGATATGAGTACAGAGAGATACAAGACAGATGGTGATAAGAAAAAGATGCTTTGTTTTTAAGCATGGGAAAATGAAAGACAGAGAGAGAGAGAGAGAGAGAGAGAGAGAGAGAGAGAGAAAGAGAGACTGACGGCCAAAAATGTCAGCTCAGAAGATAAAAACAAACCCAAGAAACACATATTTAATTTTACTCAGACTTTTTATTGTACTTAAGTAAACACTGATCAGACCACAGAGGCTGGCACAGAAAAGGAGTGGGCAGAGGGCTAGGGATGCTAAAGATCAGGTCTCCAGCACATCTGTTCAGTGTTCCTCTTCTAATTCCAAGTTCTCCTCTTGCCCCTCAGGGACCACAAGGCACAGCCAGATCAGGTCTCCCCACAGCAGTGAGTTCTTACAGCTACCGAGGGGCGAGGTTGGTAGGAGATAGGTCTGTATACACGACCTGTATCTGCAGGCATGAGCTTTGAGCAGCCTTCATCAATTTTCTCATGTTCACCTGGGGTCTCTGTGGTGGTTTGTGCTTTGGCGGTGAGGGAGACCTGCTCAGTGTTAACAAATGCACATTGTAACTCATTTCTTAAAGCATAACAGAGATATTTCTCCCACTTTGGTAAGGGGTATGGGAGAAGTTGGGGCCTGATGGAGATTGATGGCAGCCTTGGAAGAAAACTTAGATGACAAATTACAGGTTTCACACTCCTCACAAGGTGCCCTCTTGATCACTACCAGGATTGTTACTCCTTCTCACTATTTTTTTTTTTTTTTTTTGCGGTATGCGGGCCTCTCACTGTTGTGGCCTCTCCCGTTGCGGAGCACAGGCTCCGGACGCGCAGGCTCAGCGGCCATGGCTCACGGGCCCAGCCGCTCCGCAGCATGTGGGATCTTCCTGGACCGGGACACAAACCCGTGTCCCCTGCATCGGCAGGCAGACTCTCAACCACTGCGCCACCAGGGAAGCCCCTCACTATTCTTTTTTTAATTGAAGTATAGTTGATTACAACATTGTGTTAGTTTCTGGTGTACCGTAAAGTGATTCAGTTATACATATATATGCATATTCTTTTTCATATTCTTTTCCATTATGGTTTATTACAGGACGTTGAATATAGTTCCCTGTGCTAAACAGTAGGACCTTGTTTTTTATCTATTTTATATATAGTCGTTTGTATCTGCTCATCCCAAACTCCTAATTTATCCCTCCCCCATCCCCTTTCCTCTTTGGTCACCATAAGGTTGTTTTCTATGTCTGTGAGTCTGTTTCTGTTTCATAAATAAGTTCATTTGTATTGATATCATATGATATTTGTCTTTCTCTGTCTGACTTGTTTCACTTAGTATGATAATCTCCATGTCCATCCATGTTGCGTTACTTCATTCTTTTTTATGGCTGAGCAGTACTCCATCTTCTTTATCTATTCATTTGTCGACGGATATTTAGGTTGCTTCCCTGTCTTGACTACTGTAAATAGTACTGCTATGAACATAGGGATGCATGTATCTTTTCCAATTAGAGTTTTGTCTGGATATATGCCCAGGAGTGGGGTTGCTGGATCATATGGCAACTCTATTCTTAGTTTTTTAAAGGAAACTCCATACTGTTTTCCACAGCGGCTGCACCAATTTACATTCTCACCAGCAGTGTAAGCCATTCTTACTATTCTTATAACCAAGGAGGACTAATTCTTTTGTTTACAAACAAGGCTACCTTCTCAGTGAAGCATGCTTTACTTCCTTGTATCAATGTCTCTTTTATAAATAGGACTTATTTGTGGCTCTAAGGCATGAAATATTCTAAGGCTACTGGTATACTACAGAGACATTTTTTGTTGGTCTTCTTAAGTGAAGCTCAACTCTACTTAACTGCATTTTTGCAATTTCTGTGTTTTGTAGGGTTAAGAAACACTTATCGAGAGCAGTTGTAAATTTCACAAACAGAATAGTATGATTGCAACACAACCATTTTTTCCACTGTACCATGCGTTGTATTCTTGCTGTATCCTTTGGAGATAACACAAGCCACCTTTCATATGTGCAGAAGTGTTGCTATTCAATGTTTGAAAGCTGACCTGGGCTGTAAAAGGGCTGCTCAGTATCTAGATTCTATCGCCCAACCTCAGTGGTCTCCAGGAACACCTCAACACAAAGTCTCCAGACAGTCAGGGGTGTAATTTGGATTTAGGAAGCAGAATATTGTTTCTAGAGAGTGATGTGGCCTACGTGCAGTTCAATCTTGTGATCCTGGATTTATGAAAAATACTGTCTCAGTAACTGAAATGAGTTTGAGAAAGTGACAACACCTACTAAACATGAACACATGGAGATTTTGTTTGACAGAGGAAAACATTCAAATGACTCCTGAATTTTTGTAAACCATTCTAAATAAACACATAGGGAAAAAAATATCAAGTTAAGTTTGTAAAAAGGAAAAAGTAAATATAGAGAGACTGACAAAATGTGGTAGTTAAAAAGAAATTGTGCTGTAATTAATTTAAGAAAACTTAAGCTAAATTATTAGAGCCCAATTATAATACACCCTGCATGGTAATAGTGATTTTATTGTCTTGACAAATAAAATTAACAATACTCACTTTAGATTTCTGAAAAAATACAGTAATACTTCTTTATATCTTATCTCAAAAAAAATCATGATTATTTTGACTAAAGTATGTCCTTTATGGGAAATCTCTTACTCACTGGGAAGAAAATGGGCAACATTATTTTGCTTTAAGTAACTTGTTTGCTCTACGTTATGCTGCACAAAAATATACACAAGTGAGACGAAAACAAAGAACCACTGACAAGAGTATCTTTCTTTGCTGCCTTGTTTTCTTGACAACCACCAGACACCTCCTCCATCCCTCCCATCCTGTATGGAAGATCTGTCAAATCTCATTTGGCCTAAGTACATTAAAAAAAGTTAAGAATGAATGAAAACAACAGGGAATTACTTATTATTAACTGCTCCAAAATTGACTCTAATCTATTATATTTAAAATAATGGTGGATTAAAGTTTTTAATAAAGATTCTAAATAAGTTGTATTTTATGCTCCAACTTGGTGAAAAAAAAAGACTTAAAATGAATTGTAAAAAATAATACAAATGTGAAACAAAACAAAATCACTGACAATTAAATTATAATAGGAATTAGAGACTAGCCATGGAATGGAACACAAATAAGTCAAAAGCCATATATGGTCACCTAAGCTTTGTGACTAGAGCATCTTATGACCTCCTGTGCTGGCAAATTTAACAATTTAATAAAATTAAATAAATTTAATAAAATATTAAAAAATTAAAGCAAATTGAATAACACACTTACATTTGTAGAGATGAGGAGCTAAAGAGTATATTTTCACTTTCATAATAAGTTTGGTATCTGATCAATTGGACAGTGATTCTGTTTATACAGAAAGTTTTGTTTGGGAAATTCACTTAGATATAAAATTATTTTTTAAATTACATTTTAAAATTGCAAATTTCCTAAACACACAAGAATCCAGTCTCTCCTGAAACACTATGAAAAACAGTGAGAAAATTTACTATTTTATTTAAACATGTTTCCTAATCACACTTTCCATTTTATATTTAAACCATTTTTGCCAAATGATGTCAGACATTTTGAGGAGAAAAGTATATAAAATGGGCAGAGCTTTCAAAAGTAATGAAAACTATATTCAGAGCCCTTAAAAATATTTGAAAATATCTTATTAATTCTTAGAATGTCAATTACAACTAAAATGTATTTTTACCTGCAATGTGATTAGAACAGACACAGAATAGAACATCAGCTTCTGGGGATAATGACCTAACGAATTAAAAATCTTAAAAAAAATAAACAGCAAGAATTAAAACTTTAAGTCATCAGTGTTTTATCTCCTTAACAATATACATATAATTTCCCCCAAGATCTACTTAGAATGAAGCTGTTTCTAAGAAGAGAAGGAAGCGGCACATTTTATTGCTGGCCCATAAGCAGAGAACAAGGCATAAAGCCACTAAGTTTATTGAAATGTGGAACACATTTTTCCCAACTTTCAAAAGCTATTCAACTTGAACTTCAGCTAAACAGAAGGTAGAAAGTTTTTAAATATTATACTCCTAGTGAAGCCATTTAGCCTAGATTATTAAAGATGCTCTTTGGAACTGTAGTTTCTCAGGCAAATGATTTTTTTTTTTAATAGTTTTGACTCATTGATCATTCACAACGGGTACTTACAGCCAGATACCTTATTACAAAAGAAGAGGACTTTTGTTTTCTTTTTCGGGGAAACGTACTAAAAAGGTAGTTGACCTCTGTCATACTCTTTATCTTCATGGTAATATTTTTTTGGTAATATCTGAAAGTGACTTTAAGGAACCAGACTCAACAAATTTTAAACAAGCCCATTCTTGACATTGTCGTGGGCCATACAACATAAACCTTGTTTTATCGTCTATTTGGCAAAGTGTGGGAAATTATCGGGCTTGGATCTAACCTTAGAAAATCATTAAGGATCACATCACATATTCGTTTAAGCTACAAAGCACCTAACAGTGCTGAATAGTTAGTAGGTATTTAATAAATATTTAAAGATTATTGAATTCGGATTCTCACAAACTATTTCCAGGATAGTTTAGAACTGCCAGCAAGAAAGACTATATGTTTGACCTGCTCATGCCCAACGATAGGTACATAAAAACACAGTCTGTTATGATCCTTACACTATATGTAAACAATATTAGAAATATAATTTGTGCCAGTAATAATATATTTTTAAATGGATGGAAATAAATGACAATATTTGATAAACTGATTGTATGATAAGTTGGTTTATTAAAGCTAAAGATTTCTAATCAAATAGAATGGTTTGGGAAATAGTTACAATGTAACATAATCACTTTATCCTTACTTTCATTTGTAGTAATTGATAAAATATAAAGAATTCAACAAATTATATACTGTGTCTTCAAACTATGACCACTACTATTAAAAAAGGTGAAGTCTGTAGTTGTTGATTGTTTTTGAATTTAGGAAAGGCTCTTGAACATGTTCAACATAAATAACTGAGAAACATTACTTTCATAATGGCCATAAAAATAACAATAAAATAACTAATATTTATTATAAGACCGTAGAATCATGTATTATAAGACCGTGTAGAATCATGAGAAGCCTTTCATTGGGGAAGGAAAGCCCCAAATGACAATAAAAACTGTACAACTGTAAGAATTTTCTTTAATGCAGAAGAAAAAGAAGAACCTAAAATTAAAACTGTTATTAGAAGCAGTTGAAAGCAGGCAGGAACTGAAGCTGTGCCTTGCAGTCTTGGCTATTGTTATATTATTGCAGAGTCCCATAGGCAATCCTCACACGTACAGTACATCCTGGATCTTTTGATTCTTTTGTCCACCCTCCAACCTACACGGCCAGGAACTTTCAGCCAGGAAAGATTTATGGAGCCCCCACTAACAGGGTCAACCCTGTTTTATCACCAGAGGCCTTCTTCGTAAAAATAACATCCATCTACAGCTCTGTTGGGCTGATTCTCTTGGCATCAACATTTTGTGTTTATCTTAACAACCAGTGTACACTTAAAGCCCTGGTTGCAATGAACGCCGTCATCAATTCTATTGGGCACAGTAGCCCAGACTCCTGTGGTTTGTCAACCCGATGTCATTCAACGTAATAAATAGGTCAGAGCGTGTGTCCACTTTGAAAGGTTGATAGGGTTTGCATTTTAAGATGAAGATCGTGAGTTTTAGGGAGAAGAATTTTCAACAAAGAAAGCAAACCTACTTCAGTATAATCATGAGTAAATGGCCCCAACCACAATGGGGACAATTTAAAATGTTACAAATAAATAAGTGGAGGAAAGTTAAAATATTTTTTAAAAGAAATTATTTTTAGAACTTATGCTACTCCATGCACATGGCACTCTGAATTTGAAAGATGTCTAATTTCAGGGTACTATCAATAAGTTATTTCAATGTTATCCTTGTTCTACTTTTAGAAGGCCTACCTAAGCTATTTTAAAATATTAGATTTATATAAAAATAGACTCCTGAGTTGTAAACATTATATACTTTTAGATGGGAAAGACTCACTGTTAGCAATTTAGTATTTGAGATATTTTATGGATCAACTAAATTATTGTTTCTGAAATGCTGATAATTTATTTAAATCATTCATTTTACTTGCTGGTAGTATAAATTTGTGAGATTTTACAAAATGTTTTGGGATTTCCTCTTGGAAAGGAATGTGCATAAAATCCAAAGAAATGCTCAATATTTTATTATAATTGCATAAAGTAGTTCTCTCAGAAAGATCGTTCTTAACAATCTTAATCCCCTGTGCTGTGATGAGAGAGGCTTTTCATGGGTATTTGGCCAAAGGTTTTTTTCTAGAGTTAATACTCCCACTCTTCTTCCTTACGTGTCTTGGGATTTTTAACATCCGCAACACAGACAGGAACTTGGTTTTATGCCTCAAGAAAAGAATGGATCTTTTTTCATATAATAATCTGCAGTGCAATTACCAATGAAAAAGTAATATTGTGCACCATAAACTGAACAATCTGCAAGGAACATTTTAGTAACAGACAATTCTAAACACAGGGAGCATACGGAATTTAAATCAAGTAAAGAGGGAAATCAATACAAGAAAATAAAAAGGAATCCCACCATTTCTTATACAAAATAAATGTGGGGGAAAAGACAGAATACTGTTGTCTGCCCCAGACTTCAAGGTCATCAGAAACACGTTTTCCAAAAAAAAGTCTTATAATTTTAAAATCAAAATTTATAAGATGCTTGAAGACAGTCAGTAATCACCTATATTGATGAAACTAGTTATCAATAGTAGCTTAGCTCAAGAATCAATATTTGCGGGGGCTTCCCTGGTGGCGCAGTGGTTGAGAGTACGCCTGCCGATGCAGGGGACACGGGTTCGTGCCCCGGTCCGGGAAGATCCCACATGCCGCGGAGCGGCTGGGCCCGTGAGCCATGGCCGCTGAACCTGCGTGTCCGGAGCCTGTGCTCCGCAACGGGAGAGGTCACAACAGTGAGAGGCCCGCGAACCGCAAAAAAAAAAAAAAAAAAGAATATTTTGGTAAGAATGTCACCTACCATCATGATTTCATGCCAAGTGGAGGCATAAAGGAGGATCCTGATGGTTCAGTGTCCATAAAACTGAGAACTCTAATCTGCTCAATCTTATAGTTGGGTAGGATTACATTTACTTACTGTTTCTTTCATTTCTCAGTCCATTAATTAACAAAGATGTATCAAACAACTACTGTATGTCCAGGCCCTGGAATACACAGAGATGATGGAGAAAAAGTCCCTACCACCAGAATCTCTTAGTATAGCTGGGGAGACAAACATGTGAGCAAGTAATAATTTTTCAATGTCATGTGTGTGAAATAGAAAAATAAACTACGGAGGGTATTATGAGATAAGTAGTGCTAGGAACAGTCTCAATCCCACAGCGATCTTAACATCACTTGCTGAAATGGTCTCACTGATATTTATTCTGTTTGCTCTCCATTAGTTATGAGACTGAAAATAAATAAATTCACCCAAGTTTCTGCTATTAAACACTTAAATATAATACTTATTATGTGTCATACCAAAAAATAAGCATTACATATAACATTCTAAGGACTTGAACAATATTAACTCATTTATTTCACTTCATCATACTAGTAACAAAAAATAAAGTACCATGTCTCGAGGCTACACTTTAACAGCACAACCCAGGATGACATCCCAGAGGCAAATGGATTCTCTTATGATCCATCTTAAAGACACGGCATTCATTAGTTCATGCGAAAGTCATACTTCTGTTATTTGTGAGGACCAAAGAGCACACCAAAGGGAATCTAGAAGATGGAGACAAAAGAAGACTTCTCTCTGGGCAGTTTTTTTAATATTTGGAGCGAATAAACAATATGTATATCTTCGCAGAGGAACTAAGTAGCCATTTTCTGAATCTTAAAATCAGATAGACTGAAGTCTATCATCTTTCAGCTGGTTGAGAGAAGGAGAGATATCGTCCTGGCTTCACACCAATTCCTCTAGTTAGCCAAAGCTAGGAATATTTGCACTACTTCTAGAATAAATGATCTAGCCACTAAGACCTTGCACAGTGGCAACACCAACAATGATGGCAGTATTAAAACATCATATTTATGGAGCGTTTCCTACATTCTAAAGTGCTTTCAGACAGAACATTTTATTTGATAAGATACTCATTCTAGGGTTGTAAATAGGGCAAGATATGTTTTTCATTTGGGGAAACTGAATCTCTGTGAAGTGAAATGACTGGCTTAATACACAGCTAGAACCCGATTGTCAAAGTCTAGTCCTTTTTTTACATTCTACTCCACCTCAGGGTTAGTACAACTCCTTTCTGGAGATAAGGCAGTGTTCTTCTGCTAAGCTACCAAGGTGGATAAATGCAACTTACTGCAGTTTGTAGCAGGTCCTTCTGAGACCCAATACAAATAATAATAATAAATAATAATAATTCACTCACTAGCAATGGAAGTGTTCTGCTTTTCCACAAGGGTACACAAGTTCTGTGGAGCCAGAAGTGGAATTGTCTAGAATTGCAGTTTCCAAATTGTTCCTTAGGTACCCCAGGCCCCTCACAGCTATACTTGACGTCTGTCTGATACCATACAAATTACTAACTCAAAGCATTCATGGGTCCAACGTTACATTGCACCACATTACTTTCTAAGACATCCTGTCTTGGTGAAGTGGGGTTTTCATAAAACACAAGTACCATGCATTACGCAATACAGGAAAGGAAATGAGAGCATTGGTGTACAATCTGATTCCCAGATTTGAGAAACTGTGCAGTGCCCAATAGACACACATATCCCATTAGAAAGTAATTATGTTTTTTTAAGAATGAAATAAATGTTTTCTGTTTATACGTCTTATCTTTTCAAACAGCTACTAAGGTGTTAGGACATAAATACTTTCAAGTTGATTTGACCTACCTGCCTAATAAACAGGACGGTTGGCTATTTCTCTTAGCCTAGGGATGCCATGAAAAAGTAACTGAGACAGTAAGAGCATCATAAGCCAAGAACTTTGGGAACTTCTGTTTAGAAGTTCAGAATGACTCTCTAAATTTCTCAGTAAATGACTTCTTCAGGTTCCTCTATTAAGGAAAAGGAATAACTCTGCAAAATGGAGAACATAGGAAATCTTAACTTTATTAAATTATTTTTGACTCTTTCACAAAGTGGTGGATATTGGACTTATGAAAAACTAAATTATTTTTCTTTTCACAAAAGTGGAATATGTTCACTTAGTAAAAATTCATATAATCCACATGCACTTACATTAAAGAATACCCTTCCCTTTTGCTCCTGCATGCACCCTGAATGGGTCCGACCACAAATATTTCTGACCTTCTTTATGTTCTTTCTTACTCAAAGTTTTTATATCATTAAACACTCTTAACCACCTCCTTTTGTTGTTATTATTTTACTAGACCATTAGCTCAATAAAGGGACGTTCCTTACCTAGTTCATCATTATTTTCCCAATACTAGTAAAGTCCTTGGGACTTAGTAGGCATGCAATAAATACACACTGAATTCATAGAGAAATGAAGGAAGGAAGGAAGGAAGGGAGGGCAAGAGGGAGGGAGGAAGACTGCTTCCAAAACTCTGCCTTAATCCTGGTCCTTTTATATCTTTTTCCTCTGGTCCTACTTTGGTTTGGTTTGGTTTTGGTTTGGTTTGGTTTGGTTTTTTGCCAGACCTTTTGCCTCCTACAAATGAAATTTGTCATTTCTGACCTCATCACTTTCTTCTCTTGTTATGAGATATTTAGGATGTTTTTCAAGTGTTTGGTACTATAACCAATGCTGCAATAAACAATTTTCCAATTATTTCCTTAGGAGAGATGCCTAAGAGTAAAAATTTTGTTTTAAGCTTCATTTATAAACATCTTAAGGATCTATAATTAGACATTGCCAAATTGTTCTAATAAAATTTTATATCAGAGCTTTATTTATGCTTGTTTTTAAAAAAACTTCAAGCTTAGTTAAAAATTTCAAACAAGGTACAAGAAAGATGCATATAATCATTACCCACACTGACCAATTGTTTTGCACTTGCCCCATTTATTATTCTCTGCCTTTCTCTCTCTCTTTTGCACACACACGCACACACATACACACACAGCAGATTGTTTTCTGACCATTTGTTAGTAACTTGGCGGCCTCATGTTTCTTTACCCCTAAATCTTCTCATGTGTATTTCCTAAGGACCAGTATATTTACTTACGTAATCCCTGTACAAAGATCAAAACTGGGACATGGTTTTACAGATATTTGTTTGTAATGCATGTTTCTTATTTCTTCCTTAACACTAAATTAAGGCTCTCAAGTTCAATGAGTGAATCCCACAGCACTGTATACCTTCAGAATCTGGCAGAGTATATTTACTCATAGCGGGGACTGAGTAAATTCGTCCTGATTACTTTCTTAAGACAAAGAGAAAGGGCCTTTCACAAGGCACTGCTCTACCAGGTTTTGATTTGAAAACAGAGGCTCATCAAAATTAAAACATAAGGGGTTCAGGATATTTGAGCATAGTTATTCACAGGCTGAAGCATATGCGAAAACTGAAGTTAGTACCAGATCGAGCGCATTATGGTTGAGTATATTCATGCTACAATTAAAATAATTACTTCATTTAAAAATTAATGTACTCTAAGTATGTTTAATGACTGAAATTAAAATGTGCAATTATAGTATAAATACATGAAATGATGTTGTAGTGTGTTTATACTAATTACCATGCGTCAGCTGAAACAGCTGTAGTGAACACTTAGGTAAGGGTCCAGTGAAGTTGTTCACAGTCCCTCTAGCAAAGGTACTTCTAGACCAAGCTCCACATGGGAGAAGCACGTTCACCCTGGTTGGAGGTTTGAGCAGAGAAAATGTTGCTTTTTTCCTCAGTAGTCTTGATAATTATGCAAGTAAGTAGCTAGTTTACAGAAAGTGTTAAATGCATAAATATCCTCAAGTATTATGGAACAGTTCTTGAATCAAGAGCTCCATTATACAGGAGCTTAGAAATACAGTCACAACCTACCAGACTAAATACAGTGTCCTACAGAAACTGTAATACTGATGCGCAGTCACCTCCCTCTTGTGACTCTACTGACCAATCTTTATAAATCGGATAAACGGGCACCTGTCACTAATTATAAATAAATTCTAAATAATTTTGCCTCACTTCTGATGCCTCTAGGACCTAAGAAATTTTAGCATGGCAGTATAACCTAAAGTATGAGTTTTTTATTTGTTTACTTTAGTAAACAAAACTTTGGCAAATACAACTCTCATAAGAAAAAATAACCATTGATGCATTGATACCTTTGCTAGTACACACTTGATTTATAGCATTTTGCCTCGTGCTTCAAATATTTAAGATTCTGGCACCTTAAATTCCAGGACTCAGAAGCCTCTGGTTGCTCCTCTAAATAGTAAAACTCCCCTTCCTGTTCTCAAGCTAACTTGAGTGCCCCGTAGGATCTGGCATCCTTCCAAACACTGCCCCTTCCCCTTCATGTTTATGCTCCAAAGTATTTCAGAGATAATTTGGTCCATATGTTTCTGATTCATTTACCCTTATGTCATCAAAATATTGTTTGCTTAGAATTACTTGATGCCCAAGTAGTCTTACCAAATTAGTTCATACATCATTTCTTTTTAAAATAGAAGGAGAGATTTTGTAAGCCTTACACAGTAACTAAAGGGGAAAAAGTGGTTTTGATTTTAAATTCCTATAGTCCAGAGCTTCCCATAGCTCTATTTTTAAGCATGTCTACTGTCTTAGACTGCTCAGGCTGCTATAACAAAATACCACAGACTGGGCGTCTTGAAAACTAGATTTTTATTTCTCACAGATCTAGAAGCTGGGAAGTCCAAGGTCAAGGTGCTGGCAGATTTGGTTCTTGGTGAGAGCACTCTTCCTGGTGGGTAGATAGCTGCCTTCTCAGGGTGTGCTCACATGGCCTTTCCTGGGTGCAAGCACATGGATCTCTTCCTCTTTATATAGGCTGCAATCCCATAATAAAGTTCCTACCCTCATGACCTAAAATAAACCTGATTATCTTATAAAGGCTCCACCTCCAAATATGAGCACAAAGGGCTTAGAGCTTCAACATATGAATTTTGAGAGAATACTAACATTCAGTTCATAATACCTACAAAACACTAAAAGCATATTAAAGAAGCAATATCATTGAATATTGTCTCACACAGCCTGGGCGACATGCAAATATCATCACACCCATCCTTAAGGTGAATGGAAAGACTTCAACTCCCATGGGAGCCGACTACCATCTTCAGAGGGTAACCACACAGGCAGTGAATAACAAATTACTACATTTCAGATAGAGATTCTCTTTGACACAAAGGGAAAGGATGCTTACTGACTATTATAAAAGACTTGGGTTCCCTAAAATCAAAGTCTCTCTCCTGCAGTGTAACTCACTCTGTGTTCTGATGTCACCTAACACTTTCTTCCTGGCTTGTAGGAATCTGGGCTGGAGGAACCAGTGGAAATGCTAATACCTTACCTACTGCAATTGCTGAGAGATGATTGGACAAACGGGTAGATATGTGATAAAGCAAATATAACAAAAAGGCAATTGTAGGATCTAGGTAGTGGACAGTTATATGGGTGTTCACCAGCAATTCTTTCAACTTTTCTAGGTGATTGAAATATGCATAATAAAATACTGCTTAAATATATGTTTTCAAAGTCCTACTTCAAAATTAGTAGTAGTTTAGGAATTTAATGAAATTAGCAAGGCCCATTTGAGTTACTTCAGCCCTTGTGCAGTATTCATTTATTCACAATCATTCACTATTTTATTAATTATTGATCATGTTCCCAGTTACCCCAAACCTCAGTGGTACTTCACAGGCCTGCTGTCCCTCACAATGCCCCTAGCCTTGAACCTATTTCTCTACTCTCAAAACTTATCTACACTGTATTCCATTCTTGCCCAGCTCTCTGCTAGCTGTAATATCTGAAATAGATCTGACAGCAAGCAACTAAGGTGTGCTTGAGAGGAAAGAGCAATGAACTCTAAATCAGAGAACTGGAATCCTCACCCTAGTTGTCCCATTTATTTGTGCAAATAGCCTTTGTTGAGCACTGAGGTGCTTATTAAAATCATTTAAACACATTTAATCTTCACAACAACCCTACTGCTCCTATTTTTCAGATGAGAAAGGGTGAGCCAGAGAAGTAAAATATTTTCTCAGGGATCCATGATGTAGCCGAGATTTGGAACTGACCTGTCATGCTCCAAAGCCTCACACTGTAACCACTTGTTCGTATGGTCTCCCAAGCAACATTACCTCTTTGAGTTTTTGTTTCTACATAAAACCATCTTATTTCACATGGATTTGTTCTTTAGCATCAAATAAAAAACATAGTCGAGAAAGTGTTTTAAATTGTAAAGAACTCTATAAATACAGGTATAAATATTAGCAAGGAGTAAAGAATCTCTTAGATGGCTTTGACAAGTGAAATGAGGTGTCACATCTCATAAAGGAAAGCTATAAAAGAATATCTCCTTATTTAACCATTAGACATCCATTCCTTTGATATTTACAAATAGTGAGAGTGCATACACATTGAGCGGAATTAACTCTAAAGCTCAACTCTGAACACGATTATTAGATTCTTTTTAAAACCATGCCTTGATGAAGCAAAGAAAGTATGAAGAGACAGGACACTTACAGAAACACAGAGAAGCCAGGTGAACTGCAATAAAAGCATCTTTTGCTGCACTGATATTAACACTGCCTGGCACTCACCTGACTTGCGAATCCCAATACAGTCTATTTCCACTCATAGGGCAATTGCAAATTAACAGAGGGACATAAAGATTATAGTTCCTTAACTCAGTGGTTCCCAAACTGAAAGCCTATAAATATCAACATTAAAAAAATTATTAAGTTTTGTGTTTGTCTCTAGGAGATTCTTAGAGTAGGTTAGTGGGACTTGAGAAACTGAGTGTTTAGAAACCTTACTGAGAGATTTTGATAAACAGCTTATTTAGAGACCAATGCCTTAACTAAAAGAAATGTTTGGAACTATACATTTGCGGGGCACCATTCCATGCGTGATGGCAGAAATGTTCGGCAGCAAGAAGGCTCTTCAAATTATACTACGTAGGCTGCCCCTTCCACACACTTTGTCTGTATGGAAAGTTAGGTCGTTTCCCCTCAGTGAATTAGATGGCATTGATTAAACATAATTTGTCCCCAGACTTACAGAGACTATTACTGTGGCTGTCTGAATGTTAAGTATATCTACTATTACAGAAGAACAAAACAATACAAGCTGTCCAAAAAGATAGAATTAAGAAAAAAGTAGTTGAGATTTCTTGGCACCCAAAAAATAAGTGGATATAACTCCTTGCAAAAGTTTTTCCTGTGGAAAAATATGATAGTGATAATTTACTTTGTATATTAACCAAAAAGGGTAGCATAAAAGGACGATTTAATGGTTTTGAGAGTGACTCCAATTTTTGCATCAGGAAACTGAAGATTGCCTTTTTTGGGAGACATTATTCTTATTTATATTGTTTAAGTCACTTGTATATGTAGAGGAAGCAAAGAATGACTTTTCCATTCCTATGCCTCTGCAGTTTGTTACAGATGAAAAATAGTTTAATTTTGTGTGCTCAGAATAAAAGAGGTTAGAAGGTTACAAATCATGTTTGTATAAGGTATTACAGCATCTCTCTAGTCAATTGGAAAATTAAACTTACTGATGCAGTGACCAAATCAAAACAATGTGCTTATTTTTTTCTCTAGAAAATCTCCAGCCCAAATAGCAATTTGGCTTCCTATTCCTTCACTTACAAAATACGTTTTGATTTACCACAAGTGTCTAATTTAATCAGAGGTACAAACATGTAAAGGGTGTCTGGTTCTTGTTTCACTGTGATTTTAGAATATAAATGAGAAACAGTGAGAAATGCACTTTCTGAAGACATCTATTGTATGTTTTCCCAGCAGTGTTTATAAATTGCAAACTCTTTTGCAGCAGTTTCTAAAATGTAAGAACATTTTATCTGATACCTAAATATGAAAAAAATCTCTGTCTGATATATAAGTCATGTCATCCTCAAAGAACATTTGCACTTGCATGAGTCATGAGTGGTTAGAGAAGAAAATATGAAGATTCATAGACTCACAAGTATTCTCCTATCCTTGTTCTTAAAATGAGTAACACTTAAAGTTTTAAATCAGGATTCTCAGATCTTTTCAGAGAAGACCATTATTAAGTGACCACCAGGAAGTGATAAATAAATACTTCAGTGCAGCACATATGGACCCTTCATCCTCTCTGGTGGTAAGTTTGAGAACAATGCTGATGATGCTTTCATTCCATTGCAGCCATCTATCTAATAAAATGTTTACCCCAGGCTCTCCCTTCATGTGTGCCTTCTGCCTTACACAGAACTGAACACAGCTTTGAAGAAAACGCTTGCCTCAAAAAGGGTTTATTGGGAGATACATGTGCATAGAAAACTCATAATATACGTGAGCATTTATTCTACCAATCACAGGTGCTCCAAATGCATTTCTATGCCATTAAAATTGCTCTGAGATACTATTTTCACCTATCAGATTGGCCCATATTTAGAAGTTGGACAATATACTCATTTTGGAGAGGATGTGAAGAAACTGGTGCTCTATACAAGGGTGATGTGTATACAAAATGGATCAATGCCACTGGAAGGGAATTTTACAATAACTTGATAGTTATTGCATATTCATTTTCCCTTTGTGGTCTCCTTTAAAAAAAAACCTATGTTAGATATACACTGCCAAGAAATAATAAAGAATATATAGACAAGGCTATTTATGGCTGCCAAAGACTGAGATAATCCAAATAACCAACAACACTGAACGGCCTGGATAAACTATGATACATCCCCACAATGTACTATGCAACTGTAATCAAACAAGGCAGATCTCTTTAAGCTTTTTTAAAATGATCCCCAAATATATTAAGTGAAAAAAGCAATGTACAAAGTGATACTTAACCATAATCAAGCAATTTTTGTGAAGAAAAGGAGAGAATACAATTATATATACACATATATATATATACACACACACAAATGTTTTTTTTCCTAAAAAGAAACATTTTGAAATAATTCATAAAAAAATGTTCAGGCAGATGGGAAAGGACAGAACTCGATGTGTGTACATGTGCGTTATATTAAAGCGAATTCTTTCTGAATGTGTGTTGACATACTTTTGACGTTGGATGCAAATATTTTATCTAATTAAGAAACAAGATTAAAATTTTAAAAAGCAAAGTTTAGAAATTGAAAAAATTAACAAGTGGGATTAACTGAATACCCAGATAATGGAATATCAAAGTAACTTTATTTCTAGTGATTTTAAACAGAATATTTTGAGTGTTTATCCTGAGTGAGATATATCCAAATGACAAAAAGAGCCACAAAGTAGTCTAAAACTGCATTAAGGGGCCTTGTTTTTAAAGAGAGTAGGATACAGTAGATAAGTAATTACATTAATTTTATTAGGAAGCAAAATTTTCATTTTAAGTAAAGAAGATTTTAAAAATCCAAGAAGCAAAACCCTACAATATTTATTTTTATTTGCAAGCATCAGTATAAATTCATATGTTCTTGTGTTACTTTTTATTCTGATATTACACCAAACTTACAGAAAAGTTTCAAGTGTAGTCCAAAGAAACCCCACAAACTCTTTCTAATTTCCTATATTTCTTTTTTTAAAGAAAGAAAAGTATTTCATAGTTCTGTCCACTAAAATGGCCTATAAGCAGTGACAATCTCCTAGAAATGAACATCATAGCACCTGGACTGTGTATACTACGTACCTTAAATGAAATCAGAATTTTTTGGAAAAAAAACTAACTCCAGATTTGGGTCAGAAAATGTACACTATGAAGCTAGGTCAGCTTACTTGCCTGAAAGCAAAAAGTTTATCAAAGACCATTAAGGTCATATCAAAAGGTCATAGAGGCGCTTCCCTGGTGGCGCAGTGGTTGAGAATCTGCCTGCTAATGCATGGGACACGGGTTCGAGCCCTGGTCTGGGAGGATCCCACATGCCGCGGAGCGGCTAGGCCTGTGAGTCACAACTACTGAGCCTGCGCGTCTGGAGCCTGTGCTCCACAAGAGAGGCCGTGTATAGTGAGAGGCCCGCACACCGCGATGAAGAGTGGCCCCCGCTTGCCACAACTAGAGAAAGCCCTCGCACAGAAACGAAGACCCAACATAGCAAAAATAAATAAATTAATTAATAAACTCCTACCCCCAACACCTTCTTTAAAAAAAAAAAAAGTCATAGAGGTACTCCAGTACGAAAACAAGTGATGCCTCTCAAGGATTTAAAACAGCAAATACATTTTAGAAAGCTCATAAAGCCAGGATTTTTATTACAATATTCCAAAAGAAAGGTACACTCATGGATCACCTTTGCTAGGACATGAATTCATGAATCTGAAAATTAACAGGAACAAAACAAGCATTTACCCTGCCTTTCCTGAACAAAATAGGTGGTTAACTAGTTAACCATACATAAATATATTGTAAGGGGAAACTTTTCAATGAAAAGTTGTTCAATGCAGGAGAAATAATACACTTAGAAAATTGCCATTTGACAAGTCCTGATGAGATCATTAATTAAGAAAGGCCTGACACTGGGTGTTATAGTTCCTAGACTGAGAGCTGATGTGGACCTTCAAAATGGATGGATTAACCTGGCACTGGACATGATATGTTAACATAGGTGTATATAGCATCACCTTGGAAGTATCTTTGTCCTTCCCACCTTCCCGCAAAATTCAACTTAAACCTAATCAATTCTCTAGATTTAATTATGGCTTTCATGAAATATTAGGGTGAAAGAAATTAAAGGTTAATGGTATTGAGAGAATTAAATAGGCGAAGGTCTTGGAAAAGAAGATGACACATACTTTTTCAGCAGAAAAAGGGTAGATTGTTATAGAGATCTTAAAAGGCTATAAAACATTTGACGTAAATGCACCATTTGACCTTACTTAGATTCTAATTTTTACAATCAATTGTTAAAAACAAACACAAACTGTTCATTAGATGCTATTAAGGAATTATTATAAATTGTGTCATGTGGTAATGGCATTGTTATTATTTAAAACAAAAGTGTTGTTACAGTTGTGAACTGAAATATTCATAGGTGAAATACAATGTTTGGGTTGTTTTATAACATTTCAGGCAAAAACATGTGTGCTTGTGATGGATGAAATAAGAATGGCTGAATGTTGATAATTCTGAAACTGGATAATGAGTACCTTGATGTTTATTGTTGTATTCTTTCCACTTTTGCATATATTTGAAATGTCCATAAAAATTAAAAGAGTAATAATAAAGTATGTGACTAAATGACTCAATCACTTTAATGACTGGGTTTAGGTCAAATCAAATTAGTACACAAGAACTGCATTATTGCATCCTACAGAGAAAGGAGTGAGATGAAATGAGGGAGAACCCAACGAAAGTTTCGTAAGTGATAGATCTGTGGTGACAGTGGGGAAAGGGTATCAGCAGCATATGAGTTTTTAAAATCAAGAGTAGTCAAATCAAATTAGTACACAAGAACTGCATTATTGCATCCTACAGAGAAAGGAGTGAGATGAAATGAGGGAGAACCCAACGAAAGTTTCGTAAGTGATAGATCTGTGGTGACAGTGGGGAAAGGGTATCAGCAGCATATGAGTTTTTAAAATCAAGAGTAGACTCAGGAAAGTAATTATAAGTTTAATAGGAAGGCAAGTGTAATTGAACAAAAAAAAGTAGAAAGCATAAAAGAAGAAAGACAGGAAATCTCTGTGAAAAGTAGAGTCCATTAAAATGTTATAATCCAAGAGTAAATAATCCCAAGGGAATATATCAAAATGAACTGCAGAAGAACCTAACTGATTTCAAGGATCTTTCCCATTAAGGTGGCTAAATTAATTCTATATTTAGCTAATATTGCAATTTCATTGTGCCTTTAAAATAAATTTTACCAAAACTACTCAGCAAGTATAAATAAAAAGAACGACTCGGAGGCAGTAAGGTTTCTCCAGTATTGAAGTTCACAAACCTCAGCACAAATCTCATATTTTAGACAACAGATTAATCCACTTACCCTCTCTGGGCATGCGTTTTTTCTCACCTCCCAAATGAGGGTTTTAAGTCAAATATCTTAGAATATCATTTGTTCTAGAATTAACATTCTGTAATTTGATGACTCAATTTTTTTCTTATCTCTCCAAAATTCCCTGATCTTTCACACCTTTTCAGATTAGAGATCAACTGCATGCAGCCCTGCCTCTCTTCCCTCATTTCTAAACATTCTTTCACTACCCACCCCTGCCCAACCCCCTATCCACACACATTCTGGTAGCATGGGTGAGTGCCAGAGACAGGATGCTGGGAAGTAATTTATAATCATATATACTGCTGCTGTCACCTCGGAGAGGGAGACAATTTATAATAAACAATGGACCTCTTAAAATTATCAAAGCAGTGGTCCTCAGCTCACAGGGTCAGTTCTCCAGAGGGTCACTGATGGTTGCAAGGGTCTGGCTAATATTTGCATCCTGTGTTGCCTCCTCATAAAGTTCCCTCTCATCTCTTCTCCTGGATTCTGTAAGGGCCACCCTAGGAAATGCCTGGGCAAATTATTCTAAGGAATAAACAATGAACTGCAGAAAGGAAGACTTCAGTTTGGCAACTAAGATGAAAAATAATGTTTTAGGTAAGTATATGTTAGGTAGGTAGAAACAAAAATATGGAAAGTAAATGAGGCAAATATATTTAGAGAAACAGAAAATTCCTTTCTTATTTCATTTAGTCTTGAATGGGCAGGACAGTGTTAAGTGTGATAGAAAAAAAGAACACTGAATTTGATGCCTGAAGATCTGTGCTCATATGGGAACTCCATCATGTATTCTATTTCTGACTCTCTGCTAGGAACAGAGGTTTAAATTTAGGCACACAAAATGATAACAATAATAACTTCCCTCACACACCTTCCTTTATCTGTCCACACCACTGCCCTAAGCCACCATCATCATGGTGTTATTTTTGGATTTGAGGCACTGACTCAGAAAAGGACAAATCAGAGCCAAAGTGTCCACAACTTCTAAATTATTCATTTATTCTCTCAATTTATGTATTCATTCCTTTCTCTGAGGCAGTTTGGAAGGCCTGTCTCTTAATCTAGGATAGAGATCATCATCAAACAAATTGTCAGTGCTAAACACCTATTGAGTCACTTACTGCTCACAACCACCTGGATAAGGAGGTTTTATTATCACAATTTTACAGACGAAAAAAGTAGGATAAAAGAAGATAAATTATCCTTGACCAACCAATTGTTAAATGACAGAGCAGGGAGTTGGGGCCAATTTTGCTTATTCTATCTAGTATTTATTGATTTAACAATTAATATATTTTTCAAGAATATCACTCAAACATTGCATTTAAATACCATTGAAATAGACTTAAAATTACAAAAGAAACCTTTTGTACAACGTGAATCAAGGCATGCAATAAATGTAAACATTGATTAGTATTCTCTAACTGACAATATCACAAACATTTCTCTAAAGTCAATGATAGGAAGTAAATCATATTTCTTGCCTCCCCATTTCAAAAAATTAATAAAAACTATATTACATTTTTGTAATAAGTAAAATAAGCTTTTATTTTTCAGATTACATAAGGAGATGTTTCTGTGTAGTTTTAAAAATCATTCTCTCTTTCTTCAATTCTCCCCAAAGCAATCATAGAGGCACCCCAACCAATTTATGTAAAAGCCCTCTAATTCTTCCACAAGACATGTAGGCGTGTACCTTAATACCAGCAGAGGGAGTGGAGATCTAAGAAGACATTTTTCGATGGAATATAAGGAAACATTTTAAAAGGAAATAATGATTTTCTTACCCAGCACATCAATTGCAAAAATCATGATTTTAATGCATAAATTCTAACATAAACATCTTATCTTCTCTTTCCATCTTCAGTTGAATGCATCAAAATTTATATCTAGAAAGTTTATAATGATAAATGTGAGGGGAAAAAATTAGTATCACTACTTTCCAAAGAACATTTGATATGTCCCAACCCTGGGCTTCTCTGATGGTTTCTACAGCGCCACGTGTTAAGAAGGAAGGCTTTAATCTGTAAAGATGAATTTCAACCTCAAAACCCCCACTGGTTTTAATGGGAGTTTACACAGCTAACATGTCACAACAGACTCTGGAAAGGTACCCCTGAGTGTCCAATTAGTTTAAGTGCTTTTCCTATTCACTGTCGCTCAACTGATCACAGTGGATTTATTTGGCAATAACATTCCTCTGACATGAACTTCCGGAGGAATTGCTCCATAATTCAACCCTAGTTAATGCTGCCTTAAAAATTAAGTGTTTCCGTAAGTTTTAAATAGATAACAGTACTTTCTAACAACTACATTCTTGGATACAAGTTTATTACTTAGACAGGATTTTTAAAAATCTGGTAAGAAAGATTTTTCCTTTTCTAGCTAAAATTTAAAAAAAGCTTAAGAGAAAACATCCAGTCATAGGTCCCAGAAAAAAGTCCCCAACCAGGAATTATTTTCTAATATTGCCTCAAAAAAATGTAAAACACTCAGTTCAATATTCATTTCTTTTTTAAAGAAAAAAAGATTATTGTTTTTAGTATTATTAGTAAGCATTTCTCCTTCTTCCCTAATGTGTTTTTCTAGGATTATTATGTGCTCCAAGGCCTCAAGTTTATAATGTCAATGCTAATTTCATGATTATTATAAGAGGCATTAATCCAGTTCCCCAAGTATGCTCTCCAGTGGGCACAGACCTATAGCTCTAGGTTTATTCATGCTTCACATCAAATCCCCTACTGCTAAGCTGCTGCCTATTTTTTTGTAATAATGAAAATACAAATGAATGGAATCTTTTCATTCTATTTAAAATAAGAGAGATAGTGTCTATTAAAAATAACAGGAGAAAATGCTGTTTGCTTTTCTTTTTGTTCTTCTCAAGGTCATCAGGATTTATGAGCAGTATAGATGATGGACCATACAAACAAGCTAGAGTGAGGCACAGACCTGGTATTGACAGAAGATAATATAAAGCTAACATGCATCTGTCTGGCTGAAAGACAGTCAATAATTTAGCAGAATTTATAGATATGTGTGCTAACTCAAGTCTACAGCTAAAACTACTTTCTGCCACTTCAACCAAGTAGGCAGATGTTATTTCCATATAATCCAAATGAAACCAAGGACTATGTCGCTCTTCCTTCCAATTAGTTTCTTATGTTACTAAAATAAACAAAAACAGGCATTGAGCATCTACTTGTTTTACAGAGTTGCAAGAGGTCTTGAATTTTTATTCCTGGAGACAAAGAGGAGTTGATATGAGCATAATAAATACAACTACTTCTATAAAAATCAACTGATATTAAATCTCCATGCAGTTGAAACTTTAAAATATTCTGGATAATTCCCATCTCTTTATGATTTTTGGAAATATTTTTCTTGTTTACATTATTAATAACAGAGAGGGTCTAGGAAGTTCAAATATACTCTTTATTTCTGTTTTTAAAGAAGAAAAGTAAAACAAAAATGACTATCAGATGAGTAGTCTGATGACTTTAAAGCTTAATAGCTTCAGCATGATACAAAATTCAGTATTTTAAAATGAAGTGTCCACCTACATGGTTGGCAAGTTGCCAAAGTCTAAACTACCACAATGGCAAATTTACAGAGGGTCAGGAAAATACAATTTTAATCTTATAAATATCAAAGCTACCTAGAAGGAATATTCATTTTCATTTGAACTATAATTTGTCTGATTTTAATTAAATTCAAAAGTAAAGTCAAATTACTAAATTTACTTGGAAAGACACTTTGAGCTCTGTAACTTGAATTTTTCTCCAAGCCTCTAAAGATGAACCAAGTGAAGTTTCAGTAACTGAGCATTTACTACATGCCAGGAATTGCACATAAACGATATAAAGGTAGGTACTGTTAATTTCTTTTTATAAATGAGGAAACGGAGACATAAAGAGATTAAGAAACTTGCCCAAGTTTAAAAAATTCTCAGTGACAGAGCTGAGATTCAAACACCAGGCATCAGATTCCAGAGTCTGTGCTTGGAACCTGTGCTATACTTGCCTTCTATGACACCATTTTATGACCCTGCTGTCCTCTGTGGCCATTTGTCTTTATTCCAGGCACCTGCATTACTCCCTGAGCATTGACAGATAACTACAATGTAGTAGTTATCTATCAAGAGTATTCGTGTGGGAAAAAGAGACACAATTCCTTTAACAAATAAATTACAAGGGGGAAAGAAAAGGAGATAGAAGTGGAATTTATAATTAAAAGATTTAACCAATAAAGCAACCATTGCAATGTAAGGAGTTTATTGCCATCCTTATGAAAACAAGTAAGCTCAATAGTGTTTCTGCCTGCTTTTGTTTTAAACTTCCTGTAACTTTGTGGAAAAAATATAAAAATAAAGACAAGTTTCTCAAATAATATTTGGCACTAATATTGTACCTGAAACTGTCTCCTTTGTCTGCACATTAATTTTAATGCCACTGTAGATGTAGAAACTGCTACAGAGCATAGGAAATGGGAAATTCAGGTAAAAGTAGGAGAAGAAAATAGAGCCAGATCTCAGAAAGTATAAGGTGATATTGTGTGTGAGTATATACACACACATATATATATATAAATATAATAAAAACATATTATATAAAATACATAATATATATGAAACACATATATATTGACATTTCATTAAAAAAAACAATGAAAGAGAGAGCTCTAGTGCTGTGAGGTTGAGAGAGCTATAATAGCACACCCTTTCTCCTGAAGTTAAGGAAAACTAAGTTTCCATAAAATGAGTAAAAGGATCATGGTCTCATATTCCAGAGATTACACTGGGTCACTGAAGAAGGAAAGGAAATCAAATTTCTGTCAAGTTTATTAAAAACAATATTTTATTTCTAAAAAAAGAAAAGGAATAACACATTTAAGATACTCAAGGAAAGAAAATGTGAGCCAAGGATTTTATAAGCAGCTAAACTAACTTCCAAGTATTAACGCCAAGGAAAAACTGTTATCAACATACAAAAAGTCAAGAAATATTGTTCCCAGAGGAATCTACTGAAGAACAAACTTCAGAAAACCATAATGAATGCAGAGACATTGATAAAAGGACTAGTCTTAAGATTATGAGTGCTAACCTCACAAAAAGAGAGAAAACACAACAGTATGTTCCTCCTGACAAAAGAAAATAATACCACTTATAAAGTGACCTTGTGCCCCCAAATCAAACTTTAACCTTACCCAGCCTCTAGATCCTACCAATAATTCAGAGGAATTACAGAGGACAGAGGAATATGTTAAGCTATATAGCACAGGGATGCAATCAGCAAAACCCAGAAAAAGAGACACAATTCCTTTAACAAATAAATTGTAAGGGGGGAAAAAAAGGAGAGAGAAGTGGAATTTATAATTAAAAGAGATTTAACCAATAAAGCAACCATTGCAATGTAAGGACTTTACTGCTATCCTTATGAAAAAACTAAGCTCAAAAATGTTATGATATTCATGAGACAATGAGAAATTGGAACACTGAATGGAGAGCACATGATATGAAGCAATTCCTTTTAACCATTTTTACATGTGACATTGGTCAGGTAAATATATAAAAGAAGGGAAAATGGCTTATTCTTTAGATATTAAATTAAATCATTAACAGATCAAATGAATGCACTGATACAATGTCTAAGTCTTGCTCCAACACTAATTTGGATGGATATGGGTGTGAAAACAGTAGGACAGTCATGGGGTGATGTCTGTTGGGTGGATGATGAGTGCTAGGTACCTATTTTTGTCTGTGTTAAAAATTCATCCTAATAAAAATTTAAATGGGAATGAAATAGAGGCTTTTTCAAACAAACAAAAGTTAGGAGAATTCATTACCTACAGGTCTGTGTTAAACTAAAAATAGAACTACCATACCACCCAGCAATCCCACTACTGGGCATGTACCCTGAGAAAACCATAGTTCAAAAAGAGTCATGTACCACAATGTTCATTGCAGCTCTATTTACAATAGCCAGGACATGGAAGCAACCTAAGAGTCCATCGACAGATGAATAGATAAAGAAGATGTGGCACATATATACAATGGAATATTACTCAGCCATAAAAAGAAACGAAATTGAGTTATTTGTGGTGAGGTGGATGGACTTAGAGACTGTCATACTAACTGTGAAGTAAGTCAGAAAGAGAAAAACAAATACCGTATGCTAACACATATATATGGAATCTAAAAAAAGAAAAAAAGTGGTTCTGAAAAACCTAGGGGCAGGACAGGAATAAAGACATAGACATAGAGAATGGACTTGAGGACACGGGAGGGGGACGGGGAAGCTGGGACGAAGTGAGAGAGTGGCATGGACATATATACACTACCAAATGTTAAATAGATAGTTAGTGGTAAGCAGCCGCATAGCACAGGGAGATCAGCTCGGTGCTCTGTGTCCACCTAGAGGTGTGGGATAGGGAGGGTGGGAGGGAGGGAGATGCAAGAGGGAAGAGATGTGGGGATATATGTATATGTATAGCTGATTCACTTTGTTATAAAGCAGAAACTAACTCACCATTGTAAAGCAATTACACTCCAATAAAGATGTTAAAAAGAAAAAAACAAATATGGTAACAAGACTGAACTCAACCTGCTCCTCAAGGGAAGAGATACAAATGCCAAGGAGAGCCCACCAACAAGAATGCCAACACAAGACACGGCCTGTGCACATCAAGCCCAACAACAGATTCTTTTCCGTTTTCACCCCTCACCCATACTAACCTTGACTGAGTGTAGAAAAGTGTGTTTTTATAATGAGAGCAAATAAAATTTCGCCATATTTTTGGCATATTTCTACTTTTTTATGTCATGTAAATAATAATGTGTGAAAATTTAACGTAGAGATATATCTTAATACATTCCATTCAGGTAAATGTAATTAGATCTAGAAAATACCTTCTAGATAATTTAGCTTCTTTTGAGAACATGGATCAATAACAAAAAGAAACCATCAATCATGCTAAAAATGAACAGAATAACCTTGTTTCTGTGGGAGCTTCAGAAGCTCTGCTTGTAACCACTTCTTAGAATTGGGTAGCCCTTAACAGTCTGACACAAATCACCTCAAATGAGTCCTGTAACAATCTAATCAGAAGGGGAGCGTTTTATTATTTCCAATTTTTCGTTAAGGGAAGGGAGGTTTTGAAACAGTAAGTAGCTTACTTAAGGGCAAATAGTTAGATACTACTGATTCAGAAAAGAAAACAGACGAAATAATTTACATAAATTAAACAACTTATTTTGATGCAGCACGCATCATTCATCTACATGTAGCACACTCAGAATCACATATTTAATGGTTTTTGAATTTACTAATCTCTTGTATTGTCTTTAAAAATAACTTCAGCAAATAATATTGATTTCTCTCATTATAATTCACTTATGATGAAATTTGATATTTCTTTTTCAACTGAGAAATATGTAAATGAGAGTTTTGCCTACACATTTAATAAAATTGATTATTTGGGGTCAGTAATTTATAGGTCAGTGTCTTCAGACAATATTTTCTAAGGCTTTTCCCATTTCAATAACATTTTCATTTATTTAGAAAATTTTTGAAGTAATGTTAGGATTAGCTCCAGGAACTATGAAGTTTTAGAAAAATGGTCCTCTTCAATGTACATAAGACGTCACTCGATTCGTTTTTATATCTTTTCTTCCACGGTTTTTACCCCTTTTTTTTCTCTAGGCTACATTCTTTATAGTTTCTTTTGCTCTACTACTGAAAAATATCCTCTTCTGCTTCATACATTCTGTTATCAAATCTGAGTACACAGTTTTTAATTTCATATTTGTAGTTTTCATTTCTAGAAATTGTATTTATTTTTGCAAATTTGCAATGCCACTTAAAATTGTTTTCCTAATATGTCTATTTATTTGCAACGTTTAAAAAATGTCTTTAAACATAATAAGTGTACTTGCTAAAATCTGCATCTGATACTACTGGTGTCTGAAATCTGTGCAAGTGAGTTCCATTTGTCCGTTGTTTTTCCTGGTTGTCAAATATAATTGCTTGTTTCCTTATGCGCCTGATTTTCTGTGATATGTGCTGGTCATTGGTGTTGAAAAGTTGAAAAAATAATTGAGGCATAGATAAGCATCACTGTTTCTCCAGAGGCATTTGCTTTACTTAGCAGGTAGCTGGAGCACCACTTTAAACTACATTCATGGCCTGAAACGTCTTGTATAAACCTGGCAGTGCACATTTTGACTATAATTATGTTTGGGCTAGTGTTTGATTTACAAACTCTTAGGGATCAGTTTTTTTTTTTTTTAATCTTTCTTTATTTCCTCTATTTTCCCAGCAACCAGACAATTTCTCCCGCACTCTAGTGGGAGTGTAAGTGAATGGGTGGGTTTATGTCTGTTCGACTCTTATGTCTTGAGGTCTCAGTTTAATTGATAGAGTCCCCATCTTTGGGGTCTCTACCCCCTTGTGCCCAAAGACAACAAAAATCACCATTCATTTTAACAGCTGTTTCTTCAGGAAAAAAAGACTAACAGAAGCCCACACAATAAAAGTGGATTGGAGTGCTACCTAATTAATTTTGGTGTCCTTGCTGTCTTCAGTATGTGACCTGGTGATTCCTCACTATTTGGACATGTCTCTGAAGCTGTTAAGACCGTTTTTATATTTCATCCAGCAGTTTTAGTTGCCCTCGGAGAGGAAGTTAGTCCCAGCAACCTGGCCTACTATTCCTAAATCAGGAATCTCTCAGCACTACTTGGTACAGTTCATCATGACCTTCTCCTTGATATACATACTTTCTTCGATTTCTTCTGTGACTTTTCTGCTGCCTTCCCAGTCTAATTTGCTGGTTCCCCCTTGCGTGCCAAACACAAATAATGGAACATCACAGGGCTCAGCTTTTGGAGCATCTTCCCTTTCTAGATTTACTCCTTTGGACCTCAATCTCTCCCATAGTTGTAAACACCATCAGTATGTTAACAATGTGCTCATTTACATTTCCAGCCTGGACCTCCTCCCTGAACACTAGTCTTATATAAAACTTCCTCCTTGACATTTCCACTTGAGAGTCTAACAGATACCCCAATTTCAACATGTCCAAAATGGAACTCATAAATTCCTGGCTCACTAAACCTACTTACCCCGCTTCTCTTGAAGCAATTCAAGACTAAAAGATGTAAGGGAAGGTATTATTTTAATTTTTAAAAAAGATAAAGTGTAAATGCAAAGTAGTACAATGACTAGTACTCATCTAGAAGATTAATTCAGAAGGCATTTATAAACATGTAGAATATACCAATTAGTAATTGATGTTGAATTTTCCAAGATGAGTAAGACAAGATTCCTGCTCTGATCCTCTCACATTCCATTCCCAGAAAGTGATGGAATGTAAGTTTCATACTTAGAAGTAGTTGTTTAGAGCACTCTGCTAAAAAAGATTCTGAGAATGTATGGCATCAGTGAGACAAAGCACTACAGTCAATTAGCACTATCTTTTACAGTCTGGAATTCCTGAAATAGTCATCATATACTTACCATATAGTAATTACAAGGAGTATCATGGATAAGGTATGTACTGTGTGCCAGCCATCAAACACATAATTATTTCATTTAGCCTCAAAGCACTTTGAGGGGTGTATAATATTAATGCCCATTTTACAAAAAAGTAAATTGAGACTCAGAAAAATTGAGTAATTTGTACCAGGTCACAGTAATTAATAGATGATGGAGTCAGAATGTGAAATCAGGTCAATCTGACTTTAAAACCTCTCCTCTTCACATGAAAAGATGATCAGCGTTGCTAATTATTAGAGAAATGCGAAATCAAGACTACGATGAGGTATCATCTCCCACCAGTCAGACTGGCCATCATGAAAAAGTCTACAAATGATAAATGCTGGAGGGGATGTGAAGAAAAGGGAACCCTCCTACGCTGTTGGTGGGAATGCAAATTGGTGCAGCCACCATGGAGAACAGTATGGAGGTTCCTTAACTAAAACAGAGCTATCATATGATCCAGCAATCCCACTCCTGGGCATATATCTGGAGAGAACTCTAATTCGAAGAGATACCCGCACCCCAATGCTCATAGCAGCACTATTTACAATAGCCAAGACATGGAAGCAACCTAAATGTCCATTGACAGATGAATGGATAAAAAAGATGTGGTATCTTGATACAATCGAATATTACTCAGCCATTAAAAAAAAATGAAATAATGCCATTTGTAGCAACACGGACGGACCTAGATATTATCATAATAAGTAAAGTAAGTCACACAAAAAGACAAATATCATATGAAATCACTTATATGTGGAATCTAAAAAAAATGATACAAATGAACTTATTTACAAAACAGAAACAGACTCACAGGCATAGAAAACAAATTTATGGTTACCAAAGGAGAAAGAGAGTGGGGAGAGATAAATTAGGAGTTTGGGATTAGCAGATAGAAACTACTATATATAAAATAGATAAACAAGGTCCTACTGTATAGCACAGGGAACTATATTCAATATCTTATAATAAACCATAATGGAAAAGAATATATATATGAGCACACATATGTATAAGTGAATCACTTTGCTGTACACCAGAAACTAACACAGAATTGTAAATCAACTATACTTCAATTAAAAAATAAATACATAAATAACCTCTCCTCTTATCCTCTGTGTGCAATTGTCTGACAATGAAGGGCATCTGAAAACTAAGAAAGGAAGTAAATGAATGTCTTAGAAGAGTATACGAGTATATGCAATGCTTTTACATCTTGATAAAAGAATTGTCATATGCATTACTTCTTAATGTCAGTGAGGGAAGAAAAGAAACAGTTTTAGTGGTACCTTTCATGAGAATAACTAAATTAACCCTTCTATCCAACACCTCTCTCTTATGGCCTTTAGAGGTATTGATTAAAGTGTGGACACTTTTCCAGGGATAGGCCAACATTTTGGCAGCTTGCTTCCCACCCCTCCACCTCTGCACTCAAACACAAATAAGGGAAGGAGGGAAGCAACATCTCTGTTAGCACTGGGAGGCTGTTCTGGGAGAGGGAAGACACTGATGAGCTCTGTGATGCTTGAACACCTTAACCAGGGTTGAACTCCTCTTTCTGTCGTTTCCCCCCTCGTCCTCCCACCAGCTGTCTACAACAGGAGGAAGTTAAACCCCAGAGAGGTAGCTCCTCCCTTGGGTGCATTTACAAAGGATGAAAAGGAAGTGCTGTGACTTTTAAAATTTCTCTTCCAATGTGAGCAATCACTTTCTGCCTGATTATGCTCCTGAGACGACTACAAGATTTCGCCCTGGTCCAACTCTCTAGTGAATTTCCACTGACAAATTTCTCATTATTAAAGGTCACCTATTTCACTTCGAAGCAACTTCCTATTATCTGAGCAAGTTGTCGCACTTTTACTTTGGACATCACTGTTCTCTCCAAAACTACATGAGATTTAGGGACACACGGAACCCAAATGGCTTCTTTCTTCTCCCTAGTTGTATGTTGGAACGCAGCCAAAGAAGTGTCAACTTCAAATCCCAGAGCCCTTTAAAATTCCCGAATTAGGATGTGCTTTGTCATCATTCCCATGGATGTATGTTTTGGCTTCTAAGAAGCATGCAAGGCATGGTAACCATGTAGAACAAAAAGAATATTTTGCTGCATATAAATGAATATTTGAATGAGGGCAGTATCTATCCTATGCAGGAACAATAGCTTTCTCAGGTAGAAAATACTCCATTTTTCATACTACATATTTTAAGATATTATCCATACTAGTTTGTAAGACAGAATTAAGAAATATACTGCTAAAGGATGACATCGTTCTGTAGGATTTAGAAGCAACAAAGTAATTTTGCTACTTTTCTTTGACAGTTTGCCCTAGCCTGTGGTAACTCAGAATATTTGCAAGGTATTTTTGAGGATGTTTAGTACTGTCTAAGAAAGAAGAGCAAGAAATTTGTAGGTATAGATGAGTAAAGGTTTAAAAAAACAGTCTACTTTTATTTCATGGTAAAAAGTTCATCAAAAATGTTCAACCACATATTAAAGATAATAAAGCAAGAATTATCATATTCTAAGTCCCCATTTGATTTAATTCAATCTATGATCTTTCTGATACGGTTTTACTTATATAAATCTTTTTAAGAACTGCTAAATAGCGTAGAGATGAAAAAAGTATTTGCTACTTTAAAATCTTGAAGAGTCAGACTATAGTTAATAGTTGTTATGTATTTACTATTTACAACTTCCTCTCTAAAAATACAGGTATTGCATTCCTTGTCTTAAAATGTAACCTTATACATCTGTTGTGCACACATCTGGACATTTAGCCTAACTCATCATTTCCTTCTGTATGTCTCAAAACTGTCAGTTATTTCAGCCGAGATTCAGCCCTTGGGAGAACTGAAAAAGTTACATCCTTCTTTTGTCCAGGTTTTATAAACTCTCCTTTACCTTTTTCCCCAGGATATCAGTAAGTATAAAAATAAGCAGTCTGAATTCCTTCTGGCTCTGGAGAAAGGAGCACAGGAGGACGAGGGGCATCTGCTCCATTAACATTTGCTTCTATAAAGAACAAAGCCTTCATCTGAAAGAACAGACATGGACCGTCCACACAGTTATAAAACAAGCACTTTTTGGGGGGCAAAGGAAATACAATTTGAATATAAGAAGGAGGGAGCTTGAGCACCAATGAAGAAGATTTGTACTTTCAAAAGATAAGGATCTCACACTTCATAATTTAAATTTTTCAATTCATCAAGGAAAAAAACATGTACTATATGACATAGCAAATAATTAAATACATTAATATTATTTCGTGTCAAGATTTTCAGTGTAAGAGAATAAAAATGCAAATATGAAAAGTGAAGAGAAGAATGCTAGAGAGAGGCATGGACATATATACACTACCAAACGTCAAATAGATAGCTAGTGGGAAGCAGCCGCATAGCACAAGGAGATCAGCTCAGGGCTTTGTGACCACCTAGAGGGGTGGGATAGGGAGGGTGGGAAGGAGGCACAAGAGGGAAGAGATATGGGGATATACATATATGTATAACTGATTCACTTTGTTATAAAGCAGAAACTAACACACCATTGTAAAGCAATTACACTCCAATAAAGATGTTAAAAACAACAACAACAAACACAACTAAGCCCAAGCTCCTTGCCCAGAGATTCTAATTTAAGTGGTTCCGTTTCTAATCTAGGTATGAATATATTTTTTAAAGCTTCCAAGGTGATTCTAACGTGCAGCCACAAAGAGTATCACAAGTCCATCAGCTAACAAACACTGTGCTCTAGGCTTAAAAGGACAGCAATATGAGTATAATATTGATTGTATGAGAGAAAGAGGGTAAGCCTCTTTGTATCCTACTGGAGCTTAATTCTCATTTTCAATAAATTTTTTGACACTTTAACAACCAAATTACTAAATTTAAATTTTCTTTCCTACCAAATATTTGAGGATTTATATATGTCAACAACAATCTAAAATAAATAGATTGGACAGATGGTAATATTAGTATATATTTTATTTAATTAAAAGTTAATTTTAGGGCTTCCCTGGTGGCGCAGTGGTTGAGAGTCCGCCTGCTGATGCAGGGGACGCGGGTTCGTGCCCGGGTCTGGGAGGATCCCACATGCCGTGGAGTCTGGAGCCTGTGCTCCACAGTGGGAGAGGCCACAGCAGTGAGAGGCCCGCGTACCGCAAAAAAAAAAAAAAAAAAAAGTTAATTTTATTAAGAGGCTAGAGTAATAACAAAGCCAAGAGACTCAGATCAATGGCCCCTAATCAAAATATTCAGGCTGTGGCACATCAACTCTGAGAGCTGGGCAAGTTACTTAAACAATATTTGTTTTAGTTTCCTCTTTTGTCAAAGTGCTGTGATAGAAGTCATCTCCTGGTTGCTTTAATTAAATATGAAAATGTATAAGAAGCACTTAGAAACACTGAGAAAGAACTCAGTAAATGTTAGGCAGTATTAATATTATTTCATAAAGTGACAGGTTTTCAATGCCGAATAGGATGACTTCTCGTCCTATTAGGTCTGGTACTTATCTGGCCTTAATATATTCACAAATATTTTTGTTTACTATACTTAATTCAAGTGCAGAAGATTCAAACTCTGGAGTCCCATAGAATTTAAAAATGGCAAGAAGACTTCCTGCCACCTGTAGAACATCCTACTTACATTTAAATTTTAGTGAAGTTCAGTGCTCACCCTTCACTCACAAACTTTTGGCAAAACCACTCAGAGTGATATCTTTTAGTTCTCCCTGCTGAAGTTTTTGATCTGTGTATATGCTGAAGTATGCATTTAGAGTCACTAAAAAGATGGTGGGTACTTAGGATCTAAGGAAATATGTATCATCCTTCCAAGAAGTTCATGTTATACTGTGGCTACGTATTTCTTTACATTGCAATATTCTTATTCATCTCCATTTTCATAAAATAGTAATCAACCTCTTTTCTTTACATTAATAATTATATCTACCTTTTTTCATATCCCAGTTTTCTACTGATCTTCATCTAGTCTAAAAAATAAGCTATGATGATAACAATGTGCCTATATAACCATTATCTGGCTTTATTCTTAAATTATATGACTGCTTGCACTGTTTCTTTTTAATAATTTTTTTAAATTACAGATTACTGTTATAAATATGATTTATATGTAACTGCCTGCACTAAATATCTTCTACTCAAACTCATTTGCTTTCTTTGCTTTCTATCAATACTTCTGACTCATGTGGCTTTAGGTCACTCTATTCTTTGAGTTATTTTTTTTCCTGAAGCAATATTATCACCATGATGGAGCCCTTAAAATTCTGCAAAATGACATATTTTCCCACTATATTTCAAAATTTCTAAAGAAAAAGGGAGTACTGCTAATGAAATCTAATACAATGAAATAAAATTTCTTGTTGATTTAACTACCACCTGCACACCCGGTGCATTTTTCTGGGACTTGTCTGTACCGTTTAACTCATGGTATAAGCGCTTCACATTACAGGACGTGTCCCCTTCAGTGCTTCAAACAGCTCGAAGGCACAAAGCTGGCACTGAACATTTGTTTTTAAAAAATGATGCAGCACAAGCTACATACTGCAAAACCCTACAGTTGTGGAGGGTATTTTTTTGCATTATCAAGATTTGTGTGAATTTGGAGAGGGGAAAAAAATCAAACACATACTTTAGAAATGCCCATAACACAAAATTACATTTTGGAAAGCATTCTAAGAAATATGAGGCTTCAAATTGTAAGAAAAAGGACAAAGTCAAATTACCTATTAGTGTAAGAGAAGAAGGAACAAATCTGTTTTAGTGATTTTTTTCAAGTCATTTTCTAGGTCCTGGAAAAGAGATTTCAATCTCTAAGGAGAAAACTTTTGACAAATTAATATTTAATTAAGCTGAGAAGGCAACAAAAGAAACTTTAACATATAAATAAAATTTATAAATTCTAATAGATTTTGTTTCTTCCAAAAGAACAAGGTAAAAACAATGATGTTTGAAGGAAAAAAGAGTATGAATAAGTTTGACCTACCAAAAACAATTCAAATTATATGACATTCACTTGAGGAAAGAAACAATTTTAAAAGCAAAGGATACTGTAATTTTATTCTTATAGTTGACAACTATTCATTTAGGAAAAGATTGTTAATATCATGTCTGTATGAGTGGAAGCCTAAAACACAGTCTTTCAGTGTTCCCTATTGTCTATATATCTGACCTGGTGGTGAGGCCTGAAATGTTCATTTTCCAATACATGCACCTTATTAAACACAGAGACGATTTTGTTAAAACTGATAAATCAAAATCCACATGACCTGTTTGATATAATCAGAATTCTCTAGCTTTAGTATATATTATATATTTCTACATATACCCAATGATACAAATATATAGGACATCTTTACAAGATCCTTCATGAAGTATTATTATTATCTCCAGGTAACAATAAGAAAAAATTGAGTTTGTATGAGGATAACTAAACTTAATTATGCATTTTGAGAAAGATAATTATTTTAACAACTAATATATTTAAGTATCATTTAAGGAAAAAATGATAATTTTCATATTATTATTATATATAACATATTAACAGAGAGACCTGACAACATAATAGTTAATATTTATTTTTTTACTTAATTATGTATCAGTCTCTGCCCTAAGTGTTTTCTCAATTGCAATTCATTTAAACCTCACAATGATCTTATGTGGGTTACACTATTGTTATTTGCGTCTTACAAATAAGGAAAAATAAAAGGAGGCATAGCTTGCTCAATAGTATACAGTAGGTAGTAGAGCCAAGGTCTGACCCTAGGCAGTTTAGCTCCAGGGATCATTCCTTACAATCTACTTACAGAGGTTGTCTATAATAGTTCTTTGTGTATTTTAGAGAACAGTCCATTATCAGATGTGTATTTTGCAAAAACTTTCTCCTATCTGGCTTATCTTCTCATCCTTCTGACACTGTCTTTCACAGAGCAGAAGTTTTTAATTTTAATGAAGTCCAGCTTATCAATTTTTTCATGGATCATGCCTTTGTTGTTGTACCTGAAAAGTCATCTCAACACCCAAAATCTTACAGGTTTATTCCTATGTTACCTTCAAAGAGTTTTATAGTTTTGTTGGCTATTTAGGTCTGTGGTCCATTTTGAGTTAACTTTTGCGAAGGGCTGTTAGGTCTGTATTCAGAAGCATTTTTTTACATGTAGATGTCCAGTTGTTCCAGCACTATTTTTTGAAAAGACTCTGCTTCATTGCACTGCCTTTGCTCTTTTGTTGAAGGTCAGTTGACCATAGTTATGTGGATCTATTTGGGGGTCTCTAATCTATTCCATTGATCTATTTGTCTTTCTTTTGTCAGTACCACACTCTCTTGACCACTATAGCTTCATAATAAATCTTGAAGTAGGGTAGTGTCAGTCTTCCAACTTTGTTCTTCTCTGTCAATATTTTGTTGGCTATTCTTTTCTTCTCTGTCAATATTCTGTATTGGCTAGTCTTTTGCCTCTCCATATAAACTTTAGAATCAATTTGTCAATATCCACAAAGTAACTTGCTAAGATTTTGATTGGGAATGAATTGAATATATGGAGCAAGTTGGAAAGCACTGACATCTTGAGAATATTGAGTCTTCCAATATTCTGGCTTCAAAATCTACGTTTTTCTACCACTATACTTGTTGCTTCTCCAATGGCTTTCAATAATAGTTGATTTCTACTTATTAGTATTAATATTAATACTATTACTAGCATCATCATTTCAGGAATATGAGGGTTTTTTTTTAATAGATCTTTATTGGAGTATAATTACTTCACAATACTGTGTTAGTTTCTATTGCACAACAAAGCGAATCAGCCACGTGCATACGCATGTCCCCATATCCCCTCCCTCTTGAGCCTCCCTCCCATTCTCCCTCTCCTACCCTTCTAGGTCATCGCAAAGCACCGAGACAATCTCCCTGTGCTATGCTGCTGCTTCCCACCAGCCAACTATTTTACATTCGGTAATGTGTACATACCGATGCTACTCTCACTTCGCCCCAGCTTCACCCTCCCATCCCATGTCCTCAAGTCCAATTCCTATGTCTATCAGTTTATTCCTGCCCTGCAACTAGGTTCATCAGTACCATGTTTTTTTTTTTCTTAAGATTCCATATATATGTGTTAGCACACAGTATTTGTTTTTCTCTTTCTGATTTACTTCACTCTGTATGACAGACTCTAGGTCCATCCACCTCACTACAAATAACTCAGTTTAGTTTCTTTTTATGGCTCAGTAATATTCTATTGTATATATGTGCCACATCTTCTTTATCCATTCATCTGTTGATGGACATTTAGGTTGCTTCCATGTCCTACATGTTGTAAATACTGCTGCAATCAACATTGTGTTACATGTCTCTTTTGGAATTATGGTTTTCTCAGGGCTGGGTCATATGGTAGTTCTATTTTTAGTTTTATAAGGAACCTCCAGACTGTTTTGCATAGTGGTTGTATCAATTTACATTCCCACCAACAGTGCAGGAGGGTTCACTTTTCACCACACCCTTCCTAGCATTTATTGTTTATATATATATATATATATATATATATATATATATATATATATATATATATATATATATTTTTTTTGCAGTATGCGGGCCTCTCCTATTGCGGAGCACAGGCTCCGGACGCGCAGGCTCAGTGGCCATGGCCCACGGGCCCAGCCGCTCCACGGCATGTGGGATCTTCCCAGACCGGGGCACAAATCCGTGTCCCCTGCATCAGCAGGCAGACTCTCAACCACTGCGCCACCAGGGAAGCCCCTATATTTTTTGATAATGGCCATTCTGATTGAGGTGAGGTGATACCTCATTGTAGCTTTGATTTGCATTGCTCTAATGATTAGTGATGTTGAGCAGCTTTCCATGTGCCTCTTGGCCATCTGTATGTCTTCCTTGGTGAAATGTCTATTTAGGTCTTTTGCCCATTTTTTAACTGGATTGTTTGTTTTTTTTTGATATTGAGCTCCATGAGCTGTTTGTATATTTTGGAGATTATCCTTTGTCTGTATTTTCATTTGCAACTATTTTCTCCCATTCTGAGGGTTGCCTTTTTGTCTTGTTTATGGTTTCCTTTGCTGTGAAAAACTTTTAACTTTAATTAAGAACCATTTGTTTATTTTTGTTTTTATTTCCGTTACTCTAGGAGGTGGGTCAAAAAAGATCTCGCTATGGTTTATGTCAAAGAGTGTTTTTCCTGTGTTTTCCTTTTAAGAGTTTTATAGTGTCTGGTCTTATATTTAAGTCTCTAATTCATCTGGAGTCTATTTTTGTGTATGGTGTTAGGTAGTGTTCTAATTTCTTTCTTTTACATGTAGCTGTCCAGTTTTCCCAGCACCACTTATTGAAGAGGCTATCTTTTCTCCATTGTATGTTCTTGCCTCCTTTGTCATAAATTAGGTGCCCATGTGCGCGTGGGTTTATCTCTGGGCATTCTATCTCGTACCATTGATCTATATTTCTGTTTTTGTGCCAGTACCATACTGTCTTGATTACTGTAGCTCTGTGGTATAGTTTGAAGTCAGGGAGCCTGATTCCTCCAACTCCGTTTTTCTTTCTCAAGATTGCTTTGGCTATTTGGGGTCTTTTGTGTTTCCCTACAAACTGTAAAATGTTTTGTTCTAGTTCAGTGATAAATGCCATTGGTAGTTTGATAGGGATTGCACTGAATCTGTAGATTGCTTTGGGTAGTATAGTCATTTTCACAATGTTGATTCTTCCAATCCAAGAACATGGTATATTTCTCCATCTGTATATGTCATCATTGATTTCTTTCATCAGTGTTTTATAGTTTTGTAAGTACAAGTTTTTTGCCTCCTTAGGCAGGTTTATTCCTAGGTATTGTATTCTTTTTGTTGCAATGGTAAATGGGAGTGTTTCTTTAATTTCTCTTTCTGATTTTTCCTTGTTGGTGTATAGGAATGCCAGAGATTTCTGTGTATTAATTTTGTAACCTGCAACCTTACCAAATTCATTGCTTAGTTGCAATAGTTTTCTGGTGGCATCTTTAGGATTTTCTATGTATAGTATCAAGTCATCGGCAAACAGTGACAGTTTTACTTCTTCTTTTCCAATTTGTACTCCTTTTATTTCTTTTTCTTCTCTGATTGCTGTGGCTAGGACTTCCAAAACTATGTTGAATATGAGTGGTGAGAGTGGACATCCTTGTCTTGTGGAAGTGCTTTTAGTTTTTCACCATTGAGTATGATGCTTGCTGTGGGTTTGTCATATACAGCCTTTATTATGTTGAGGTAGGTTCCCTCTATGCCCATTTTCTGGAGAGTTTTTATCATAAGTGGGTGTTGAATTTTGTCAAAAGCTTTTTCTGTACCTATTGAGATGATCATATGGTTTTTATTCCTTAATTTGGTAATGTGGTGTATCACACTGATTGATTTGTGTAAACTGAAGAAATCTTGCATCCCTGGGATAAATCCCACTTGACCATGGTGTATGATCCTTTTAATGTGCTGTTGGATTCCATTTGCTAGTATTTTGTTCAGGATTTTTGTATCTATGTTCATCAGTGATATTGGTCTATAATTTTCTTTTTTTGTGATATATATTTCCTGGTTTTGGTATCAGGGTGAACGTGGCTTCACAGAATGAATTTGTGAGTGTTTCTCCCTCTGCAATTTTTGGAAGAGTTAGAGAAGGATGGGTGTTAGCTCTTCTCTAAATGATAGAATTCGCCTCTGATGCCATCATCCTGGACTTTTGTTTGTTGGAAGATTGTTAATTATGGTTTCAATTTTATTACTTGTGATAGGTCTGCTTATATTTTCTAATTCTTCCTGGTTCAGTCTTGGAAAATTGTAACTTTCCAAGAATCTGTCCATTTCTTCGTGGTTGTCCATTTTATTGGCATATAGTTGTTTGTAGTAGTCTTATAATCTTTTGTATTTCTGCAGTGTCAGTTGTGATTGCTCCTTTTTCATTTCTAATTTTATTGATATGCGTCCTCTCCCTTTTTTTCTTGATGAATCCGGCTAAGGGTTTATCAATTTTGTTTATCTTCTCAAAGAACAAACTTTTAGTTTTATTGATCTTTGCTATTGTTTTCTTCATTTCCATTTCATTTATTTCTGCTCTGATCTTTATTACTTCTTTCCTTCTTCTGACTTTGGGTTTTCTTTGTTCTTATTTCTCTAGTTGTTTTAGGTGTAGCGTTAGATAGTTTATTTGAGATTTTTCTTGGTTTTTGAGGTGAGATTGAATTGCTATAAACTTCCCTCTTAGAACTATTTTTGCTGCATCCCATAGGTTTTGGATCACCGTGTTTTCATTGTTATTTGTTCCTATGTATTTTTTAATTTCTTCTTTGATTTCTTCAGTGTTCTCTTGGTTATTTAATAGTGCACTGTTTAGCCTCCATGTATTTGTGTTTTTTACAGTTTTTTTCCTGTAATTGATTTCCAATCTCATAGCATTGTGGTCAGAAAAGATGCTTGATATGATTTCAATTTTCTTAAATTTTCCAAGCCTTGTTTTGTTACCCAAGATGTGATCTATCCTGGAGAATGTTCCATGTGCACTTGAGAAGAAAGTGTATTCTGTCACTTTTGGGTGGAATGTTCTATAAATATCAATTAGATCTATCTGGTCTATTGTGCCACTTAAAGCTTGTGTTCCCTTATTTATCTTCTGCTTGGATGATCTGTCCATTGGTGTAACTGGGGTGTTAAAGTTCCCTACTATTATTGTGTTACTGTCAATTTCTCCTTTCATGATTGTTAGCATTTCCCTTATGTATTGAGGTGCTCCTATGTTGGGTGCATAAACATTTATAATTCTTATATCTTCTTCTTGGATTGATCCTTTGATCATTATGTAGTGTCCTTCCTTATCTCTTGTAACAGTTTTTATTTTAAAGTCTATTTTATCTGATATGAGAATTGCTACTCCAGCTACCTTTTGATTTCCATTGGCATGGAATATCTTTTTCCATCCCTTCACTTTCAATCTGCATGTATCCTTAGGTCTGAAGTGGGTCTCTTGTAGACAGCATATATATGGGTCTTGTTTTTGTATCCATTCAGCCAGTCTGTGTCTTCTGGTTGGGGCATTTCATCCATTTACATTCAACATTATTATCAATATGTATGTTCCTATTACCATTTTCTTAATTGTTTGGGGTTTGGTTTTGTGGGTCTTTTTCTTCTCTGTGTTTCCCGCTTAGGGAAGTTTCTTTAGCATTTGCTGTAAAGCTGGTTTGGTGGTGCTGAATTCTCTTAGCTTTTACTTTTCTGAAAAGCTTTTGACTTTTCCATCGAATTTGAATGAGATCCTTGCTGGGTAGAGTAATCTTGATTGTAGGTTTTTCTCTCATCACTTTAAGTATATCCTGCCACTCCCTTCTGGCCTGCAGAGTTTCCACTGAAAAATCAGCCTGATACCCTATGGGGATTCCTTTATATGTTATTTTTTGTTTTTCCCTTGCTGCTTTTAATATTTTTTCTTTGAATTTAATTTTTGTTTGTTTGATTAATGTGTGTCTTGGTGTGTTTTTCCTAGGGTTTATCCTGTATGGGACTCTCTGTGCTTCCTAGACTTGGGTGACTATTTCTTTTCCCATGTTAGGGAAGTTTTCAACCATAATCTCTTCAAATATTTTCTCAGACCCTTTCTTTTTCTCTTCTTCTTCTGGGACCCCTATAATTCGAATGTTGGTGTGTTTAGTGTTGTCCCAGAGGTCTCTGAGACTGTATTCAATTCTTTTCAGTCTATTTTTCTTTTTTCTGTTCCTCGGCAGTTATTTCCACCCATTTGCATTCCAGCTCACTTATTTGTTCTTCTGCCTCCGTTATTCTGTTATTGATTCCTTCTAGTGTATTTTTCATTTCAGTTATTATGTTGTTCATCTCTGTTTGTTTGTTCTTTAGTTGTTCTAGATCTTTGTTAAACATTTCTTGTATTTTCTTAACCCATGCCTCCATTCTATTTCTGAAATTCTGGATCATCTTCACTATCATTACTATGAATTCTTTTTCAGGTAGATTGCCTATTTCCTCTTCATTTATTTGGTCTCGTAGGTTTTCACCTTGCTCCTTCATCTGTGACATATTTTTTCGCCATCTCATTTTTTTTTTTTAATGAATGGGATTGTGTTCCTGTCTTACTGGTTGTTTGGCCTGAGGCTTCCAACACTGGGGTTTGTAGGCTATTGGGTAGAGCTGGGTCTTGGTACTGAGGTGAGGAACACTGTGAGACCTCACTCCAATGAATATTCCCTGGGGTGTGAAGGAATATGAGTTTTTAACATAATTCCATTTGGTTTTTATATAACCACTTTGAAAAAGGTTAATCAGCATATTCAGAAGTTTGGAAATTTAAGAACTAATGCCAATGAGAAGGACAAAGTTTCTTTTGTGAATTTTAAGAATTCACTCCAAAATCATCTTTGCACTTCCCCTATCATTATTGTAGTTAATTGTTAATGTCTTTTACCCATAATAAAATGAACAACTGGTGTTCACATATGTTATTATCCAAGCTACCTCTGATGCCTAATATAGGGTTCGTATAAGATAGATGGTCATTAAACATTTGTTGAAAAAGTTAATGCATGAATGAGTAGATGCATGAATGAAAAGATTATAATCATAGAAAGAAGTCTCTATGTTAGTTAATGATTCTTGCTGGAATTTTCACTTAGAGTATTTTCCTAGTACTTCACCATGCTTAGTCTCTTTTATTGTAGATTTTAATATTATGACACTAAATTCAGTCACAATTACACTTGTTTAATAAGTGAAAGAGGATAGATTCCAATTGATTTGGCCTTTTGTGGTCTAAAATGTCTTTGCTCGTAGATCTTATTTGCTAATGCATCATATGCCTTTAGTAACAGAAACTTTTTCAAATTCTCCTTTTGAGCAAAAATATTTGGCACAAATGAGACAAATTTGTATGGAAACACAAAAAACCCTGAACAGCCAAAACAATATTAAGAAAGAAGAACGAAGCTGGAGGTATCACACACCATGATTTCAAACTACACTACAAAGGTAAAGTCATCTAAACAGTATGGTACTGGCACAAAAAGAGATACACAGATCAATGGAAGAGAATAGAGATCCCAGAAATGAACCCACAGTTATATGGGCAATTAGTCTACAACAAAGGAGGCAAGATTATACAATGGGGAAAAGATATTCTTTTCAATAGATGGTGCTGGGAAAAATGGACAGCTATAAGCAGAAGAATCAAACTGAACTACTCTCACACACCATGCACAAAAATAAATTCCAAATGCATTAAAGACTTAAATGTAAGACCTGAAACCATAAAAAATCTAGAAAACATAGGCAATACTGTCTTTGACATCAGTCTTAGCAAAAAATGTTTTTGAATGTGTCTCCTCAGTCAAGGGAAACAAAAACAAAAATAAATAAATGGGACTACACCAAACTAAAAAGCTTTTGCACAGCAGAAGAAACTATCAACAAAATGAAAAGGCCACCAATGAATGGAAGAAGATATTTACAAATGATATATTTGATAAGGTGTTAATATCCAAAATATACAAAGAACTCAACATAGAAACTCAACATTAAAAAAAAAAAAGCAACCTGATTTTAAAATTGGCAGAATATTGTAATAAACATTTTCCAGAGAAGACATATAGATGTTCAAAAGGGACATGAAAAGATGTTCAACATCAGTAATCAGTAGGAAAATGCAAATCAAAGCCACAATGAGATATCATCTCATACCAGTCAGAATGCCTATTATCAAAACTACAGCAAATAAGGAGTGTTATCTAAGATGTTAAAAAAGAGGAACCCTTGTGCACGGTTGGCGGGAACATAAATTGGTACAGCCAATATGGAAAACAACATGGAGATTCCTCAAAAAATTAAAAATAAAACTACCATACAATCCAGCAATTCCACACCTGGGTACTTATCCGAAGAAAACAAAAACAGTACTTAGAAAAGATACATGCATCCCTATGTTCATTTCAACATAATTTACAATAGCCAAGAAATGGAAGAAACTTAAACACCCATCATAGATGAATGGATAAAGAAGAGGTGGTATATATATATATATATATATACATAATGGAATATTACTCAGCCAAAAAAAAAAGAATGAAATCTTACAATTTGTGACAACATGGATGGACCAAGAGGGTATTATGCTAAGTGAAATAAGTCAGACAGAGAAAGGCAAATACTGTATTATTTCACTTATATGTGAAATCTAAAAAAACAAAACAAATATAACAAAACAGAAACAGAGTTATAGATACAGAGAACAAACAGGTAGTTGTGAGGGGATGGCGGTGGTGGGGAGGAAAGAAGTAGGTGAAGGAGATTAAGAGGTACAAACTTCCAGATTCAAATAAATGAGACATGGGTATGAAATGTACAGTGTGGGGAATATAGTCTATAACTATGTTATATATTTGCACAGTGAAATATCATTTTTTTCCAACTAGCTTTCCATCACAAGTCAAAAGTCTTTGAACTTATGAGTAAGCTTCATAGCCTGAAAGTGGTGAGTGTTTTTCCAGAAGGTTTTCAGATTTTTTTAATGCCTGCCTTTACTGGACTTGGTTCAAAATTTTCTAATGGGAAGCATACTTTAAACAGCCTTGATTCCATGTTTTTAATATATTATTTTACTTTATTGCTATTCCCTGAGAGCACTTACAATCAACATATTTTTTAAAGTTTTATATTTGGTAATATTCTGTTGGTTCTTTGTTTCCTGTTATAATGGGCTTTCAAATATTAAGCAAATTAGCAGATTTTCCAAACACACACATCTATACAGGACAGTGTGATATTAGAAGGTTCCTGAAATTAAGTAATACAATGTAAATGCTTTCTGCATTACCCATTTGCTGCATAGAAAGTGAGGAAAATTGCCAATGGGTTTATTTTAGGGAGAAAACTACTATTTTGAAATAAAATACCAAGGTTACCACATCAATCCTATTTTATTCTTAATCATGTTCAATTTGGGAGTATCCTCTTACATTTATATATAAGGAAATGATGTAAGGAGCTGACCTATTATTTTCAAAGACAAAGGTTATCATACACAAAATAAATAACTTTTTCTAGTTTATCTGTTCACTACAAAGTTTTTAATGAATTAACACTTTTTATAGTCTCATTAAATGTACATGTTTAAAGTGCTTAACAAAATAATGCCATGTTTAAAGTTTAACTGCCTTAAGCATAACGCTGTCCATGCTACTCCTATTTCCTTCATCCTTGCTTGGGAAGGATATTTGGTCACACATACTCCTACACACATAGCTCAGTTATTCACCCTGATCTCAGAGCTCTTCTTTCCACCTCCCATCTATTTTTTATTATTATTCCAGGTTTCTTCCTCTTCCTTCCTTCCTCCCCACCCACTCAACCCAACTACCCACTGAAATCCTGAGTTCTGCTCTTCAGTAGTTTTTCCAAATTAGCACTTTCCTCCGTTTCCCTTCAGCAATATTTTGCATGCCTAATTCCTCCTTAGAGACCACTTGTTCATCTTAGCTCTACAATCATTCTCCAATTTCTGCTTATCTCACGAGAGATTTAGACAGCTCCATGCTCTTCCATTTTCCATTCCATAACAAAACATTTCTTTGGAAGGTGTGGCCAAGAATCCCCAAAAGCAAGTTCAGTGAACCAGTACCGTAAGAAGGCTTTGTAGCAGATGAGAAATTTTGCAAAGCTGTGGTCACACTAAAGTGCATTATGGCTAATGCCTAGCTGATTGCATTTTCATTTGTAAATATGGCAATACTGCCAAGAACATGAATCAGGCTTACATATGACAGCAGGTTACCTAGGATTCCATGCTGTTACAAAGCTCTTCTGAAAGACCCTTGATAATTGGGGTGTGGAGTGATGCTATAGTCAACACTTTCTAAATGGTTTTAAAAATAAATTATATACAAGGGGTGTGAAAAATGTACCTCTATAATTTCACTTTTTTTCAACAATGACTTCAGATTGTTTCCATTTAAATTACAAATGAAATTTCATTATTAATCTTTAGATGCTGTAAAATAAACTAAGTTATTCATCTAGTCACTTGTTCAATAAATATTTACTGAATACCAGCTATGTGGCAAACACAGTTCAACATAAGTTGAGTATCAAAAAAGTCTTGGTTTTCAACTTACCATGAGCCATACGATGAAACCAGTAGTAACCAAAGTCAACTCCCAAGAAAGTTAAATACCAAGTCCATGGAGAATCCCAAGGCAAACTGATAAGCCTGTAGTTCTCCCAGATATAAATGTAACTGGTCAGTTCAATGCTCCTGGAAAACCAACTGGAAAGATACAATGTATAAGCAATGATTATACTATATTTTAGATGTAAAATTATGCTAAACCATTTTAGATAATATTTAAAAATTAATATGTTCATACATAAAAATAAAATCCTTTCCCCCTTTCTCTTGGCTTCTTACTGCTCTATCATACCTTTGAAGAGGCTCAATTTCCTTGGTATCAAAATGATTCACATGATGTTTCCTTTTGCATAACAGGCATCATGGATGTCAACTATTCCCCTATTTCATGGAATTGAGGAAGTTCCCTTTATATGTCTCTTAAAAATACTTTTCATGGAAACCATATAACATAAAAATGACAAAACTATGACTTATTTTCTGTGACTGTCATTTCTAAATCTTAGTAAAGAACACAAGAAGGGTGCTTTTTAAAGTAAATGTAAAAAGTAGAAAATTATAAATAGCATATTTTTTAAAGGGACTGCAAAATGACTACTGCCTTAAAATATATTAATCCCATAAAGTTTGCCTTTAAAGTTGCTTCTGACTGACTCTATTCTCTCTTCCTGTCTAGTCCCTCCTCTCTTTCTCACACACACACACACACACACACACACACACACTCTATGTTTTCTAGATATTATTCTTAAGACTACAAATTGGATTCTCATAGCATATCAGTATTTCTTACAGTAATATAAACTATGGATCTCAAAATATAAGGGAATAATTTTTCCCTAGAAATAAACAATTGTTTTTAAAACCCAGACAGCATATCTCTTACCACATATTCTACCAAGCTTCTATAAATTCTTATGTCAAGAAATTTCAAAAATATACATAATATACTTCAATTTTATAAAGAGTAGTATTTTTTCTTTTAAATCTCCTGTGATCAAATTTAGGATCAGACTCAAGATAATCATTCCTTTTATCACTTTTATAGATATGATTGAACTGACTTTTTCATTAATATTTTTCACTCATATGTAAAATGAATTATTCTACTTAATAAAGATTTATTTATAAACCATGAACAAGTGAGAAAGTTCTGAAATATTCTAACTTTAAATAAAAGTCAAAGAAGCAGCTCATTAGTTTATTGTTAAAATTCATTATTTCACTAGTATTTCCCTTTACATAGTCATCATCTATGAATTAGCATGTTACTGGTTTTGTTGGACACCCAGATGTTTACTTTTAATCTAATGTTGACATTAGTTATGATATGACTTTAACTGTGATTTAAAAACTTTAAAATTGTCTCACATTTTGAATCCTTCAAGTTATTATTTAATCAGTAACATAAAACACTAGGCTTCTTCACAACAGCATTAATATAAGTAACTAATAGAAATGCCAAATACCTACACTTTGAAAAAGGATTACACATCATCAGATCTTAAAACTCAGTTTTCAATTTAAGATTACTCTAGGTTTGTAAATTGGTCCCCATACACGGAGGGTAAGAAGAAACTAAAGAAAGAGACAGAACACTCCAGACTGGGAAGTGGCAGTTTTAACAAACGAGGAACTTAGAGAGGAGGTTTGTCTTCTGTGGCTGCAAGACATGTAAATGTCCATACTCACACTCCAGAATGTTAAAATTTTCTAGAAAGGTCTTAACTGGGTTCAAGTCACTTATTCAGTCCAGATGGTCTCAACAACACCTTACTCTCTCAAGACTGCATCCTTGAAACAGCTGTTAGCATGGGACTGTAGATGGAACTTACATTCCATGGACAGGGGAGAGAGTAAGGGAAAGGGGAAGGGGAAGTAAAGTTCAGCTTATAGGTCAACCAGGGTCGCATCCTCTCCACGACCTCCTCCAACAATTATATGGCTGGAAAGAGCAATTTTGTCCTTAATTGTGAGTCCTTGATCCAAGGAGACTACCTACCCAGCACCCCTGTCACAACTCAGGCAATGCCCTGAATACTTCCAGAATCCCCTGTCAAGTGGCCCTGAGCCTGCTTTCAGGACTGCATGGGCCTCTTTCCTGGTCCAGGCCTCCAGAGGGTCCACCTATGCATGCGTGTAAAGTCCTCAACATGACAAGGTAGACAAAAGTGGCTTCATTGGACGTGTAGACAGAGCTGAGACGAGCAGTCTGGGGTGTGCACACACAGGTGTGTGAGGTCCCTCATGAGACAGCACAGGCCATGGGCCAGGGGCTTTCACCCTGTTCTGGAACTCTGAGGAATCCAAGAACTTGAAATTTGAAATGTGTCTTCCAATTTGTCATCCAGGTTATTTATCAGGGTAGGGGGAATAGAACGAATTTTATTTTAAAGCATGTTAGCTTGGTTGGTAATTCTTACACATCTAGACTAAGGCTTCTGAACAGTGTCATTACTGACATTTGGACAAGATAATTCTTTGTAGTAGGGGTCTGTCCTGTGAAAACTATTACCCAAATTATGAAACCTTATAATTGCTCCTTAATACTCATTAGTAGAGGATTAACCACATAAAATTCAAGTTTTAGGGAAAAAAATGGTGAGTAATATCAATCTTATATGATTATAACTTATTATTACTTAATTTTTCTAAAACAGAAATTCTAAAGTTAGACACTGCTGCTATTTGGGCCAGATGATCCTTTGCTGTGGGGGCCTATCCTGTGCTTTGTAGGAGGTTTAGCAGCATCCCTGGCCTCTGCCCACTAGATGCCAGTAGCACAGCCCTCCACCCAGGTGTGACAACAAAATGTCCAAATGTCTCCCAGGGGCAAAACTGCCCCAGTTGATAACCCTAAAAAAGACTGATCTAGAAAGAAAAAATTAAAACTTAGGAAAATGCAATAGAAAGTTGAAATAATCTAGATTTTTTAATATCCGCTTTACTACATGGTGTCAAAGCAGGTCAATTCATGGATTCATTCAGTCATTCAAAAAATTCATATTAAGTGCCTGCTAGGTTCCAGGCACAGCACAAGAAAGGGAGGACACACTGGTGAAGAGGGCAAATACAGCCACCTGCCTCATCAATGTCCCACCAATTCAGTATCTCTTTTTAAAGCTGCTATCTTTCTTGTCAGTTTTCTAGTGACAATTGAAATAGGCTTTCAGATAACAAAACTTCAATAATAGAAAGAGGGTCCCTGGAAAACTTCCATGTGTAAAACAAAAAGAACCTGCCTGTAATTGAAATACCTTATTTCCTGTACAGGTGCCAGGTCTTGAGCAGACACCCAATTTATTATTCTGTCAACTTACTTATTAGGGTTGACACAAATCGAGCTGAAATATGCCTTACATACTACAGGCAAGGCTGTTTCTTTTTTTTTTTTTTTCACACCTTAGCACAAAGCCAAACTTTCCTCAAGGTGAAGGGAAAGAGTGGAGAAGCTGTGGGAATTAAATTCCCGGTTCTCTATCAGCAAGATGAATATGATCCTCTTCCATCATAAATGGGAAAAAACAGCCATGGAGTGCCCACAACTAAAAACAATTCGGCAAGAGATACACCTGGGAAATGATTATCAAGCTCTGGAAAGCCCTTGATTGCAGGAAATAGCACCTATATTTTCAAAAATGTTCCCACCAGACCTTGAATCATAAAACTAACCCTCTTCCTCTTTCTCTTCCCAATTCCTTCATTCTCTCCCAGCCCCCAATCCCAGCATATGACTCTGCACTCTGGAATTCAAATGACAACTCTAACCCCTATCCTGTAGAAAGAGACATATGTAATATGCATATATAGTGACCTTACTTTATCATATGGAGATGGAAATTAGGTAGCACAGGGGCTTTGAATAACCAAATGCTAGATCCGTTTTATTCATTAAGTTTGAATGCAAGACTGAGAAAATAATCTAAATATAAGGAGGCATTAGACTCCTCTAATTAACAACCTGTATGTGTAGAGACTCCCCTCCCATTTTGTCCTATATTCTTTATAAATTCCCCCCAAATAGCTATTTCTCTTGGGTCTGAAGTATATCTTCTGGCAAATGAAAGACAGTTAATTTTTCATGTGTTTTATGTAAGCTTTTCTGTCCACACTAGAAATCTGTCCTGTCAGACTGGTGGTTGCCAAGGGGGAGGGGGTTGGGGGAGGGATGGAATGGGAGATTAGGGTTAGCAGATGTGAGCTTTTATATATAGAATGGACAAACAACAAGGTCCTACTGCATAGCACAGAGAACTATATTCAATATCCTATGATAAAGGAAAAGAATATTTTTAAAAAGAATGTATATGTGTGTGTGTGTGTGTGTGTGTGTGTGTGTGTGTGTGTATGTATAACTGAATCATTTTGCTGTATAGCAGTAATTAACACAACACTGTAAATCAACTACACTTCAATAAAAATAAAATCTGTCGGGCTTCCCTGGTGGAGCAGTGGTTGAGAGTCCGCCTGCTGATGCAGGGGACACGGGTTCGTGCCCCAGTCTGGGAAGATCCCACATGCCGCGCAGCGTCTGGGCCCGTGAGCCATGGCCGCTGAGCCTGCGCATCCGGAGCCTGTGCTCCGCAACGGGAGAGGCCACAACAGTGAGAGGCCCGCATACCGCAAAAAATAAAAAATATAAAATAAAATCTCTCCTGTCAATGTTTACTGACTGTAAAATCTGGTAAGATACCAAAATAGTATTCCAGTACTGATGGTGGATTTTTAAAAATATAAAGTTACCTTATAATGTTGAAATTTTTCAATAATCAATAAATGAGAATAAGTATTTGAGGATTGAGAATTACAAAGCTAATCTGTTATCAAAGTCATCTGAGTGTGAATGTTCCCATCATCGAAAGTAGAGAAAGGTAACACTGGACAGGCCGTTCACCATCTCACTATCTCTCAGCTAATTTGACATGAGAGCATTAGGCTGAATGGACCTTAAAATTATCTAGCTCTCAAAATACTCTCATGCTCTAATCATTAATCAAGCAAATGAAATTTGATGTAAGGCTCTCATTGCAAACTGTTAAAATTTCAAAGCAACTTTCAGAGTAAGTTGAATTACGTACTCAGTGTTCACAGACGTCTGCCAACTTGTACTATTTTATAACTGTCATTAGAGAAATTTGGCCAGATTATACAAAATTGAAAAAAATAAATTAGACTTTTTATTTCTAAAAATCTTGTCATAAATTAGAAAATAAACCAATATTTAAATGAGATCATTTGAAATACCCTTACAAGTTTCACGAAGTTATAAATAAATTAATATATATATAACTATATGTTATATATATAATTATATATATATTGATTTTTCTGATAAATTGCGTTGTTTACTTCTAAATCTCTTATACCTGGCCCAGGAACTTGCACTCTCTATCTGTAAAGCTACTGCCACTTTTGCTCCATCTAGTGGAATATTGATTTTTGCTCAGTAATAACAAAATACATAACACAAGCTCTACCTTCTGCAGGCAGACATTTGTACTGCTATTTCCTACTGTGAAATGACATTTATGAAACAATCACTTAATTTAATTTCTTTTTAAAACAACCGCAAAACCATAGACTTTTGTAAACACAATGTGGTAGATCTGGAAGAAGTAAATGTGCTACATTTTTTACTTTGCAAGAAGTAAATTACTTCAAGTAATTCAATTACTCTACTGAATAAGCACGCAAAGCCAGACTAATAAGTGCAAGGAAGCTTGCATTCATCATTTGGGAAGGATAGTCTAAGAGCTAGCTCTGAAGTCACACCATTAATAACAAAGTCTATTTATAAGGTTTCTAAGGTAAAAGTTAAGGGGACATGTAAAAGTTAAGGGGGCATTCTCTCTAGCAAAAATAACTAACAAACCAGCAGATTTTTTAGATATATTTTGTTTGCATGGGGTGTTCGTTTCATAATTTTCTAAGTTAATAAAAATATGTTAATATTCATAATAAAATACCATTATTAACATTACATAAATAAATTTATCTCTTACTTAGGACAATGAATAACTGTTGACTAAAGTCATCATCCCAAATGACAGGTACTTGTTTGTCAGAAGCCCACGTTGCCAAAAACAGTATTGCCTCTGCTACTAAAGTCTAGTGGAAAAATGCAGTACACAATTTTCCTTTATTCTCTAGTCCCACCCCAAGGAGTCAAAAGTATCTCAAAGAAGTTTAATATCCTCCTCTTTAATTTTTTTTTTTTTTTTTTATGAATTGAAACTTTCTTGTCAGGAGTGGAAAATTCCATGGCAGTCATGGCCAGTAAAACTGTAGATACCTTTGGTCTAACACTGCAGACCTAGTTCCACAGTAAAAATTGGCAGGGACCCATGTGTATTAAAAGTAGAGTGTCCCCAACTCATTTGAAAATTTACCTACTTAAATTATCCCTCCAACCTATTGCAATTTGATTTATAATCTGCTGTTTCAACAGAATAAATGAACCCATTAAAAACAAACATACTGTAGATATTTATATCAGGAATAAAATTTCTCTGGGGAGGATGCAATTTATGAAAGCAGAAATATTGGAAGGAAGTAACAAATTGAAGTCCCGATTTTCTAATGAAGGATTGGAAACTGAGCTCTGCTTCAACAAGCAAGAAAAAAAAAGACGTAATTATTTTTCACTCATTAGCATTTCAGTCAGTAGCAGAATATTTCAGAAGTTTCAGATAGATTTTTAAAAATTGATTTAGTCAATATTTTGTTTAGTTTAACTTTTTATAGTGACAAATGCAAGTAATTGATAGAAAGGCAGATTATCTGCATATGATACAATGCATTTAACTACAATAAATACACATATCTGTCTATAATTTCAGGACTACATTCTGACTAGGAAGTCTGCCTACTGGATTCCAGAAGAGCAAAACAGATGCAGGCCTGCCCAGAATCTGGTTCTTAGGACAGATGGACTTTTATTACATATCATGGTCTGTCCGACAGGCTTGTAAACAAGGTACAATCTTGTCTATGATGAATATTTTCCTTACATAAAGATTTGAAAAGATACACATATATCTTTTCCATCAATATGGTAAGTATGCTACCAATCTTCAAGGTACTTTGACTTCTATGTAATAACGAAATTGAGATCCTCAAATAAACATTGTTTTTCCTCAAAGTCTGCACACAGCATTTCCATTACATGAATGGCAAAGTGGAAAAACATGTTCATGGCTGCACTTTGATTTCCCCAACTTCTTTTTGCAGAGGCCACATGCCTATTTCAAATTATTATCCAAAGTATAATTCCTCACAAAGGGATTAACAAATGGTATACTACCATTTTTCTTGCAATCATGTATTTTAAGGACGTGGCAAGCCCCTGTTGTTGGTATAGAAAGTGAAATTAGTCCCTCGGAGAGGGTATGATCAATGCCGTGTTAATCTAACCTTCAGCTGTTAACGATTTGCAGGAGGATTCCCCTTGATGCTGTGGCTTCAACTGAAATATTGTTCTAAGAGTTTCTGTCAAATCCCCCTTCTCGTCTTGTGCTGAAAGGGGATTGAGGGGCGTGCATCCTGAGGATCAGCTTTCTCTGCTTATATCTATGAATTTTTTTAATAGCAACAAAGTAAATGAAAATATTTTAAAATTTTATTTTCAAATAATTAGCTTTGCTGAGATCTTTCACATAAGACTATGAAAGATAAAATTCTTTATAAAACTTACAAAGTTATCCACATTTCATAATTTAGGATTGTGAACAAAAAAGAAGCAAGATGCTGTTCTCATTCAAAATACAACTATAGAAAAATATGCTCCAAATTCAAGTTCACAACCTTTTCCCTTTCTTTCAAAGGGCACCAGAGTTCACAGCTTGTGTTAGCTTAAGGAGTGTTATGAGTAGTGGGATGTGAAGAAAAAGAACTGCAGGCTTATCCCTGAAGGACTGGTTTGTTTTGTTTTCTCTCTCTCTCTCTCTCTCTCTCTCTCTCTTTCTCTCTCCACCCCCCCATTTTCCTTATATTTGGGGGTTTCTTTTTTAGCAGAAATATCTATTTACTCATTGGGTCTCCTGTTAGGACTCTGTACCTTTTTTTTTTCTTTTAATCACAGTGTTGAACAGAAATAGAGTACTGAGGATACAGTTTATATTTCTAGTTGTTACAATATTATAAGAGAAGAATCTAATCTCACTGTGACCAAAGTCAAACTTAAAAAAGTAAAAGAAATGCTGAAGCATTCATTCAACTTGATGTCTCCCTGAGTTCTTAATAAATTCATTCCAGCTCAACAAATTATGTGATCCATAATTGTACCTGCAGGGCACTTCTCAGTTATCAAGTTATTTTGACAGTTCATCAACCGTCCAATTTCCATAAACCTATACACTTAACTTTCTCAGAGTGAATTATTGTAACCAACTGGGTATTTTTCAATACCCAAATATACATGTCCCTTGAGTATGTTGAATGTATTTCTTGTTCAGTTCTATTCAAGGGAGACATGAAATAGAGGAAATTATGGGTAGTTGTAAACTCTTAATTAGAGTATTCTGGAAATTAACTGAGAATAATTTGAGATATTATTCTCTGATTCTGACAGGAATGTGCAACCATATGAGTAGTTTTTTAGAGACTCTTTTATGATGACTATTACTATTATTATTTTATAACTATTATCCTACCTTTTTCATAGTAACATTTATGAAAAATATTTTACATTTAGGTTTTAAACAATTTTATGCAATTATATGAAATTATTTTACCTTTCCTCAGATATCATTAAGTTTTCATTTTATTTTTAAAAAATCCACCTTGGTTTCCCACTGGGCGGTTCGTACAAACATTCCAAAGCAATGAGCACTGGTTAGAAGTAAAGCTCTTAAAACAGTAAAAGAAGCAATGGGTGGGAAGCAGGAATGAGAACATTCTTCAGCAACGCAAAGCACAGACTTCTAAGGGAATCTTCCCTCACCCTCTGCTCTTTGGAAAACTCTCATATACTGAAGAGCCTTCCATTCATTGGTATCTCCTCTAAACACATTACAATTTACTTTCTAAACAGTAGTAGGTCATTTATTGTTTACTGTTTTTTGGTCCCTTCATCCTCAGACTTCACCATCAACATAACACTACAGGAATGTTAGGTGTTTTTATTTTAAAAAATCGACCATGTATCAGACAACATTCCAGGCATAGGAGTTAAAACTAAAAGAACACCTCTGTTTCTCAAGTTGCATGCAAGCCTGCAGGAAGGGCTGGGAGGCAAACAGGTGAGTTTAATATCATGTGACAATTCTATTATGGGGTAAGCACAATACTCCACAGCGAATAGAGCCCATAGTAAAGTGGTGCCTAAAATAGGGTTGGAAAACAGGCAAGATTTGCTGAAGAGTATGACTCTTTAAGAGAAGTCTATGCTTGTGAGACTTAAGAAATGAATGGGAGTTGGCCACTCGGATGACCACGTGAGACATCTGGGTAATGGCAAGTAGCAGAGTATGGAGGGAACAACTACTGCAAAGGGGGAAGAAGAAAGAAGGGACCAGAAGCAAAGCTGGATAAACAAAGGCCTCCATAGATCAGGCAAGAAATATTCCTCAGGCTATAAGGAACCTATGAAGAGTTTCCACCAGATTCACATTATGGAAATGTCTGGCTGTAGATGAAGTAGGACTAGAGACAATGATACCACTTAAGAGACCACTGTAGTAATCCAGAGCTTTGTATGACTTTGAGTAGGGAGTGTCTGCACCCCAGATTGCTACAGCATGTGAATTTACCTGAGGCCAAATTAATTTTCCAGTAGATAACTAGAACATCACTCAGGCCTGGGACTAGCGTAATACAAGTAAAGCACTTGTCTTGGGCACAAAATTTAAGAAGGCACCAATAAATTCAGTAATTAAGATAAATAATACTTACAGCAATATTTTTAATAACAAATGTAAAAAATCCATGATGAACGAAACATCAAAAAGTTAAATAAGGACAGTAACTGAGCTCTTTGGGGATGTATGTGAAAATAGACCAATTCCCCATACAACGGGTTTCTTTTCCATCTTACTTGGAGAATTTCAGTTTATTCACTCAGTGTTGCTAACCAGCTAACTCACCTCGGAAGCCGAGACAGAACACCGGCTGATATGGATGTTAAGGCATCGTCCAAAGGACCTGATGGCTTCCCTTTGCGAATCCAGCTGACAACCAGTTCAAGCAGCATCAAGGAAATGAAATATGGAGTTGCCTGGAAAGGAAATTGCAGAAAAGAGATGCTATTGTGCTCGGTATGAAATTCTTCCAAGTTTCCTGATTAGTCATTCCCAAAGTGGGAGGCCCAGAGTGATAGTTCATAGCAGAAAAGGTATATACCTATCCTAGAGGATCATTTCCTCCCAACAGGCAAAGAAATCTGATTATTTCAGACACGCACTAAACAGATGCTCAAATTCTATCATCCAGTTTGGACATGAAATATAACTATAGATGTAACGACGATAATTCTGCCAAGAAAATAAAAAGATTAGGCAGGATGTGTTTCAAGTTAGATCTAAAAAAATACATTTGAAAAGAAGTGCAATAATCAGAAGTCTATTATCTACATGCCTAAGGCCCACTTTAAAAGGCTTTCCTTAAGGATGCACATGATTCTAGTTTTTCATATTAGAATTACAGGAATCACAAAATTGAAACTGTAAGAACAAAATATTTGCTTCTGAGTATTTCAGAGAATGAGGTCATTTTAAATGCTTGTTTTAGGCATCAAGTTTTATTCATACAGTATTTTTTTTATATCACAGAAAAAAATTCTTGTCATCCACAATTGATGACAAATTGGACTAGGTTTGGTATCATAATATTAAAAAAATGATTTATGAAGATGCGAGTACCACATTTTTTTCTTTAAAAAATCAGAAAGGAGTGATATCAAATCCTGAAAAAGTTATAGGTTTCACTCATTTGGAAGCTGATCATGAGTACTGAAGTTTTCTAAACTGAACTCCCAAGAACATATTCTCTGATGTCATTTTCTTTTCTATTTCTGATCTCAACTAGTAAGTGTTGTAAGAACAACTTTGACAGGGTGGGGAACTTAAACATTCAAGTTCTAATTCTGGATATTTCCACTTCCAATCATAGGCAGGAACCGGAAGTGCAACATGCCTCTGAACACCTGAGTTTCAAAGAAAACTTGGTTTAAGCTGAGACTTGGGAAGTCAGGGTTGAACTCAGTCAGCTGTGTATTCATTCTGCAGAGCTATGCTGCTAAAATAAAGAGCAAATCGTTCCTGGAAGGTGGTAGACAAATTTTCCCTTTAGAAACACAACTGTTACAAAGTTTAGTGATGTCACATAACCACTAGCTACTGAGCTTCTAACAGCTAAATTTGTAAGGCCACTGTGTCCAGGAAAACTTTTTTAAAGTTTTATCATAGTCTGGAGTAACATATCAGAGAAGACAAGTTTAATAGGAGGAGATGGTCATGCATACTGCATGGAGGTTCAATTCAAGTGGAAATTCTACTTTTGCCCCATGCTTTTTTTTTTTTTTTTTTTGCGGTATGCGGGCCTCTCACTGTTGTGGCCTCTCCCGTTGCGGAGCACAGGCTCCGGACATGCAGGCTCAGCGGCCATGGCTCACGGGCCCAGCCGCTCCGCGGCACGTGGGATCTTCCAGGACCGGGGCACGAACCCGTGTCCCCTGCATCGGCAGGCGGACTCTCAACCACTGCGCCACCAGGGAAGCCCGCCCCATGCTTTTTTGAAACTATTATTTTTTATTAGAATTATTTGAAGAATGGACATGAACGAAACCCTAAAATGTGTTTAACTTACTTCTTATTAAGAGAAAAGCAAGAGTAGCCTCTTCCCGGAGAGTCTCACCCGTTTTTGTTTTTTTAACATCTTTATTGGAGTGTAATTGCTTTACAATGCTGTGTTAGTTTCTGCTGTATAACAAAGTGAATCAGCTGTACATATACATATATCCCCACATGCCCTCCCTCTGCATCTCCCTTCCACCCTCCCTATCCCACCCCTCCAGGTGGTCACAAAGCACCGAGCTGATCTCCTTGAGCTATGCGGCTGCTTCCCACTAGCTATCTGTTTTACATTTGGTAGTGTATATATGTCCATGCCACTCTCTCACTTCGTCCCAGTTTACCCTTCCCCCTCCCCGTGTCCTCAAGTCCATTCTCTACATCTGCATCTTTATTCTTGTCCTGCCCCTAGGTTCTTCAGAACCTTTCTTTTTTTTTTTCAGATTCCATATATATGTGTTAGCATACGGTTATTTGTTTTTCTCTCTGACTTACTTCACTCTGTATGACAGACTCCAGGTCCGTCCACCTCCCTGAGAAAACCATAGTTCAAACAGAGTCATGTACCACAATGTTCAGTGAAGCTCTGTTTACGATAGCCAGGACACAGAAGCAACCTAAGAGTCTCACCTTTTGAACATAATCAGGCACCTCTTCCAGGGTTTCAAATGACGTTTCATTGGGTTTCATCACGTAAAACATCATGCGAATTCCCTGGGAAACCGAAACATCCTGTTGGGCTTCTGGGTTCTTCATCTCTGCCCTTGTCTGACTCCCAGCTGGAGAGTATTTGTGATTCTGTGGTTGAAGCCAGAGGCTGAACAAAGAGGACGAGATGTGCTGCACAGATCAAGCCCTTTGTCAGAGAACAGCTAAAAACAAAGCGCCACAGAGCACAGCCAACAGCAGATTCTGTGTGGAGAGACAGGAAAATACAAGGATCAATCAGGAACGAGTTCAGAGTTCAGGGACGCTGTCCCAGAAACAGTGCACTTGGGGAGGGGGAGGGGAGGAAGGGCTGCTGCCCAAATCAAGGATAAACAGTGGAGTCTGGCAGCAGGTGGAATAATTTATCATTAAAAAAGAAAAAAGACAAACAAACAAAACCACATGATACCTCCTTGGAAAGGAGAAGAAAAAAAGTGATAGCAGGTGAAAGTCCGCTCTGAAAAAGTGGGTGGAAATTCAAAACTCGAATCACATGAGGAAAATACATTTTTTTCTCTCCCTTTTGAAATTCACATTGTGTTCAGGTTTGTAGTCTCCCCAAAGAGTCACATTTCCTGAAAAGCCAAGGTGTTCTAATCTCACTTAATAAGACTAAGCTCAAAAGTCAATAAGCACTGAATATATCTTACTGGTGACTGCCTATATATTTCTGGATGTGTATCATGTTAATGTCTGAATGTTTGAAAACCAATTTAGGGGCATGTAGCTTCTTGCATGATTTGCATTGTTTAATGGATCTCAACTATTCACATCTGTATTCTTCTTAGCACTAACGGGGACTCTGAAGAAGCTGTTAAGATGCTGCTGAGAGACCTTTTCTGTTTTCCAGGAGGAGTATACGTTGACTGTGCCTCTTCGGTAGACCAGAAGGCCCTTAACTGGTTGCATCACCAGTGAGTAAGCAGAGCTTTCCTGATTAGCCCTCCACCTAGAAAAGCTGTGGTCATGCTTTGGCTACCACCTCATCTTTTAAAAATGTTTATGTAGATTTAATTAGATTATTAATACATGATTGTTTTAGGAGAAATAAGTAGACACTACAGATAAGCAACAAATAAGTTACTACCCAGAGACACTACTAACATTTTGATATATGTATAATCAGTTCCGCTGTCATATGACATACTTGTTGCTAAAAAATCACTGCACTATGCAAGTTTGTGCAATAAAAACCATGGAGCTAATGAGAAAAATGGGATTAGAGTGCAATACTCAAAAATGTCTTAATGGTCCACAAGGAGAAAAAAATAGGAACCTAATAAAAATGGTAGCACACTTTTACACATGCATGTGTCGACTTAGGAAAAAATGCACAACGTGAGAGTTGCAAGTTAAGTTTTATCTGGGGCAAAATGAGGACTAGAGCCCGGGAGACAGCACTTCAGATAGCTCTGAAAAACTGCTCCAAAGAGGTAAGGGGGAAGGTCAGTATACATGTGATTTCAGCAAAGGGGTGTGCATGCAATCAAGCACATGTTTTTTGTAGAAGGTTTCTGCTGGTCTCGTGATGGTTACTGCTAGTCATGAGGAACAGAAGTTGCCATACAGGATTTTAGTGCTTTTCTAGATATGAGGAGATACAAGAATTGGGCTCATAAAATCGGCTCCTGAAAATATCTAACTATCTGAAGACCTGTTCTGCCAGTTTTTCCCAGAGCACAGAGTGCCTCATTTCTGCTCTCCACCCTGAGCTCCTTTCAGGGGGTGTTGAAAGTCAGCAGCTGCAGCAGCACATGATTTAATCCTTGCAGAGGTAGATGGCAAGTGCCCATGGCAAGTGCCAATTCGTAGTTGACACATGTTATGCGGTGAAGAAATGCATAAATACTACAATAAGTATGGTATTTCATCTTGAAAAAGACCTGACCTGACCTTTGTTCATGGAAGCGGGCCTTGGAAGAGTTGCAGATTGTGAGTTACTGCTGAGTATGGGAGGAGGCTTATCTGAAATCATACAGAAAGTTGTAAAACCAGAGGTCAGGATACCATAGTTCATAACACACAGGTAGACTGGGGACACTGGTAGATGTTTAAGGTGCGTGCAGATTCGTGCATTTTGTGTCTTCCTAAGCCTTTCTGTTCAGTTGGGCGCTACCTTTAGCATTCACCTGGAATTTATCCCTGACAAAATCACATACAAACATAGATGGCACTCTCAAATTATTCTGTAATATATTAATCCTGTTGAAACAAATTTGTACTTTCAAAATATTGCAGAACTGACTGTACTTTCAGGGGATTCCCATTATAAATGAATACACATGGACATACATATTTAATGAAAGTGATCGTATTAGACACAATATTTTATTACCTGCTTTAAAAATTCTTTGAAATTACGAATATTATGCATCATAGGAGAAGAAAAATCCAAACGTAGAGGTATATAAAGTAAAAAGTAGGAGCACACCTTCCCCTCAAAAAATACATACACACCTCCCTTCAACTTCTCACTAACAACTTATCCTGGAGGGTATTTTGTCATAACTGTTTTTCCCTACAAATGTTAATTGTTATCATCATTTAACATTTAAACACACACACATTGATTTTTTTAAACTGACCATATTAAATAAAGATATAGCAACTTTCCTTCTTGAAGTCAACAACTTATCAGGAAAATTCTTCCACTCCGTATATGGTGATACAGCATTTTTTTTTTTTACTGGCTGCACTGCTGTGTGTGTACTCCAAGCAGGCAAACAAAATTATTTAAAGTATTTAAAGTAGAGAACTTTAATGCAAAGAATTAATTACAGAGATGATGAAAGAAGTAAAAAGCCAAATGGGAATAAAGAGGCAATCTAAAGGTTAATATCAATAGGAAGCCACTAGCATCCTTAAACTATAGATGGAAAAAGAGGTTATGTGAGTAGAGCTTGGGGGCTGTGGTCACCCAGGGAAAGTTAGAACCATGATGGGCCTGTCAAGGAAGAGCACAGAGGGGATGAAAAAAGTACTTCCTGCCAACCAATCTCCCAGCAGTACTTCCCCTTGGCCTAAAGGAGTCCAAAGCCAGGTGAGGGAGGATCCTAGGAAAGGAAGTCTGCAGGGGGCAGCCCCTGGAGAACACAGCAGGGAAGGAGAAGGTGAGGACTGGATCTAAAGAAAAAGTCAACCAAGGGCCAGCACAGCATCATAACTTACTTAACTGTTTCTCCATTGTTGTGCAATTAAGTGTAGTCTTGCAGTTGGGCTAATAAGTTTAATGCAGCAACGAACATCACAGTATAAATATCTTGTACACTTGTGCACATTTTCAAATTAGATTTCTAGCAGTGGAATTACATTGTTGAAGGTTTTATAAAATTTATATTTTGATAGTCATGCCAACTTCACCTCCAAAATTGCATTTCTCTCTTGCTAACATTGGCTACTATCAATCTTTTACAGTTTTTAGCCAATTGACTGGTGAAAAATGACATCTTGTTTTAATTTGCATTTCCCCAGTGACTTTGAAAATCTTCTCAATACATTTATTAGCCATTTGTTTTTCTTTGTGTGTGATTTACTTTTTAATACATGTTGCACATGATTTTATTATATTGTCTCTTTGTATTGATTTATGGGCTATTTCTATTCTATATATGTATATATTTCTCTCATCTATGTGGTAAATGTTCTCTCATTTTTTATTTTATTTTAACTTTGCTATAAATATGTTGTCATACAGCGATTGTAACTGTGTGTGTGCTATTATCTTTTATTTTATTACTTCTGACTTTGGGTCTTGCTTATAAATGTTTTTTTCACCAGAATTCTGTAAAAAAGATGTCTTATATTTTCTTCTAGAATGCTTTCTTCTAGGATTTTTAGGCATCATTCCTTTCATCAACTGGAATTTAGTTTTGTAAATGTTATGAAGTCATTATTTCATGTTATATCTTCCCTAACTCCCTTTGATAGATCACAGTTCTTCCCGTACCATTAGTTAGAGTCAATACTTTTCACACTAGTCTTCTACTTAACTGGACTGTTTCCAGGCTCTCCACTCAGGTCCACTGATGTATGTGTCTATTCTTGTGCTGGTACCATGCTGTCTTAATTACTGTATTATCATAATAAGTTCTGGTAACTTGTAGAACAATTGCTCATTTATGAATATTGTTTTTCAGAAATTGTACACTTTTTTTCACATTTGCTCTCATGAATCTATTAAGACTAAACTTGAAGGAATTCTATTGGTATTTTACTGGAACTTCACTAAATTCATGATTGATTTGGAAGCATTGACATCACAGGCATTCAGTAAACTTACCTGGAACAAATGAATCTATATACTACAATCATTTAAACTTAACTCTGTATTTAAATGATGCTAATGCTCACTACCAATCCTTGTATTCCTTATTTTCTCCATTCTTTTTTTTTGTACTGGCTTAGATTACAAGTTTTCTTTCTTTTTTCCAGAAGTTTACATATATGATCGCATGTTATACAATAATATTTGTGAGGAGTATGAGGAGTAACTTATGTGAGGAGTAACTTAGCTAAATATAAATCTCTAGGTCAAAAATTTGTCCCGCCACAAAAAAAATTCAACAGAGACAAACACTTTCACTGGAAATCTGTCAGGTGAAGCCAAGGTATGTAGAACAGAGGATGTTAAGCCTTTACCTGAACTAGAAAGAGGAAGCCCAAGATAGTTCCAGGTGGCTTTCTGCCCAAATATCGCAGTCAGAACTTCCTAGTCAATGGGGCCTTGCTGGCAGTCCCTTCTTTAATCCAGTTAAAGTGGAAATGCTTGGGAAGAGCCTGATATGAGTAACAAGCATCTCATGAGAATGCAAGACACGAAAACCTGCTACTCTTAGTGCCACATTTGCAAATAACTCAGCACAAAAAGCCATCAGAAACTTTTTGTAAAGAAAAATCACTTAAAAAACTGATTGGGAACCTCTAGTGATATTGATAACTATCCATTCCTATTGATATTAGGAACCTCTAGTGATATTGATAACAAAGAGAAATCACAGTAATTTAAACAGGGAAATTATGAAGAATTGTCAGCTATAATTGGGAATTGGAATAATGACAAAGTGACCAATAAAAGTTAAGGAAACTAGGAAGAGCACAGAAATAGCAGATGAAAGGGGCAGGCAGTACCTCTAGGGCTGGACTAAGGAACTTGCCAGAAATTGTATTGGAGGAGGACAAGAATGCTGGTTGACCCACTAGCTTTGACCCAACTGGAGGCACTCAGAGGCTCCTCACCTCCTCCCCTGTCCTTGGAATACACATACCTTCTGCCCACCCTTCCCACAGCTGGAGCCATTTTCAAGGACACAGTCTTGAGAGAGCAATGTGTTGTTGAAACGTCTGGACTGACTAGTGACTGAACCAGTCAAGACCTCATATAAACTTTTAAGATTCTGGCAGATGGGTGCAGAGATCTACTTGTTCTGTGGCTGCTGCAGACAAGCCTTGTATGTAAGTTTTCTTGCCTGTTAAACCTGCCGCCTCCCAATCTGGAGTGGCCTCTTTCTTTGGTCTCCCCTTGCCCTCCGTGTATGGGGGACACTTTCAGATTTCACCTGGGAAGTTTCCAAGGATTCAAACCAACAAATCTGCCCTCTAGGATGACTAAGAAAGCTCTTTACCACGGGTGTCTCACCAAGGCGCTTCCCTAGGAAACCACCTGAGGGGGTAAAGGCTCTGGCCTCCAAGCATTGCAGGAACTGGGCACTGGAGAATCCCGATGCTGCACAGTGCTGTGTGGTACTGCCAAGTGAGCACAAGAAACCAGAGAGGAAAACCTCTTCCTTCAACAATGACTGTGCAGGGCCCACTCCTGGCAAAGCCTAACGTTATGTCAGCTAGCACACGACCAATATTTAAGGGCTCAGATCCATTTTTGCAGATCAGGCAATGAAGTGTGAACTTGGATATGAGAAGCAATACCTTATAACTAACACTAAACATAACACTCTTTAGTAATTATAAAAAATCTTCCTCATCATAGCCTCTTATGCATGTGACACAGTTTCAATGTTCATGAAATTATAAATCACGTAAAAACAATTTTTTAAGATGTGTTCATTGTAAGAGAAGGGGAGGGGGAGAGTTTCTATGTAGAGCTCTGCATTTTCTTTCAGTATTTAACATTTCAGATTAATATGAAGTCTGAGTTCAACTTGACTTTTTTTCTTCCCTAGGTTAGCCATTTCTGTCTCTTGGATGTTCACAGAATACTTTTATGCCCTTGAAATTAAATCATTTTGGTGTGTTGTTTCTTTGATAGGAATATTTTAAAGAGGTAAACCTTCTTAAACCTCAGATTCTAATCTTCCTTTCCTTTAAGGAAATTTTCTCTAATTGTATTTTTGGCTATTATTTCTATTCCATTTTTTTATACTTATTCACAAATATGATTTATCTGTTTAGCAGATCACATTCGTCTTTCACATACATATATTGTCTCTGACCACTTTCATCTTTCATTTTCTAATGTGCTCTGATTTGCTCAAGGTTAGGCTTTAGGTGTATTTTTCTTCACTGTTTCTTTTTTCCTTCTGGTTCTACTTTAAATTCTACAGTAGCATTATTTGTTTTCTTAAATCCTTTCCTTAACTCTCTTAGTATTTCTATTATGTCTATTTCTTATCATATAATCTCTTTTTTCTTCAGATTTATTTCCTATTTAACTTCTTCCTGTGCATAAAACAGTGCTGCCTAAAATTCTTCTTAATTACCTGGGGATGGTAATACTCAGGATACTCAAAAGAATGCCCTTCATCTACTTTTGGCAATCTCTTTCTGGGCCTCATCCCCAATTTGTTTATCTTTGAATGGGTACAGGTCTTTTTGTGCTTTTAATCCCCCAAAAAGACACATGTGGATGATTATTCCTTGGTACTATATCTTCAGGCCTATGTGGCATTTTGGAGATTAGGTTTATCTTGTTAATTCAACCTGAGGGGGGGAAGAGGAGCTCTGAATATGACAAGTCTCCACCAGTCTCTGCCTGTTTTTTCAGCCAGTTGGAACTGCTGTAGTGGTGGCCAGCTTTCCTCATCTTGACTCTGTTCTTGACCTATATTACTTGTCATACAAAAAGACCATTTAAGGTTTTTTTCCCGTAATTTCTCTTTATTCAGGCTGGAGTTTCCATGGCCCATCATGAAGGGCTTCCAGTCAGAAACCTTGTCTTTTGATTTTGGACAATTTGACAACTGGGAAAAATAAGAATTTGTTTATGGAAAAGTTTCTCAGCATTTGGATTCTCTCTTTTGTGAGAATTTCTATACTCCCCTCCACCCTAGATGATCCCATCCTCCTCTGCTGTCTCTGGCACCAAAGGCCAAAATGACTCCAATTAGACTGAGTCAATCTTAGCTGTAGTTCTCACCACCAGTCCTGACCGCATGCAGATTACAGGGTTCATCCACCACAATGGAGGAATCAAACTCTGTTTTTGCAAAACTGGGCTGGAGAAGTAGCTTATTGTGTAGTCATCTTTCTATTAAGTGTTAAAAATCACACATTAAGTTGAACTTCAATGTGGATGCAAGAAAGGACACTCTCATTTTTTTCTTGGTGCTACCACAATTTTATCCCTCTGAATAAGGGGATATTTAGTTTGCCATTTACTCTAGAACTGATGAAGTCCTTTCTCTCCTATATTAATTTGCTAAAGCTGCCTTAAGAAAATGTCATAGACTTAGTGGCTTAATCAACATAAATTTATTTTATCACAGTTCTAGAGGCTGGAAGTCCAAGATCAATGTGTTGGCAGGTTTGGTTTCTTCTGATGCCTCTCTCCTTGCCTTGTAGATGGATGTCTTTTCACCATGTCCTCATATGGTCTTTCCTTTGTGTACATACATACTGGTTGTTTCTCTTACTCTTATAAGATCACCAGTCCTATCGGATTAGGGCTCCACCCGTAAGACATCATTTAACCTTAGTTACTGCTGTAAAGGTCCTATATCCAAATACAGTCATATTGGGAGGAAAGACTTCAACATATGAATTCTGACGAGTCACAATTCAGTCGAAAACACCTCTTCATATATCCTTTCTTTTAGTCCTTTGAGTGAATTTCTGGGAATTGGACTGGAAACGTGATCTTATATCACCCTCTTTAAAAGTTTATTTTTCTAAGGTCATAAAAGCAATATAGGTTCACTGTAGAAATATAGAAAAATGTAGAACATGCTTAAGAAAATAAGTAAACCATCATAATCCCACTAATCAAATTAGAGACTCATTAACATTTTAACATATCAATATATCTTATGTTTAGGTTTTTTTCAGGGACATTATTTCACATAAATGAGTTCACACTATGCATAATTTTAGGTCCACCTTTTTAAAATCTGGAAGTCACATGATGAATGACAAAGTCTCAAAATGGAAGATGTCTTGGTCTTTGAGTCACTACTCGGAGGAGAGTTATCTATCAATCAGAATATTCTGTAAGCAAAATTTATCATTATAATGTGTTTTGTGTTTCATTTGTTATCATTTGAGGCAAATGCTGGCCTAACCAATATAGACAAAAAGGCATTGGAGGGTTTTGATCAGAAGAATCACATAATCTGACATCAGTCTGGTTTCTATGTGAGGAATAGGCTTTAGAGGAGGAGAATGAAAGCAAGGGAGTGTTCAGAAGTGATTGATACAGTCCAGGAACTACACGTGGGTGACTTACACTAGGAAGGTTTCAGTGGAAGTAGTGAGAACTGGAAAGATTCTGGATACATTTTGATTATAAAGCTGACAAGGACTTCCCTGGTGGCACAGTGGTTAAGAATCCGCCTGCCAGCACAGGGGACACAGGTTCAAGCCCTGGTCTGGGAAGATCCCACATGCCGTGGAACAATTAAGCCCGTGTGCCACAACTACTGAGCCCACATGCCACAACTACTGAAGCCCACGTGCCTAGAGCCCATGCTCCGCAACAAGAGAAGCCACCACAATGAGAAGCCCACGCACTGCAACAAAGAATAGCCCCCACTCTCCACAACTAGAGAAAGCCCGTATGCTCCAACGAACACCCAATGCAGCCAAAAATAAAAATTAATTAATTAAAAAAAAAGCTGACAAGGTTTACTAACAGACTGGATAAGGGAACAGGCATAGTTTCAAAAATTTGGTTTAAGTAGATGAAAGAATGTAGTGGTTATTAACTACAATGGACAAACTGGGGGATTTGGCTTTAAACATGGTATGAGATGGCTAAAGACATCTAAGTGGAGATGGTTGTAGAAAATGGGTATATAAAACTGAAGTTCAAAGCTCAAAAGAGGAGAATTAGTTATGAATAGAAAGGAAAAAGTACTGAAAAGAATAGAATAGCTACAAGCCAAACATAAGAATGATTTCCATATATAGATTTTTCAACCATGTTCATATGCATAAAAAATACTCATTTTTAATTTGAAAATCATGGTTAGTATATTTATTTTATTTGCATGACAAAAATTTTATAGTTCAAATAGAGAAAACATAAAATATTATAATTTGCACATTATTATAAATAATCTCATTATGGAAGTAACTGAAAGGCTATATCATGTTCCTATGTTAAATATTAGTAGGCACATCTTTTTTTTTCAAGTATTAACAGTCTCATTTTCAGCTGCTAGAAAGTCCAGTGTACTTTTCTTTTTGAATTTTATTTATTTTTTTATACAGCAGGTTCTTATTAGTCATCAATTTTATACACATCAGTGTATACATGTCAATCTCAATCACCCAATTCATCACACCCCCACCCCCACCACCCCGCTGCTTTCCCCCCTTGGTTTCCATACGTTTGTTCTCTACAACTGTGTCTCAATTTCTGCCCTGCAAACTGGTTCATCTGTACCATTTTTCTAGGTTCCATATATATGCGTTAATATACGATATTTGTTTTCCTCTTTCTGACTTACTTCACTCGGTATGACAATCTCTAGATCCATCCACGTGTCAACAAATGACCCAAATTTGTTCCTTTTTATGGCTGAGTAATATTCCATTGTATAAACGTACTACAACTTCTTTATCCATTCGTCTGTCGATGAGCATTTAGGTTCTTCCATGACCTGGCTATTGTAAATAGTGCTGCAAGGAACATTGGGTGCATGTGTCTTTTTAAGTTATGGTTTTCTCTGGGTATATGCCCAGTAGTGGGATTGCTGGATCATATGGTAATTCTATTTTTAGTTTTCTAAGGAACCTCCATACTGTTCTCCATAGTGGCTGATTCAGTTTACATTCCCACCAACAGTGCAAGAGGGTTCCCTTTACTCCACACCCTCTCCAGCATTTGTTGTTTGTAGATTTTCTGATGAGGCCAATTCTAACTGGTGTGAAGTGATACCTCATTGTAGTTTTGATTTGCATTTTTCTAATGATTAGTGATGTTGGGCAGCTTTTCATGTGCTTCTTGGCCATCTGTATGTATTCTTTGGACAAATGTCTATTTAGCTATTCTGCCCATTTTTGGATTGGGTTGTTGTTTTTGTTTGTTGTTGGTTTTTTTTGCAGTACACGGGCCTCTCCAGTTGTGGAGCACAGGCTTCAGACGCACAGGCTCAGAGGCCATGGCTCACAGGCCCAGCCGCTCCGCGGCATGTGGGATCTTCCCGGATCATGGCCGAACCCATGTCCCCTGCATCGGCAGGTGGACTCTCAACCACTGCACCACCAGGGAAGCCTGGGTTGTTGTTTTTTTTAATATTGAGCTGCATGAGCTGTTTATATATTTTGGAGATTACTCCTTTGTCTGTTGATTCGTTTGCGAAAATTTTCTCCCATTCTGAGGGTTTTCTTTTTGTCTTGTTTATGGTTTCCTTTACTGTGTAAAAGCTTTGAAGTTTCATTAGGTCCTATTTGTTTATTTTTGTTTTTATTTCCATTACTCTAGGAAGTGGATCAAGAAAGATCTTTCTGTGATATATGTCAAAGAGTGTTCTTCCTATGTTTTCCTCTAAGAGTTTTACAGTGCCTGGTCTTACATTCAGGTCTGGAATCCATTTTGAGTTTATTTTTGTGTATGGTGTTAGGGAGTGTTCTAATTTCATTCTTTTACATGTAGCTGTCCAGTTTTCCCAGCACAACTTATTAAAGAGGCTGTCTTTTCTCCATTGTATACCGTTGCCTCCTCTGTCATAGATTAGTTGAACATAGGTGCGTGAGTTAATCTCTGGGCTCTCAATCTTGTTCCATTGATCTATGTTTCTGTTTTTGTGCCAGTATCATATTGTCTTGATTACTGTAGCTTTGTAGTATAGTCTGAGTCAGGGAGTCTGTTTCCTCCAGCTCTGTTTTTTCCCCTCAAGACTGCTTTGGGTATTCGGGGTCTTTTGTGTTTCCATACAAATTTTAAGATTTTTTGTTCCAGTTCCATAAAAAATGCCATTGGTAATTTGATAAGGGTTGAATTCAATCTGTAGATTGCTTTGGGTAGTATAGTCATTTTCACAATATTGATTCTTCCAAGATAAGAACATGGTATATCTCTCCATCTGTTGGTATCATCTTTAATTTATTTCATTAATGTGTTATAGTTTTCTGCATACAGGTGTTTGTCTCCTTAGGTAGGTTTATTCCTAGGTATTTTATTCTTTTTATTGCAATGGTAAATGGGAGTGTTTCCTTAATTTCTTTTTCAGATTTTTCATCATTAGTGTACAGGAATGCAAGAGATTTCTGTGTATTAATTTTGTATCCTGCAACTTTACCAAATTCATTGATTAGTTCTAGTAGTTTTCTGGTGGCATCTTTAGGATTCTCTATGTATAGTATCATGTCATCTACAAACAGTGACACTTTTACTTCTTCTTTTCCAATTTGTATTCCTTTGATTTCTTTTTCTTCTCTGATGGCCATTACTAGGACTTCCAAAACTATGTCAAGTAATAGTGGTGATAGTGGACACCCTTGTCTTGTTCCTGATCTTAGAGGAAATGCTTTCAGTTTGAGAATGATGTTTGCTGTGGGTTTGTCGTATATGGCTTTTATTATGTTGAGGTAGGTTCCCTCTTTGCCCACGTTCTGGAGAGTATTTTTTTTTTCTTGCGATACGCGGGCCTCTCACTGTTGTGGCCTCTCCCGTTGCGGAGCACAGGCTCCAGACGCACAGGCTCAGCGGCCATGGCTCACGGGCCCAGCCACTCCACTGCATGTTGGATCCTCGTGGACTGGGGCACGAACCCGTGTCCCCTGAATCGGCAGGCGGACTCTCAACCACTGCGCCACCAGGGAAGACCTGGAGAGTTTTTATCATAAAACAGTGTTGAATTTTGTCAAAAGCTTTTTCTGCATCTATTGAGATGATCATATGGTTTTTATTCTTCAATTTGTTAATATGGTTTATCACATTTATTGATTTGTGTATATTGAAGAATCCTTGCAACCCCGGGATAAATCCCACTTGATCATGGTCTATGATCCTTTTAATGTGTTATTGGATTCTGTTTGCTAGTATTTTGTTGAGGATTTTTGCATCTATATTCATCAGTAATATTGGTCTATAATTTTCATTTTGTAGTATCTTTGTCTAGTTTTGGTATCAGGGTGATGGTGGCCTCATAGAAAGAGTTTGGGAGTGTTCATTCCTCCTCAATTTTTTGGAAGAGTTTGAGATAGATGGGTGTTAGTTCTTCTCTAAATGTTTGATAGATTTCACCAGTGAAGCCATCTGGTCCTGGACTTTTGTTTGTTGGAAGATTTTTAATCACAGTTTCAATTTCATTACTTGTGATTGGTCTGTTCATATTTTCTATTTCTTCCTGGTTCAATCTTGGAAGGTTATACCTTTCTAAGAATTTGTCCATTTGTTCCACGTTGTCCATTTTATTGGCATAGAGTTGCTTGTGTTAGTCTCTTAGCATGCTTTGTATTTCTGCAGTGTCTGTTGTAACTTCTCCTTTTTCATTTCTACTTTTATTGAGTTGAGTCCTCTCCCTCCTTTCCTTGATGAGTCTGGCTAATAGTTTATCAATTTTGTTTATCTTCCCAAAGAACAAGATTTTAGTTTTACTGATTTTTGCTATTGTTTTCTTTGTTTCTATTTCATTTATTTCTGCTCTGATCATCATGATTTCTTTCCTCTGCTAACTTTGGATTTTGTTTGTTCTTCTTTCTCTAGCTTCTTTAGGTGTAAGTTTAGATTGTTTATTTGAGATTTTTCTTGTTTCTTGAGGTAGGCTTGTATAGCTATAAACTTCCCTCTTAGAACTGCTTTTGCTGCATCCCATAGGTTTTGGATCATCATGTTTTCATTGTCATTTGCCTGTAGGCAATTTTTGATTTCCTCTTTGATTTCTTCAGTGATCTCTTGGTTATTTAGTAACATATTGTTTGGCCTCCAAGTGTTTGTGCTTTTTACATTTTCTTCCCTGTAATTCATTTCTAATCTCATAGCATTGTGGTAAGAAAAGATGCTTGATATGATTTCAATTTTCTTAAATTTACTGAGGCTTGATTTGTGATCCAAGATGTGATCTATCCTGGAGAATGTTCCGTGCGTACTTGAGAAGAAAGTGTAATCTGCTGTTTTTGGATGGAATGTCCTATAAATATCAATTAAATCTATGTGGTCTATTGGGTCATTTAAAGCTTCTGTTTCCTTATTTATTTTCATTTTGGATGATCTGTCCATTGGTGTAAGTGAGGTGTTAAAGTCCCCCACTATTGTGTTACTGCTGATTTTCTCTTTTATAGCTGTTAGCAGTTGCCTTATGTATTGAGGTGCTCCTATGTTGGGTGCATATATATTTATAATTGTTGGACTGATCCTCTGATCATTATGTAATGTCCTTCCTTGTCTCTTGTAACATTCTTTATTTTAAAGTCTATTTTATCTGATAGGAGTATTGCTACTCCAGCTTTCTTTTGATTCCCAGGTGCATGGAATATCTTTTTCCATCCTCTCACTTTCAGTCTGTATGTGTCCCTAGGTCTGAAGTGGGTCTCTTGTAGGCAGCATATAGATTGGTCTTGTTTTTGTATCTATTCAGCAAGCCTGTGTCTTTTGGTTGGAGCATTTAATCCATTCATGTTTAAGGTAATTATCTATATGTATGTTCCTGTAACCATTTTCTTAATTGTTCTGGGTTTCTTTTTGTAGGTCCTTTTCTTCTCTTGTGTTTCCCACTTAGAGAAGTTCATTTAGCATTTGCTGTAGAGCTGGTTTGGTGGTGCTGAATTCTCTTAGCTTTGGCTTGTCTGTAAAGCTTTTGATTTCTCCATTGAATCTGAATGAGATCCTTGCCAGGTAGAGTAATCTTAGTTGTAGGCTCTTCCCTTTCATCACTTTAAGCATATCATGTCACTCCCTTCTGGCTTGTAGAGTTTCTGCTGAGAAATCAGCTGTTAACCTTATGGGAGTTCCCTTGTATGTTATTTGTTGTTTTTCCCTTGTTGCTTTCAGTAATTTTTCTTTGTCTTTAATTTTTGCCAATTTGATTACTATGTGTCTCGGCATGTTTCTGCTTGGGTTTATCCTGTATGGGACTCTCTGTGGTTCCTGGCCTTGGGTGGCTATTTCCTTTCCCACGTTAGGGAAGTTTTCCACTATAATCTCTTCAAATATTCTCTCAGACCCTTTCTTTTTCTCTTCATCTTCTGGAATCCCTATAATTTGAATGTTGGTGCAAATAGTGTCCCAGAGGTCTCTGAGATTGTCTTCAATTCTTTTCATTCTTTTTTCTTTATTCTGCTCCTCAGAAGTTATTTCCACCATTCTGTCTTTCAGCTCACTTATTCATTCTTCTGCCTCAGTTATTATGTTATTGATTCCCTCTAGTCTATTTTTCATTTCAGTTATTGTGTTGTTCACCTCTGTTTGTTCTTCTAGATCTTTGTTTAACATATCTTGTATTTTCTGAATTTGTGCCTCCATTCTATTTCTGAGATTCTGGATCATCTTTACTATCATTACTCTGAATTATTTTTCAGGTAGATTGCATATTTTCTCTTCATTTATTTGGTCTTGTAGGTTTTTACCTTGCTCCTTCATCTGTGACATATTTTTTTGCCATCTCATTTTTTAATTTTTTTGATGGGTACGATTGTGTTCCTGACTTACTGGTTGTTTGCCCTGTAGCTTCCAGCACTGGAGTTTGTAGGTTGTTGGGTGGAGCTGGGTTTTGGTTTTGAGATTAGGATCTACAGTTGAACTCACTCCTACAAATATTCCCCGGGTTCTGAGGTTCTCTCTTAGTCAAGTGGTTCAGACTTGGAGCTCCCACTGCAGGAGCTTTGGCTTGTGAACCAAGATCCTACAAGCCGCATGGGGTGGCAAAAAAAAAAAAAAAAAGGAAAAGACAAAAAGGAGCAGAACAATAACAAAGAGTTAAAAAAATAGACTAGAAAACTAACAGATATGTTAGAAAGAATATAAAAATAAAAATATAGATGAAACAACAATCAGAAGGAAAAACAGAACCACAGTAGTAAAAAGGAGGAGGAAAAAAAAATTGTGGAAAATGCCTTGGTTGTGGGGGGCGAGGCTTAGGGTGGGCGGGGTTTAGGCAGTGTGTGTGGCCTATGCTTAGGACCCACAGGGCTGGAAAAGGCCCTGGGGTGGAGGGGGGAGGGCTTGGGCTCAAGGTAACAGAACAGGCCCAGGCTTGCCTCTGATCTCAGATAGGGGAGGACCCAGCCTGGGAGCCCAGCAGGCTTCCCTGCGTGAGTGGTCAGGTCTAATGCCCTCTGTGCCTCTCCTGCTCCTCTGGTCCTAGAGGGTCCCTCCCGCATGCCTCTCCTGTTCTCCCCTGGACTCCCTCCTATGTCCCCAAGACCCATGTGGCTTAGAGGGGCCCTCTGAAGGCACAGGACCCGGCCTGAGAGCCAGGCAAGCTTCCTGGGTTGATTGGGCAAGGGAAACGCTAGGCGTGCTCCCCCCTGATCCTAGCCCCTGAGGGTCCCTCCAGGCATGAGAACCCCTCTCCCCTCCCAGCCACCCCTAAGGGGCGCCAGTCCTGTGCAGCCTCCATTTCTCCACCCCTCTCAGTCCCCCCACGTTTTAGACGGTTGCTTGGGGGTTCCTCCCAACTCCTTTGGCATTGAGGTCCCCCACCAGCTTCCAGCGGGTGCCCTAGTTGTGGGGAGATGCGAACACTGCATCTTCCCATGCCGCCATCTTGACTTCCCCCCTCCAATGTCAAGCGTATCTTTTAACAGTAAGAAACTGCCTAACTGTTTTCCCAAATGTATGCATCATTTAGCAGTCTCACCAGTATGGAAGTTCCAATTGTCCTGCATGCTTTATAGCACTTGCTATATCCAGGATTATTGTTATTTTTTATTCTCTTTTTCAGATCTATACGGCTGCATAATTTGTGTAGAATAGGTAAGTTGTCACAATGCAAGTTTATTATCTTCATTCCTATTTTATTCCTATGTATTTGGAGGGCAATTGTTTTTAGAACATAGCTATGTGTTGCCAAATTTTTAATATTGTCTCTAAGAGTCTTTGAATCCTTTGTATTAATACATTTCATTAGAAAATGGCAATGTATGAAACTTAATCTCTCTATTTTCTTAGATTAGATTTTATTACTTTTGGCCAAAGTCCTTTCCACGACTTAGAAGGCAAAGATCAGGTACAACATGATCTTTAAAGAAATTTATGGCATGCACGTCAGTTCAGAGCAAAAAAAACAAATAGTATTTCAGAAGTTATTTCTTTAAAATCCCATCAAGCTAATACATCTCATTGTTATTTTAACAGTAGTCAGTGCCAAAAGTGCAACTCAAAGTTCTGCACTCATATCAGTGTCAGAATGTATGTAACTCGCTCTTTATAGGATTGATTTTGAGTCAATGTTGGAATTAAGCCAAATGCACAGTACAGAATAAAAGAATGTGGAAGATCTCAAGAGTATTTCTTGAAAGAGCTCATGAGAGTCTCTGCAAAGAGAGGTTTTTTTTGGAAAATAAGTTTGGAAAGTAAAATAATACACATAACACTTAAAGATAAATTTTGTGTGTAATAAATATTTTAAAGGTTCTGACAAGGCCAGCAACAAAGAAATTTATTTTAATTTGTTCAACTTGCAGTTTCCCAGCTGTAATTTACTAGAGAACTCCTGTTAATCTAACAGTTGCAAACAGCTCTGAGAATGTGTATGACACGGTGCATGATTTGGGGATTGCTATCTTACTTAGGGCCTCTTTAGGGCTGTTCTCTGGGGGATGAGGGGGAGGAAGAATGGAAACCTATCTTTGGTAACAGTAATTAACGCCCACTGATTTGAGAGAAAAATCATGATAAAAGACTTGCATATTTCTGAAAATAAGTAAAAAGGCTATTAGTGTTCTATACCACATACAAAAGTGTGTTTCTAATAACACCAGCAGATAAGGCAAAGTCCTTTACCTAAATATCCGTCACAGGAACTGCTGTCTGCTGATGAAAGGACCTGTGAACCTTCTTTTATAAAACAGAGTTGAAGCAATTCATCGTAGACATAAATTCAGTTCTTATCATTCTCTAGGACACATGGTTAAGAATTTCTCTCTAGTTTCAGTACCAAGAATAATGTGTTTCTCCTGAACAGCATTCACATTATTTAACTTTATGGATGCTATGAATCACCTGACTAATCATGTTTCCCACTTCAGATGGTTTAATATGTAGCTTACTGCCAGATCTATGACATAAATCTAGCAAGTGTGTAGGATCCAACTGGTGGCATACAAAACTCACCCCTGGATCCACGTTGATTCTACCCACATTTTTCTTGCTTAATTTTTATCACCTATTTCATTCTGTTTTATTAAGCTTTATTGAGTGTACTGGTGTAAGATGTTTTTATTTCTTCTTGTCACAAGGTAAAGAATTTTTAATGTTAATAGATTATTTAATGAGTGAAAAAAGCAATTCTCTAGTAGTGCCCCATTTTGATAGCCATTCTCAGGAGACACCTGTAAATTTTTATTATCCTCACAAAAGCACAGATTGCAATTAAGAAGAGCCAGCATTGAATGGGATGCTGGTGATGCCAATGGAAAAAAACTGAAGAGTTTTAGGGCACCAATACGTGATCCCAGCAAACTGATATATTTTTCATTTATTTTTAATTTTTATTTCAAGAATCATTCTCCCAAAATAAAGAGATCACTACTTTTTGAATCATAGTTGACTTTTACTTCAGACTTTTTTCTTGGGAGAAAGGGATTAAATTTATTCAATATCTTGTATAAGGAACTATACTGCTCTATACTTCAAACATGTAACTGGGATGTCTGGATCTTCATTTGGGGGTAGAGCAAATAAGGCTATACCGTAGCATCAGAACAAACAATTCTCAGTAACACATATGCTTCTGCAACACTTCCCCATGTCCTCCTTCTCCAGGAAGTTCAGGAATCTTACTTGGGGGTCAGGGTTCCTTGCTGGAAATGGACAGTCCCACCTTGCTTATGTAATGTAAACGTAAAACTCTGCCCTTGAGTCTGGATGACTCCACAACACTACCAGAACTTGTCTGCCTTATAATTAATCACTGTGCTGTTGTTGCCATCACCTGGTCAAGAATTCTTCTGTGCCAACTGAAATCAGAAATTTCTCAAAGATATCTTCGGTTCATTTTTGCTGACGCCTCTGGAACACTACTGCACATCACTGTCACCTGCCCTGTGCAAAGCAATGAATTTGATGCCTATGATCTGCTTGCTGCTTTCTTCATTTATGAAGAAAACTCTGGAGTCACAGGGGTTCTTTAAAGTAAAAGAATATACCTCACACAAACATATCCAAAGCCACATACCTTCTGCACCTTTCCCACTCCCTCAAGAACTATATCAAAATTTTACATTTCCACTCTTCAAAAGTCACTGTTAAAAGAATCAAAAGATGACCCCAGACTGCGGAAAAGTGTTTACAAATCCTGTATTTATTATGAGAACTGGACCCGGAATAAACAAATAACTCTAAAAACAAAACTTAAATGCAACCTAATTTTTAAAAAAGTGGGCAAGAGATTTAAAGAGACACTTCACCAAAGATCATTCAAATGGCAAATCAGTACTTAAATAATGCTCAATGTCATTAGTCATTAGAGAAATGCAAATTAAAATCATTAAATACCAATTAAAATGGATTTTACAAGACTGGTGATAATGAGCATTTGTGAGGAGGTGGAGTAACTGTGGTCATCGTATACTACTGGTGGGCATGGAAAATGGTACAAATCACTATGGAAGGCTGTTTCACAGATTCTTAAAAAATTAAACATAGACTTACCTTATGACGTACCCATTTAACTCCTAGAAATGTACAGAAAAAAGGAAACCATATATCCATGCAAATAGTTGCACACATGTTAATAGCACATTTGTTGGTATTTATAACAGATAAAACACACTAATCCATAGATTCATCTTACAATATGCAGGATGTTCCCATTTTCACAGTGGCTTTATGGGGAATATTCAGCTACTCTGTCAAATTTCACTGTAGAGCATACATCTGGGGATCTACCTTGATGCTTCCATTTTTCTTACTTCCCATGTCTAGTTTAACATCAACTCCTGTAAGTTCTACCAGAAAACCAGAGTAGGATCACAACCTACTAGTGGGCTGTGAAATCAATATGGTAGAACATGAGTAGAATTTAAAAAATAAAACAGAACCAAAAAAAGATAATAAAATTACTTCAAAATGTCATCATTCCTGACCAGGGATAAAATCAAGCACCATTTCATGAATTTTTTTTTCAGTCACATACACACCATTCACAGACATTCACATCTCACAGGTTGAAAATTTACATCTAAGTGTAAATTGCAGTAAAAAAAAAAAATTGAAAACCATTGATCCAATTCTGACTCCTTCTTTCCATTTCTCTCCAACAAGCTTGAATCCACTGCTCACACAGCAACTAGAAAAATCTTTTAGTATGTCAATCATATCAATCCTTTCTCCCCCTTAAAATTTTACATTCCCTCTTTTGGGTGGGGCTAATGGCAGACTCTGGGAGGGCTCATGCCAAGGAGTACTTCCCAGAACTTCTGCTGCCAGTGTCCTTGTCCCTGCAGTGAGACACAGCCACTCGCCGCCTCAGCAGGAGACCTTCCAACACTAGCAGGGTCTTGGTGCTCCAGCCAGGTGTCAGGCCTGAGCCTCTGAGGTGGGAGAGCCGACTTCAGGGCACGGATTCACCAGAGACCGCCTGGCCCCTTGTAATATCAATCGGCGAGAGCTCTCCCAGAGATCTGAATCTCAACGCTAAGACCCAGCTCCACTCAATTACCAGCAAGCTCCACTGCTGAACACTCCATGCCAAACAACTAGCAAGACAGGAAAACAAGCCCACCCATTAGCAGAGAGGCTGCCTAAAATCATAAAAAGTTCACAGACACCCCAAAACACACCACTGGATGCGTTCCTGCCCACTAGAAAGACAAGATCCAGCCTCAACCATCAGAACACAGGCACCAGTCCTCTTCACCAGGAAGCCTACACAACGCACTGAAACAAGCTTACCCACCGGGAGCAGACACCAAAAACAACGGGAACTACGAACCCTCAGCCTGTGAAAAGGAGACCACAAACACAGTAAGTTAAGCAAAATGAGAAGACAGAGAAACACACAGCAGATGAAGGAACAAGGTAAAAACCCACCAGACCAAACAAATGAAGAGGAAATAGGCAGTCTACCTGAAAAAGAATTCAGAGTAACGATAGTAAAGATGATCCAAAATCTTGGGAATAGAATGGAGAAAATACAAGAAACATTTAACAAGGACCTAGAAGAAATAAAGAGCAAACAAACAATGATGAACAACACAATAAATGAAATTAAAAATACACTAGAAGGGATCAATAGCAGAATAACTGAGGCAGAAGAATGGATAAGTGACCTGGAAGATAAAATAATGTAAATAACAACCGTAGAGCAGAATAAAGAAAAAGAATGAAAAGAATTGAGGACAGTCTCAGAGACCTCTGGGACAACATTAAACACACCAACATTCGAATTATGGGGTCCGAGAAGAAGAGAAAAAGAAAGAGACTGAGAAAATATTTGAAGAGATTATAGTTGAAAACTTCCATAATATGGGAAATGAAAGAGTCAATCAAGTCCAGGAAGCACAGAGAGTCCCATACAGGATAAACCCAAGGAGAAACATACCAAGACACATATTAATCAAACTATCAAAAATTAAATACAAAGGAAAGTATTAAAAGCAGCAATGGAGAAGAAAAAAAATAAATAAATAACCCCATTAGGTTAACAGCTGATCTTTCAGCAGAAACTCTGCAAGCCAGAAGGGTGTGGCAGGACATATTTAAAGTGATGAGAGGGAAAAACCTACAACCAAGATTACTCTACCCAGCAAGGATCTCATTCACATTCAACGGAGAAATTAAAACCCTTACAGACAAACAAAAGCTAAGAGAATTCAGCACCACCAAACCAGCTTTACAACAAATGCTAAAGGAAATTCTCTAAGTGGGAAACACAAGAGAAGAAAAGGACCTACAAAAACAAATGCAACACAGTTAAGAAAATGGTCATAGGAACATACATATCGATAATTTCCTTAAATGTAAATGGATTAAATGCTCCAACCAAAAGACACAGACTGGCTGAATGGATACACAAACAAGACCCATATATATGCTGCCTACAAGAGACCCACTTCAGACCTAGGGACATGTACAGACTGAAAGTTAGGGGATGGAAAAATATTCCAGGCAAATGGAAACCAAAAGAAAGCTGGAGTAGCAATTCTCATATCAGACAGAATAGACTTTAAAATAAAGGCTACTATAAGAAACAAAGAAGGACACTACGTAATGATAAAGGGATCAATCCAAGAAGAAGATATAACAATTGTAAATATTTATGCACCCAACATAGGAGCACCTCAATACATAAGGCAAATGCTAACAGCCACAAAAGGGGAAATCGACAGTAACACAATAAGACTAGAGGACTTTAACACCCTAATTTCACGAATGGACAGATCACCCAAAATGAAAATAAATAAGGAAACACAAGATTTAAATGATACATTAAACAAGATGGACTTAATTGATATTTATAGGGCATTCCATCCAAAAACAACAGAATACACTTTCTTCTCAAGTGCTCATGGAACAGTCTCCAGGATAGATCATATCTTGGGACACAATCAAGCCTTGGTAAATTTAAGAAAATTGAAATCGTAGCAAGTATCTTTTCCAACCACAATGGTACCAGACTAGATATCAATTACAGGAAAAAAACTGTAAAAAATACAAACACATGGAGACTAAACAATACACTACTAAATAACCAAGAGATCACTGAAGAAATCAAAGAGGAAATAAAAAAATACCTAGAAACAAATGACAATGAAAACACGAGGACCCAAAACCTATGGGATGCAGCAAAATCAGTACTAAGAGGGAAGTTTATAGCAATACAATCCTACCTCAAGAAACAAGAAACATCTCAAATAAACAACCTAACCTTACACCTAAAGCAATTAGAGAAAGAAGAAACCCCCAAATTTAGCAGAAGGAAAGAAATCATAAAGATCAGATCAGAAATAAATGAAAGAAAAATGAAGGAAACAAGTAGCAAAGATCAATAAAACTAAAAGCTGGTTCTTTGAGAAGATAAAGAAAATTGATGAACCATTAGCCAGACTCATCAAGAAAACAAGGGAGAAGACTCAAATCAATAGAATTTGAAATGAAAAAGGAAAAGTGACAGTGCAGAAATACAATGGATCATGAGAGATTACTACAAGCAGCTATATGCCAATAAAATGGACAACGTGGCAGAAATGGACAAATTCTTAGAAAAGCTTCTGAGCCTGAACCAGGAAGAAATAGAAAATATAAACAGACCAATCACAAGCACTGAAATTTAAACTGTGATTAAACATCTTCCAAGAAACAAAAGCCCAGGACCAGATGGCTTCACAGACGAATTCTATCAAACATTTAGAGAAGAGCTAACATCTATCCTTCTCAAACTCTTCCAAAATGTAGCAGAGGGAGGAATACTCCCAAACTCATTCTACGAGGCCACCAACACCCTGATACCAAAACCAGAAAAAGATGTCACAAAAAAGAAAACTACAGGCCAATATCACTGATGAACATAGACGCAAATATCGTCAACAAAATACTAGCAAACAGAATCTAACAGCACATTAAAAGGATCATACACCATGATCAAGTGGGGTTTATCCCACTAGATCATGGTGTATGCAAGGACTTTTCAATATACGCAAATCAATCAATGTGATAAACCATGTTAACAAATTGAAGCAAAACCATATGATCATCTTAATAGATGCAGAAAAAGCTTTTGAGAAATTTCAACACCTATTTATGATAAAAACTCCCCAGAAAGTGGGCATAGAGGGAAATTGCCTCAACATTATAAAGGCCGTATATGAGAAACCCACAGCCAACATTGTTCTCAATGGTGAAAAACTGAAACCATTTCAACTAAGATCAGAAAAAAGACAAGGCTGCCCACTATCACCACTATTATTCCACATAGTTGTGGAAGTTTTAGCCACAGCAATCAGAGAAGAAAAAGAAATAAAAGGAATCCAAATCGGAAAAGAAGTAAAGCTGTCACTGTTTGCAGATGACATGATACTGTACATACAGAATTCTAAAGAGGCTACCAGAAGACTACTACAGCTAATCAATGAATTTGGTAAAGTAGCAGGGTACAAAATTAATGCACAGAAATCTCTTGCATTCCTATACACTAATGATGAACAATCTGAGAGAGAAATTAAGGAAACACTCCCATTTACCACTGCGACAAAAAATACCTAGGAATAAACCTACCTAAGGAGACAAAAGACCTGTATGCAGAAAACTATAAGACACTGATGAAAGTAATTAAAGATGATACTAACAGATGGAGAGATATACCACGTTCCTGGATTGGAAGAATCAACATTGCGAAAATGACTATACTACCCAAAGCAATCTACAGATCTAATGCAATCCCTCTCAAACTACCAATGGAATTTTTTCACAGACTAAAACAAAAAGTTTCAAAATTTGTATAGAAAACACAAAGGACCCCACATAGCCAAAACAATCTTGAGAAAGAAAAATGGAGCTGGAGGAATCAGGCTCCCTGACTTCAGACTTTACTACAAAGTTAGAGTACTCAAGACAGTATAGTACTGGCACAGAAACAGAAATATAGATCAATGCAAAAGGACAGAAAGCCCGGAGATAAATCCACGCACATACGGTCACCTTATTTTTGATAAAGGAGGCAAGAATATACAATGGAGAAAAGACAACCTCTTCAATAAGTGGTGCTGGGAAAACTGGACAGTTACATGTAAAATAATGAAATTAGAACACTCCCTAACACCATACACAAAAATAAACCCAAAATGGATTAAAGACCTAAATGTAAGGCCAGACACTCTAAAACTCTTAGAGGAAAACATAGGCAGATCACTCTATGATATAAATCACAGCAAGATCCTTTTTGACCCACCTCCTAGAGAAATGGAAATAAAAACAAAAATAAACACATGGGACCTAATGAAACTTAAAAGCTTTTGCACAGCAAAGGAATCATAAAAAAGACGAAAAGGCAACTCTCAGAATGGGAGAAAATATTTGCAAATGAAGCAACTGACAAAGGATTAATCTCCAAAATATACAAGCATCTCATGCAGCTCAATATCAAAAAAAACAAACAATGCAATGCAAAAATGGGCAGAAGATCTAAAGAGACATTTCTCCAAAGAAGATATACAGATTTCCAACAAACATTTGAAAAGATGCTCAATATCACTGATCATCAGAGAAATGTAAATTAAAACTATAATGAGGTATCACCTCACACCTGTCAGAATGGCCATCATCAAAAAGTCTACAAACAATAAATGCTGGAGAGGGTGTGGAGAAAAGGGAGCCCTCTTGCACTGTTAGTGGGAATGTAAACTGAATCAGCCACTATGGAGAACAGTATGGAGGTTCCTTAAAATACTAAAAATAGAACTATCATATGACTCAGCAATCTCACTACTGGGCACAGACCCTGAGAAAACCATAATTCAAAAAGAGACATGTACCACAATGTTCATTGCAGCACTATTTACAATAGCCAGGACATGGAAACAACCTAAGTGTCCATCAACAGATGAATGGATAAAGATGATGTGGCACATATATACATTGGAATATTACTCAGCCATAAAAAGAAATGAAATTGAGTTATTTGTACTGAGGTGGATGGACCTAGAGTCAGTCATACAGAGTGAAGTAAGTCAGATAGAGAGAAACAAACACCATATGCTAACACATATATATGGAATCTAAAAAAAAAAAAAAGTTCGGAAGAACCTAGGGGCAGGACAAGAATAAAGACGTAGATGTAATAGCATGGACTTGAGGACACGTCAAGGGGGCAGGGTAAGCTGGGACGAAGTGAGAGAGTGGCATAGACTTATATGTACTATCAAATGTAAAATAGGTAGCTAGTGGGAAGCAGCCGCGTAGCACAGGGAGATCAGCTAGGTGCTTTGTGACCACCTAGAGGGGTGGGATAGGGAGGATGGGAGGGAGACACAAGAGGGAGGAGATATGGGGATATATGTATATGTATAGCTGATTCACTCTGTTATACAGCAGAAACTAACACACCATTATAAACAAATTATACTCCAATAAAGATGTTAAAAATTTTTTTTTTACATTCCCTTTCATTGCTTTTGGAACAAAATAAGAATACATTCCCATGCCCACGTTACCTGGATTTGTGTGTGGAACATGAACTGACCCAAGCCTGTCCCAGCAACAACCTCCCTGAGTGCCCCACCCCCTTCACTTCACTCCTTGTGATTTTCTGTCAGTATCTCAAATACAACTCAGCCCCCTTGAGGCTTATTTTTGCCTCTGCCTTGAATACTTTTCCCCGCCTCTTAAAATCCTTGGATCCGTCTCATTCTTTTTTTTTTTTAAAAAATTTATTTATTTATTTTTGGCTGCATTGGATCTTCGTTGTGGTGCGTGGGCTTCTCATCGCGGTGGCTTCTCTTGTTGCAGAGCACGGGCTGTAAGCACGCGGGTTTCAGAAGTTGTGGCTCGCGGGCTCCGGAGTGCAGGCTCGGCAGTTGTGGCACACAGGCCGAGCTGCTCCGTGGCATGTGGGATCCTCCTGGACCAGGGCTCGAGCCCGTGTCCCCTGCATTAGCAGGCGGACTCTCAACCACTGCGCCACCAGGGAAGCCAGATCCTTCTCATTCTTCATGAATAGTGTAAATAGGCCAATCTTCAACTGGTCTTCTTTGAATACACACTGACTCCTGTATATCCCTACTCGGATACTACAGACATACTTAGAACTTAACATGTCAATACTGAGCTCATCATTGTTTATCCCTGATCCTCTCCTCACATCACTATTATCAAGGCTGTGTATCTTTCCTATGTCCTACCCCTGTGAATATTGCCATTTTTTAAGTATAGATATTTCTCCAGTGTAGATACATCCTGAGTATTCCCACTCTCACATCCATTCTGTCTCCAAGTCTTGTCAATTCTACTTCTCCTGACACTAGCCAGGTAGATGTTGTCAACCAAAGAGCTTAGTATGTCAGTTTTTCATGCATGACAAAAACAGAGACAGAGAGACAGGGAGACAGAGAGAGAGAGACAGAGAATGTTTGAAGCACACAATTGCTCAGGATTTTCCAACTTCATTGGTATTATTATTATTATACTATGACCTAATATGCAAATATCCATGCTATCTCTAGGACTATACAATGCCCTACTGTGTGATCCATGGCTTGGGTAGCGGGTTTAGAGACTAGGTCATGCCTGCTTTAGGGCAGAGGCCTCTAAGCCCAACAGCAAAAGGAGCAATCTGGCAAGTTCCAGCTCCATGCTAGCTCCAACCTGCACTGGAGCCTCCTACAACTAGGCAGCAATGATGGGCTTTTCCTCTTTTAAAACCATTAATACATGATTTGTACTAGTCTTTATCTTGCTTTTATCTTTAACTTTTTCAATATTCTTTTAAGGTAAATGTTTGGCAGCTCTGTTTAAACTATCAGCCAATTTAAATATTTTTTTGTTCAATTTATTTGTAATATTCCGTGGAAAAATTACAAATTTTTCTTAGAAGTTCTCTAAGAAAGCAAATTTGCCCGTTCATGTACTTAATACTTTACCTATGAAACACTGAATATTCCTGAGTCTTCAAACATGTAGTGTCTCTTTGATAACTCAACATATCTTGAGGTAAATTAATAATCATTTGTACCCCTCCTGTACAGACAGTAAGGCCACCTCTATTAAAATTTTAAATGACAATCCAATTAATGATACAGTATTAATTCCTGCTGCACACATATCATTTGGCATTCCTATGCTAATTGATATCAAAGGAAAAACATGGAGATGTCTTACAGATGAAGAACCTCATCTTCATCTTAAAGAAAGCAATACAGAGTCCAATCCTGAGTTCGTTGCCAACTAATTTTTGATAGTTTCCTTTATTCATTCAGGAACTTTCTTCAGTTATAAGCACTTTGTAAATTAAATTTTTATTATTTGTATTTAAGTTATTTTTATTATATGTTAAATATTTAATGACATTTAATTTTTGTTATTTTCTTAAATTGCCATCTATAGAAAGTATTCTTTAGTATGCATTCATGTTTGTAATACAAAGTTTCTTCTTTAAATGGTTGTATTACTTTTTTTAAGATTTTTTTTTTGATGTGGACCTTTTTTTTTTTTTTTTGCGGTACGCTGGCCTCTCACCGCTGTGGCCTCTCCCGTCGCGGAGCACAGACTCCGGACGCGAGGCTCAGCGGCCACGGCTCACGGGCCCAGCCGCTCCGTGGCACGTGGGATCCTCCCGGACCGGGGCACGAACCCATGTCCCCTGCGTCGGCAGGCGGACTCCCAACTGCTGTGTCACCAGCGAAGCCCAACGTGGACCATTTTTAAAGTCTTTATTGCATTTGTTACAATACCGCTTCTGTTTTATGTTTTTGGGGTTTTTTGTTTTTGTTTTTTTTTGGCTGGGAGGCATGTGGGATATCAGTTCCCCGACTAGGGATTGAACCTGCACGCCCTGCATTAGAAGGTGAAGTCTTAACCCCTGGACTGTTAGGGAAGTCCCAGTTGTATTATTTTTTAAATGCAATTAACTTAAAGACACTTAATAAATGATTGGCCTGGCAGAATTTTCAAATTTGATACTCACATGACTAAAATTTAACTAATATTGTATTATGTTATTTAATCCTTGTCTCCCAAGGTGTATATTTTTATCCCATTTTACAAATGAGGAAGTTGGGGGTCAGAAGGCGTACTTAAATTATTCAAGGTCATATTTATAACTAAAAACGCAACCAAAGTCGAAGAGAACTATGATGAAGGTAAATACAACATTGTTTTGACCATCACTATGAATTAAAGGTGGCAAAGATAAAGAACCTAACTTTGAGGAGCTTGCAGTTTTGTTACTGACAACCATGTGAGCCCACCCTTGGGATATAATGTGCTCAGTGCCTTAGCAGAAAGGACTGTAAAGGGAGCAATAAGAAGGAGGTAGAATATAGTCATATTGACCCTCCTGGGAGGTGAAAACTGCAACAGTGAAGTCTGATTCAAACAGCCATATTTTAAAAAACAATATAAATTTAAAAGTAAAAATTTTAAAAAAAACTAGAGTTTTCCCACCTACTAACTTCAGAATGCTTCACATTAAATCCATTTAGATATGTAAATATCTAGAAGACATAATGATATCCATCCAACTTGAGTGGGACCAGAAATTTAGCCCACTTGGAAAGCAGGCAATGTTCTCACTTCTCTAGGTTATTTCTAACCCATCCACACTTCAAAGCAGAGAATCCCCACATGCTTCCTGCTTGAGTTTCTGAATCCTGGACCTCAACTAAATGCAACTCATGAAGTGCAAATTGGAGAGAAGCTATAGACAGAACAACGTGAAATAAGCAGCCACTTACTACATTTGAAATCCTATTCAGAGCTGAGCCAATGCAATTTATTTCTGTCATTTAACATTATTTTGTAATATTAAATAAGCTAACAAAAAAGAGACCATCCTTGAAAAAGTGACTCTTATACTGTTTTTCCAACTGTTTGCAGACTATATCAAAATTGGCAGTGGTCTATTTTTAGAGATTTATATGACATTTATTATTAGTCTGGCTACCAAGTGTAGCACAGACTCAGTACAGAGAATGCCAAACCAAAAGCTGCATTTTGGCCAGTACCTATAGGTTAGGGGTGTGTGTATTATACTTAAATATTTTTATATATGGCACTGACATATCTAACAGAAAATGTAATATGCTTGGATTAGGCCATCATGACTGAGCCAGGTTGCTTGATGAAGCTTCAAAGGCGATGGTAAATCAAGGCCTGGTTGAATCTCACTCCCTAACATGCTACATGATAAAACTCAGGCAGCCAGATTCCTGGAGGCTGTAAGAATGTGAAACATAATAGCTACCACCACTGGTATCAATTTCTTGCAAGTTTTTTTAGAGGAAAATTGGGCCCTGAAGATCAATAGCATGTTACTCACAGAGCTGTAGCATCCTCTAGGAAAGGAGCTGTAAAGAATCAGCCCGTTAATCGGGGATGAAATGGACATTGCCATTATTATTCTGGAAGACTGTTCATGGGTCAAACATAAAGTCCTTTCCTTGAAGTCAAATAAAACCAGACTAATTTAGAAAACAAAACTCGTAACGCTGAGCTGTCACAAAGAGTTGACAGGCTGTTTCCTAGTGTCACACTAGGGCATGATGTGAATTCCCAGGCTTTGGGCTCGGCCAGATGTACATTTCAAACCATTTAGTGATTCTAACACAACTCTGAAAAAGTTGCTTAAAGTTTCTGATGCTTTGCTTCCTCTGTTTCTCAACTAAAATAATTTTATTTAAATGATATTTATTTCTTCAACGACTCTTTATTGAGGCTTTTCCATTTGCCTGGCCCTCTACAAGCAGGGCATGCAGGATGACTGCAATGGTCTTGTTATCATAATTCATACCTAGGATTATTATAAAGATTAAATCAAATGATGTGTGAGGCAAAAAGTAGGCACTCGAAAAACATTAATTTCCTTCCTTCCCTTTCTTGAAAAGGGCACTTACTACCAGACTGTAATTCTGTTTTACAATAGAATAGGTGGAGAAAAATGAAGTTGTTTCAGATGAAATTATTTAAAGGATATCACAGTATTCCCTGGACCCACAAGAATATCATGGCAGCTATACATTTACTTAATAGTTATTGAGCACCTACCATATGCTAGACCTTGGACTAAACATTAGAATATAAACAAAGCCGGACTTCCCTGGTGGCGCAGTGGTTGAGAGTCCGCCTGCCGATGCAGGGAATACGGGTTCGTGCACCGGTCCGGGAAGATCCCACATGCCGCGGAGCAGCTGGGCCCGTGAGCCATGGCCGCTGAGCCTGCACGTCCGGAGCCTGTGCTCTGCAACGGGAGAGGCCACAGCAGTGAGAGGCCCACATACTGCAAAAAGAAAAAAAAAAAAAAAAAAAGAATAAACAAAGCCTATAAACTCAAGGGGATCAAGCTTTACAGACTCAAAGTATCATTATCATGAGAGCAATGCATATGAGTTAAACCACAACTCATATAAAATAGTTGTTTATTTATATAAAACATACAAAATAGTTGTTTACTTATATGTTATTAATTATATAATTTTATAATTATTTAATATATTTTCCAGTATATAATATATAAATATATTTAAATTATAATATAACAGAAGCAGATCAGCAATCTACTCAAAATTGATTCAGGAAAAAAGTTCTTTGTATTTATTGTAATCCAACTTTTTGGTGATTGGAATATTTCTTTTAAATAAAGAAGCAAACAAACAAATTAAAAAAAACGAAAATATAAATAATTTTTCCAGTTAATAATATGTAAACAATACATGTTATTTAATATTATACATTGTTCACTAAGACATTATATGCCTTTTTCACTGTGTACAAAAGCAATGGTGGGTAAAACTGCTGACAACAAACTGTACTAGGAATCAGTGTACTCTTCATCACTGCACAGTGGCAGTGCAAAACAGAAAGGAGAAAACAGTTACATTTAAACGTGTCCTTGCTGAAGCAGTTAAAATTGTTAATTACATTAAAACCTCAACCCTTGAGTGCACATCTTTGTAATATTCTGTGTGACATGATGGGAGTGGCTCATCAAGCCCTGCTATTGCACATTGAAGTATAATGTAAATCTCAAGAAAAAGCACTTTTATGATTGAGTTGTGAGCTTAACTCTCCACTTTTTTCATAGAAACCATTTTGACATAATGACAAACCATGGTTATTCTGACTTTAGTACTTAGAGACATTTTCAAGAAACTGAAGTAAGTCAGTCTGCCAATTTGACAAGAATTCTAGCTTCTGAATGAAAAACTATCATCTTGGAAAATTTGTAGAGGCCATCATTAGCTTAACAGCATAATTTGGTGACAGATATTTTCCAAGTTACCAAGGCATGTTCTTCCAAAATCAAGCACGATAAAAGATTTATTCAAAGTGCAACCTGGATAAAAGTATTTTTAAACAGCTTTATTGAGGTATAATTGACATACAACAAGCTATACACATTTAAAGTCCATTATTCATATATGTATGTACACATCCATGAAACTATCACCATAATTAAGATAATGAAAATATTTGTCACATCCAAAATTTCCTCACAGCCTTTATAGTATGTACAGATGGTCCCCAAGTTAATGAGGATTTAACTCACGATTTTTCAGCTTTACGATGATGTGAAAAAGATATGCATTCAGTAGAAACTATACTTCAAATTTTGGATTTTGGTCTTTTCCCATGCTTGCTATATTGAAACTGAGTCCCCCTAAAACTGAGTTCCTCTGCTGAGTTTATGATCAACTCTCAACCCAAAACTTTACTCCCTTTTTTTTTTTCCTGAACCCGTTCCCCTCAAGATTGAGTAGTATCAAAGAAAAGGGGGCAGGCTTCCCTGGTGGCACAGTGGTTGAGAGTCCGCCTGCCAATGCAGGGGACACGGGTTCGTGCCCCGATCTGGGAAGATCCCATGTGCCGCGGAGCGGCTGGGCCCGTGAGCCATGGCCGCTGAGCCTGCGCGTCCAGAGCCTGTGCTCCGCAACGGGAGAGGCCACAACAGTGAGAGGCCTGCGTACCGCAAAAAAAAAGAAAAAAAAAGAAAAGGGGGCATTGAAACCATATACAAGCCCCTGTGTCCCTATCCTTGGGAGTAAAAGGCTTTTACTTTAGTCTCCCTGGCCTCTCTTGAGTCTCAAAAGGCTGACTCAAGAGTTAATGTTTAAGAAATGTGAAGGTGTAGAAACAAAGAATAGCTGTTGCACTGCGAAACTATTAACAATTTCAACTATAAATCCACCACACAGCAGAATCACTGAATTCACAGTTCCCTGAAAGCTATAGATAAAGGCCTGACACACATTCCTAAGTCGTTTTTACAGGAAGCAGACTGAAAACTGCTGACTGCAAGAACACAGACCCTAGACTGGTTGAAACCAGAAGGCTGATGATGCTTGAAACTGCACCTTGATGCCAACCAATCTGAGAATTGAGCATGAGCTGATCATGCCCCATGTGGCCCCCTCCCTCACACTGCCTTTAAAACCCCTTCCCTGAAAGCCATCAGGGAGTTTGGATCTTTTGAGCATGAGCTGCCTGTTCTCCTTGCTTCGCACCCTGCAATAAACGCTATACTTTCCTTTACCACAACTTGGTGTCAGTAGATTGCATTTACTGTGTGTGGACGAGCAGACCCAAGTTTGGTTCAGTAGCAATATGTGGTATGATACTCCCAATGAACCACTTGATCACAAGGGTAAACAACCTATACACTTCCAACCATTCTGTATCCAGGCAACAATGTGTTTTTCTCTTTTGATACAGTATTCAATAAATTACATGAGATATTCTATACTTTATTATAAAATAGGCTTTGTGTTAAATGATTTTGTCTCACTGTAGGTTAATGTAAATGTTCTGAGCATGTTGAAGGCAGCCTAGGCTAAGCTATGATGTTCTGTAGGTTAGGTGTATTAAATGCATTTCAACTTATAACATTTTCAACTTATGAAGGGTTTATCAGGATGTAACCCCTTCGTAAATGAAGGAAGATGAGTATATCCTTCTACTTCTGTCCCCATAAACCACCCCCTAATTCTATCCCCAGCTCCAGCCAACCACAGAAGTACTTTCTGTCACTACAAATTAGTTTACATTTTTAAAATGTTCCTTGAGTGGAATAATATTGTAGGTACTATATTTCTTTTCTGCTGGTTTCTTTCACCCAGCATTTGTGAGTCATGCAACTTGTGTATATCAATAGTTTATTCATTTTTATTGTTGAATAATGTCCATTACATGGACGTACCATAATTTGTTTATTCATTCATCTGTTAATGAACACTAAGTTCTTTCCAGTTTTTTACTGTAACTAATAAGACTGCTGTGAACATTCACATACACATCTTTGTATGACCAAATGCTTTAATTTCTCTTGGGGAAATACCTGGAAGTGGAATGGCTGGATCATAGGGTAAGTGTATGTTTAACGTTTTAAGAACTGCCAAACTGCTGTCCAAAGTTGTCATAAAATTTTACAATTCTACCAAGAGTGAGAGTATGAGCGTTCCAGTTCCTATCCTTTGCAATACTCAGCATAGTCAATCCTTTTAACTGTAGCTTTTCAAATAGATGATGAATATTAATGTTGAGTACCTTTCCATGTGCTTATTTGCCAGCTCTATAACTCCTTTGGTGAACTGTCTGTCCAAATCTTTTGCCCATCTTTTCATTGAGTTGTTTTTCATTGTCGCTTTTGTTTTGCTTTTTATTGAGTTTTGAGCTATATATTTTGATATAAGTCCTTTATTAATTATGATTTGAATTTATTTTCTATCAGCCTTAGGCTTGTCTCCATTCTCTTAACACTGTCTCTGGAAACACAGAAGTTTTTTTTATTTTGATGAAGTCCAACTTAAGTTTTTATTTTATGTATTGTGCTTTTGCTTTACACCTAAAAAATCTTTGTCTAACCCATGAAAACAAATGTTTTCTCCTGTATTCTAAAAGATTTATAGTTTTAGGCTTTATATTAGGTATATGAAATGTTTTCAGTTAATTTTTGTATATGGTGCAAGGTATGGACCAAAATTCGTAACTCTTTTTTTTTTTTTTTGCATTTGGATAGCCAATTGTCCCAGCAACATGTATTGAAAAGATACATGTTCTCTCCACCGAACTGTTCTGTTTCTTTGTTGAAAACCAGTTGTCCATATATGTGCAGACCTATTTCTGGACCCTGTATTCTGTTCCATTAATGTACTTGTCTATCTTTACATCAATACATTTTCTTGATTACTGGAGATTTGTAATAAGTATTGAAATCACTTATTAGTAGTATTAGTTCTCAAACTTTGTTCTTCTTATTCAAACCTATTTTGACTATTCTAGGTCATTTGAATTTCAATATGAATTTTAGAATTTGTTGCCAATTTCTACCAAAAAACTGATAGGATTTTAATCGGCATTACATGGATTCTATAGATCAATTTGGATAGAATTAACATCTTAACCATCTTGAGTCTTCCGATCAATGAATTTGATACATCTTTCCACTTACTTAGGATTTCTTTTTATCTCACTGTGTATTATAGCTTTCTGTATATAGTTGTTGACCAAATTTTGTCATATTTATCCCTATCTCATAATTTTTGATGCTATTGTAAATGGTATTCATCCTTTCAATTTCTAATTGTTCCTTACTAGTATATGGAAGTACAATTAAACTTATATTTTACATACTACAAATTGCTAAACTCACTAATTAGTTCTAGTAGGTATCTTGTAGATATAGATATTCTATATACAAATTAAAATGTCATCTGAGAATAAGATAAGCTTTGATATGTTATTTTTTGTTTTTATTTAGTTTTCCATATTTTTAATTTCCTTTATGATTTACTCTTTTATATATAGTTATTGCTGTGTGTTATATATGTTGCAAATATTTCAATGTTTCTAGAGACCTTTCTGATATTGATTTCTAATTTAGTTTCATTTTGTATTTAAAGGATGTATTTTTTAAGACTTGAAACTTTTCACATTTATTGAGCCTTGTTTTATAGCCCAGAAGATGGTTTATCTTAATGTTTCTTATACACTGGGGAAAAAAATATATAGTTTGCTGTTGTCTGAAGTGTTATATAAATATCAAATACACCAAGTTGTTAGTGTTTAAGTTTTTATGTCCTTACAGATTTCTACTTGTTCAATTTATTTTTGAGAGGGTGGTATTAAAATTGACTATAATTTTAGATTTCTTTATTTTCCGTCTAGATTTATAAGCTTTTTCCTCATGTATTTTAGAGCTCTGTTATTAGGTGGTAAATATTTAGGATTGCTATATCATCTTAATCAGTAGGCTTCTTATCATTATGAAATATACTTTTTTTTGAAATACACTTCTTTAGCATTATTTATATTTTTTCTCTGAAATCTAGTGTGTCTAATAATAATATGGCCCTTTCAGCTTTCTTTTGGTTAGTGATAGCATTGGATATCTCTTTTTTTTTTTTTTACTTGTAATCTATTTGGATCTTTATATTTAAGAGTATTTTCTGTAGACATTATATAGTTTGGTCTTGCTTTTATATTCATTCTGACAAATGCTTCCTAACAATTGTGGTACATAGAATGTTTACGTTTAATGTAATTATTGATATGGTTATTTAAGTCTGTCATCTTGCCATATGTTTATTTATGTTCTATTTATTCTTTCAGTTATTTTTCTTCTTTTTCTCCCAGTTCTGTATTGCTGGAGAATTCTTACTGTAAACGCAGTCTCAAAAGGAAATAAAATTTTTTGACATAATTATGGTTCTAGCGATTATTAACAGAGGTTGCTATTACCATCCTTGTGAAGACATTTAATCACCCCATGTCATTATGAAGGGTGCCAGTTAATTCATTCTAAATTTTTTGCAATCCTTATTAAATTAGCAGAGTACAGATATTGATATGAAAAAATTTGAAATGAACTCATTTCTAATTTCCAACAAAAATCTAAAGGGCATGCTTTTAATAACTCCTGCTGCAAACAAGTATTACATAACAGGTTTCTTGTTGATATAAAAATATAAATATCCCGAGAAATGTTGGA